>NW_027362763.1:298293598-299023598 GCF_046119375.1 Phyllobates terribilis | reverse complement strand
ACAGCAACACAACAGAGCAACAATCAAAACAAAAACAGAAGTTCTCACTGGAACAGTCAACAACCACATCCTGATATAGTCCAGATTATAGACTCCAATGGAAAATGCCTCAACACAAGACGACTCTTCCCTGGAAAAAGGGTTTCTAAAATCCGCTGTTCAACTATAGAACAAGCAACAGCAGTAATTAATGATCCATATTTAACCAACCCAAACCACATCATCATACATACAGGCACCAACAATCTCCAGGATCAACACCAGCAGGTAGCAGGACAATTGTGTCAGCTAGCAGAGACCACGCAACAAAATTTCCCCGGCAGTAAAATTATCCTCTCGTCTCTGATGCCAAGAAAAGATTCCCTCAAACATATCACCCAAGACGTCAACAGAGAGCTAGCAGCCAAGATCACCACGACGCTAGACATCACCCTGGCACAACATCCCGTCATAAACCACCACCACCTGTATGACGACAAACATCTCAATAACCAAGGAGTCAGCCTTCTTGCGAAAGAACTTAAAGACATAGTATTCAACAGAATCCCCGGACCAAGAACCCATGCAAACCGAAAATCGGTAGAAAGAGCACCGACAACTAATAGACCTAAAACAGAATACGCTCAACAAACTGGAACCTGCAACCTGTATGTAAAACAAGCCCATGAGAGACACAAACCATGGAAGACACCACCCAGAGTGAAGCAGAGCAGTGACCTGGCAGAAATAAAAAGACCATGCTCAGCTCCATGTGCAGGGAACTCATGCGACTGGACCAATTACCTACAACAAGATCACCAGTCAGCAATCCAAGATGTCCTATGCAGGACAGCCCATTACAAGGTACACAGCTACACCATGTCAACCCTCATCATTAGTAGCTGGAACATCCAGGGCCTGAACACTTCTGCCTTTGGATGTAAGACAAACGACCCAGACTTTACTCTAAGACTGGAAAACAGATATACAGATCCTCCAGGAAACATGGACTAAGGCAAACAATGAATCCCATGTCCCCACCGGATACAGGGAATTCTCTGTCTCTGCCCTGAAAAACAAAAACATCAAACAGGTCCGGAGCACAGGAGGAATAGTAGTCTAGTACAAAGAGAAGCTCCATGAACATATCAGAGCCGTGAAGAGAGGAGACAGCCACATCTGGATAAGAATAAGCCACTCCATCCTCACCTCCCATGCCGACATCTACCTGTGTGCAGCATATGTAGCCCCTCCAGAGTCTCCATACTTCATTTCAGACAGCTTTGAGACCCTAAAAACTGAAGCTGCCCACTTCCAGACTCTGGGCAACGTTCTCATCTATGGAGACCTCAACTCAAGGACAGGAAGGGAAAAAGACTACCTGACCACTGATAGAAACATCTATATATTTGGAGCAGACACAGACTGTGACAACTCAGTGCACACCGAAAGGAACAGCTACGACTGCACAGTTAATAAAAGCGGCAGAACACTTCTGAACCTATGCCGAAGCCTGGGACTTCGTATCCTCAATGGCCGCACCAAGGGAGACTCATTGGGAAGATATACCCTAAACTCCCATGTGGGCAGCAGTGTAATAGACTATGCCATCACAGATATGGACCCCACTAATATTGGCGCCCTCATAGTCACCCCACAAACACACCTGTCGGACCACAACAAACTGCTTCTATAGATAAAATCCACAATCAAATCACCCTCACAAACCTCACAAAAAACCGGCCTCTTTAACTTACCGCCATCCTTCAAATGGTCCAAGATGTCGGCCGCAAAATATAAAGATTCCATCAATAGACCAGAGGTCAAGGAGAAGCTCCAACACTTCCAAAATAATGTGTATGAGCTTAACCCAAAATGAGCACAACTGGCGGTAAGGGACCTTAACAACATTCTCTATGCCATGGCAGAAATGTCCGACCTGAAAAAATGCATCAGCAAGAGGCCGAGTAAACCAAATACCAACAACTGGTTTGACAAAGAATGCAAGACCATATGGAAGGCCCTAAGAATGGCTTCAAATAAAAATCACAGAGACCCGAACAACCCCACTCTGAGAGAAGACTACCACACCATACAACGAAACTACAAAGCCATCCTCAGAAAGAAAAAGCAAAACCACATCTCCACCAAACTCCTCCAACTCCAAGACGCCCTTGAAGACAACAAATTTTGGGAACTGTGGAATCACCTTGGATCCAACCAGAAAAGCAACAGCCTCCACATCCAGAGTGGCAACATCTGGCTCCAGTACTTCAAGGACCTTTACAAAGACATCCCAAGCGAAGACCTGAACCCGACACAAAAAGAGCTCGTGAAAAAACTGAAAGATATGGAGGAAAAGCTTAAAGATTTCCAAAATCCTCTGAATATACCAATCACAATGACAGAAATAACAGAAAGGATCACACAGATGAAAGGTAAAAAAGCCAGCGGCCCAGATGGGATCCTCACAGAAATGCTAAAACACATCCAGGCTGCGATAACAAAACTATTCAATATTGTACTGCAGGCCGGCTACTTCCCCAAAATCTGGAACCAAGGCCTCATAACCCCAATACACAAAAACGGGGACAAGTACGACCCAGCAAACTACCGGGGGATATGTGTCCGCAGCAACCTGGGAAAACTGTTCAACAGCATCCTGAACAAGAGGATTCTCACCTTCCTGATCAAGCACAACGTCCTCAGCAAGAGCCAAGCAAGGTTCATGCCGAACCACCGCACCACTGACCACATCTACACCCTGCACAGACTCATCAAGAGCCATGTCCACGATACAAAAAACGGGAAAATATACGCTTGCTTCGTGGACTTCAAAAAGGCCTTTGACTCAGTGTGGCACCCAGGACTATTCCTAAAACTGCTGGGGAGCGGAATAGGAGGCAAAACATATGATGTCATCCGAAGCTCCTACACTGAGAACAGCAGCAGTGTGAGGGTCAATGGAAAGAGGACTTCCTATTTCCAACAAAGCCGAGGTGTGAGCCAGGGCTGCAGCCTCAGTCCAACGCTCTTTAACATCTACATCAATGAGCTGGCAGTGGCCCTAGAGTCCTCCTCAGCACCAGGACTCACCCTCCATGACACCCAGGTGAAATTTCTGCTGTACGCTGATGACCTCGTGCTGTTATCACCAACCGAGAAAGGCCCCCAAGATCATCTGAACATCCTAGAGACCTTCAGCAGCTCATGGGCAATACCAATCAACCAGAAGAAAACTAACATCATGGTGTTCCAGAAAAGAAAGCAGAAACCTGCTGGCCATCCTCCCTTTACGATAGACAACTGTCCACTTACAGAAACCAACAAGTAAACCTACCTGGGCCTAAAACTCAGCCAATCAGGGAGCTTCAAGCAAGCCATAGAGCTACTGAAAGGCAAGGCTTCCAAAGCCTTCTATGCCATTAGAAGACGTCTGTACCACCTCAAGGCACCAGAAACCGTGTGGCTAAAAATCTTTGACTCCATCATTGCCCCAATCCTTCTGTATGGCAGTGAGGTCTGGGGCCCGGTCTCATACCCAAACTGGTTAAAGTGGGACGCTGGACCGACTGAAATTTTCCACCTAGAGTTCTACAAGCATCTTCTCCAAGTCCATCGGAGCACATCAAACAGCGCCTGCCGAGCAGAGCTGGGCAGATTCCCGCTACACCTCGAGATTCAGAAGAAGGCGCCGTCTTTCAAGGCTCATCTACAAAGCAGTAGTCCTAGCTCCTACCATCACAAAGCCTTCCTACACCAGGAAGCCCCAGGAAACCTCCCAACACAAAGTACCCAAAGACAGCCTGACCAAGCCACCAACCCAAATGGCCTGACTAAAGGCGAAATTCAGAAAATGGTACAAAAAGGCAAAGAGGAATATCTCAGCATCTGGGGAAATGACAAACAAATCACAGAAACTGACGATATACCAGAACCTACAGAGGGAGTACAAACTGGCCCCATATCTAGAGAAACTGGAAAACCCCAAAGAGCGACAGATCCTGAGCCTGTACAGATTGAGCGCCCACAGCCTACTCATCGAATCCGGGCGGCTCCAGCAGAACTACCATCCCCGAGAGAGCAGACTGTGCCAGCAGTGCCCCCAGGAGGCCGTGGTGAATGAGGCCCACTTCTTGCTGAGGTGCCCCAAATACTCCGCAGTGAGGGACACTCACTTCCAGAGACTGTCTGATCTCCTCCCAGACTTCACCTCCATGGAGGAGGAAGAGAAACTGCTGATACTACTGGGGGAAGAGGAAAGTGCAGCGTCCATAGCAGCGCAATATGTCAGTGCCTGCCACAGACTAAGAGGAGACTGATATACCATGGACGTCTATACCCCACCCTGGACATGCCCCTATTCCCCAACTAAGAGCCTGATGCCATGGACTTCTACACCCCACCTTGGACATGCCCCTCTAAAATGATCTTGATATAACCTGGACCTCTATATGCCTCCCTACTCCCCACCCCCTATTTTTTTTTACCATTTGCTTTGGCAATGCTAATATGTACTTAGTCCTGCCAATAAAGCTCATCTGAATTTGAATTTGAGAGGGAGAGAGAGGGAAGGAGAGGGAAGGAGAGGGAAGGAGAGGGAAGGAGAGGGAAGGAGAGGGAAGGAGAGGGAAGGAGAGGGAAGGAGAGGGAAGGAGAGGGAAGGAGAGGGAAGGAGAGGGAAGGAGAGGGAAGGAGAGGGAGGGAGAGGGAGGGAGAGGGAGGGAGAGAGAGGGAGAGAGAGGGAGAGAGAGGGAGAGAGAGGGAGAGAGAGGGAGAGAGAGGGAGAGAGAGGGAGAGAGAGGGAGAGAGAGGGAGAGGGAAAAAGAGGGAAAAAGAGGGAAAAAAAGGGAAAAAAAGGGAAGGAGAGGGAGAGAGGGAAGGAGAGGGAGAGAGAGGGAAGGAGAGGGAGAGAGAGGGAGAGAGAGGGAAGGAGAGGGAGAGAGAGGGAGAGAGAGGGAGAGAGAGGGAAGGAGAGGGAGGGAGGGGGGAGAGAGAGAGAGGAAGGGAGAGGAAGGGAGGGGGAGGGAGGTAGAGGGAGGGGAGAGAGAGGGTCTCGTGCAGCGAGTAAAAAACTGACGTCAGCATGTTTCACTCACGGACACACGGTCCGTGGAAACACGCTGATGTGTGCACAGACCCATTTATTTGAATATTTGTATGTGTGTTAGTATCTCCAGTACGTGTAGAAACTGTCACCACACGTACCGGACACACTAACATGTGAAAGAGCCCTAAGAGAGGGAGGGAGAGGTTGGAAGAAGAAGGGATAGGAAGGGGGAGGGAAATTGAGGTAGGGAGTGAGAGGGAAGGACATGGGAGGGAGAGAGGCAGGGGGAGTGAAAGAGGAGTATATGGAGAGGGAGAGAGAGAGAGGGAGAAGGAGAGAGAGAGGGAGAAGGAGAGAGAGAGGGAGAAGGAGAGAGACGGAGAAGGAGAGAGTGAGGGAGAAGGAGAGAGAGAGGGAGAAGGAGAGAGAGAGGGAGAAGGAGAGAGAGTTAGAAGGAGAGAGAGGGGGAGAAGGTTAGAGAGGGGGAGAAGGTTAGAGAGGGGGAGAAGGAGAGAGAGGGGCAGAAGTAGAGAGAGAGAGAGAAGGAGAGAGAGGGAGAAGGAGAGAGAGGGAGAAGGAGAGAGAGGGAGAAGGAGAGAGAGGGAGAAGGAGAGAGAGGGAGAAGGAGAGAGAGGGAGAAGGAGAGAGAGGGAGAAGGAGAGAGAGGGAGGGAGAATGAGAAGGAGGCAGAGAAAGGGAGAGGAGTTAGAGAGAGGAGTTAGAGAGGGAAGTTGAAAGAGGGGGGACTAGTCATCCAAAATATTAATCCCTGGACGGATTCTCAAAGTATGCTTACTTTGAAAATCTGCAGCTTTCCAGAGTTATTCACAGAAGATTGCAATGGTGCACAGGAGTCCTATGCATGCTGCTCATGGTTTGAGCAGCATAAATCAAAGAACAGATTTCCTTTAAAAAGACTGAAAGTATGCCTTATATAGTTACAGCATTCTTTTCTTTATTTCAATTACAAAAAAAATAAAACGTATATGGTGTGGTTTGTTTTCTTATGTTATCCAGCAGTATTGAAATGGTAAACCATAACAAATGTATGAATACTCGAATAATGTCATATACCTATATAAAAAGATTTTATTTTGCATATTAGCAGCAGCACTTTGCCCAGAAAAACAATAACATGTATTTAAAACAAATAGTAATAATAACTTCATTAGCTATACTTTGGAAAATGACTGTCAAAAGGTTGAAAAGCCTCTGCCAGCATTACATGTGTACTCTTAGTACCTAATTAACAGATAATACATTGGAAGCTTCTAAGTTACAATTCAAGTGCCTTGCTCACTAATGGGTTTAGTATTCTGCAAATAAATCTTCATGACAATTACATCCCTTATTGGTATGAAAATGCTACCATACTGATGTAACAGCCAAATATAATAGAGTAAATGCCACTAATTAAGAGGTTATTCTTAAAATAATTACAGGTTTATTAGAAATAAACATTATTAAAGATAAAATGTTAAACCACACTTTTAAGTGAATACATTAAAAAAAATCATCCAAAAATATTGTGATTGCTGCTTGGCAATGAATTATTTGGACTTAAAGGCCGGTTAGGAAAAAGGTCCGGTCATATCCGTAAACTGTGAATGTGCCTAGCTCTGTTTGTTGGACAGGTGAAGAAGCTGCCGGCATTTAAATGCACTAGTCTGTTCTGAAAAATGGACCTGTCACTACTAGTTATGAGTGAGCACTAAAATGCTCGGATGCTCATTGCACGGGTCGAGCAAATTGGAATACTCGGGTGCTCGACCCGAGCAACGAGCCCAATGTAAGTCTATGGGAAACTTGAGCATTTTTCAGGTAGCTCTCCCCGGCGGTCTGCAGAGGGCCTAAAAATTGCCCAAATCGATGGGAACAGTGCTCAAATTACATGGTAACAGCATGGGGAAGATCCCTGGAAGCATTTCTGACTCCCAGGTCACTGCTGTCAACAACATTGTCAGAGGTATTATGCCACTTTTACAGACTCACAATAAAACATACAAAAACAAATCCAAAATGGATTTTCCTGGGAAATATGTTAAAGAACATCCTTTCCAGGGTATTGACTTGTACATGTGCCCCTTGTCTTCCTGCTTTATAGCTCCACCCCAGCCTCTAGTCAGTGCTAGAGTATTCTGCCTGTGACCTGTTCCTAGTGGCTTCCTAATTTCCTGCTCTCCCCTGCAAACCTGTGTGGATCTCCTGTTACATGCTCTCAGAGATTCTGCTGCATTCACGTGTTACCAGCATTCCTCCTACTCCTGGCTGCTCCTGCTGCTTCCTCTGAGCCTCAGTCCTCACCTGCATTTTGCTAACAAGTAAGCTGGTTTCTGCTCTGACTCACCTTCATTAGCAGCACAGACCCGTGCTCTGCAACTATCAGGGACTTCCAACCCAGGCCTCCCTGGATTATCTAATATATATTGTATGAACTTCCTTGCATCTATATATATATTTGTGGATGGACTTGATAAAGACTTACTTGTTTTCTAGCATCCTCTAGTGTGAACTGTGCTTTACAGACTGCTCAACTGATTGCATTTTCCCCTGAGTGTCTATGGACTTTGAATTTTCGTCTGCACTTGTTTGAAACACCGTGCGTTTATAATATAAACTTTGACACCTATAAACTGTGTTCTGTATTATCTTTGTTCCACACAAAGAGACTCCAGTGGTATCCATTATAATTATAACAAAGGCAAAATAAATAACCAAAAATACTCCTCCACACCTTGGGCTTTGTTCACACGTAACGTTTTTTGATGAGTTTTTGCACTACTTTCAACCAAGACAAATGCATTCACTGGGAAATGTCATTTTAACATTTTACAACCTTATCTGGCCATGTGGTGTATGACACATCATCAGACACATGCATACAGTGCAGAAAATACATGGGAACAGCATGGGGAAGACCCCTGGAAGCATCTCTGAATCCCAGTTCACTGCCTAAAAGTGTGCTCATCATAAGTGATCCTTGGTGCATGCGAAGATGCCTCCCGCCATGCACCTGTCATTGCAGACTTGCAACAATCACCGTCCACATCCTTGTCCCAGTGCAGCATTCAGTTGTCCCTACCCCATTCCTTGGAATGCAAGCAAAGTATGCAGCCAGCCACCCACCCACAGGCTGCAACACAATACTGAAAAATTTTTGACAGCTGCCTGTGCTTGTAATGTGGCCTTTTAGGCTCGTGGAGGCGGAAGCTGTCTACAATCTTATGGTGGCGGCGACCGGGTATCCATACTCTTTCCCCAGCTGACACTATTTCTCCCGGTGTAGTCTCTGCCTTCCTCAAGCATGGGTCCCACAACATTACTCGTGCCCTCCCCAGTGCACTTACTGGGAAGTACCGCCTACCCACAATCACGTGGTCTAGTGAATGTAGCCAGGGACGGTACGGAGCCAGTCCACAGCTTTTTTTGCCGAGTTGCATTTCACCACAGCCATATTCTTTAGTTCTGTGAAAGGATTGGCATAGAGGGAAACCGTATCTACTCTGGGTGTCATTTCTCCCACGAAGTCCTCTTATGCAGCTTGTTGCAGAAGCAATGGCAGCCCATCCAACAACAGCTAGCACTTGTCGGTGGTGCTTTGACACACAAATATCTCTTTTTGCTCACTTAATTTCATGACTACAGATTTGGGCAATAGCCTGATCTGCAATGTGGTTTGAGAAATAACATGCATAAGCACGTCCGATCCACATTAAAAAAGCAGCCATAGAGTGTCCGGGAACCTTCCCCCACACTTTTCTTAGCCAGGGCTGCTTCTCGGCAGGGTTGGACGAGCCCACCAGAGAACCGGAGACTACTCCGGTGGGCCCTAGCTTCTCCTTCAGGAGAGTTCATAGTTCCGAGCTGAGGCCATGATGATGATAGAGGCCACCATCTGCTTAGTTTTCTGTTACTTGGAATGTAAGCGCAAGTATGCAGCGAGCCACCCACCCACCAACAGGCCACAAAACTAAACAGCCAGATTTCTGGGCAGCTGCTTGCACTTGAAATGTGACCTTTTAGGCTCGTGGAGGTGGAAGCTTTTCACAACCTCATGCCTTAGGTCCATACTTGGTCTCCAGCCGCCACTATTTCTCCTGGTGTTGTCTCCACCTTCTTCAAGCCTGAACATTACTGTTGGTACTTTTCTGTTGGAATCTGCTTGCCTCCTACCAGCCTGGAATATTTCCAGTAAACTATGGTACGACGCCATGGTATTAGCACTGCCCCCAGTACCAGTAGTGAAGCCATCCCCAATTTCCTTCTCAGGAATTTTAATTGGTAGATTGAGTGGCTACCCAAATACGTTAGTTCTCACAAAGGAGCTGAAGATTGAGTGGCAGTACGTGCAAGTCTCTACAGCCTGTTAGATATCAGAGGGTGAAAGGTAGCACATTAGATCAGTGGTTAGCACTGAAGCCTTGCAGGGCTGGGGTCCTGGGTAGTGTTGAGCCACCCCCGTAGTGTTCGAGTTCGGTTCAGTTCGTCGAACACCTTCGAATACCGTTAAAACCAATGGCAGGCAAACAAAAACACATAGAAACACATACAATCATGGCCAAAAGTATTGAGAATGAGACAAATAGTAATTTTTCCAAAGTTTACTGCTTCATTTTTTGTAATGGCAATTTGCATATACTCCTGAAAGTCAAAGAGTGATCAGCTTAACAGCAATTACTGTACTTGCAAAGTCAATATTTGCCCAGAAAATGAACTTTAACCCCCAAATCACATTTCAACATCATTGCAGTCCTGCCTTAAAAGGAGCAGCTAACATCGTTTTAGTGATTGATCCATTAACACAGGTGTGGGTGTTGATGAGGACAGGGCTGGCGATCAGTCATGATTAAGTAAGAATGACATTACTGGACACTTTAAAAGGAGGCTGGTTCTTGGTATCATTGTTTCTCTTCAGTTAACCATGGTTATCTCTAAAGAAACACGTGCAGCCATCATTGCACTGCACAAAAATGGCCTAACAGGGAAGAGTATCGCAGCTACAAAGATTGCACCTCAGTCAACAATCTATTGCATCATCAAGAGCTTCAAGGAGAGAGCTTCCATTGTTGTCAAAAAGGCTCCAGGGCGCCCAAGAAAGACCAGCAAGCGCTAGGACCGTATCTTAAAACTGTTTCAGCTGCGGGATCGGACTACCAGCAGTGCCGAGCTTGCTCAGGAATGGCAGCAGGCTGGTGTGAGTGCTTCTGCACGCACTGTGAGGCGGAGACTCTTTGAGCAAGGGCTGGTTTCAAGGAGGGCAGCAAAGAAGCCACTTCTCTCCAGGAAAAACATCAGGGACCGACTGATATTCTGCAAAAGGTACTGGGAGTGGACTGCTGAGGACTGGGGCAAAGTCATTTTCTCTGATGAATCCCCTTTTCGATTGTTTGGGACATCTGGAAAACAGCTTATTCGGAGAAGAGGTGAGCGCTACCACCAGTCTTGTCTCATGCCAACTGTAAAGCATCCTGAAACCATTCATGTGTGGGCTTGCTTCTCAGCCAAGGGAATCGGCTCACTCACAGTCATGCCTAAAAACACATCCATGAATAAAGAATGGTACCAGAATGTCCTCCAAGAGCAACTTCTCCCAACCGTCCAAGAACAGTTTGGCGCACAACAATGCCTTTTCCAGCATGATGGAGCACCTTGCCATAAAACAAAGGTGATAACTAAATGGCTCATGGAACAAAACAGAGATTTTGGGTCCATGGCCTGGAAACTCCCCAGATCTTAATCCCATTGAGAACTTGTGGTCAATCATCAAGAGACGTGTGGACAAACAAAAACCAACAAATTCTGGCAAAATGCAAGCATTGATTATGCAAGAATGGACTGCTATCAGTCGGGATTTGGTCCAAAAGTTGATTGAGAGCATGCCAGGGAGAATTACAGAGGTCTTGAAGAAGAAGGGGCAACACTGCAAATATTGACTTGCTGCATTAACTCATTCTAACTGTCAATATAACCTATTGGTACTCATAATATGATTGCAGTTATATTTCTGTATGTGATATAAACATCAGACAAACACTAATATAAACCAGAGGCCAGCAGATCATGTGAAAATATAATTTTGGTGTCATTCTCAACTTTTGGCCATGACTGTAGAAAACACCTTCAATGGTGTCCAAAAGCTGACAAACTGCTCAGAAGACTTAATTAACACATGGAAAAGTGACAAGTACATATAGTCATGCGAAAAGAAAAGAGGTGGAGGAGTAAAAGAAGAGGGAGACACAGATATAGGCCCTTCTAAAATCCAAAAAGTGAGAAGCCGACACTGCCAGTCCGTTCCTGCCCGTGCGACCTCCGTGTCGCCGGGTTTGTGCCAGAGCCGCGGTGGACCCTGACGGCCCCCCTCTCCCAATACTGGTGCCTGTCCGCTGGTGGGTCGAGCGAGCCCCCCTGTGGTGGAGGCAGCTCTAAGCTTTTTAATTTAAATTGTCTCTCTAATTTGAATGAATACACTTTAAATCCATTTACAAGGATCTATTGGAGGGGAAGTCTCATGCCAGCAGCCGCGTAATTCCAGCTCCAGTAGCATCCACTAAAGCTGCTGCAGTTAAAAAGCTTTTATAAGGATCGAGCTCGGCTGTCCACCGCAAGGCGTCCTACCGCCAGTCCCTGCCCCTATGCCTTGGGGTGCCTCCTGATGCTCTTCACTTAGAATCCCGTGGTCCCGAAGCATTTTTTTGAAAAAATTAAGTGTCCAAACTACAGGTGGTGTAGCTTGCTTAACAGCCGGGATAATCCGCTGACTAGCAAACACTGCTACTAGGCACAAAGTATTTCCTGGGCTAGATGCAGTTAAAAATTTGTAATTAGATACTCTCGTTGGATGCTGAGAAAACATTCCATAGAGTCTCCTGGCACGCTATATATTATTCTCTTAAAAAGCTTGGGGTAGGGGTCTAGGGGACCCTTTTATAGCCAAAATCACGGCCCTGTATCGCAATGCGTCACCTAGGCTGAAGATAAATGGAACTGTAGCACCCCGAGGGCTCGGTTGCTGCAGAGGTATTGCACCTCACACAGAGGTGTGATATCTCACTCTCAGGTAAGGATGGAGTGTGGATCAGGACCCTGACACCTGCATGCATTACACCACATTGCCATGGGGCAGGGCGACCAATATGCCCCTGAGATGGGCACGACAGTCCCTGTCCCTGGCTGGAGTGGGGGGAGGGAACACTGAGGAAGGGGAACCCTGTAGTGCAGGAGCAGGGAGGAAGCAGTTCCTGGGTGCATTGAGAAGGGAGTATAAAAGGTGGGCACCATCTTAGTTCAGTGCAGAGAAGTCTGAGCAGAAGTGACAGGGAGCAGGGGCTCTGCATGAGCTCTACTCCAGAGGCGGGCCTAGTAACAGAAGCCCAGGCCTGGAAGAGGGAGAAGGAAGGAAGAGTAGTGGAGAAGGCTCCAGGAACGAGGAACAAAGGTATCCCAGGGGTGTGGACGGGCGAGTCGCCACCGCACGCCCGAATCCACATGCATGGAGGGGTCAGGCCAAAGGGGGAGACCGGTCCCCGAAACAAGTGGAGGCGGGAAACGACCCTCAGCTAGAAACCGGAGGCTGTGACATTTTATGTGGCACAGCCCCTCGCTACACCCACTAGGAGGGCAGCACATAGGGTCAGGGAAACTGGCGCCAAGTTTATCAAGAGGAGGCCCAAGGCAGCCGGACAGAAGGGTTGGTAAGATAGGCCAGACAAAGGACACACAAAGGGGGTCCTGTGAAGAGCTCCAAAGTTATCTGGGAGTTCTCTGACCCCCTCAGCTGGTGAGCACAGTACGACGTGGGCAGCCGTTACCTGCAGAAGTGGTCTGGATAATAAGAACTGTGAGTAAAGGCCCTGGACTGCATCACTGACTCCGTGTCGTTACTGCTGCTGCCCTGCACCATCACCCCCATCCTCTGCATACACTGCCCTGAGGCTATACTCCTCCCGTGGGGAGTTATGCTACGCTCTGCTGCACCCACAACACCAGCCTCAGCGGCCTGCCCTGCAGCGGCGGTTCACTCTGACCACAATCCACGGGTGGCGTAGTCGGACATTTAAACATCAAAACCACATAAATAGTTCCGCCACTGGTTTGACCGCCCTGAGCCACGGAACAGGGTCGCCGCCACGGAGACTACAACCACCAGCATCCACCAAAAAGGGTCCGGCTCCGGATGTCCCAAGGCCCAGGGGGCGCGTCAGAACATTTTCATCACCTTTCATAATCATCAATGGGACAAGGCAGGGATGTCCTCTGTCCCCTCTCTTATACATCCTAGTCACGGAGCACCTGCTCTCCTCAATTCGCCATAACCCCAATATTAGGTGGATTGAGGTTGGAGGCACCGAGTACATGTGCTCTGCATTTGCTGATGATGTCAATCACATATATTCATCAGCAGGCTGTTATGGCTGAAATAGATCACTTTGTTACATGGCCAAATTTTAAAATCAATACAGCGAAGTCTGAGGCCCTCGATGTCTCCCTCCCCAAATCCATACAGGATTCCATCCAGTCCAACTTTCCCTTTGCCTGGCCCTCACAGGGTATCAAATTCTTAGGAATTCCTATTCATAGAGACCTCTCCCATCTATGTTATCTTAATTTTGGGCCCTTTATTGAACAACTCCATACAGACCACGGTTGGCAAGTTAGAACTGTAAGATTCACTACGTGAACCACTGGTGTTTTGTGGAAAAGCACATGTACACTGTTTAACAAATTATTATGCAAAAAGTGTTTAGGAGTGATAAGGGAAGAATTTGTTTGTTTGTCAGTTAAACTCATTGATGGTGATGTGTGTCAGGGCTCTTTATATCACTGTAAGCAATTGCAGACACCTGTGCTAATTAGTTTGGCAGGTGTGTCCAATGAAAGGCAAGACTACTTAAGAAGGCTGTCCCACATTATTAAGCAGCCTACATTTTCTGCCAAAATGGGAAAGAAAAGGACGTGTCGGCTACTGAGAAGCAACAAATTGTGGAGTGTTTAGGTCAAGGCATGACTACAATCAACATTGTGCGATGATCAGTATGAAGTGTCTTGGCAATCAAGAAGTATGTAGCCGATTCACAGTACACACGTGTGCGTGCTGATAAGGGCAAATTGAGGACTCTTTCCTACAGGCAATTACGTCAGGTTAAAAGAGCAGTGGCAAAAAGCCTTGTCATAGCAGCAGACAAGTTTTTGAAGCTGCTGGTGCCTCCAACGTCCCCCAAACAACAAGATGCAGGGTCCTTCAGAGGTTTGCAGCTGTGCGTACGCCATCCTGTCGACCTCCTCTATCCACAGCACACAAGCAGAAACGGCACCAGTGGGCCAAACATTACATGAAGACTGATTTCAAAACTGTTTTGTTCACGGATGAGTGCAGTACAACGCTCGATGGTCCAGATGGATGGAGTGAAGGATGGCTGGTTGATGGACACCCAACGCAAACACGGCTACAGCGCCAACAAGGAGGAGGTGGAGTAATGTTTTGGGCTGGAATCATGGGGAGAGAGATTGTCAGCCCCTTTAGGATCCCTGAAGGGGTAAAGATGAACTCCATAATGTATGTGGAGTTTCTCATACAGCACTTCCTGCCATGGTTCAAGAAGAAGAACCGTGTATTCCACAGCAAGATCATTTTCATGCATGATAATGCACCATCTCATGCTGCACATAAAACATCTGCATCTCTGGCTGATATGGGCATAAAAGGGGACAAACTTATGGTGTGACCCCCATGCTCCCCTGACCTCTACCCCATTTAGAACCTCTGGAGCATCATCAAAAGGAGTGTCTATGATGGCAGGAGGCAGTTCACATCTAAGCAACAGCTCTGGGAGGGTATTCTGTCCTCATGAAAAACAATTGAAGCAGAAACCATCCAAAACCTGACAAATTCAATGGACGAGAGAGTTCAGTAGCTCCTTTCGAACAAGGAGTCCTATGTGCAAATGTAACATCACCTAGAATAATGTTTTGAGTTGAAAACTGTTTTATTTCAGTTTCTAATAACTTGCTAATGCTTATAATTTCAAAAATGACCATTTTTTTGGTCTTTATTAAAATGAAAAGTTTGATCGAAGAGTGTGGGGGATCTAAGAGTGTGGAAACCCAGTAGTCAGGATTACTTCGAATTCTGACAATCTGAGGGTCATGTTTCAGGTAGTGCAGCAAGAAGGCACTTATGTGTCTTGCGCATCTCGGAGCCCCAAAATTATTTTCCGGGCTAGATGCAGCTAAAAATTATTATTAATTTTAAATCTGGTGGAGCTTAGTATAGATGGCCTAATAGAATCAGTACTGCACACTGCTACAAAGCCCAAATTATTTTCCAGCCAAGATACAGATAAACATGATTAGTAATTTTAAATCTGGTGGAGATTAGTATAGATTGCCTAATAGAATCATTACTGCACACTGCTACAAAGCCCAAATAATTTTCCAGACAAGATACAGATAAACATGATTAGTAATTTTAAATCTGGTGGAGCTTAGTATAGATGGCCTAATAGAATTATTACTGCACACTGTTACAAAGCCCAAATAATTTTCCAGCCAAGATACAGATAAACATGATTAGTAATTTGAAAGCTTAAAACGGTTGGTGAGGTGATTTTAACCAATCATCAAGCTTTTACTTTCCCCAGGATGACACAGGAGTAGAAAAGTCATTTCGGATCCATGATTTGTTCATCTTTATGAACGCGAGTCTGTCTACATTATCAGTGGAGAGCCGCGTGCGCTTATCTGTCAGCACACCACCAGCAGCGCTGAGCACACGTTCAGACAGAACGCTGGCTGCGGGGCATGACAAGATCTCCAAGGCGTAAGTGGCGAGCTCCGGCCATTTATCCAGATTGGAAGCCCAAAAAGAGCAAGGGTCCAGTGACACAGTCATGGCTTCAATGTTTACTTGGAGATACTCCTGTACCATCGTCTCTAGGCGTTGACTATGTGTCAGACTTCTTGTCTCCTGTGGCCTTGCAAAGGATGAGCTAAAAAAAGTGGTGAAATGATTCCGCAAAATTGATGTTACCAGCAGATACTGTGTTTCTGTTACGGTTTGAGTGCTGAACACTCGACGGTCCCACGGTTGGCAAGTTGGAACTGTGAGATTCACTACGTGCACCACTGGTGTTTTGTGGAAAAGCACATGTAAGATTCTGCAACAGTCTCTGCTGATACTCCTGCATGCGTGCATCCCTTTCTATGGCAGGAATAATTTCTGCAAATTTACTTTTGTACCAGGGATCTAACAGTGTGGCAACCCAGTAGTCAGGATTATTTCTAATTCTACCAATTCGAGGGTCATGTTGCAGGTAGTGCAGCAAGAAGGCACTCGTGTGTTGCGCATCCAGGAGCACCAAGTCCCTGTTGTGTTGGTGGCGAGGTAACAATCATGCTTCCTTCCTCTGTCCTCTCCCCCCAACCTCGCACAACAGAAATGTGATCAAGGTCTCCCTCATCTGATGAATCTTCCATCAGTTCGTCCTCCACTTCTTCCTGGGCTCCTGCACCTTCCTCACAAGTTTGGCTGCTACCTTGCGCCCTGGTAAAACCATCTCCCCCACCCTCACATGCCTGCCGCCTTGGTGCTGCCGACCGTCTGGACCTTGCAGATGTTAGCCCTTCCTCATACAACTTCCACCACCTGACTCCGAATTCTGTTTAACATGTGCTCCAGCATGTAAATCACCGGAATAGTCATGCTGATAATGGCATCGTCAGCACTAAACATCTTCGTCGCCATTTCAAAATTGTGCAGAAGGGTGCATAGGTTCCTGATCTGAGACCACTCCTCCAGCGAGATTTGCCCCACCTCTGGATCCTGTTGGCCCAGGCTATATGTCAGAACGTATTGCACCAGGGCTGGTCGGTGCTGCCACAGTCGCTGCAGCATGTGCAGAGATGAATTCCACTGGGTAGGCACATCGCATTTTAGCCGGTGAAGTGGCAGGCCCAACGACTTCTGTAGAGATGTAAGTCGCTGAGCTGCGGGATGCGAACGGCGGAAGTGAGCACACAGCGACGGTGCCCTCTGCAGAAGGCCATCAA
This sequence comes from Phyllobates terribilis, assembly GCF_046119375.1. NCBI lineage: Eukaryota > Metazoa > Chordata > Amphibia > Anura > Dendrobatidae > Phyllobates > Phyllobates terribilis. The sequence continues at coordinate 299,006,521 of NW_027362763.1, read as the reverse complement.
GTCTGGGAGAGTGGGCTAAAAATTGCTGGACAACCAGGTTCTACACGTGAGCCATACAAGGTACGTGTGTGACATTGCCCCGGCGAAGGGCCGCACCCAGGTTTGCAGCATTGTCGCACACGGCCTTCCCTGGTTTCAGGTCCAGTGGAGACAACCATTCATGAAATTGGTTCTCCAGAGCTGACCACAACTCCTAAGCTGTGTGACTCACATTTCCAAGACATTTCAAAGTAAAAACTGCCTGACGACGTTGAGCCCTACTGCCAGCATAGTAAGGAGGTGTGCAAGATCCCTTCTGCGCAGTTAGAAAGCTTGTGGCATGACCAGACAGGCTTTGGGTGCAGGTGGAGGACCGAGTGGAGGTTGAGGAGGCAGAAGCAGTGGAGGAACTTTGAAATAAAGAGGATTGACGCACAACTCGTGGGGACGGAAAGACTTGGACAGCAGCCCCTTGTCCTGCTGTCACCATAGTTACCCAGTGCCCAGTCAGCGACATGTAACACCCCTGTCCATGCTTACTCATCCAAGTGTCTGTGGTGAAATTCACCATGTCACACACAGAGTTTCTCAAAGAAGCGGTGTTGTTGTGTGCGACATGCTGGTGCAGCGCAGGCACACCTTTCTTTGAGAAGTAGTGCCGACTTGGCATCTGGTACTGGGGCACTGCGATGGACATAAGGTCTCGAAAATCCTCTGTGTCCACCAGGCGGAAAGGCAGCATTTCTGTAGCCAAGAGCTTGTAGATGGTGAAATTCAACCTCTTAGCTTTCTCATGGCTAGGAGGAAATGGTCTTTTACTTGTCCACATCTGAGGGACTGAGGGCTGGCTGTTGTGCTTAGACGGGGTTGATAAGGGTGTCCCCGGCAAACTGCCGGTCTGTGAGGAAGATGCAGGCGGACATGTTAGGTTGCCTGGATCCAAAGGTGGTGCTATCGATGTCGGACAGCGCTCAACACCAGCTGGTGTTACCACCTCCAAAGAAAATGATGACCTGCCAATCACGCTGGCTGTTGCGGGTAAAGAGGTGGCAGGTCTGCGTCCCAAAACAGATGTGACTGCTGTCCCCCCATTCACAGAGGATGAGGAGGCCGCAGATGCACAAGATGGGGCAGACGGTTGTTGGCCCGGCCGGCTAGGCCGCATTGTAGCACAGTGAGCTTCCCACTGCAACTTATGCTTCATGTACATGTGCCGGTTCATGCATGAAGAACTCAAACTATGTATTTTTTAGCCTCTACTTAGCTTTTGTTGACAAATGTTACAGATAACACGAGTTGGGTCATCTTTATCGATCTGAAAAAATGCCCAGGCTATGCAAGGCTTAGCACCCATGCGACCTGAAGAGCCACCACGACTTGTGGTCAGAGGCAGAGTTGTGTTTGAGGATGCAGGTGTTGACGTGCTTCCAGTACTACGTCTCTGTCCAGGAAGGCGCAACCTGACCTCGTCGTCACTAGCATCCTCCTCCACCTCCTCTGCTGACCTCATCTCTTGGCTGACTGTGGGTTGACAGTAAGCGGTATCTCCAACCTCATCATCATCACCCTGTGTGTTATCACACCCGTCGTCCTCAGAGCCAACCTGTTCCTGCCCTGACAAAAAACTAAAGTTGTCACTCCAATCAGGTATTTGAGTCTCATCATCATCTTCCTCATTGTCTCCACCAACAGGAGTTACAGTTTGGGAATGAGGGTCTACATTATGGTCAGAACCTTCTGCGTCTGGTCCTGCCTCCGACTCAAAGATTCTGGGCATCAGTGCAGATCATTTCCTCGTCTGGATTCACAGAAGCACTGGAGCCGACCTCTGTTTCCCAGGCTATAGTATGAGTAAACAGCTCTGCAGACTCAACCATCTGTTCTACCTCATACTCAGACGGGCAGCTGGAGATTTGGGAGCTGTGAGGAAGCAAGTGCGATTGGGGTGACACCTCTGAGGACTGGAGTATTTGTGATGTTGAAGTTGATGTGGAGGAGAGCCCACTTAAAGGAGCACTTGATATCTGTTGAAGCACCTGCTGTTTTTGTGCCTCATCTGGAATTTGTAGCGATTGGCGTGGCCGTAAGAAAGGGATCTTATCACATTGTCCGCTAAAAGAAGTAGACATCTTAGTTTTGCTGGAAGATGGTCTTTCTTCTGCAGATGTTACTGTTGCTTTAACACCGACTCCACGGACACAACCTTTTTCCCCCTTCCCAACACGCCTATTCCCCTTTCCACCAGCAGCAAGCCTTTTTCCACTCATTTTGGTGGTTAACTAATTCACAACTCTGGAGTTGTTTGCACAAAAAAACAATGGATGGGAACCGAACAGAGCTGAGTGGCCAAACAGTGGTATTAGGCCAAAACTATTGTCTGGGTTAGATGCAGAAAAAAATTATATTCAGTTTGCAACCTGATGGAGGTCAGTATAGATGGACTAATAAAACAAGTCGCACACACTGCTAGAAGCCCAAATATTTATTCAGAGGTAGATGCAGAAAAAAATTATATTCAGTTTGCAACTTGATGGAGGTCAGTATAGATGGACTAATAGAACAAGTCCCACACACAGCTAGAAGGCCAAATATTTTTTCAGAGCTAGATGCAGAAATAAATTATATTCAATTTGCAACCTTATGGAGGTCAGTATAGATGGACTAATAGAATGGTGCTATGCCCAAAAGGTTTTACTTCACTAGGTGCAGTAAAAAAATTGGTATTCTATACACAGGTAGTGTAGCTTGCAACACAGTTAGGCTACTCCACTGACTAACGCACTCTGCAATAGGCCAAAAAGGATTAGCTTTGCTAGATTTAGCCAAATGCTGTGAAAAAAACTTGCACAGCACTGGCACAGACCTGCCTGGCAAAAACTGATAGGAACTGATGTAACTTAGTCCTGAAAAGGACTGCAATTACAATTAGTCTTTACTCCCAACCTATCTATTTAAGAGCACAGACCTGCCTGATAAAAGTCGTAGGAAATGTTGTAACCTAGTCCTTAAAAGGACTGCAATCACAACTATTCCTTATTCCCAAGCTATCTGTAGATTTGTGCGAAAATTGGCTTGAAATTAACAAGGTATAGCGCACACAGCAACAGCGGTGCCGTCTAACACGCAGCTGCAATAGTGAGAAAATGGTGGCGACGGGGAAAATGGCTGGGTCTTATAGGGCAAGGACATGTGACATACACTGCCAATGACACATGCCCTTGCTTGTGTGAAAAAAAGCACTTCGCTCCATGTGTGCGCTGCTGATAGGCTGACAGATTGCACCTCCCCACTGTAAATGCGGGAAAGAGAAAAAAAAATGGAGGTCTTCATTATTCCTGTAGAGATCCATCCCCTGCCCCTCCCCCCACCCCGCTGTACACTCAAACTGCGTATTAACATTAATTTTCATCATTACTGAGAACAAATCCAGTTATGATTTTTGTGCACGAACAGTTATCGAACATAACCTCGAACAGCTGAATTTTTTTCAAATCGTTCATGTTCGCCGAACGGCTCGAACACCACCCAAAACAGCTCGAATTTGAGATTGGCTTACAGTTCGAGTCGAACAACGCTCATCTCTAGTCCTGGGTTCAAATCCCAGCAAGGACAACATCTGCACGAATTTTGTATGTTCTCCCCGTGTTTGCGTGGGTTTCCACCTCAGTAAAGTAGTCAGAGTGTCCGGGAACCTTCCCACACACTTTTCTTAGCCAGGACTGCTTCTCGGCAGGGTTGGACGGTCCCACCAGAGAATCCTCTGTTGTGCCTTGGCTTTTACATCAGGAGAGTTCATGATAGCGCTAACTTTGCAGCTGCTATGGGGTTCTTAAGCGGGGGAGAAAGGTGAGGCCTCAGAATCAAATCCTCTTGTGGGCACAATGTTTTTCAATCTGAAACAGCTTCACAGTGGGAGTTGTATTTCACCACAGCCATATTCTTTAGCTCAGTGAAAGGACTGGCATAGAGGGAAACCGTCACCAGGTTCCGCACATTGTCACACACGACCATGCCTGGATAAATGTTCAGCAGTGAGGGCCACAGATCAGGCTGCTGTGTTACAGCTTTCAACAACTCTGCAGCGCTGGGCGGTTTGTCAATTAAGCATGCTATCTTCAGAACAGCCTGTTGCCGCTTGGCCAAGACAGTGCTGCAGTGTTTTCAGCTTGTGACTGATGTGGCTATTTCGGAGATGGAGGAGGAGACACTGGAGTGGAACAATGTGATTACGTTGAGGTTACACTGGCGACTCAGTTTTTAAACTAAAAATGATCCTATTGTTTCGTTATTTTTACGTTATTTTTTAAGACAAATGCATTCACCGGGAAATGTCATTTTAACATTTTACAACCTTATCGGGCAATGTGGTGTGTGACACATCATCAGACACATCCTGTTTCACTTATGATAGAGGGACTCAAAGTCACAAAGCCTACTTTTTTAGGGCCATCAGGCGGCTATGCTTTGTTGTTCCCAATATTAACGAGTGGGTCTCCTATACTGTTATTGCATATGCAGTGGCTGCAAGGGCTGCCAAAATTTGGGAAAAACCCCACTAAGAATTTAAAGACACATAGAGCAGGGCCACAGTAACGATAAATTCCCATTAGGAAGGAGAGGGTCTCCCATAGTGTTGGCCTATGCAGTGAATGAAAGGGCTGCCAGAAATTGGGAGGCACTCCAATGCCCCTTGGAAGAGACGTGGAGGAGGGCCTCATAAAAAATGTTCCCATTAGAAAGGAGTGGGTCTCCTATACTTGTAATGCCCATGCACTATGTGTATGGGCTGACAAACATTTACCCCTGGGGGGTATACATGAACATACTGTATAGAAAAATTGTTATGGGCATCATAAACACCCTTTAAAAAAATTATGGTGGAGCATGAGGATGAGGAAAATGAGGAGGACAAGAGCAAATAGCCAAAATCAGGAAGCGAATACCCGTGTGTGGGTGTGAAAAGGTCCATGGGAAAACACCTTCCAAAAAAAGACATTGGATTTGAGTTTATGTTACGCTGCTATAATTCAATGGTGTTGAGAAGTCTAGCCCAATCAAGCCCTTGTTCATTTTTATAAGAGTCAGCCTGTCAGCATTTTCAGTTGACAGGTGGATGCGCTTTTCAGTTATAATTCCACCAGCAGCACTAAAAACACGCTCAGATAAAACGCTAGCGGCAGGGCAGGTCGGGACCTCCAAGGCATAGAGAGACAGTGCATGCCACGAATCCAGCTTGGATGCCCAATAATTTTAAGGCACAGATGAATCACGGAGGATGTTGGCAAGGTACTCCCTCAGCATCTTCCCAAACTTTGCACTACTTGTGAGAGTACTCCACGCCTCAGGGCTTGTGCGATGGGAGGGGCTGAGAAAATTCTCCCAGAACTTTGACAGTGTTCCCCTGCCTCTGCTGGATTGGAGTTGTGACTCTCTCAATTGTAGTCCTTGGTTGTCCAATGAACTATGACCTCTGCCGCCAGCATTTTCAGATGGGAATTTTTTTAATAGTTTTGCAACAAGGGCCTTCTGGTATTGCCCCATTTTTGTAGACCTGTCTGCCTCAGGAATAAGAGATATAAAGTTATCTAGAAGTGTCACCAACCAGTAATGACAGTAACTCAAAATTTTGAGAATGCGAGGGTCATGGGAAAGGCAGCATAACAAACTCAGCCATGCGTGCCAGACTACTAACAGGCAAGACTTCCGTGTCCTCACCAAGAGGATGACTGACCATGCTCTCTTCCTCCTCTGCCTCCTCTCTGTCCTCTGGCCATCCACATTGAACAGACGGTATGAAAGTTGTGCAGGTAGTACTGTCTATAGCGCATGAAACTAGCTCCTGTTCTTCCTCATTGTCACCCAATCCACGTTGGGATGAGATGAGGCTGGGCTATGTGTAATCACCCTGTATGGTTCCTTTCTCCATCTCATCCGCCTGCAATGCATCCTCTTTGATTGTGAGCAGAGAGCGTTTCAGAAGACAGAGAAGCGGGATAGTGACGCTAATTATGGCGTCATCGCCGCTCACCATTTTGGTGGAGTCCTCAAAGTTTTGGAGAATGGTACATATGTCTGACATCCATGTCCACTCCTGAGGTCTTATGTGGGGAGTCTGAACTTTATACCTACGGCCTTGTTGATGCTGGTAGTCAATAACCGCCCTCTTCTGCTCACAAATCCGTCCCAATATCTGCAGTGTAGAGTTCCAACGCGTGGGGACATCACACACCAGTTTGTGAGCCGGAAGCCGCAAACGCTGCAGAAGCACGGCAAAGGCGGCGGAAGCTGTAACTGACTTTCTAAAATGGGCACACAGGCAGCGTACTTTAACAGGCAGATCCGGCAGCTCTGAGTAGGATATGAGAAATTGCTGAACTACGAGGTTAGGCACATGGGCCAGGCATGGTACGTGTGTGAGCTCGCCTCGCCTCAGAGCCGCCACCAGGTTCCGGCCATTGTCACAAACGACCATGCCTTGCTGTAGGTTCAGCGGTGTGAGCTGCAGATCTGCCTGCTCTTCCAAAGCTGTCCACAACTCTTCAGCATTGTGCGGTTTGTCACCTAAGCATATTAGCTTCAACACAGCCTGTTGCCGCTTGGCCAAGGCACTGCTGCAGTGCTTCCAGCTTGTAACTGATGTGGTCATTTCGGAGATGGAGGCTGAAGAAGAGGAGGAGGCTGAGAAGGATGAGGTGCAGGAGCTGTAGACTGTGGGGGCAGCCCTGATTGACCTAGGGCCTGCGATCCTTGGCATCGCGAGGACGTATTCCATCCCAAGGTCCGACTGGATCCCGGCTTCCACTATGTTAACCCAGTGTGCAGTCAGTGAGATGTACCATCCATGCCCACAAGCACTTGTCCACGTGTCTGTGGTTAGGTGGACTTTCCCGGTACTTGCGTTGTTGAGGGCATGGCTAATGTTTTGGGACATGTGCTTGTGAAATGCGGGGACGGCACATGGGGAGAAATAATGGCGGCTGGGGACAGAGTACCGAGGAACGGTAATTCAGGTTGCGGAATGCTTCAGTCTACACATGTCTAAAAGGCAACATTTCTAGAGCAAGCAGTCGCAAAATGTTTGAATTTAGCATTGGGGCATTGGCAACATATTTGCGCTTGCATTCCAATGACTGGGGTATGGACAACTGAACGCTGTGCTGGGACAAGGACGTGGACGTGCTTCCTGATGCTGCTACTTGAGATTGTGCAATGACAGTTGCAGGACAGGAGGCATCTTCGCATGCACCATGGACAGGGGAGTGGCTTGTATGCACAACAGTGGAAGAAGCAGTGGTGCCACCGGCAGACACTGTTCCTGGACCCTGGGGTTCGGCCCAGAAAGTTGGGTGCTTTGCTGCCATGTGCCAGATCATGCTGGTGGTGGTCAGGCTGGTCGTTTTGCTACCCCTGCTTTGCTTGGCTGGCAGGTGGTGCAAATGGGAGGTGGTGCAAATGGACTTTTTGGGGTTATTAGCAGAGTCTTTAAAAAACAACCAGACTCGGGAAGACCTAACAGTTGTACTGGCAACTTCCTTCGTGATGTTGTTACAGGGAACGGTTGCTTGCCTTCTTTCTGCGGCCACTACACTGCTTCTTCCTGCCTGTTGGGATGCTCTGCCTCTATCCCTCTGTGTGCTGCTGTCCTCGCTCTGCATGTCCTCCTGCCAGGTTGGGTCAGTTACTATATTATCCACCGCCTCGTCTTCCATTTCCGCACTCTGATTCTCCTCCTGACTTTCTGGCAATTGTGTCTCATTATCGTCCACCTCTTGTGACACTTTCCCACCGTCACCTTCGTGTGACCGTGGCTGCTCAAATATTTGGGTATTGTTACACGCGATCTCCTATTGCCCCACTTCAAGTGGACCGGGCTAGAGGCCCGAATCTATAAATGGCAATGTTTACAGTTATTCGGAGTGTGCAAGTTTGGGATCAGTTGTCTCTGGGCACTCGGCATGTTGGGAGTAAGGAGGTTCACGGTGAGGAGTATGCGGTCCAGACTCACAGCTACTGAGACTTGACCATGTGGAAGACAGGGTGGTGGTGGTGACTAAGTGACTGGAAGCATTATCTGTTATCCAACCAATAACCTTTCCACACTGCTCTGTGTTCAATAGCGGTGTTCTGCCGTCCCCTATTAATTGGGACAGGAAAGTCGAGCGAGAGGATGTGGCTGTTTGTTGTGCAACAATTTCAGCTTGTCCACGGCCTCAGTCTCTGCATGCACCATCACCATCGCGTCTAGTTCCCCATCTCTCGCCACGTGCCTCGCCCATTTTAAATGGAGGACAATATCTTCCACGCTCACTACAAATGACTAAATTTGGAGCTAACTTATATGTGATCCGTGTGACGGACAAACCACAGATTTAAATAGCTGGCCTGTAGGTAACTATTTTGAACAGCAAACTGGTGTCAATTGATTCACTGACACACAAACAAATTTTTAATGGATGCCAGAAATGTCAGTATTTTCAGTGCAATTATATGTGATCCGTGTGAAGGACAAACCACAGTTTTAAATAGCTGGATTTTTAGCGCTGTAATATGGAAAGGACCAGGCTGTATTCTGCAGTGCCAACAAGCAAATGGTGCAGAACAACAATGTTCTTTGGATTGATTTTTAAGCAAATAATGAGGATTAAGATAAAAAAAAAAATTATTCCTGAGACCAGGACCTATTTCTAGAAATATCTAACAGCAGCAGCAGACAGAACTGGAATGGAGCCTCTTGCACTATGTGCGCTGTAGTCTGCTATACTGTATACCCTGCCTGCCTATATACACTGCCTGCCTGATACCTCTGCAGATGGATTAGATCTCAGAACGACTGTTTGTTGATTTGTATATGTGTCTCTAATGTAGTTTGGTACACCTACACTAACTAGAAACAAGAAAATCTCTCCATAGCTTAGCAGCAACTATCTCTACACTGTCTGATTTCGGAGTGACTGTGACGAGCATGGCAGCACCAGGGCTGATATAGACCGGATGACGCTGTGCAGCCAGCCAATCACTGTAATGCCCACAACCAACATGGCTACGGCATTACAGTGAGTGGCAGGCAAACCCTGCATGTTCATTGGCTCTGTAAAGAGCACCAAACATGCAGGGAGGAGACCAGAGCTCCCGCCGAGCAACCCCGGAAATACTCGGCGAGCGCCGAGCATCTCGAGCAGTGAGATGCTCGGGCGAGCACAGAGCAGTAGCGAGCATGCTTTCTCATCACTAGTCACTACTAATATGAGCATGGAAAATGCTGAGAAGCACCTTTATTACAAAGCCTAAACTTACCTTCAGTTTAATTCTTGCATATATGCATAAAGGTAATATAATGGGCAAAGAGAATGTAAAAGTTAAAATATTTTATAGTAGGGCTTTGCTAACATGAGCATCATGACTGATTTTACTCTTTGCAAGACTGCTAAAGATAGAGTACAGCATTCACTTAACTAGCAGCAGTCCTATAGAGAATGGATAGAGAGGCGCGTGCATACTCTACCTCTGTTCCATTCAAAAAAGTTGTGTAGTCCCCCATTACAGTGACTTATTCGGTCTCGTCAGTTGGGCTCTCCATGTATGTGCATAGGTAACTTATAGAAAACATTCCTTTAAATTTACTTTTTTCTATTTTATTGTGTGTGGGGTCAGCATATAAAGTCAGTATGTAAATGAGAAACTTATTTTATCTGTGTTACTATGGCTTTTTATAATCAATAGTAAGTAAAATGTAAGCTCAGACAACAACATTAATTCTGATATTGATCTTGTTATGATCTGCAACATGTACTAAGGAAAGATAAGGGAATACTGTCCCTACAATAAAACTAAGCTGAATCCCTATGATGTAGCGGGCTGCCTGTTCCTAGCGAGAGACCCGCCTTAGTCCTCGGCTAGTCAGAACGAAGACCTATAGCATAAGGGGAGGGGTCCCTAAAAGAACTAAGGACTGGGACAAGAATGGGACACATCCTAAACAAAGAAGTTGTTGCAGAACACAAAAGACAAACAGACAAAAAAGTACTAGAGGTCCCAGAAAGACAAAACGAACTGACCGAGAAAGGCACAGAAGCACCTGGCGAGAGAAACAGTCAAACACTGAAGTCCAGCACAGCCAAAAGGGCGGAGCTGGAATATAAAGGCAGATGGTCACGTGACCGCAAAACACAAGATGGAAAAAACAAACAGGAGGGTTCCAACAGTACCCCCTCTATTATGAGGATCCTCCGGATCCTCCAGGCCCAGGCCTATCCGGAAACCTCTTGTGGAAAGCTTTAACAAGCCTAGGAGCAGAGACATCATCCGTCCTTACCCAGGAGTTGTCTTCGGGACCGAAACCCTTCCAGGAGACAAAATACTGTAATCTCCCTCTATGCCATCTAGAATTCAAGATACGAGAAATTTCATATTTGCAGTCTTCCACCACAGGAGGAACTGTGACAATGGCATCCCTATCTGATAAATCAGCCTTCATCAACAAGGAAACATGAAACACCAGATTAATCTTCCAGGAAGTAGGGACATCCAACCTAACAGCAGACGGGTTGACAACCTGAAGCACTTTAAATGGACCCACAAATTTAGGACCCAGTTTTTTAGAGGGAATCCTCAACCGCAGGTTCGAAGACAACCAAACCATGTCACCCACAGTGAACAAAACCTCTTTACATTTCCTGTCAAAATACTTCTTGGACTTCTTGTAGCCTATTGAAGATTGCAACATACATTAGTCCAAACTCTCTCCAAATCACCAGAATATTTCTCCTCCTCCGGCACCGCTGACCCCAATTTGGAGAATGAACCAAAAGACAGATGTCTCCCAGTACAACAAAAAAAAGGAGAACACCCAGCAGAGGAGGATGTATGATTGTTAAGAGCAAATTCTGTGAGAGGCAGAAACTCAGACCACACCTCTTGATTGTCCACCACAAAACAACGCAATAACTGTTCAACATCCTGGTTCTTTCTTTCAGTCTGTCCATTAGACTCCGGATGATACCCAGACGAAAATGACAAATGGATTCCCAACCTGTCACAAAAAGCACGCCAAAAGCGAGCCACAAACTGAGGTCCTCTATCAGAAACAATATCCGTGGGAACGCCATGAAGCTTGACAATCGCATTAACAAACGCCTTAGCGAGTGTCTTGGCACAGGGCAACTTTATGAATTGAACCAAATGACACATCTTACAAAAACGGTCCACGACCACCCAGATGACAGTAAAACCCTCGGACACAGGAAAATCAGTAATAAAATCCATTGTGAGATGCGTCCAAGGCGCACTAGGAACCTGCAGAGGGCAAAGCAACCCCGCAGCAGGAGTATGTGAAGCCTTTGACCTAGCACACACAGTACATTGACACACCCACTTGATGACTTCCTTCTGCCATCCAGGCCACCAAAAACTGCGACTGATAAGTCTCTTAGTCTCAGAAATTCCTGGGTGACCTGCCAACCAAGACTCATGACTCTCCACAAACAAATCTCTCCTAAAGGCTCTAGGCACGAACAACCTCCCATGGGGAGTGTTAGATGGAGCATCATCTTGAGCTTTCAGAATCCCATTCTCCAAAACAGAGTCCTATGCCGCCACCGCAACTCCTTTCTGTTAAATGCTCTCCTCCTCCTCCTCGGCACAGACCGCATGAAAGAAGCTGCGGATAAAGCAGCGGCTTTAACATTCTTAGTACCAGGGATATAGGTAACAGAAAAATGAAACCGAGAAAAATCAAGTGCCCACCTAGCTTGACGGGCAATCAAGCGCTTGGCAGCATCCAGATAGATCAAATTCTTATGATCTGTGAAAACCTGAATAGGAAATCTAGCGCTTTCCAAAAAATGATGCCAATGTTCAAACGCGAGTTTAATAGCCAGCAACTCCCAATTTCCAACATCATAATTCAGTTCGGTTTCTGAAAATTTTTACGAATAGAAGGCACAAGGATGTACTCCATTCTTGTTCTCCTGAGAGAAAACTGCTCTGACCCCCACCGATGAAGCATCAACCTTGACCAAAAAAGGCTTGGTCTCATCAGGCTGCATAAGGATAGGGGCAGAACTGAACCTCTCTTTGAGATACTCAAAAGCTTCAATGGCCTCAGTATTCCACTGGACCGTATCCGCACCTTTCCTGGTGAGATCGGTCAGAGGCTTAACAATTACAGAAAAATTCTTAATGAATTTCCTGTAATAATTGGCAAAACCCAAAAATCTCTGTATAGATTTCAAACCAATAGGCCTAGGCCATTCCTGCACAGCCTGAACCTTCACCGGGTCCATCTCAAAGCCCTCGCTGGAGACAATGTAGCCCAAAAAACTAATTTTCTGCACAATGAACTCACATTTCTCCAGCTTAGCAAAGAGTGAATTATCACTGAATAACTACAAAACTTCACGCACACTCTGCCAATGGGACTCTAGATCTGGTGAATAAATCAAAATGTCATCCAAATACACAACCACATTCTTACCAATCAAAGGTCTCAGGATGTCATTAATAAGGTTCTGAAAAAATGCAGGTGCATTGGTAAGACCAAAAGGCATCACCAGATTCTCAAAATGACCTACCGGAGTGTTAAAGGCAGTTTTCCATTCCTCACCCTCCTTCACTCGTAACAAATTGTATGCCCCCCGGAGATCAATTTTAGAGAACCACTTGGCCCCCACCAACTGGTTAAACAAGTCAGGAATTAATGGCAATGGGTAGGAATTGCGTGCAGTAATCTTATTAATTTCACGAAAATCCAGACATGGACGTAAACCCCCGTCCTTTTTTTTAACAAAGAAAAATCCAACTGCCACAGGCGACTTAGAAGGTCTAATGTGACCAGCAGCCAGGCTAGTCTGTATGTACTCCTCCAAGGCCTTTCTTTCAGGGATAGTCAGATTAAGCAAGTGACTCTTGGGAAGAGTAGCTCCCGGAACAAACTCAATGGCGCAATCATAATCCCTATGAGGAGGTAAAACTTGCGACTCCTCCTCTGATAAAAACTTCCAAAAATCTTGAATAGGTACAGGTAATTCCCCTTTTTCCACAGTCGCAATGCGACCATTACAACATTTATCATAACACTTTGGACTCCAAGACTTAATCACATTAGTAGACCAGTCCAGCAAAGGATTGTGCAGTTTTAACCAAGGCAAACCTAAAACGACCGGAGAGGGTAAATTATCTAATACAACCAAGTCCAAAATTTCTTGGTGAACTCCATTGATAGTGAGGGGAAATGCTGCAACCTTGTGAGTAATACATTTCAAGGGAGTGTTATCAATTGCAATCACAGAAATAGGTGATGACAAAGGTTTGGATTTCAATTTAAGGTTTTCCAAAAACCCTTTATCAATCACATTAAGTGTTGAACCACAATCCACAAATACCTGAAATTCAATCAAATTTTCCTGCAAAGTAGTACTCCCAGAAAGAAATACTCCTGCAGAGCGTAAACAAGCTATACGGGCGTAACTGACCTTTTTTTTTTCTTTACTTAAACAAAGCTCACAATACTTAATCAAAAGGTCAGCTTTACCACAATAAAGACACAATCCCTCGGTGAACCTCTGGTCTCTTTCCTGAGAGGAGAGCGACTTCGCCCCAACCTCTTTTGGTTCTCCGCCGTCAGAGCAGATTTTCTGGGGACTAGGACATGGCATTATAGGAGTCTTACCTCATTCTGTCTAAATCTCAGTCTCCTATCCACAGGAACAGCTAATTGCATGGCATCCTGCAGAGTCTCAGGTGCGGGAATGCAATTAGCAAATTCTTAACCCTTTCACTCAGACCAGCAAGAAATAGACATTTCAGAGCTGGATCATTCCATTTAACTTCTGAGGCCCATCTCCTGAAGTGTGTGCAATAATTTTCAACATCTCCAGACCCCTGATTCAAACACCTGAATTCTGCCTCAGCAGATGAGATTCGATCAGGATCATCATATAATAGCCCCATAGCAGAAAAAAATTCTTCTACAGACCTTAAACATGGATCATTAGGTTGGAGAGAAAAGGCCCACCCCTGTTGTTCATTGCGCAAAAGTGACATAACAAAACCAATGCACTGTGATTCATTCCCAGAGGACCTTGGTCTCAAATGAAAATATAACAAACAAGCATTTTTAAAGGAAAAAAAATCTTGCTGTTTACCACAAAAAACATCAGGCAGTCCTACCTTAGGTTCCACAAAATGCGCTTCAGAACAGCTACTCACGTGTTGCTGGAACTTGGTTACCTCCAGAGACAATCCCTGCAGGCGTTGAGCCAAATCCTGGACGGAAACCATACTGATCCCCGAATTTCTTTCCTTTACTTTTTTGGGCTGGACTTACTGTTATTATCTGCAACATGTACTAAGGAAAGATAAGGGATAATTGACCCTACAGTAAAACTAATCTGAATCCCTATGATGTAGTGGGCTGCCTGTTCCTAGTGAACAGACCTGGCTTAGTCCTCGGCTAGTCTGAACGAAGACCAATAGCATAAGGGGAGGGGTCCCTAAAAGAACTAAGGACTGGAACAAAAATGGGACACCTCCTAAACAGAGAAGTTGTTGCAGAACACAAAAGACAAACAGACAAAAAAGTACTAGAGGTCCCAGAAGGACCAAGCGAACTGACAGAGAAAGGCACAGAAGTACCTGGCTAGAGAAACAGACAAACACTGAAGTCCAGCACAGCCAAAAGGGCGGAGCTGGAATATAAAGGCAGATGGTCACGTGACCGCAAAACACAAGATGGAAAAAACAAACAGGAGGGTTCTAACAGATCTACTAATTGCTCATTCATGGCCAGATTCAACCACAAGCAGCACTAGAGAAAAAGCATTGGTAGATGGAACTTCTACATATAAAAACACATTATGGTATTGTCAGAATATGTAAATGATGTGGATTCATAGGTTAAGAAAAGGAAGTTAACACGACACTTAGGGAAACTTGTAGAGTAAGGTAGTTTCTGTACTATAACAAGCTTTGTAATTCACTTGGACCACTTCCAAGCTATTAAAATAGCTGTCATACCACTGGTGGACACAGACAGTTAAAGGCCCATGTGTAAAAACAGTATTTAGGCCCTTTTGCAGTCCAATAGCTCATGATAATACACAATCCACCTGCTTTATGAGATGAAAATGGGCCTCTTACCTATTGCTCTCCAGTTTGGCTGCACGAATGATATGTCAGCCTCTGTGTCATTCTGTATATATTTAGAGACCAAGATTCACAAGATTTGTCTGCTTGAGCAAGAAATAATAAAGGGTAGGTTTGTGCAACTTAAAGGGGTATTCCAGTCTATAATAATTATCATCTATTCGCTGGATAGGAGATAATGGTTAGATCACCACTTGCACCCCCACCTCGCTTCCTTTTACTTGCATGACTATGGCCAGGAGGCATTGATTAGTTCAGCTTGCCTTTCCAAAGTCAATGGAACTGACAAGGAACAAAGCTGTGTGCTCATTATTAACATCACTACCATAGACATAGGGAACATGATTGACTGGCACCTCATTCTGGTTGGACATCCCCAATTCTAATATTGGACCCCTGAATTGTCAGTGGGACCCAAGCAATATGATCACCTATTCAGGTTTATCTTCCCAAGCAACTTCATGGGAGTTCAGTGGACATTGGAAACAATGATTGTTGTGTGAAATTTAGTCCTACCTAAAAAAAGATTAGTAGCAAATGCCTAACATTTTACAGTGACTTCAAAACAGTATTAATTCTTACACAAAAATAATAAATCTATTAAAAAATGGCTGATGAAACACTATTGGTTGTATTTTTTGTGTGTTTTAACATTTCTCTGTAGAGAAAGTGTTTATGGAATATTTTATACAGTAGTTAAGCAAACAGAAAAAAATTAATTCTTTAAGAGTATGATGAATCCTTGTGTTGAGATTACAAGCCCACTCATCTTTAATTAATACTAATTATCAAATCAATACTAGAATAAATGCTTATTGGACACACACAACAAAATTAATGAAAATTAGATTGAATTTATTTGCTGCCTTCAACTGTTGATAAATGTTTTTAAGTAGAAAGTTCAAAGGTAAAGTCTTTGTTTCAATGGAAGTAACCATTATGAGCAATTACTAATTGCTTGGTATACTAAGTGTGTTATTTGTTTCATTTGTCTTAGAATTTGAAATTACAATTCTTTTCTACAAGGCAGTGAAGCAGTTCAAGTCTGACGTTAGGTAGATTACTTGCATTAATCTTCTGGATTTATTGCCAGGTTTTAAAGGTGAATTAAAATTAATAATATGTAAACAAATGTAAGCATTCATGAAGCATGAAAGCAGACCTTTGCACCACATACCAAATGAATTACAACACATTGTACTATTCTATACTAAATAACTATATATTTCCCCACTACCTACAAATCTTACAATATAAATAAATATGATAGATAGATAGATAGATAGATAGATAGATAGATAAAGAAAACTGACCAGCACATCCTAAGTGTGAACAGGTGCTAGCTGCAGAAACTGCACAATATACACTGCTCAAAAAAATAAAGTGAACACTCAAATAACACATCTTAGATCTGAGTGAATGAAATATTCTAATGTAATACTTTGTTCTGTACAAAGTTGAATGTGCTGACAACAAAATCACACAAAAATCATCAATGGAAATTAAATTTATTAACCAATGGAGGCCTGGATTTGGAGTCACCCCCCAAAATTCAAGTGGAAAAACACACTACAGGCTGATCCAACTTTGATGTAATGTCCTTAAAACAAGTCAAAATGAGGCTCAGTATTGTGTGTGGCCTCCACGTGCCTGTATGACCTCCCTACAATGCCTGGCATGCTCCTGATGAGGTTGCGGATGGTCTCCTGTGGGATCTCCTCCCAGACCTGGACTAAAGCATTCGCTAACTACTGGACAGTCTGTGGTGCAACGTGACGTTGGTGGATGGTGGAAGACATGATGTCCCAGATGTGCTCAATCGGATTCAGGTCTGGGGAACGGGCGGGCCAGTCCATAGCTTAAATGCCTTCAGCTTGCAGGAACTGCTGACACATTCCAGCCACATGAGGTCTGGCATTGTCCTGCATTAGGAGGAACCCAGGGCCAACCGCACCAGCATATGGTTTCACAAGGGGTCTGAGGATCTCATCTCGATACCTAATGGCAGTCAGGTTACCTATGGCGATCACATGGAGGGCTGTGCGGCCCTCCAAAGAAATGCCACCCCACACCTTTACTGACACACTGCCAACCCGGTCATGCTGAAGGATGTTGTAGGCAGCAGATAGCTCTCCATGGCGTCTCCAGACTCTGTCACTTCTGTCACATGTGCTCAGTGTGAACCTGCTTTCATCTGTTTAGAGCACAGGGCGCCAGTGGCGACTTTGCCAATCCTGGTGTTCTGTGGCAAATGCCAAGCGTCCTGCATGGTGTTGGACTGTGAGCACAGCCCCCATCTGTGGATGTCTGGCCCTCATACCACCCTCATGGAGTCGGTTTCTAACCGTTTATGCAGACACATGCACATTTGTGACCTGCTGAAGGTCATTTTGCAGGGCTCTGGCAGTGCTCCTCCTGTTCCTCCTTGCACAAAGGCGGAGGTAGCGGTCCTGCTGCTGGGTTGTTGCCCTCCTCTGGCCCCCTCCACGTCTCCTGGTGTACTGGCCTGTCTCCTGGTAGCGCCTCCAGCCTCTGGACACTACGCTGACAGACACAGCAAACCTTCTTTCCACAGCTCGCATTGATGTGCCATCCTGGATGAGCTGAGCAACTTTTGTGGGTTGTAGAGTCCTACTCATGCTACCACGAGTGTGAAAGCACAACCAACATTCAAAAGTGACCAAAACATCAGCCAGATAGCATTGGTACTGAGATGGGGTCTGTGGTCCCAACCTGCAGAACCACTCCTTTATTGAGTGTGTCTTGATAATTGCCAATAATTTCCCTCTATTGTCTATTCCATTTGCACAATAGCAAGTGAAATTGATTGTCAATCAGTGTTGCTTCCTAAGTGGACAGTTTGATTTCACAGAAGTTTGATTTACTTGGAGTTATATTCTGTTGTTTAAGTGTTCCCTTTATTTCTTTGAGCAGCTTATATGAAAAGAAAGCGCAGCAACACTCCATTATGGCCAAGATACATAAAGACAAAACATTTGATCTTAACTGTGTTATTACTCAGTAAGCTTTACTTACAAAAAAATGGAGGTTCTAAGCTCATAAATTGGCCGATTCATGTGTGCCCATCAACCGCTGCAAGGTGACCTCCCGTCTGATAAATACTACTCTGCCTTCATGCCTCTCTTGGGCTACAAGCCTACAACTTTGGACAAAATATGTCACTTCTGGGCTAAAACACCTGCAATTTAAATCGGCTGGTAGAATAGAATGTACATCACCTGCTGGTTAAATGGGAGGAGTGCAAGGCCAGATAGGAGGCAGTTACAACCTCCTTTAGTAATATATAATAAGAAAACTGATCAGCACATCCTAAGTGTGAACAGGTGCTAGCTGCAGAAACTGCACCATATATATGAAAAGAAAGCGCAGCAGCACTCCATTATGGCCAAGATACATAAAAACAAAAGAATAGATAGATAGATAGATAGATAGATAGATAGATAGATAGATAGATAGATAGAGGAAAGTTGGAACGGTTGGCTCCTTTGGGTCACTTCATCATGAAGAAGTCCATAGCTATTCACTTTTTCAAAACAATCTTTTACATTTGAACAATTTCTCTATAGGCAAGTTCAAGTAGTTAGCAGTTCTGAACAGGTAACTCATGTGGCATGTTGATTGGTTAGTTAAAGTAATGAGAGTCTAACTAGTCATAATCAGCTGCACATTTTAAGTAACACCTAGTGTTTCAAAACTAGATGTAGTGCCATGTTCTCGGGGACCAGCAAAATGTGACCTCTAATCTCAACCAAACCCATGTATCCACCACACACAAAATGAAGTTCAGTGGATGCATAATAATTTACATGTATGTGGTGGAGAAACATTATACACATTTAACAATAACAGGGTATTTGTCTGGACCTCTAAGCTGAAAGTTAGAAATATGTTTTTTTTTTGAGTTTGCTATACCTTGAAGTACTTGGTCCACATTGTCAAAGGCCCATAACAGGTTATAGCACCTGATGCAGTATTCATGGGAAGCTTGGATCACACAACTGTATTTTTCCTCATCAGAGAAAATCAGTAAGATTATGCTAACTACTCTTATCAGAGTGTAATCCGATTTTCTCAGATGTGGAGAAGATTAAAAATAAGTTCATCCATCTTATTTAGTCTGGCAGTCCATGAAAAATTGCACCACACTTGGATGTCATTTGAGTGTAGTTTGATGGACTCATTGACTTGCATGGCCGAGTGTCATCCGAATATCAGATGCAAATCAACCTGCTGCAACGCAACTTTTTCATCAGACAGACTCTGTTTAAGGAAAAATAATTGGACGTATGCACAGCCCTATAAAATAACATTGGTCCGAGTGCGATCCAATGTTTTGTCAGATCACACAGACTGAGAATATGGTCATCTTCATGAGCCCTTAGAGAGTTGAATATTAGTCAGGTCAGTTATATGAGGTGCTGCTCATTAGGACCGAAGATTGTGCTGTGTCATTTAAAAACTATTGATTACATCTAAGGCTAGCGTTTTTATTTAAGAAAGCAGTTGACAGCCATCGAGTGATTGTGTTTCAAAATACTTCTCATCAAAAGTGGCCAGAAGTGTCCTTAATGTCTTACTAATGACTTTTAGCAAAAGTCAACTCTGAACTCTCAGATTGTGGAATCCCAGCATGCAAAGTGGGATCCACAACCCCCCCTCTAAAAAAAGCCTCTTGCAGTGAAAGTGCAAGATCTCATTCTTTGCACTAGCCCAGTGTAAATGCTGGGTTAGTGCAAAACATGAAATCTCACTGTAAGGCCACGTACACACTTTGAGTATTTGGTCAGTATTTTACATCAGTATTTGTAAGCCAATATCAGGAGTGGGTGAAAAATGCAGAAGTGGTGACGTGTTTTTATTATACTTTACCTTTGATTGTTCCACTCCTGATTTTGGCTTACAAATACTAATGTAAAATACTGACTAAATACTGAACGTGTGAACATGGCCTTATGAATGATTTCATGCTTTGCACTTACCCAGCATTTACAATGGGGCCAGGGCAAGTTGTGGGATTCCACTCTACATTCCAGGATCCCAGAACCCAGGAGTTTGAGTCTAACTTTTGCTAAAAAATATGTCATTTAGGGGGACATTAGGGACACTTCTGTCCAATATTGATATTGGGTTATAATTAAAAAATAATCAGTCTGAAACGGCCCACTGATTACTTAATATTAAGTGCCACTACAAACTGGCTGCATTAGAGGCCAGCTTGAGATCAGTGTCTTAAGGGCAAATATGACAGAAGGTAAAAGGTTCCTGTTTCCCATCAGTAAAGATAAGACACATGAACATGAATCAGCCTGGCCAAGAGAAATAAAAGCTGGAAAGCCCACCAGAGAAAATAACCTGTAGTTTGTTACAAGTGAAGTAAACATTGTCACCATCAGAAGAAATAAGGATTATTCCTATGAGTGAAGACTGCATCTGCCAAATAAGTGAAAATTCATCATCCATTGTGATTATCTCGCTGCCTTTTTGTGAGTAAATCTGTTCTTGAATTGTCTTTTTGCCGTATCTGAGTGAGGAAACCACTATACAGCCAAGAGCCACTGTATCCTGTAGATATTTAGAGTACTACAGTAATATAGTTCAAGATCACAGTATGTCTTCTGTAAGTGGTAATCTTCAGCCAAAGAGCTCATATACATTAGTTAAAAAAAAAAAAAAATCAATCAGTCTGATGTTCCTGAAAAGTCGGATGAGTGTCATGCATTTTTCACGTCAGTACAATGTGATTTTTCTCACCTAGCATCTGAATGACATGCGAATGCAATCCGTATGTAATGCAATTTTAACATTAGCTTTTACATAAAGTAATTCTCTATGTCATTTAAAGAGCGTTTTCAAAGGAAATATTCTTCTAAACATATAGATAGATAGAAATATGTGAGCGAGATGTATAATCATTGGTGTAGCTTACTGTACACGTATTTTAGTAATAAATAAATACATTTCTGGAAAAAAAATGGCGTGGGATATCCCAAAATTGTAATAACCAGCAGAGGGAAAGCTGACAGCTGGGGCTGATATTATAACCTGGGGAGAGGTTAATAGCCATGGAGATTTTGGGGGATCCCATGTCATTTTTCTTAAATGTATTCAATTATTAGTTAAATTGATTGCGTAAAAGAATCGGACGACACTCGCATGGTCCAAGTGCTGTGCGATTTTTTTTGCTCACATCCATTGACTTGCATTGTGGTCCAATATACAAGGACAATCGCAGCATGCTGAGATTTTTCTCTTAGTCCGATCTGAGAAAATAATCGCAGAGTAGCAAGGAATCATAGAATAACATTAGCCATAGTGCAATCAGATTTTTTATCAGATCGCACTCGTCCGTTTTTCTCGCGGATGAGTTTGAGTCCGAAGGCTTAAAATGATGATCCACAAAGAACTTACAAGACTGCATTCCAGAGCTCAATAATATTTGTCCCTCATTTACACTTTGATTAATCAATACATATTTACAGACAATAGCAAAAAATAGTTCTGCAAAAATAAACTGAAAAGTTCACTGCATGGTTACCAACCATGAATAAATTAATGGAAAAATACAGTAGATACATTCTTGATTCTTAAAAAGAAAATCTACTTTTTTTTCTTTGAGTAGGAGATTGTGCTTATTATTCTATTTCTATAGCAATAAATTTATAGTTCACAGCAAATTCTATTATTATCATTATTCTGAGCAGTACACGTATTACTTATATTCTTTATAATTGATATTAGTTTTCCATTGTGCCTGGAAAAATTGCTGGCTAAATATTAGGCCATTATACACCGAGTGCAGAATTATTAGGCAAATGCGTATTTTGATCACTTTGATACTTTTTATACATGTTGTCCTACTCCAAGCTGCATAGGCTTGAGAGCCAACTACCAATTAAGTAAATCTGGTGATGTGCATCTCTGTAATGAGGAGGGGTGTTGACTAATGACATCAACACTCTATATAAGGTGTGCTTAATTAATAGGCAACTTCCTTTCCTTTGGCAAAATAGGTCAGAAGAGAGATTTGACAGGCTGTGAAAAATCCAAAATTGTGAGATGTCTTGCAGAGGGATGCAGCAGTCTTGAAATTTCCAAACTTTTGAAGCGTGATCACTGAACAATCAAGCGTTTCATGGCAAAGAGCCAACAGGGTCGCAAGAAGCGTGTTGGCCAAAAAAGACGCAAAATAACTGCCCATGAATTGAGGAAAATCAAGCATGAAGCTGCCAAGATGCCATTCGCCACCAGTTTTGCCATATTTCAGAGCTGCAACGTTACTGGAGTATCAAGAAGCACAAGGTGTGCGATACTCAGGGACATGGCCAAGGTAAGGAAGGCTGAAAAATGACTACCTATGAACAAGAAACATAAGATAAAATGTCAAGAATGGGCCAAGAAATATCTTAAGACTGATTTTTCAAAGGTTTTATGGACTGATGAAATGAGAGTGACTCTTGATGGGCCAGATAGATGGGCTAGAGGCTGGATCAATAAAGGGCAGGGAGTTCCACTCTGACTCAGACGCCAGCAAGGTGGAGGTGGGGTACTGGTATGGGCTGGTATCATCAAAGATTGACTTGTGGGACCTTTTCGGGTTGAGGATGGAGTGAAGCTCAACTCCCAGACCTACTGCCAGTTTGTGGAAGACTTCTTCTTCAAGCAGTGGTGCAGGAAGAAGTCGGTATCGTTCAAGAAAAACATGATTTTCATGCAGGACAATGCTCCATCACATGCATCCAACTACTCCACAGTGTGGCTGGCCAGTAAAGGTCTAAAAGAAGAAAAAATAATGACATGGCGCCCTTGTTCACCTGATCTGAACCCCATAGAGAACCTGTGGTCCATCATAAAATGTGAGATCTACAGGGAGGGAAAACAGTACACCTCTCGGAACAGTGTCTGGGAGGCTGTGGTGGCTGCTGCACGCAATGTTGATCGAAAACAGATCAAGCAACTGACAGAATCTATGGATGGAAGGCTGTTGAGTGTCATCATAAAGAAGGGTGGCTATATTGATCACTAATTTTTTGGGGGTTTTGTTTTTGCATGTCAGAAATGTTTATTTAAAAAATTTTGTGCACGGATATTGGTTTACCTGGTGAAAATAAACAAGTGAGATGGGATTATATTTGGTTTTTATTAAGTTGCCTAATAATTCTGCACAGTAATAGTTACCTGCACAAACAGATATCCTCCTAAGATAGCCAAATCTAAAAAAGACCCACTCCAACTTCCAAAAATATTAAGCTTGGATATTTATGAGTCTTTGGGTTGATTGAGAACATAGTTGTTGATCAATAATAAAAATAATCCTCTAAAATACAACTTGCCTAATAATTCTGCACACAGTGTATTAAGGTAAATTTTCCAATGCTTTGCCTTTGTCAGAGTTTTTAAGAATAGTTAGAAGAGTCAAGCAAGTTTTTCAAACAAACAGTATTAATTCCCTTTTACTACAACTCAAATGAATAGTTAATGTGTTACAATTTGCGTGATTGTCTGGCTTGTTTGCTGGCCTGGCCACTCTACGCTGGTGGTAATATAATATTGAATCAGGTTCATTTCAATCTTCACTCATTACAATATCACTGTTTGATGAATTGCCCAGAGTTGGCTGCCGTAAACTAGATGCCAGTAACTCGCACAGCTGCAACACCTGCCACATTGATAAATCATGCCCCACGTCTGCTTTAAAATAAGTCATTTGCATATATTATAAGACATATTTTTGATAAACGTCACAATATTACTTGATAGCAGGGAAATGAAATGTCTCTATTTTCTTCACGATGCAAAGACAATGTGCTGTTCTATTCACCTCTAGCGATAGCATGGCGTTATGGGACATTTTAGGAAAAATACTTATTTGTTAAGTACAATTCCTGCAATGTTAGTGCGAATGCTGGATTCTCAAGTCACAGCTGTTCTACTGTAATAGCCCGAGGGCAAACTAACACTTTGGAAATGAGAGGCATATGTAGATTCAGGCAAGAATACAAAGGCAATATTTACTAGGGAAAATGTGATGCAAACATCTCGGAGAAAACGGCTCTCAGCAAATCTCAACATAAATTAGAATTTAGATGATTATTAGCATATTTCCATGGGGTATCTGTTGCGGTCTTTTATAGCCTATAGTTTACCGTACAAACTGCATTGCTTCAAAATCACATTAATGGTAGAAAGAACAAAGATGTATTATTATTATTGTTTATTTTTATAGCACCATTGATTCCATGGTGCTTTACATGAGAAGGGGTTACATACAAAACAAGTCAAAATTACAATGAACAAACTAATTGTGATAGATACAAAGGGGAGAGGGCCCTGCCCTTGCAGGATTACATTCTACAGATGTATACCATATTATAGCTTTTAATTATCTGTCTTTAGTTTATTTTAAAGGGGTTTTCCCATGAACGACAGTTCATTTTAATCAATAGATATAGGAATAATAATAACTTTCACAATTGATATGTTTTAAATAAATTGTTCCTGTGCGGAGATAATGTTATAAATGTGCCCCTATGTAATGGCTGTATCTGACAGTGTATGGAACACGGTCTGATCATACCAGATCTCCTGGGCAGGGGAGGAAGCAAAAGAGTATAAAGATATTACAGCAGGGGATCACAGCTGATTCTTTTTGTGAGGTAAAACATTTCACTGCCTGTTTATAAACAATCGTTTACTTCAAAGAATTAATCAGCTGCAATCACCTGCTGAAATATCTGTATACTCTTTTGCTTCCTCCCCTGGCCAGGAGATGTGGTATGACCAGACCCAGTTCCTGCAGTCAAAGCCATTACACAGTACACAGCAGGGATACATTTATAAGATTATCTCAGCATTGATTGATCCATTGATTAAAATGAACTTTTGTTTGGGGAAAATCACTTTAAGTCAGTTTAAAGCCCTCTGAAAAATGAACACAGTATGTGGGGTCATGATAAAGTACTAGGGAATTCTTTATATCGAAGAAGACAAGGCAACATTTTTACAATATTCTGGTAAAACTTGTTAGACGGAGTGCTAAAAAAGCCCTAATTTATCAAACTGTTTTTTTCCAAAAATTCTGGCACAAAACACTTAGATAAAACTTTTGCACAACTTAAAGTTATGCAAAACATGTTGCAACTTTTGGCGTTTTCACACCAGCTTTGTCCATTTACGGCGCAAGGTATGCTCTCGTTTCACCCCCACCCCAGCTCTACCAATTTTGACTGAGCTAGGTGAAGCCATCATGAAAATGCCAAAAGTTGCAATCATGGCGTATGAATGATTGAATAAAATAATTATCAGCGATGGATCAACAGTTGCCAAGATGATGATGCAGGAATGTGGTCTGGTGGCATTCTAATGAAACTTACAGTTGTGGCCAACATTATTTTCTTTATCTTAATATATAAAAAAATATATATATTCAGAAATAATTGTAAAATGTTCCAACTGTTTATCATTAGAATGTGTTAAAAGTTAGTCAAAATACATTCAACAAAAGACAGAAGACATCGGTTCTTCTATGGATGGGAGATAACATATAACCTCAGTAAAATCTCTTTAAGGCTGTGTGCCCACGATGCATTTTTTAAGTGTTTCTGCAGCGGCAAAAACACTGCAGAAACGCATAAAAAATGCATGGTAGAAGGCCTGCCATATTCCCCAATGATAATCCGCACGTGCTGTGCACAAGCTCTGGAAATTTCCGCTGCGTGTTATCATTGCGAAAAAAAATGCAGCACTACCAATTATTTTGCACAAGCACTGTGTTTTCGCCGCCATTGACTTGCATTGGAACGCATGGAATCCGCATCACTGCATCTGTAGATGCAAAATCCAAACGTTTCAATGTGCGGATGATACCCGGGTGTGAAGGAGAGGAGACTCTCCTTGGGACGTGGGTACAATAGAACCTGTACATAAAAGAATAAAATAAAAAATAAACATTTTATTTACCTTCTGATGGCCCCCGGACTCCTTGTCTTCACTTGCCGGCAGATCGCAGTGGACTGAAGGACCTGCACTGACGTCATAGTCATGTGACAGCAGGTCCTTCAGTGTAGTGCACCGCGAGCTGCCGGCAAGCCAGGACAGATAGAATAAAGACGCTGGGGGTAAGCATATATATATATTTTTTTACCATTCTTTCGGTCACACTATATAAATCCATGCCAGTTACATGGATTTATATAGTGTGACCAAGTTGTCAAGCACTTTCCAAGTGATGTTAAAATCGCTTGGAAAGCGCTTGTCAAACCGCATGCGGAAATGCATGTTCAGAACGCTTCACTTCCGCTTGTCCCTGGCAGGAAAAACGCATGTAACAATCCGCATACGATTTTTCTGCCAGGGAGATGCAGAAACGCTCAGGAAAAAATCCGGAGCATTTCTGCATCGTGGGCACATAGCCTAAAGGTAACACAACAGAGGCAATTCTCCATAATTTTACTGCCACAGTTGTTATATTAAAATTTACTGAGAAGCACTAATCTTATTATTCATCCTGTATGCCTCTAAAGCAATTTTGCGGTAAAGAAAGTGATTCTTAAAGTCATGGTAAAACAGGTTACATAAAATTAAAAATTACTGATCAATCTTAATATTAATACATTTATAATTTACATAGATTTTTGCATTTGTGTGATAAATAATTAACAAAAAAATTTTATTCTATCAAATCGGCAACTTTCCATGTGCAGATTACAGCTAAACCCCAAAGTTGCTAAATGCTGAAATGCAGGGGGAATTTCGCCTGTAATTCATTTTCTAAACCAAACAAATAGTAAACATAAGACATGCTGCTAAAATGGGTCCAAATGCTCATTAGTTTTAAGTAATAACATTTTCTCTAGCTGAACAACTCTCACAGTTATTTCTCCAAGGCATTCAGATCTACAATGCAGAGATAAAGAACAGATACTGTAATTCTCCTAGATATGCTATATTCTTTATAATTCATTAGTTGGTACTAATTAAATATATCGGGAACCTCCCATGTAAACTGTAAATTAAAGGGACTACCCTGGAAAACAGGTCTTATTATAAAAAAAACATTAGCAATAAAAATTTTATTAATTTGCCAATCCCTCCAAATATTATCAGATAGTAAATCAAACACTCTAATTCACTCATATTTACTAAGGGATTTCATTATCACTAGGTCATTGTTTTCAGGGTATTTTCAGGGGTTTTTTTTTTTTTTTTTTTAGATGTGTGAATGGCACAGATGGCCTTTAATATCAGGGGTGTGCACATCATTGGTTCAATCTGTACAGTCGCGCAGGGGTCCTTAAGGTAAGGGGACCCAATTTCACCTTCAAAACAGCAAATAACTTTTATCACAGATACTTTATTGGACTGCAAAAGCCCATATACTGTCCTTGCCCAGAGGCCCTCTACTGTCAGTGTTTTACCACTGCTAAATATCATTAACAATGGCCCAGGTGTCACTGAGAGATTGTGAATTATTGTAGGTCCTGTCCAACCTGTCAGCTGACCTCCCCGGCGGTTCACTTCTGTAGCCCTTTAGTGCCACTGCCTATCATTGACTTCCCATTTGATCTCATCGCCATGGATCTAGTGGGACCCCTGGTCAAGTCTGCCAGAGGACATAAGTGTATGTTATCAGAGGTCGTACCACTACGAAACTCCTCCTCCAAGTGTATAACCCGCGAGTTGGTCTATATATTTTCCAGGACGGGGTTTCCTAAAGAGATCCTAATGGACCAAGGGACTCCATTTTTGTCAAAGGTGATGAGTTGTGCAAGATCCCTCAAAATCTCACAACTGAGGATCGCAGTCTTCCACCCACAAACAAATGGCTTGGTAGAGAGGTTTAATAAAACCTTGAAGGCCAAGTTGAAGAAGGTCGTAGAGAAAGATGGCAGGGACTGGGACTCTCTACTGCTGTACTTTCTATTCTCCATCAGAGAAGCCCCACAGGCCTCTACTGGATTCTCCTCAAAATTGGCTATAGCTAAGTGGTCTCCAGAAGCGGAGACGGACTTTCAGGAACTAAAGCACGCATGTGTAAACAGACAGTGTTGGTGGCACCAGATTTCTCTAAAAAGATTGTGGTCCAAGATTGTGGCCGAGTGCTGCCCTATCACAAGAGATGAACGGGATAGAGCACCCCAAAATGTATTTGAGCTGAAAGCTGACATCCTGTGAGAAAAATTACTCAATGGTGGAGAAGGAATGTTTGGCCATCAAGTGGGAGTTGGACACTCTAAGATACTACATCTTAGGCAGGAAGTTCATGCTGGTGTGGGAAAGACTTCGTGCAACACAAAGGGAAGAGGGAAAGGGAGCCCAGGCTCTAGGAAAAGGGGAGAAGTGGAGACCTCCTAGGTTGATCTAATGTCACCCTGTCTCCCCAAACATCTCTGTATTGGCTTTTCACCAATCGCCGCAAGCGTACCTCACCCTGTCTTTCCCTGGCATATGGCTAAGGAAGGGAAAAGATGAGCACTAGTCGATCTCTACTAAACATTATAGAAAACGGGTAGACAAACATGGAAAAATTGCTTAGCTTTAGACAAACTCCAGATAAATGCGCACATGGCCTCAAGCGCCAGAGAGGATGAAGTACTACTCTTGCTAAAGCTTTCACAAGTAGTAAAGAATATAGCCGGCATCTCCTTCTGAAAAACAGCAGGTATTTATACACCCTGGCAGGGTGTTAATTAGCCATAGGGAGGTAACTGCTGGGTCCTAGAGACAGCCTCTAAGAATATGTCTGCAATGCCAAAGGTAGAGATCTCCTGCAACCAACTGCAGGGCGACTGTCACCTCTGACACATCCTTGACAATGCCTCACTAAAGTGGATGAGTGAGAAGAAGGGGAACAATGCCCGAGTGACCAGGTGGCTCCTAGCCCTTCAGGATTTTAGCTTCCATGTAGAGCATAGGCCCAGGAGACTGCATAGCAATGCCGATACATTGTCGAGGGTCCACTGTTTGTTAGCAGAAGGTGCCAAGGGCAGAGGGGGGTATGCAAGATGGCCACTGGACAGGTCCATGATGGGAGATATCCATCATCAAGATTGATATCTTCGGTGATGTAAACTCAGTAAACGTAGTGCTGAGAGGGTTAATAGGGTGTATCAGGTTATTACGAGCAGTCATAAGAGAAGGGAGGGAATGGCTGCTCACATATTCCCACTCCAGGGGGTGACTATGGCAACTAAAATGGAGACTGAGTGTCTCATTCAGTGTCTGCAGCGGGAGGTGTGGAGACCTCCAGCATGTTTGTGCTAAAGGACACTGACCGTGAGCGGGCGAACCCGAAATATTGTATGGACTGTCGATTTTTTAATTGTTACTCTGTGCCGGACAAGGCTGTGTTTTGTTTACTTCTAAGAGTGCGGTTTATGAAGTTGCAATAAACCTACCTTGGACATTTTAAAGAAACTGCTTCCTTGCCTACCTCAAAAGCAGCTGAATGAGAACAATCCCTAGAAAAAAAAATTGTAATAATATACATGTAATATTATATATATATATATATATATATATATATATATATATATATATATATATATGTACATATGTACACACACATACATATATATATATATATATATATATATATATATATATATAAAAAAAAAAATCAATACAGTGCAGATGTCCTGTTCCCTTTGCAGATAAGCACCCCTAAAGTATGATGTTTCCCCCAACATGCTTCATGGTTGAGACGGCATTCTTGGGGTTGTACTCCGCCTTCTTCCAAACATAGCGAATGGAGTTGATAACAAATAGTTCTATTTTGGTCTCATCTGACAACATGACCTTCCCCCATGCCTCCTCTGGGGTTAAATACTTATTTACTTACAGTGGTGGCCAAAAGTATTGGCACCCCTTCAATTCTGGCAGATAATACTCAGTTTCTTCCTGAAAATGATTGCAATCACAAATTCTTTGGTCTTATTATCTTCATTTAATTTGCTTGCAAGGAGAAAACACAGAAGAGAATGAAGCAAAAATCAAATCATTTCACACAAAACTCCAAAAATGGGCCAGACAAAAGTATTGGCACCCTCAGCCTAATACTTGGTTGCACAACCTTTAGCCAAAATAACTGCGAACAACCGCTTCCGGTAACCATCAATGAGTTTCATACAATGCTCTGCTGGAATTGTAGACCATTCTTCTTTGGCAAACTGCTCCAAACTGATATTTGAAGGGTGCCTTCTCCAAACTTCCATTTTGAGATCTCTCCACAGGTGTTCTACGGGATTCAGGTCTGGACTCATTGCTGGCCACCTTAAAAGTCACCAGTGCTTTCTCTCAAACTATTTTATAGTGCTTTTGGAAGTGTGTTTTGGGTCATTGTCCTGCTGGAAGACCCATGACCTCTGAGGGAGACCCAGCTTTCTCACACTGGGCCCTACATTATGCTGCAAAATTTGTTGGTAGTCTTCAGACTTCATAATGCCATGCACATGGTCAAGCAGTCCAGTGCCAGAGGCTGCAAAGCAACCCCAAAACATAAGGGAACCTCCGCCATGTTTGACTGTAACGACCGTGTTCTTTTCTTTGAATGCCTCTTTTTTTCCTGTACACTCTATGTTGATTCTTTTTCCCAAAAAGCTATACTTTTGTCTCATCTGACCAGAGAACATTCTTCCAAAACATTTTAGGCTCTCTCAGGTAAGTTTTGGCAAACTCCAGCCTGGCTTTTTTATGTCTCGGGGTAAGAAGTGGGGTCTTCCTGGGTATCCTACCATACAGTCCCTTTTCATTCAGACGCCGACAGATAGTACGGGTTGACACTGTTGTACCCTCGGACTGCAGGTCAGCTTGAACTTGTTTGGATGTTAGTCGAGGTTCTTTATCCACCAGCCACATAATCTCGCGTTGAAAACTCTCGTAAATTTTTCATTTCTGTCCACATCTAGGGAAGTTAGCCACAGTGCCATGGGCTTTAAACTTCTTGATGACACTGCGCACGGAAGACACAGGAACATTCAGGTCTTTGGAGATGGACTTGTAGCCTTGAGATTGCTCATGCTTCCTCACAATTTGGTTTCTCAAGTCCTCAGACAGTTCTTTGGTCTTCTTTCTTTTCTCCATGCTCAATGCGGTACACACAAGGACACAGGACAGAGGATGAGTCAACTTTAATCCATGTTAACTGGCTGCAAGTGTGATTTAGTTATTGCCAACACCTGTTAGGTGCCACAGGTAAGTTACAGGTGCTGTTAATTACACGAATTAGAGAAGCATCACATGATTTTTCAAACAGTGCCAATACTTTTGTTCACCCCCTTTTTTAGGTTTCATGTGGAATTATATCCAATTTGGCTTTAGGACAATTCTTTTTGTGTTTTTTCATTGAAGACAAATTAAATGAAGATAATAATACCAAAGAATTTGTGATTGCAATCATTTCCAGGAAGAAACTGAGTATTATCTGACAGAATTGCAGGGGTGCCAATTCATTTGGCCACCACTGTATTTTCCCCACTATATAATATATAGTGGGGAAAAGAATTCCGTCTCAACCATGAAGCATGGTGAGGGAAACATCATACTTTGGGGGTGCTTTTCTGCAAAAGGAACAGGACATCTGCACTGTATTGAAGGGAGGATGGATGGGGCCAAGTATCGCAAGATTTTGGTCAACAACCTCTTTCCCTCAGTAAGGGCATTGAAGATAGGTCGTGGTTGGGTATTCCAGCATCACAATAACCCAAAAGACACAGCCAGGGCAAATAAGAAGTGGATCGCTAAGAAGCATTTCAAGATCCTGGCGTGGCCTAGAACGTCTCGGTGAACACGATAAAAAAATCTTTGGAGAGAGCTGAAACTCATTGTTGCCCAGCGACAGCCCCAAAACTTGAAAGACCTGTATGGAGGAGTGGGCCAAAATCCCTGCTGCAGTGTGTGCAAACTTGGTCAACAATAGAGATGAACGGTGTTCGACTAGAACTCTTCGCCAATCTCAAATTCGAGCTGTTTTGGGCGGTGTTCGAGTCGTTCGACGAACGCGAATGATTTGCAAAAAATTCGGCTGTTCGAGGTTACGTTCGATAACTGTTCGTGCACCAAAAGAGTGTACTGCATGTCTGGCGCTATTTAGAGCACCAATCATGCAGGGATTGTCTGCCACTCACTGTAATGCCACAGCCATGGTGGTTGTGGCATTACAGTGGTTGCCCAAATCGATGAGAACAGTGCTCACAGTGAAACATGAAAAGCCAGCAATTCAGCAGCGGCATACACCGGTACCTGACAATTTAGAACCGAAAGAATAGAGTATCACACATAGATTAGATAGATAGAAAAATGTCAGTCACATATATAAGAAGTACAGTGATAGTGTTGATTACTGTACTTGTCATTTAGTGTTAAAATAAAGGATTTATTTAAAAAAAAAAATTGGTGTGGGGTTCCCCGTAATTTTAGTCTCTAGCGGAGGTTAAGCAGACGGCTGGGGCAGATGTTTAAAGCCTGGGAAGGGGGTAATACCCACGGAGCTTCCCAGGCTACTAATATCAGCCCCCAGCTGAATACCTAGCCTTTACTAGCTATTAAAATGGGGGACCCCAAAAAAAATGACGTGGGGTCCCCGCTATTTTAATTGCTAGCAAAGGCTAGGCAGACAGCTGGGGGCTGATATTAATAGGCCAGGAAGGGTGCCATGAATATTGGCCCCCTCCCAGGCTAGAAACACCAGCCGTCAGCCGCCCCAGAAATGGTGCATCCATAGGATGCGCCAATTCTGGCACTTAGCCTCGCTCTTCCCACTGCCCTGTAGCGGTGGCAGTGGGGTAATAGGGTTGGGGTTGATGTCAGCTAATAATGCCAGCTGTCATCATGCCCAGGTTGGTAATGGAGAGGCGTCTATAAGACACCCCCATTACTAACCCCATAGTCAAAGTTACAAAAAAACACAAACACCCAGAATAAAGTCCTTTAATTGAAATAAAGACACAATTCTTTATTGTTCTAAATTAAACCATACATACCATCACGCCCATTCCAGCTGAAGCCAACGATCTCCTGCAATAAAAGTAAAATAATAAAGCAACATCATCCTTACCTTTCCATGTTTCCCATGACAGCTTCAGCTCTGCTACATTCACATGACTGACTGGACCGCAGCAGAATGCTGCCATCCAGCTTGCCATGCGGCAGAGACTGAGAAGCGCAGGCATGCTTGCGCTCCTCAGTGTCTGGCTGTGACGGCATCCAGATGAGCCGAGTTCATGTCCAATGAACTCAGCTCACCTCATGCACGTCACTGACAGCATTGGAAAATTCTCCTGCGCATGCGGTGAGTGCAGGAGAATTTTCCCACGCTGTCAGTGATGTGCATGAGGTGAGCTCATGTCCAATGAACTCGGCTCACCTCGGGGGTGGCTCAACACTAGTCAAGAACTACAGGAAAAATCTAACCTCTGTAACTGCAAGCAGAGGTTCCTGTACTAAATATCAAGTTCTGTTTTTCTAATGTATCAAATACTTATTTAATGCAATAAAATACAAATGAATTAATTAAAAATCATACAATGTGATTTTCTTTTTTTTTTAAGAATCTTTCTCTCACAGTTGAAGTGTACGTATGATAAAAATGATAAATAGTGATGAGCGAGCACTAAAATGCTCGGGAACTCGTTGCTCGGGTCGAGCAAATTGGAATACTCGGGTGCTCGAACCAAGCAATGAGCCCAATGTAAGTCTATGGGAAACTCAAGCATTTTTCAGGTGGCTCCCCCCCGGCGGTCTGCAGAGGGCCTAAAAATTGCCAAAATCGATAGTAACAGTGCTCAAATGACATGGGAACGGCATGGGGAAGACCCCTGGAAGCATTTCTGACTCCCAGGTCACTGCTGTCAACAACATTGTAAGAGTATTACGCCACTTTTACGGATTCACAATAAAACACACATAAACAAAATGGATTTTCCTGGGAAATATATTAAGGACCATCCTTTCCAGAGTAATGACTTGTATATAAGGCAAAATAAATAACCAAAACCAAAAATACTCCTCCACACATTGGACTATGTTCACACGTAGCGTTTTTCATGCGTTTTTGCACTTTTGCATTGCTTTCAACAAAGACAAATGCATTCACTGGGAAATGTCATTTTAACATTTTACAACCTTATCTGGCCATGCGGTGTGTGACACATCATCAGACACATGCATACAGTGCTGAAAAGACATGGAAACAGCATGGGGAAGACCTCTGGAAGCATTTCTGACTCCCAGGTCACTGCCTAAAAGCGTGCCCATCATAAGTGATCCTTGGCACATGCAAAGATGCCTCCCGCCATGCACATGTCGTTGCAGACTTGCAACAATCACCGTCCACTTCCTTGTCCCAATGCAGCATTCAGTTGTCCCTACCCCATTCCTTGGAATGCAAGCACAAGTATGCAGCCAGCCACCCATAGGCTGCAATACGATACTGCCAAATTTTTGACTGCTGCTTTCACTTGAAATGTGGCCTTTTAGGCTCGTGGAGGTGGAAGCTTTTCATAACCTCATGCCTGCGGCGGCCAGGTGTACATACTCTGTCCTCAGCCACCACTGTTTCTCCCGGTGTCATCTCTCTTCCACAAGCACGGGTCCCACAACATTACCCGTGCCCTCCCCAGTGCACTTACTGGGAAGGACCGCCTAACCACAAACACGTGGACAGGTGAATGTGGCCAGGGACGGTACAAAGCCAGTCCACAGCATTTTTTGCTGAGAGTTGTATTAAGCTCGGTGAAAGGATTGGCATAGAGGGAAACCATATCTACCCTGGGTGTCATTTCTCCCAGGAAGTATTCTAATGCAGCTGGCTTCTCCTTCAGGAGAGTTCATAGTGCCGAGGTGAGGCCATGATGATGATAGAGGGCACCATCTGCTTAGTTTTCTGTTACTTGGAATGCAAGCGCAAGTATGCAGCCAGCCACCCACCCACCCACAGGCCGCAACACTAAACTGCCAGATTTCTGGGCAGCTGCTTGCACTTGAAACGTGGCCTTCTAGGCTCGTGGAGGCAGAAGCTGTCCACAATCTTATGGCGGCAGCGACCGGGTATCCATACTCGGTCCCCAGCCGTCATTATTTTTCCTGGTATCGTCTCCGCCTTCTACAAGCACGGGTCCCACAACATTACCCATACCCTCCCCAGTGCACTTACTGGGAAGGACCGCCTACCCACAAACACGTGGACTGGTGAATGTGGCCAGGGACGGTACAGAGCCAGTCCACAGCTTTTTTTGCAGAGAGTTGTATTTAGCTTGGTGAAAGGAC
The DNA here is from genome assembly GCF_046119375.1 of Phyllobates terribilis. NCBI lineage: Eukaryota > Metazoa > Chordata > Amphibia > Anura > Dendrobatidae > Phyllobates > Phyllobates terribilis. The sequence goes on along the minus strand of NW_027362763.1, from coordinate 298,971,121 downwards.
TGGCATAGAGGGAAACCGTATCTACTCCGGCTGTCATTTTTCCGTCACCAAGTTCCGCCCATTGTCACACATGACCATGCCTGGCTGTATGTTCAGCGGTGAGAGCCACAGATCAGGCTGCTGTGTTACAGCTTTCAACAACTCTGCAGCGCTGGGATATTTGTCAATTAAGCATGTTATCTTCAACAAAGCCTGTTGCCGCTTGGCCAAGGCAGTGCTGCAGTGCTGTCAGCTTGTGACTGATGTGGTCATTTCGGAGATGGAGGAGGTGTTACAGGAGCTGAAGAATGTGATTACATTGAGGTTAAATTGGTGACGCTGTTTTTTATACTAAAGAAAGATCCTATTGTTTTGTTTTTTTTACGTTATTTTTTAAGACAAATGCATTCACCGGGAAATGTCATTTTAACATTATACAACCTTAACTGGCAATGTGGTGTGTGACACATCATCAGACACATCCTGTTTTAGTTATGATGGAGGGACTCTGAAAGTCATAAAGCCAATTTTTATAGGGACATCAGACGGCCCTTACTATTGTTGAAAGGCCAGCAGTCGGCCCTTGCTATTGTTAGAGGGCCATAAGCCGGCTATGCTTTGTTGTTCTCATTATTAACAAGTGGGTCTCCTATACTGTTATTGCGTATCCAGTGACTGCAAAGGCTGCCAAAAATTTGGATGCAACCCAATACCCTTTTGAAGAGACAGAGGAGGGTCTCAGTAAAAAAAATGTTCCCATTATAAAGGAGTGGGACTCCTATAGTGGTAATGCCCATGCTGTTTCGGCAAGGGCTGCCAAAATGTGGGAAAAATCCCACTAAGAATTTAAAGACACATAGAGCAGGGCCACAGTAACAACAAATTCCCATTAGAAAGGAGAGAGTCTCCCATAGTGTTGGCCTATGCAGTGAATGCAAGGGTTGGCAAAAATTTGGAGGCACTTCAATGCCCCTTGGAAGAGAAGTGGAGGAGGGCCTCATATTTAAATGTTCCCATTAGAAAGGAGCGGGCCTCCTATACTTGTAATGACCATGCACTAAGTGTATAGGCTGACAAACATTTACCCCTGGGGGATATACATGAACATACTGTATCAAAAAATTTTTTTACGGGCATCAAACATCCTTTAAAAAAATTAGGTGGGTGTTGCATCAAGGACCATGGTCACCCTGGTGATACAGTGGTGGAGGATGAGGAGAAGGAGGAGGACAAGAGCAAATAGCCAAAATCAGGAAGCGTATACCCATGTCTGGGTGTGAAAAGGTGCATGGGAATACACCTCCCAAGAAAAGACACTGTATTTGAGTTTATGTTACGCTGCTATCATTCGGTGGTGTTGAGAAGTCTGGCCCAATCCAGCCCTTTTTCATTTTTATAAGACTCAGCCTGTCAGCATTTTCAGTTGACAGGCGGATGCACTTATCAGTTATAATTCCACCAGCGGCACTAAAAACACGCTCTGATAAAACGCTGGCGGCAGGACAGGCCAGGACCTCCAAGGCATAGAGAGCCAGTTCATTCCACGTATCCAGCTTGGATACCCAATAATTATAAGGCACAGCGTAATCATGGACGTTGGACATTGGTACGGTCGGCAAGGTACTCCCTTCAGCATCTTCCCAAACTTTGCACTACTTGTGAGAGTACCCTGCGCCTCAGGGCCTGTCCGATGGGAGGGTCTGAGAAAACTTCAATCTAGCAGAGGCAGGGGAAAACTGTTAAAGTTCTGGGAGAATTGTGTCCTTTTCGCCTGTACTCCTTGGTTGTCCAACGATGTGTGCCCTCTACTGCCAGCGGTTTCAGATGGGATTTTTTTAATAGTTCCACAACAAGGGCCTTCTGGTACAGCCCCATTTTTGTAGATCTGTCCGCCTCAGAAATAAGATATAAAGTTCTCCTTGTAGCATGGGTCTAGAAGTGTCACCAGCCAGTAATGACTGTCACCCAAAATTTTGAGAACGCAAGGGTTATGGGAAAGGCAGCGTAACATAAACTCGGCCTTGCTTGCCAGACTACTAACAGGCAAGACTTCCGTGTCCTCACCAAGAGGATGACTGACCATGCTCTCCTCCTCCTCTCAGTCCTCTGGCCATCTACGCTGAACAGACTGTATGACAGCTGTGCAGGTAGTACAGTCTATAGTGCATGAAACTGTCTTTCCTCCTCCTCCTCCTCTTCCTCATTGTCACCCAATCCACGTTGGGATGAGATGAGGATTGGCTGTGTGTAATCACCCTGTATGGTTCCTTGCTCCATCTCATCGTGCTCCGCCTGCAATGCATCCTCTTTGATTGTGAGCAGAGATCGTTTCAGAAGACAGAGAAGCAGGATGGTGACGCTAATTATGGAGTCATCGCCGCTCACCATCTTGGTGGAGTCCTCCAAGTTTTGGAGGATAGTACATATGTCTGACATCCATGTCAACTCCTGAGGTCTCATGTGTGGAGTCTGAACTGAATACCGACGGCCTTGTTGATGCTGGTTCTCAACAACTGCCGTCTTCTGCTCACAAATCCTTCCCAACATCTGCAGTGTAGAGTTCCAATGCGTGGGGACATTACACACCAGTCTGTGAGCTGGAAGCTGCAAATGCTGCTGAAACACGGCAAGGGCGGCGGAAGCTGTAGTTGACTTTCTAAAATGGCCACACAGGCGGCGTACTTTAACAAGCAGATCAGGCAGCTCTGGGTAGGATTTGAGAATGCGCTGAGCCACGAGGTTAAGCACATGGGCCAGGCATGGTAGATGTGTGAGCTCGCCTCGTCTCAGAGCCGCCATCAGGTTCCGGCCATTGTCACACATGACCATGCCTGGCTGTAGCTTCAGCGCTGTCAGCCACTGATCTGCCTGCTCTTTAAGAGCTGTCCACAACTCTTAACCATTGTGCGGTTTGTCACCTAAGCATATTAGCTTCAGCACAGCCTGTTGCCGCTTAGCCAAGTCAGTGCTGCAGTGCTTCCAGCCTTTGACTGATGTGGTCATTTCAGAAATGGAGGCTGAAGAGGAGGAGGAGGCCGAGGAGGATGAGATGCAGGATCTGTAGACTGCGGGGGCAACCCTGATTGACCTACTGCCCGCAATCCTTGGCGTTGGGAGGACGTGTTCCATCCCAAGGTCCGACTGCATCCCGGCTTCCACTATGTTAACCCAGTGTGCCGTCAGTAAGATGTACCGTCCCCTGCCCACAAGCACTTGTCCACGTGTCCATTGTTAGCTGGACTTTCCCGGTAACTGCGTTGTTGAGGCCACGGCTAATGTTTTGGGACACGTGCTTGTGTTAAACGGGAATGGCACACCAGGAGAAATAGTGGCGGCTGGGGACCGAGTACCGAGGGATGGCCGCCACCATCAGGATGCGGAATGCTTCCGTCTCCTCGAGCCTAAAAGGAGACATTTCGAGCACAAGCAGTCGTGAAATGTGAGAATTTAGTAGTGTGGCCTGTGGGGCGTTGGCTGCATATTTGCGCTTACGTTCCAAGGACTGGGGTATGGACAACTGAACGCTGCACTGGGACAAGGAAATGGATGTACTTCCTGATGCTGCAACTTGAGAGTGTGCAACGAATAGTGCAGGGCAGGAGGCATCTTAGCATGCACCATGGACAGGGGATTGGCTTGCATGCACAACAGCGTTAGAAGCAATGGTGCCATCTGCAGACACTGTTCTTTTCCTGGACCCTAGGGTTCGGCCCACAAAGTTGGGTGCTTTGCTGCCATGTGCCTAATAATGCTGAAGGTGGTCAGGCTGGTCGTTTTGCCACCCCTGCTGATGCTGGCCTGGCAGGTGGTGCAAATGGCCTTTTGGGTTATCAGCAGAGTATTTAAAAAACAACCAGACTCGGGAAGACCTAACAGTTGTACTGGCAACTTCCTTCGTGTTGGTGTTACAGGGAACCGTTGCCTGCCTTCTGTCTATTGCCACCACACTGCTTCTTCCTGCCTGTTGGGGTGCTCTGCCTCCCTCCCCCTGTGTGCTGCTGTCCTCGCTCTGCATGTCCTCCTGCCAGGTTGGGTCAGTTAATATATCATCCACCACCTCGTCTTCCACTTCCACACCCTGGTCCTCCTTCTGACTTTCTGGCAATTGTGACTCATTATCGTCCACCTCTTGTTACACTTTCCCACCGTCACCTTTGTGTGACCGTGGCTGCTCAAATATTTGGGCATCGCTACACGCGATCTCCTCTTGCCTCGCTTCAAGTGGACTGGGCGAGAGGCCCAAAACTATAAATGGAAAAGTGAACAGCTCTTCAGAGTGTCCAAATGTGGGATCAGTGGTCTCCGGGCACTCGGCATGGTGGGAGAAAGGAGGATCAGGGTGAGGAATATGCGGTCTAGACTCACGGCTACTGAGACTTGACGGTGTGGAAGACAGGGTGGTGGTGGTGGCTAAGTGACTGGAAGCATTATCCGCTATTAGTGATGAGCGAGTATGTTTTGTTAACCCTTTCGGCGAGTATGCTCGGGCCGAGCACCGAGTAGTTACAGCTGCTCGGTGTTATGTTTGAATCACTCCCATGTGCAAGATTTGCGACTGTTTGACAACTTTAATACACGTAAGGAATGTGTAAGAAATAGACTTTCCTTACATGTACTAAAGCTGTCAAACAGTCGCAAATCATGCACACGGGAGTGATTCAAACATAACACCGAGCAGCTGTAACTACTCGGTACTCAGCCCCAGCATACTCGCCGAAAGGGTTGACAGAACATACTCGCTCATCACTATCCGCTATCTAACCAACAACCTTTTGACACTGCTCTAGGTTCAATATTGGTGTGCTGCGGTCCCCTAGGAATTTGGACAGGAAGGTCAGGCGAGAAGATGTGGGTGTTTGTTGTGGCACAATTTCAGCTTGCCAACGGCCTTGTCCTCGGCCTCTGCATGCATCATCACCATCACGTCCAGTTCCCTGTCCCTTGCCACGTGCCTTGCCCATTTTAAATGGAGGACAGTATCTTCCATGCTCACTACAAATGACTGAGTTTGGAGCGAACTTATATGTGATTCGTGTGACGGAGAAAACAGAGTTTTAAATATCTGGCCTGTAGGTAAGTAGTTCAAACAGCAAACTGCTGTGAATTGCTTCACTGACACACTAAAGGAAATTTTTAATGGAGGCCAGAAATGGCAATATTTTCTGACAACATATATGTGATCCCTTTGACGGAGAAAACACAGTTTTAAATAGCTGGATTTTTATCGCTGTAATATGGAAAGGACCTGGCTGTATTCTGCAGTGCCAACGAGCAAATGGCGCAGAAAAACTGTGCTCTCTGGATTGCTTTTTAAGCAAATAATGAGGATTAAGATACAAAAAAGTATTCCTGGCCCCTGAGACCTGGGCCTTTGTATAGAAATATCTAACAGCAGCAGGGGACAGAATTGGAATGTAGCCGCTTGTGGTATATGAACTGCAGTCTGCTATATACACTGCCTGCCTGATATCTCTGCAGATGGATTAGTTAGTCCTCAAAAGGGCTGTTTGTTAAGATGGATATGTGTAATGTACGGTTTTTCTCCCTACACTACCCAATACACAAGCAAATCTCTCCCTGATGCAGCAGCACCTCTCGCTACACTGTCTGATTCCGGAGTGACTGTGACGAGCATGGTGGCGCCAGGTCTGATATAGACCTGATGACGCTGTGCGGCCAGCCAATCACTGTAATGCCACAACAAACATGGTTACGGCATTACAGTGAGTGGCAGGCAATCCCTGCATGTTGATTGGCGCTCTAAAGAGCGCCAAACATGCAGGGAGGGGACACAAGCATCCACCGAGCAACCCCTAAAATACTTGGCGAGCGCCGAGCAACTCAAGCAGTGAGATGCTCGTGCGAGCACCGAGCAGTAGCGAGCATGCTCGCTCATCACCAATGATAAACCTCTCCATTCTTTGTAAGTGGGAAAACTTGCAAAATCGGCAGTGTATCAAATACTTATTTTCCTCACTGTATATACACACACACACACACACGCGTGTATATCCATGCAGTTAATGTCAGCTATAAGCTACTGCACACATAATAGCATTTGACAAGTATTTCTTTGACACAAAAATCTTTAGATTTCTAAATGATTTACATGGTCAGACATTTAAAAAAAAATTGCATAAATCATTAGTACAGAAAAATATAAGAAACATTGTATTATGCCTTCACATGTAAAGCAACATGGAATAAATGGCGCTATAATAATAAATAATAATAATAATAATAATAACTCATGAAATAAATATGCTTCTTTTTCAACTTATTTGGAGAAAGAATGAGAGAGGAGGAGTGAGGAACACTCAATATAGTGGGAGACAAGCAGACTGATGATATAGTTGTGGCTCACTCACACAAGCCCATAACTCAGACGAGTACTATCCATTTTTTTGTTAGATAGCACACCGACTCATGGGGCAGTGATGATGGCCAATTTTTGTCACTGACAATCTGTCACAACATGCTACAATTTCATTCTGTATTTGAAAAAAAATCTGATGCCATACGGACCATCAGTATAGCTCTGACTTTTCTGGATACATTAAAATTCTGTAACATAGGAAACTGTAAATGGTCCTGTAGAAGAGTAATAGCTGCAGAGTTAAAAAAACTAATCGCATATGGAACTCACATGGATGACAAGTGAGAAACAAATTGTCCCACTTTCCTGGATGAGAATGAAACAGATTTTGTTTTATATATATATATATATATATATATATATATATATATATATATATATATATATATATATACATATATACACACATACACATATACATACATACACACATACACACACACACTGCCCAAAAAAAAAAAGGGAACACTTAAACCACAGAATATAACTCCAAGTAAATCAAACTTCTGTGAAATCAAACTGTCCACTTAGGAAGCAACACTGATTGACAATCAATTTCACATGCTGTTGTGCAAATGGAATGGACAATAGATGGAAATTATTGGCAATTATCAAGACACACTCAATAAAGGAGTGATTCTGCAGTTGGGGACCACAGACCACATCTCAGTACCAATGCTTTCTGGCTGATGTTTTGGTCACTTTTGAATGTTGATTGTGCTTTCACACTCGTGGTAGCATGAGACGGACTATACAACCCACAGAAGTTGCTCAGGTAGTGCAGTTCATCCAGGATGGCACATCAATGCGAGCTGTGGCAAGAAGGTTTGCTGTGTCTGTCAGCGTAGTGTCCAGAGGCTGGAGGCGCTACCAGGAGACAGGCCAGTACACCAGGAGATGTGGAGGGGGCCATAGGAGTGCAACAACCCAGCAGCAGGACCGCTACCTCCGCCTTTATGCAAGGAGTAACAGGAGGAGCACTGCCAGAGCCCTGTAAAATGACCTCCAGCGGGCCACAAATGTGCATGTGTCTGCACAAACGCTTAGAAACCGACTCCATGAGGGTAGTATGAGGACCCGACATCGACAGATGGGGGTTGTGCTCACAGCCCAACACCGTGCAGGACGCTTGGCATTTGCCACAGAACAGCAGGATTGGCAAAGTCGCCACTGGCGCCCTGTGATCTTCACAGATGAAAGCAGGTTCACACTGAGCACATGTGACAGATGTGGCAGAGTCTGGAGACACAGTGGAGAGCGATCTGCTGCCTGCATCATCATTCAGCATGACCGGTTTGGCAGTGGGTCAATAATGGTCTGGAGTGGCATTTCTTTGGAGGGCAGCACAGCCCTCCATGTGCTCGCCAGAGGTAGCCTGACTGCCATTAGGTACCGAGATGAGATCCTCAGACCCCTTGTGAGACCATATGCTGGTGCGGTTGACCCTGGGTTCCTCCTAATGCAGGACAATGCCAGACCTCATGTGGCTGGAGTGTGTCAGCAGCTCCTGCAAGATGAAGGCATTGAAGCTATGGACTGGCCTGCCCGTTCCCCAGACCTGAATCTGATAGATCACATCTGGGACATCATGTCTCGCTCCATCCACCAACGTCACGTTGCACCACAAACTGTCCAGGAGTTGGCGGATGCTTTAGTCCAGGTCTGGGAGGAGATCCCACAGGAGACCATCCGCACCCTCATCAGGAGCATGCCCAGGCATTGTAGGGAGGTCATAGAGGCACGTGGAGGCCACACACAATACTGAGCCTGATTTTAACTTGTTTTAAGGACATTACATCAAAGTTGTATCAGCCTGTAGTGTGTTTTTCCACTTGAATTTTGGGGGTGACTCCAAATCCAGGTCTCCATTGATTAATAAATTTGATTTCCATTAATGATTTGTGTGCGATTTAGTTGTCAGCACATTCAACTTTGTACAAAACAAAGTATTCAAGGAGAATATTTCATTCATTCATTCAATCTAGGATGTGTTATTTGAGTGTTCCCTTTATTTTTTTGAGCAGTGTACATGTATTTATATATATTGTAATGCAGCGACATGCTGGCATTACGGTATTGGTCCAGGATGTGTTTTACCTGACCATGTACCTTCCCCCTCAGGTGACTGGTCACATGACTGTGACATAGCACAGGTCCTGCACGCACAGAATGACTGTCTGATCACATGACTGTGACATCAGCAAGGTCCTGTCAGTATGTGTGTGTGTGTGCACGGGATGCATATATAAACCCTGCTTCACGGGAGACAGGAGTGTTCGGTGTGAGGCATGAGGCCTGTGCTCCGTGTGTGTGGGACACTGTTTGTGAGAGGCCTAGTGAGGCCGAGTGAAGCCTGGCAGCCTGAAAGGCAAAGACTGGATCCTGTGTGGATGCTAGTGGCCTTGGAAGGCAGAGGCTTGAGGAAGAGTCCTGAAAGGCAGAGCCTGGATCCTGTGTGGATGTCAGTGGCCTTTGAGGGAACGACGGCTGGAGACCCCTACCTGGGAAGCCGCAAAGCCACAGTGGTGGCGGATTAAATGGACTGCAGCAACTAAACCCAGCAAAGGTAATACACTTTGTTATATGGACACTTATATAGACATTGCTATAGTGTTACCTTGCTGAAGGCTGTTACTTGGGCCAATTGGGCCTGTCTGCTACTTGAGAGACTCCCGGCCGGATGTGAAGTGTGTAAACATGCCGGTGATATACTAAGAAGAACTGTGTGATATGCGGTTTATGATAAGATAATAAAGTGCCGTATTGAGAAAATACTGGAAGGACATTGCACGTGTGCCTAATTTACCTGGTGCAGCGAGTATCCCACAGTATGATGACTAGTGCTGCCTTACTAACTATATATATATATATATATATATATATATATATATATATATATATATATATATATATATATATATATATATATATATATATATATATATATATATATATATATATACCTACCTATGTGACCCTAGCCTCAGCTGGATCTTCAAGCAACCGTTTTCATACCAGTGCTGGATTCACAATACTTCTATTTAAAGTGTTCCATGCTGCTAATGCTTCTGGTTCATGTTCTACAAACAACAATGAGCAAGAATTCTAAATGTATGTTGTATATTGGAGACATAGCAACTAGTGATGGGTAAGCACTAAAATGCTCGGGTGCTCGAAGTTTGGGTCGAGCAAATTGGAATGCTCAAGTGCTTGACCCGAGCAACGAGCTCAATGTAAGTTTATGGGAAACTCAAGCATTTTTCAGGTGGCTCCCCCCCGGTGGTCTGCAGAGGCCTAAAAATTGCCCAAATTGATGGGAACAGTGCTCAAATGACATGAGAACAGCATGGGGAAGACCCCTGGAAGCATTTCTGACTCCCAGGTCACTGCTATGAACAACATTGTCAGAGGTATTACTCACAATAAAACATACAAAAACAAAAGCAAAATTAATTTTCCTGGGAAATATGTTAAGGGACATCCTTTCCAGGGTAATGACTTGTATAGAAGGCAAAATAAATAACCAAAACCAAAAATACTCCTCCACACCATAGGTTATGTTCACAGGTAGCATTTTTGCACTTTTGCATTGCTTTCAAGCAAGACAAATGCATTCACCAGGAGATGTAATTTTAACATTTTACAACCTTATCCGGCCATGTGGTGTGTGACACATCATCAGACATATCCTGTTTCATTTATGAAGGAGGGACTCAAAGTCACAAAGCCCATTTTTATAGGGCCATCAGTCTGCCCTTACTATTCTTAATGGGCCAGCAGTCTGCCCTCGCTATGCTTAGAGAGCCATCAGCCGGCTAGGCTTTGTTGTTCCCATTACTAAAGATTGGGTCTCCTATACTGTTATTGCATTTGCAGTGAGTGGCAGGTCTGCCCAAAATTTGGATGCACCCCAATACCCCTTTAAAAAATTGAATGCACCCCAATACCCCTTTGAAGAGACTTAGAGGAGTTCCTCCTGAAAACAATGTTCCCTTTATTAGGTAATGGGTCTCTCATTGTGTTTGCCTATGCAGTGAATGCAAGGGTTGCTAAAAATTTGGGGGCACTCCAATGCCCCTTGGAAGAGACGTGGAGGTCAGAGGGCCTCATGAAAAAATGTTCCCATCATTAGGAAGTGGGTCTCCCATTGTGTTTGCCTATGCAGTGAATGCAAGGGTTGCTAAAAATTTGGGGGCACTCCAATTCCCTTGGAAGAGACGTGGAGGAGGGCCTCATAAAAAAATGTTCCCATTAGAAAGAAGTGGGTCTCCTATACTTGTAATGCCCATGCATTAAGTGTATGGGCTGACAAACATTTACCTCTGTGGGGTATACATGAACATACTGTATAAAAAAAAAAATTTCACTGGCATCATAAACACCCTTTAAAAAAAAGTATGTGGGTGTTGCATCATGGACCATGGTCACCCTGGTGATATGGTGGTGGAAGATGAGGATGAGGAGAAGGAGGAGGACAAGAGAAAATAGCCAAAATCAGGAAGTGTATACCCAGGTGTGGGTGTAAAACGGTGCATGGGAATAAACTTCCAAAAAAAAAAAAGACACTGGATTTGAGTTTGTTACGCTGCTATTATTCGGTGGTGTTGAAAAGTCTGGCCCAATCCAGCCCTTGTTCATTTATAAGAGTCAAATGCACCAGAAATGCCATCTATTTATACAAAAAAAAAGGACAACTACCTGTGTCACAGTTACCTGCCATATGCATGCTGAAATAGCATAGACAAAAACGAGAAAAGCTCAGCATATATTGCAAAAAGTATTTATTTTTTAATACACAGTAAAGATAGATAAAAATTCAGACAATGAGGTAGTCAGATGATCAAGTGCCAACAGGTAAAAGTAAATCAATAGTGTTATAGTCCTAATACACCAGTCGGTTAATATGATTGCACATTGCCCAAGGTAGTAAATGTTATAAATGCTAAATTTGAACATGTGAGCTGGAGTAAGGATCACAGAGTAACAACATAATCCCAAAAACTACTAAGTAGATAGGTGTGGGAGAAAAAAACAATGTTTTCTCAATAGAAAGCTCTGTGCCCAATTCTTATGCTAGAATTACTTGAATCCCACAGGATAATTTACCTGGCAAGGAAGTGCGGTCCGGGTAGAGAAGGAGTAGTGAGGGCGAGAAGCCCAACGCGCGTTTCCTGGCGTCCCTGGCCGTTTTATCAAGGGCAAGTGGTGTCCTCATACTGCCCCAAGATGCATATATATGCATCTCATCCAATTAAGACCTAAGTGCATGTGGCTGAACGGCGAGGCACGCACCCGGAAGTGACCAGCTATGCCGGGGGCCTGCTTCGTAAGTCACCTGACATGGAGTCTGCATGCCAAAATGGCGCATGCGCACGGTTCAGGGAGCACGCCGTGCGCGCCCTGGCCATCAAACCGCCATCTGCGCATGCGCGGGAACAAGTGCCCACACAGGTGCGGGAACAAGTGCCCACACAGGCGCAGGGCAGCCCCAAGACGGCCAGGCACGCGCGCCCCGCGATCCCCACTGAGGGCACGCGCACTGGCACGCATAGAAAATATGCAGCAGCACTACTTGTGAGGAATTGAATGAAACAGGGGAAAAAAAGATAAGTGAGACAGGGAGACGTGCCAAATACATAGTAAAGGGATCAAAGTCAGACAAAAGATACTATATGCTTAGAAATTACTATTATCTGGGAAAATGCAGGAAGCCCACCTTAGTCAATTCTTTGATACACGCTGGGTCTGCCCATAGTCTGGCTACTATTGGGGCTGTCCCGGTTGACAATTCCTGAGGATGAGGCGGATCTGCTCCACAGAACAGGGCTTTCAGTGCCAGGCACAGGACTTAAAACAACGGTTCATACAGCCTGGTTATAGCCGGAGATGTATCAGAAGGGGATACGATAGGGCAAACAAGACCCCTTGATCTCCCTTCTCCATCCTAAGACACCTGTGTTGGGGAAGGATGAGACCATCTGGTTCATATCCACCTATAACCATGAGTGGGACAACATGAGAGCAATCCTTCCAAAACATTGGAGCGTCTTGATGGTGGAGCCTGCCTTGAGGGGACAACTCAGGGACAGTCCTTCTATGACACCTAGGAGATGCCGCAATCTTGGAGACATTCTAATGAATAGTCATTATGTAGCACCTATATCACGTCCATTTGGTTCAGGTGGTCCGTTGTTAGGTAATTTCAAATGTGGGCAATGTGTGGCATGTGTGTCCTACGGTGTACTAGCTTCCGTTCGACTGATGACATTAAGACATTTAACATCAGACACCATATTACTTGTGGTACGTCTAATTTTATTTATTATGCTGCCTGCAGCTGCTCTTTAATCTATGTCGGTCTGACATCAAGAGAGCTGCGGGTACGCATACGGGAGCACATAAGGGACATTGTGGCAGCCAGCTCGGCAAATGATCCAGATCAACTTAAGACAATACCACGTCATTTTAAGGCCAAACATGATTGAAACCCCCGCTCCTTCATGGTGCGTGGTATTGACGCTGTGCACATGGGGATTCGGGGGGGCGGCAATGTTAGGAAGATACTTGCCCAGAAAGAGTCACAGTGGATCATGCGTCTGAACACAGTGACACCTAATGGCTTGAATGAGTCTAAGTTTTTCCTCATTTTTATAGCCGTAAAATTTGTCCTGCACACCTTCAATCCCACATGCTTGATTTACAAGTGTGGGTAGGGTGACTATTAGAGGAGTTATTCTTATGTGTTTTTAATGATTATGATTTTATTGATTGTTTCTTCTTTTTTGTCTACCTTGCTTTTTCTCTATTAGTCCATATCCATGAAAGTTCTCTCAATTTCATCAGTGTCCAGAAAACAGCGAGGCCTGAATATGTTTACTGGATCTTGTGTCTTGACGGGAGTGATAATTACCAGAATCCACAATTGCTATTAATAATACATATGCAATGTTTATAACTTTATGCATTTTCCCGGATAATAGTAATTTCTAAGTATATAGTATCTTTAGTCTGACTTTGATCCCTTTACTATGTATTTGGCATGTCTCCCTGTCTCACTTATCTTTTTTTCCCCTGTTTCATTCAATTCCTCACAAGTAGTGCTGCTGCATATTTTCTATGCGTGCCAGTGCTCATGCCCACGGTGGAGATCGTGGGGCAAGCGTGCCTGGCCGTCTTGGGCCTGCCCTGCGCCTGTGTGGGATCTCGTTCCCGCGCATGCGCGGACAGCGGTTTGACCGTGCATAGCTGGCCACTTCCGGGTGCGTGCCTCGCCGTTCAACCACATGCACTACGGTCTTAATTGGATGAGATGCATATATATGCATCTTGGGGCAGTATGAGGACACCACTTGCCCTTGATAAAGCGGCCAGGGACGCCGCAAAACGCAAGTTGGGCTTCTCACCATCACTACTCCTTCTCTACCCGGACCGTGCTTCCTTGCCAGGTAAATTATCCTGTGGGATTCAAGTAATTCTAGCATAAGAGTTGGACACAGAGATTTCTATTGAGAAAACATTGTTTTTTTTCTCCCACCCCTATCTACTTAGTAGTTATTGTGATTATATTGTTACTCTGTGATCCTTACTCCAGCTCACATGTTCAAATTTAGCATTTATAACATTAATTACCCTTGGGCAATGTGCAATCATATTAACCCATGGGTGTATTAGTACTCTAACACCATTGATTTACTTTTACCTGTTAGCACTTTATCATCTGACTACCTCATTGTCTGAATTTTTATCTATCTTTACTGTGTATTAATCAATAAATACTTTTTACAATATATGCTAAGCTTTTCTCCTTTTTATTTATAAGAGTCAGCCTGTCAGCATTTTCAGTTGACAGGCGGATGCGCTTTTCAGTTAGAATTCCACCAGCGGAACTAAAAAGCTGCTCTGATAAAACGCTGGCAGCAGGGCAGGCCAGGACCTCCAAAGCGTAGGGAGCAAGTTCATTCCACATGTCCAGCTTGGATACCCAATAATTATAAGGCACAGAGGAATCATGGAGGACGTTGGTACAGTCGGCAAGGTACTCCCTTCAGCATCTTCCTATCTTTGCACTCCTTGTGAGTACCCTGCTCCTCAGTGCCTGTGCGATGGGAGGGGCTGAGAAACATCTCCCAGAACTTTGACAGTGTTCCCCTACCTCTTCTGTATTGAAGTTGTGTCTCTCTCGGCTGTACAACGAACTGTGACATCTGCCGCCAGTGTTTTCAGATGAGAATTTTTTTAATAGTTCAACAAGGGCCTTCTGTTACTGCCCCATTTTTGTAGACCTGTCCACCTCAGGAATGAGATATAAAGTTCTCCTTGTAGCGTGGGTCTAGAAGTGTCACCAACCAATAATGACTGTCACCCAAAATTTGGAGAACGCAAGGGTCACGGGAAAGGCAGCGTAACAAATTCAGCCATGAGTGCCAGACTGTTAACAGGCAAGACTTCCATGTCCTCACCAAGAGGATGGCTGACCATGCTCTCCTCCTCCTCCCTGTCCTCCGACCATCCACGCTCAAAAGAAGGTATGACAGTTGTGCAGGTAGTACCGTCTATAGCACATGAAAATAGCTCCTGTTCTTCCTCCTCCTCCTCTTCCTCACCCAATCCACATTGGGATGAGATGAGGTTGGGCTGTGTGTAATCTCCTGTATGGTTCCTTGCTCCATCTCATCGTGCTCTGCCTGCAATGCATCCTCTTTGATTATGAGCAGAGAGCTTTCAGAAGACAGAGAAGCGGGATGGTGACACTAATTATGGTGGAGTCCTCCAAGTTTTGAAGGATGGTCCATATGTCTGACATCCAAATCCACTCCAGAGGTCTTATTTGTGGAGTCTGAACGAACTGAATACCGACGGCCTTGTTGATGCTGGTAGTACTCAACAACTGCCTTCATCTGCTCACAAATCCTTCCCAACATCTGCAGTGTAGAGTTCCAATGCATGGGGACATCACACAACAGTCGGTGAGCCAGAAGCTGCAAACGCTGCTGAAGCACATCAAGGATGGCGGAAGCTGTAGCTGACTCTGTAAAATGGGCACACGTGCGGCATACTTTGACAAGCAAATCAGGCAGCTCCGGGTAGCTTTTGAGAAACCAGTGAACAATGAGGTCCAATACATGGACTATGCATGGTACATGTGTGAGCTCGCCTCGCCTCAGAGCCGTCACCAGATTTGGGCCATTGTCACACACGACCATGCCTGGCTGTAGGTTCAGCGCTGTCAGCCACAGATCTGCCTGCTCTTTCAAATCTGTCCACAACTCTTCAGCATTGTGCGGATTGTCACCTAAGCGTATTAGCTTCAGCACTGCCTGTTGCCGCTTGGCTGAGGCAGTGCTTCCAGATTGTGATTGATGTGTTAATTTTGGAGATGGAGGCTGAAGAGTAGGAGGAAGAGGCAGAGGAGGATGAGGTGCAGGAGCTGTAGACTGTGGGGGCAACCCTGATTGACCTAGGGCTTGCAATCCTCAGCATCGGGAGGATGTGTTCCGTCCCAAGGTCCGACTGGGTCCCGGCTTCCACTTATGTTAACCCAGTGTGCCATCAGTGAGATGTACCATCCCTGCCCACAAGCACTTGTCCACGTGTCCGTGGTTAGGTGGACTTTTCCTGTAACTCTTATTGTTGAGGGCATGGCTAAAGTTGTGGGACACGTGCTTGTGTAATGCGAAGATGACACACCGGGAGAAATAATAGCGGCTGTGGACAGAGTACCGAGGGACAGCCGCCGCCATCATGTTGCGGAAAGCTTCCGTCTCCACGAACCTAAAAGGCAACATTTCGAGCGCAAGCAGTCATGAAATATGGGAGTTTAGTAAAGTGGCATGTGGGGCGTTGGCTGCATATTTGCGCTTGCGTTCCAAGGACTGGGGTATGGACAACTGAACGCTGTGCTGGAACAAGGACGAGCTTGTTGATGGTGCTAGTTGAGAGTGTGTAACGACAGGTACAGAGCAGGAGGCATATTCGCATGCACTATGGACAGGGGATTGGCTTGCATGCACAACAGCGGAAGAAGCAGTGGTGTCACCCGCAAACACTGTTCCTGGACCCTGGGGTTTGGCCCACAAAGTCGGGTGCTATGCTGCCATGTGCCTGATCATGCTGGTGGTGGTCAGGCTGGTCGTTTTGCTACCCCTGCTGATGCTGGCCTGGCAGATAGTGCAAATGGTCTTTTTGGTGTTATCGGCAGTCTTTTAAAAACAACCAGACTCGGGAAGACTTAACAGTTGTACTGACAACAGGGAACAGTTGCCTGCCTTCTGTCTGCGGCCACCACACTGCTTCTTCCTGCCTGTTGGGGTGCTCTGCCTCCCTCCCCATGTGTGCTGCTGTCCTCCTGCCAGGTTGGGTCAGTTACTATATCATCCACCACCTCATCCTGGTCCTCCTCCTGACTTTCTGACAATTGTATCTCATCATCATCCACCTCTTGTTATACTTTCCCACAGTCGTCTTCATGTGACTGTGGCTGCTCAAATATTTGGGCATCGCTACATGCGATCTTCTCTTGCCCTGCTTCAAGTGGACCAGACAAGAGGCCCGAATCTATAAATGGAAAAGTGAAAAGCTCTTCGGAGTGTCCAAGTGTGGGATCAGTTGTCTCTGGGCACTCGGCATGGTGGAAGGAAGGAGGATCAGGGTGAGGAATATGCCGTCCAGACTCACGGCTACTGAGACTTGACCGTATGGAAGACAGGGTGGTGGTGGCTAAGTGAATGGAAGCATTATTTGCTATCCAACCAATAGCCTTTTCACACTGCTCTGTGTTCAATAGTGGTATTCTGCGGTCCCCTATTAATTGGGATAGGAAGGTCGAGAGAGAAGATGTGGGTGATGTGGCACAATTTCAGATGGCCACGGCTCAGCCTCTGCATGCACCATCACCATCGAGTCCAGTTCCCATTCCCTTGCCACGTGCCTTGCCCATTTTAAATGGAGGGCAATATCTTCCACGCTCACTACAAATGGCTGAATTTGGAGCAAACATATGTGATCCGTGTGACAGAAACCATAGTTTTAAATAGGTGGCTTGTAGGTAACTATTTTTAACAGCGCCGACCTCGTGTCAATAAGTTCACTGACATACTGCAACAAAATTTCATTGGAGGCCAGAAATGGCAATGTTTTCAGCGCAATTATATGTGATCCATGTGACGGACAAACCATAGTTTAAAATTGCTGGATTTTTAGCTCTGTAATATGGAAAGGACCTGGCTGTATTCTGCAGTGCCAGCAAGCAAATGGATTGCTTTTTTAAGCAAATAATCAGGATTAAGATAAAAAAACATTATTACTGGCCCCTATACCTGGGCTATTTCTACAAATATCTTTAAAAGCACCAGCAGACAGAACTGGAATGGACCCTCTTGCTATGTGCACTGCAGTCTGCTATATACCCTGCCTGCCTGCCTAGCACTGATATCTCTGCAGCTGGATTAGTCCTCAGAAGGACTGTTAGTTGAGATGGTATGTGTCTCTAATATAGTCTGGAATACCTACACTAACTAGAAACAAGAAAATCTCTCCCTAGCTCAGCAGCACATCTCCTTACACTGTCTGATTCCAGAGTGACTGTGATGAGCATGGCAGCACCAGGTCTGATATACACCTGATGACGCTGTGCGGCCAGCCAATTACTGTAATAACACAACCAACATGGCTGCGGCATTACAGTGTGTGACAGACAATCCCTGCATGTTAATGGACTCTGTAAAGAGCGCCAAACATGCAGGAAGGGGACCCAAGCTCCCGCCGAGGAACCCTGGAAATACTCGACAAGCACCAAGCATCTCGAGCAGTGAGATGCTTGGGCGAGAACCGAGCAGTAGCGAGCCTGCTCGCTCATCACTAATAGCAACTCATCTCTGTTCATCATGCAGAGACGTCTCTAAATTAGAGACAGAGCTTGCAAAAGGAAAACTGGTAAAAAACCTCAGGATAGAAGTCATATAATGACCAGAAATAGGGTTATTCTTGATACACACACAAGACAGCTTATTCTGAAAGGCTACCTGAAGCCAAATGTAAAGGGTTGGTATGAAGTCTAAGTATTTTTCATTCTAAATCCTTATCTATTTAGTGCCTTAATTAAAGCTATTTTCTAATATACTTGCTTTAAATAATTTGCTATCCTTCTCTAACTAGCTGTCTAACAGCTATTCAATTTTTATCCTGCTTCCTGTGTGATGATGCTTCATTTGAGAATCCCCAGTGCTTGCTGGAGTACTCAAAGTATCGTCAGAAGGCAGAGGCTGCAGTTACTTCGGAAACCCTTGCCTCCTCCCTGAAATGAAAAGTCATTAGTGACATTCATTTCAGAGGTGGGGCTAGTCTCTGCATGCTGTGCACAATCAGTAGGTGGCACTAGAGTTCTAGTCCTTTTCCTCTCTTTAGAGACAATTTGCATATTTCCCAGAGGAGCATTGCGGCTTTAAAATGCTCCTCATCGTGACATGCTTAACATGTCACTCTCCGCAAGGAGAAATGATACTCCTTAGATACCGGTCTGACGCCTCTCACACAGCCAAACCAGAACTCACACTTTGCACTGACGAGGGGCAGTACCCCGAAACACAGTGTCTGCAAATGGAGTTTCTGGTTCTGACTTATACCCCAAGTCATGTGATAGGGCTCGTTAAAGGATCACTATTGACTTTTAGGATTGCTACTTCCTGTAGGTGGCACTAGAGTTCTAGTCCTCTTCCTCTCTGAAGAGAAAATGTGCACACTCATAACAGGCGCTTTTCTGTCAGCTCGGTTCAGTGATAACATGCCGGCAACAAAGCGGTGTCACAATACACGGCCAACAGAAGACCAGTGACTTTTCTTGCAGGGGCAGCGCTGGTCTCCTGGAGGCCGGGTATCAAGACACCTTTCTGTTGCTGGCTAACTAGTACTGAGCTGAGCCAACATAAGAGCACGCGCTGTGATTGAGTAAATTCCAAAGTTTGCAGGGATACAGTAGGGACTTGCCGCGCCCATGAAAATCATCAATCATGTAATTTTTTTTTTATCTCCAGAGATCTCCTTAAATTTACCATTTTTTTTTAAAACTTACAATTTATTCTTTTTATACAAGGCTTTCTCTCTTTGGGACTTTTTGCACTGAAATGTGTGCATATCAATAAACAAATTTTTTAAAGTATGTAGATTTTATAGTCTATTACAATTAGTGGCAAAATGTTTAGAATTCCTTTATAACTAACATTTATTTTTTACTTAAAAAGAAAAAAAATATGCAGAGCACTTTTTTAATTAGTTATACATAGAAAGAAAATATCAGTAGAGCTAAATCTGTGTTTTCAAATAAAAAAAAAATGTAGGAAATGCCCCAGGTTGGAACAGGTAGAAAATAAAACATAGATATGGTTATTGCACTTATGAAACTTATGAAAAAACATGCTTTTTATGTTCTTCCTACTATGAACAATTACAGCAGTAAATCACCTTGAGATTCAAAAGAAATTGAAACAGAAAGATGAATCTGTTTTCTCCAGATTATGAGAGATATAAGTCAAGATAAAGTAAGAATGTCCAGCTATAAAATATTCTGGTTGAAATGGTTGGTTGAAGTAAACATGCTGTCAAGAGAAATAGTTTGCCCAGCATAAAGTCACTTCTTACAGGAGATGTACTATTCATCCATTAAAAATTAAACCAAATATGTTTTTCACAAACTGGAGGTTACTTTACTAAAGAATGAAATCACGTCAAGGACAATAAAAGAATATGAGAAAAAAAGAAAATGTATCTAATGCACTGCACTGAAGATGACATTTCAGGTATCCATCTTGGTAATGGTACTACGCATAAGCAACGTTCACAGAATCTACATCCAGACAAATAAAACACGATTTAAGTTATAAAGCATAAAATATCAGACTAAACTAGTTTATTAAATAAAAGTAATACAAAAATAGTACATAAAAAATATTTAAAAAGCATAAAGAAGCATTCATTGGGAATAAGAATATTGTTGATCAACAAGGGGACATTTAAACCATAACTTCCATAGAAAACTGGCAACTAGAAAATGATAGTCTCCATGATTTTTTAATATGTCCAAAGGTGTTCTTTGTTCTGGAGGAGAGTGACTTTGCATTGTTGCACAGTACACCATACTGACGTAGTATGGATAAAAAGCCATACATCCATCTGATTCAGCCTGGTGTACTGATCCAGAGACAAAAACCATCCAGAGGTGGAAGCCAACATTCCTTATCATGTTTGGAATTATATCTTTTTTTCTAAAATAGTAATCTGAATAAATTAGATTACCTCAAATTTACCTCAGATTGCCTCAAATTAAACTGAAATTACCTATAAATCAGATTACATCAATCTTAAATCTTTAGCAATCAAATACATGTAACTATTAGTTTACCCAGACCACTTTTAAGAACTTATAGGAAATCTGTCAGTAGGATCAACCCTTTTAAGTCATCTAGATGGCCACGCAGGTCATAGCAAGCTTAACTGAATGATACCTTTATATCTGTAATGTGATGTCTTGCTCCAGAGACATTGGATTAAAGATATAAAGGCATGTAAATGAGCTGTTAAGAACTATGGACCAGACATAGATATTCCTGAGAATCTGCCTCCAGAGATTATTTTAAATGAAAGGGGGAGTTACCAGTGGGAGACATGTAACTTACCCAGTACAGTAGAACTGAACTTGTCATAGTTGCATTTTAGCATTTACTGCTATAGAAAACCTATTATGAGGCACCTAAAAACTTGTTCCTCTTTATATCCCCAATAGTAAGCTATGCAGTCACCTACATACCCTCAATAAAAAAAATCCTTCAAATATTTATAACTCTTATAAGGCAAGTTAAGTACAAAAAACATCTTTACAATATCACTCAGTTCTGAAAATTTTGTACAATTTAGCTCACTGAAATATGCAACATACATTCATTAATACTGATGAGGCTAAGTGCCCATGATACAGAAATGCTGCTGATTTTTTCTGCATCTCCCTGGCAGGAAAATCTTATGCAGATTTTATATGCATTTTTCCTGCCAGGTAGAAGCGTTTGTCAAGCATTTTTGCATGTATTTCTGCATGCGGGTTATCAAGCGCTTTTCCAAGCGATTTTAGCATCACTTGGAAAAGTGCTTGACAACTTGGTCATACTATATAAATTCATGCCACCGGCATGGATATATATAGTGTGACTAAGTTAATAGTCAAAAAAAAGAATAAAAATGATAAAAAAATAAAAAATATACATTATACTCATCTTCTGATGGCCCCTGGTCTTCTTTCCGATGCATCTGGTGTCTTGGGCGGCTCACGGTAGTGTAAAACGACCTTCCATGACATCATTTAGTCATGTGACCGCCGACATCAGTGGTCTCTTGACCTGTCACATGACTAAATGACATAATGGAAGATCCTTTTACACCATCGCGAGCCACCGGGGAGCCAGGATGCACCGTAAAGGAGATCGGGGGCCATCAGAAGGTGAGTATAATGTATATTTTTTATTTTAAATTCTATTTTTTTAACAGGTACTATGGTACCCGGGCCTGGAGGAGAGTCTCTTCTTCTCCAAACCCGGCTACCATCCGCACACTGAATCGCTTAATATCCGCATGTGCACAAGTAGTCATGCGGATATTAAGCGATTCAATGCAAGTCAATTGCGGCTATTATTTCTCGTTTCCACAAAAATAATGGACATGCTGCGTATTTTTCCATATTTTATCATTGGGGAATATGGGGCACGTATTACCAAACATTTTTTTAAGCGTTTTCGCTGTGGAAGTTCCGCAGCAAAAACGCTTTAAAACGCATAATGGGCACGCAGTCTAAAGGAGACAAAAAGGAAAAAAAAAAAAAAAAAAAAATTTATTAGGTCATAACTCTACATTTTGAGGTGCACACTGGACTAAAGCATGCAAACTATCTCTGCCTCTGTAATCAGTTCATCATATATTTTAAGTATTTCATGGTAAGGATCTCAATCCCGTACATATGTAAAATAAAATGTTATGATTCTATCGTACATATGACAGGCCATTACTTTTTTACTTTATACCCTACAGAACAAGTAGCAGAAAACTCATCTGACACACGTCTATTTTTATGGCAGAATGCCACAAAATCATCTTTGGGCATCTGTTTGATCTTGTTCTCATACATCATCTTTTCAGCTCCTACTTCCAACACTGTCATATGCAAAATCATCAGTGACTTTGTCTGCCAAGAGGGTTTATTTTTAACAGTTTGGACCAATTTCAAGTTTATATCTTTTACCTCAAGTGTATATATAAATTTGACTTTCAGTGTTTTCAATATTCACAAACAGTATTTGTATTTATAAGTGTATATACAGTTGCAATCAAAATTATTCAACTCTCATTAGCAGGTTAGGTTTATTTGAGCAAGTTAAAAACTTAAAATTTTCTTGCTTGATTGGTTTATCAAAAATGTCAAATAGCTCAACACAACTAATTAAACAAGTGGATTCTCCAAAATTCATTAAAATTGCCATTTTTTTTCATTATTCAACAGCATAAGTGTTTTTAGTACTTTATGCAGATTTTATAACGTTCATAGTCTGACTCCAGCTTTTGGCAGTGATCCGGAGAAATCTCAGGCCATTACTCATGGGCAATAATCTCCAGTTCATAAATACTGTTGTGATTCCTTGATTCTAGTGCCTTCTTCAAATCCCACCAAAGATTTTCTATAAAGTTCAAGTCAGGCAATTATAATGACCATTCCAAAATCTTTTAGACAATCTTCTGAAACCAAGCTTTTGTGCACTTGGAGGTATATTTGAGATCATTATCTTGCTGAAAGGTTCAAACAAAGCCAAAATTTCAGTCTCCTCTCAGAAGGCAAAACATTTTCTTCTAAGATTTCCTGATATTTGATTAAATCCATATAGCCCTCTACCGATACAGGTTATCAGTCCTAGAAGGAGCAAATCAGATCATCACCAAATAATTGCCATGCTTTACTTGGAGTAGGGTTTTTTTTTTATATTTCAATCTTCCTCCTCCAGATATACTACTGATCCATAGGTCCAAAAAGTTCCACTTCAGTTTCCACGCTATACAGAACTGAATCTCAAAATGTTGGTGATTTATTTATATGGCTTGACTAAATTAGAGATGAGGTGTAAGTAGAGGAATGCCGGTATTGAGAACTTCATAATGTAAGAACCTAGTGACAGTCAATGATTGCTTTCTCTGTTTGAGGCATTCAGCTAGTTTTGAAATTGTCCCTTTACATTTTCATTTACAAATTATACTTCCAACAGTATCTCTATAAATATGTAGTCTCTAAGCTATTTTTTTGCATCCTTTTCCATATTTGTTTAGGACATTTATGTTTTAACTTTATGTACTACTATGTTGAGAGTCTATTTAAACTGAAAGATAATCGTGAATGAGCATTTATTTCATGTTAAACATGTGTAAACCAGAGTCCCACTAGAATGTCATTGAATATTTTGAATTATCCAAGCAGAGACCGTAATAACCTCAATGTTCAGCAGCAGGCAAACTCAGTCAGAATGGTTTTAGGAGCAAAGCACTTCATTCTAGTATATGTTGTTTAAAGAGAACCTTGCACCACATGATTGATATTGAACTGGACACACAATGAAGTTGTGACTGTAGAGCAGAAAAGTATTTTGTTTTAATTTTTTCTTTATTTTGTATCTCCATTGTGGAGATATTAGCAATCAAAATATTTGGCAGCATTGCATTATTAACTGGCATAATTTGATTGTGTAAATCACTGCATGAAAATGTTTTTAGATATCATTGTTTGAACATAAAGCTTTAGCCAGCATTTGTGAATTGCACCGCAAACTATCATGCTAAAAACAATCCATGCACCAACAAAATCTAAAACTGCTGTTGTCTTCTCAGACCCAAAACTCATTTAAAATGACCTGAGGCTAGGGCTGAGGGGATTTTTGGAAGTTGGAATTCACTGACTTTTTCCAAAAAATGTCATGTATTGTGAATAAATTTGGATGAATCTCAATACTGTAAAGCAATAATTGGTCAGATAATACTTGTGGGGTGAGAGAGGAAGGAGAAGAAATGAGAGAGAACCCCATGACCGAAAGAGCTTACACTTTATAGATGAGAGAGAGAGGGGGCTCTGCTGACAAAAAGAGCTTACACACTACAAAAGAGAGACTTATTCATGGACTCCAGAGATTAATTAACACCATTGTTCAAAGTATAATAGTCCTTAAGATGTCATAGCTGTATGGCATTATGGGGAAGCCGGCGTGGCAACACAAAATAATATCAATCTGCACTCTGATGCTTAAGCAGAGTACGGTGTAAAATATGAAGTCTGCCAAGTTTTCTTTTTTGCAAACTGCAAATCAAATCTCACAATGTTTGAATTCATGTGAAATAACAAATTTGAATAATTTAGCAAGACAATGCTAAACCACATACTGCATCCATTAAAACAGCATGGTTTTGCAGACAAAGACTTTGGATGAGAAAATGGCCTATCTGCAAAAAACCCGGCAAAGAAAATCTAGGGCTGTTGAGCTAGAATCCTACATCAGACAAGAATGGGTCAACATTATTCTTGCAAAACTCCAGCAATTGGTCTCCTCACTTACCAAACAATTCCAGACTGTTGTAAAAATTAGAGTGCATGCTACACATGGCCCTGTCCCAACATTTTTGAAATACATTTCTGCTATCAATCTTTAAATATTTTTTTTTTCTTCAAATAAAATGGAACACCTTTTTGTTTCAATTAACGGTATAACTTTCTCCTTTTGATCTGTTTTCCATATTCTGTTGCGAATAAAATATGGCTGAAATTTACAGTGGGTACAGAAAGTATTCAGACCCCTTTAAATTTTTCACTCTTTGTTTCAGTGCAGCCATTTGGTAAATTCTAAAAAGTTCATTTTTTTCTCATTAAAGTACACTCTGCACCCCATCTTGACTAAAAAAAAAAAGAAATGTAGAAACTTTTGCAAATTTATTAAAAAAGAAAAACTGAAATATCACATGGTCATAAGTATTTCAGACCCTTTGCTCAGAATTGAGTAGAAGCAGGGGTGGATTAAGAGTAGCCAGGGCCCCGGGTAGTTTAAAAGGCCGCCCCCCCCTGTACTTGATGTATCACGTGACATGTCACATGATCCCCTTTGATAAATCATGTGATAGGTCATGAGAGCAACACACAGGTGCTTTGGTGCATATCTGTAGACGGAAAAAAATAGAAGCGGCGCGCTTTGCATACCGCGCAAATTTTTCCCTTGTGTGCATAACATAGCACTAAGCAAAATAGAGCAGGAGTGGTAGATCAATTTTCCCAAAGGGCCACATGAAAGACAATGACTGTTGTGGAAGCCGTACTAATAGGCTGAAATTAATTCTGCACAATATTAATATGAACATATAAATTAAAAATTAATTGTATGCCTTAATATTGACCACAATTAAGTATGCTAACATCCCACTTTAAACAGTATGAGCCCCCTGGGATATGGTACAACGCCCCCCACATAAGCCCCCTGGGATAGGGTGCAACGCCCCCCACATAAGACCCCTGGGACATGGTACAATGCCCCCCACATAAGCCCCCTGGGACACGGTACAACACCCCCCACATAAGCCCCCTGGGATACGGTACAACACCCCCCACATAAGGCCTCTAGGATACGGTACAAAGCCCCACTTAGCCACCTGGGATATGATACAAAGCCCCACATAGCCCCCTGGGCTATGGTATGGGGTCCCACATAGCCCCCTGGGCTACAGTACGGGGCGGTGCATAGCCCCCGGTCTACAGTATGGGTGGTCGCGGAGCTCCCGGGGCTACAGTACAGGGAGGCGCGGAGCTCCCAGGGCTACAGTACGGGGCGGCGTGGAGCTCCTGGGGCTTCAGTACGGGGCGGCGTGGAGCTCCTGGGGCTACAGTATGGGGCGGTGTGGAGCTCCTGGGGCTACAGTACGGGGCAGCGTGGAGCTCCCGGGGCTACAGTACGGGGCGGTGCGGAGCTCCCGGGCAACAGTGTGGGGCGGCGCGGGGCTCCAGGGCTACAGTAAAACAAAATCATGCACATGCAGTTAAGCATGTAGTCATGTATATACAAGCAGACTTGCATATATACGGGTCGCAGAAATGTACACAGACACATATACTGTTATATTCTGCTACCAGAGCTAAGGAAAGAGAGGAGATCTGTCCCTACGATAGAACTCAGCTTAATCCCTACGATGTAACAGGGGACCTGATCCTGCGATCAGACCTGCTAAAGTCCTAAGCTAGTCTGTACGGAGACCTATAGATGTGGGGAAGGAATCCCTACAAGTACTAAGGACTGGGAGGAATATGGGACACCTCCTAACAGAAATAGTAGCAGACAAACGAACAAACAAGATATATAGAACATAGAGGTCAGTAGACCAAGCAAACTAACAGAGCAAGACACAGAGCACAGGCTAGCTAGAAAGTAGATATACAATGAAGTCCAGCAAAGCCAGAAGGGCGGAGCAGGATTAAATAGGCCAACAAGGTCATGTGACCAGCAAAGGAAAAAAAACCTAAGAGCAAGGTTCTAACCGTACCCCCCCCTTCTAAGAGGATCCTCCGGATCCCCTAGGACCAGGCTTATCAGGAAATCTTCTGTGAAACGCTCTGATAAGTCTGGACGCGGAAACATCATCCGACCTCACCCAAGAGTTATCCTCGGGACCGAAACCTTTCCAGGCCACAAGATACTGCAAACTACCTCTATACCGTCTAGAGTTAAGGATGCGAGAAATTTCATATTCCCCGTCCTCCACCACCGGAGGAACAGAGGCAGAGGCGTCACAATCCGATACAACAGCTTTTTTCAACAGAGAGACATGAAATACCGGATTAATTCTCCAGGAGGTAGGAACCTCCAACCTAACAGCAGATTGGTTGACAACCTGAAGCACCTTAAAGGGCCCTACAATCTTGGGACCCAATTTCTTTGAAGGAATCCTCAACCGCAGATTCCTAGAGGACAACCAAACCATGTCACCAACAGCGAACAAAACCTCCTGTCGTTTCCTATCAAAGTAGTCTTTAGATTTTCTGTTGGCCTCCTGAAGATTACCAAGCACATCCGTCCAAACTCTCTCCAAATCACCGGAAAAATTCTCCTCCTCAGGCACGGCAGATCCCAACTTGGAGAACGACCCAAACGACGGATGTCTCCCAGAACAACAAAAAAAAGGCGAACAACCAGCAGAAGAAGATGTATGATTGTTCAGAGCAAATTCAGCAAGTGGCAGAAACTCAGACCACCCCTCATGATTGTCTGCCACAAAACAACGCAAGAACTGCTCAACATCCTGGTTTTTCCTTTCTGTCTGGCCATTAGATTCAGGATGATATCCGGACGAGAACGACAAATGAACTCCCAACCTATCACAAAAGGCATGCCAAAAACGAGCCACGAACTGAGGACCCCTATCAGAAACAATGTCAGTAGGAACGCCATGAAGTCTGACAATTTCCTTGACAAAGGCCTTAGCGAGAGTTTTAGCGCAGGGCAGTTTGACGAAAGGAACCAAGTGACACATCTTGCTAAAACGGTCCACGACCACCCAGATGACAGTAAAACCCTCAGAGGGGGGAAGGTCAGTTATAAAGTCCATAGCCAAATGTGTCCAAGGAGCACTGGGAACCTCCAAAGGACAAAGCAACCCCGCAGCAGGAGTATGTGAGGACTTAGATCTAGCACATATAGTACATTGACGCACCCACTTAATGACTTCCTTCTGCCATCCAGGCCACCAAAAACTGCGACCCACCAGTCTCTTGGTCTCAGAGATTCTGGGATGACCTGCCAACCGAGATTCGTGACACTCAACAAACAAATCTCTCCTAAAGGTCCCAGGCACAAACAACCTCCCATGAGGAGTGTTAGATGGGGCATTCTCCTGTGCTTTAAGAATCTCATTTTCCAAAACGGAGTCCAAAGCAGCTATCACAACACCTTCTTGTAAAATGTTCTCCTCTTTCTCAGCACCGACTATGGGAGAAAAACTGCGAGACAAGGCATCCGCCTTAACATTCTTAGTACCAGGGATGTAAGTAACGGAGAAATTAAACCGCGAGAAAAACAGTGCCCACCTAGCCTGACGGGCATTCAGGCGCTTGGCAGCATCAAGATATATCAGATTTTTATGATCCGTAAGAACCTGAACGGGAAATTCCGCACCTTCCAAGAAGTGGCGCCAGTGTTCAAATGCGAGTTTAATAGCCAATAATTCCCGATTACCAATATCGTAATTCAGTTCAGTCTCCGAAAATTTTTTTGAAAAAAAGGCACAGGGATGTAATCCATCCCCGTTATCCTGAGACAATACTGTGCCAACCCCCACAGAGGAAGCATCAACCTCAACCAAAAACAGCCTAGTAACATCAGGCTGCATAAGGATGGGAGCAGAGGTGAACCTCTCCTTGAGATACACAAAAGCTTCAATGGCCTCAGAAGACCACTGAACCGCATCAGCACCTTTCCTGGTGAGATCAGTCAGAGGTTTGACAATACTAGAAAAATTTTTTATGAATTTTCTGTAGTAATTGGCGAAACCCAAAAACCTCTGTATCGATTTCAAACCAATAGGCCTAGGCCATTCCTGCACAGCCTGAACCTTAACCGGATCCATCTCAAAACCTTTGCTGGAGATAATGTAGCCCAAAAAACTAATTCTCTGTACAGCGAACTCACATTTCTCCAGCTTAGCAAAAAGCGAATTGTCCATTAATAACTGTAATACCTCACGCACGCTCCGCCAATGAGACTCCAGATCCGGCGAATAAATCAAAATGTCATCCAAATACACAACCACATTTTTACCGATCAAAGGTCTAAGGATGTCATTAATCAGATTCTGAAAAAATGCAGGAGCATTAGTAAGACTAAAAGGCATAACCAGATTCTCAAAATGACCCACAGGAGTGTTAAAAGCAGTCTTCCATTCGTCACCCTCCTTCATGCGCAACAGATTGTATGCCCCCTTAAGGTCAATTTTAGAGAACCACTTGGCCCCCATTAACTGGTTAAACAGATCAGGAATCAATGGCAGTGGGTAAGGATTGCGTACAGTAATTTTGTTAATCTCACGAAAATCCAGACAAGGACGTAAACCGCCGTCCTTTTTTTTTACAAAAAAAAATCCAACCGCCACAGGAGACTTAGAGGGCCTAATGTGACCGGCGGCCAAACTTGTCTGTATGTATTCCTCCAAAGCCTTCCTCTCAGGAATAGTAAGGTTAAATAAACGACTTTTAGGAAGAGTCGCTCCAGGGACAAATTCAATAGAACAATCATAGTCTCTATGGGGAGGCAAAACCTGCGATTCCTTCTCAGAAAAAACTCTCCAAAAATCCTGAATAGGAACAGGCAATTCTCCCCTATCCAAAGCTGCAATACGCCCGTTACAACACTTGTCATAACATTTATGACTCCAGGGTTCAATTTCACTGGTAGACCAATCCAGTACAGGATTGTGAAATTTTAACCAGGGCAATCCCAATATTACTGGAGAAGGCAAGTTATTCAACACTACCAAATCCAATTTCTCATGGTGAACACCATTAATAGTGAGAGGAAATTCACAGAACTTGAGAGTAAAATTCTTCAAAGGGGAACCATCCACAGAAACCACAGCAATGGGGGATGATAAAGGTTCAGGTTTTAAATTGAGTCTTTCCACAAATCCCCCATCAATTACATTCAGAGTAGACCCGCAATCAACAAACACCCGAAATTCCATTAATTTTTTCTGAGCAATCGTGGAAGCAGCTAAAAATATACCCTTGGAATTTAAACAGGCAATACGGGCATGACTGACCTTTTTTTTTTCTTTCTTCATACGAAGCTCACAGCCTTTAATCAAATGACCAGATTTTCCGCAATAGAAACACAAGCCTTCAGAAAATAGACGGTCTTTTTCTTGAGAGCGAGGTGCCACCGATCCAATCTCCATCGGTTCACCACTGTTAGTACACACATTCTCATAACCAGAAACTGACATAGCAGAGGATTTGCTCTCATTAACCCTTGCACGCAGTCTTCTATCCACCCGTATAGCTAATTGCATAGCCTGTTGCAAATCTTCAGGTGTAGGATAAGCAATTAGCAGGTCTTTAACCCTTTCACTGAGCCCAGCAAGAAATAGACTTTTCAGAGCAGAATCGTTCCACCCTGTTTGAGTAGACCAACGACAGAAATGAGTACAATATTTTTCCACATTACCTGATCCCTGTTTTAAACGTCTCAACTCAGTCTCAGCTGATGCGACACGGTCAGGATCATCATATAATAGTCCCAAAGCAGAAAAAAAACTATCCACTGATCTGAAGCATGTATCACTAGGTTGCAAAGAAAAGGCCCACTCCTGAGGCTCTTTGCGCAAAAGTGACATTATGAACCTTACGCGCTGGGATTCATCCCCAGAGGACTTAGGTCTCAAACGAAAATACAATAAGCAAGCATTTTTAAATGAAAAAAATTCTCGGTGTTCACCAAAAAATAAATCCGGCAAACATACCTTAGGCTCCAAGAAATGTGCTCCAGGACAGCTACTCACGTGCTGACGGAGCTCGGCCACCTCCAGAGAGAGTCCCTGCAGGCGATGAGCCAAATCCTGAACCGACACCATGATGGAACAGAAAAATCTTTCCTTAGAGAATTTGCAGGCTGGACTTACTGTTCTGTTCTGCTACCAGAGCTAAGGAAAGAGAGGAGATCTGTCCCTACGATAGAACTCAGCTTAATCCCTACGATGTAACAGGGGACCTGATCCTGCGATCAGACCTGCTAAAGTCCTAAGCTAGTCTGTACGGAGACCTACAGATGTGGGGAAGGAATCCCTACAAGTACTAAGGACTGGGAGGAATATGGGACACCTCCTAACAGAAATAGTAGCAGACAGACGAACAAACAAGATATATAGAACATAGAGGTCAGTAGACCAAGCAAACTAACAGAGCAAGACACAGAGCACAGGCTAGCTAGAAAGTAGATATACAATGAAGTCCAGCAAAGCCAGAAGGGCGGAGCAGGATTAAATAGGCCAACAAGGTCATGTGACCAGCAAAGGAAAAAAAACCTAAGAGCAAGGTTCTAACATATACAGACATATACAAAAACACATGCAGGCCTAAACATATTTGAAGACATGTAGAAAAATACATATAAACAGCCATATCACACATACATAAACACAATCATACATGCACACAGACACACTGGGTACATTGGGAAGCAGGCACTCTCCATCCCCCAGCTTGTCTCCGGGTCCAGGTCCCCTACAATAGTAAGCACGCAGCAGTGCAGGCCGGGGGCATACTGCGTGACGTCATTTCAGCAGACACACTGCACACAGGGCCATGTCTGCTATCTGCTGGGGGAGCAGCTAAGTGCTCACCGGGCTCAGGGAGCTGCCAAAGAGCTGCTGGGGGAGCGGCCAATGGCTTACCCGGCCCAGTCTGCTGCCCCTGCATGAAGTTGCCGGGGTATGTGCGCAGCATGGTGGCAGCGCATAAAACATTGTAACGAGGGCAATCTGGTCATGGCCCCCCCCCGGAGCCTCGGGCCCCGGGCAGTAGCCCAGCTTGCCCTCATTATAATCCGCCTATGAGTAGAAGCACGCTTTTGAGCTAGTACAGCCATGAGGCTTCTTGGGAATAATGCAACAAGTTTTTCACACCTGGATTTGGGGATCCTCTGCCATTCTTCCTTGCAGATCCTCTCCAGATCCATCAGGTTGGATGGTGAATGTTGGTGGACAGCCATTTTCAGGTCTCTCCAGAGATTCTCAATTGGGTTTAGGTCAGGGCTCTGGCTGGGTCAGTCCGGAATGGTCACAGTTGTTCTGAAGCCACTCCTTTCGTATTTAGCTTAGGGTCATTGTCTTGCTGGAAGGTGGCTTAGTCTAAGGTCCAGAGCAGGCTGGAAGAGGTTTTCATGAAGGATATCTCTGTACTTGGCAGCATTCATGTTTCCTTCAATTGCAACCAGTCGTCCTGTTCCTGCAGCTGAAAACACCCCCATAGCATGATGCTGCCACCACCATGTTCCACTGTTGGGATTGCATAGGGCAGGTGATGAGCAGTGCCTGGTTTTCTCCACACATTCCGATTAGAAATATCACCAAAAAGTTCTATGTTCGTCTCATCAGACGAGAGAATCTTATTTCTCTTAGTCTGGGAGTCCTTCATGTGTTTTTGAGCAAACTCTATGCGGGCTTTCATATGTCTTGGACTGAGGAAATTTTTCCGTTGGGCCACTCTGCCATAAAGGCCCGACTGGTGGAGGGCTGCAGTGATGGTGGATGTTGTTGAATTTTCTCCCATCTCTCTACTGCATCTCTGGAGCTCAGCCACAGTGATCTTGGAGTATTTCTTTACCTCTCTCACCATGTTTCTTCTCCCACGATTGCTCAGTTTGGCTGGACAGCCAGGTCTAGGAAGACTTCTGGTGGTCCCAAACTTTTTCCATTTAAGGATTATGGAGGCCACTGTGCTCTTAGGAACCTTGAGTAATGCAGAAATTATTTTGCAACCTTGGCCAGATCTGTGCCTTGCCACAATTCTGTCTCTGAGCTCCTTGGTCAGTTCCTTCGAGCTCATGATTCTCATTTGGTCTGACATGCACTGTGAGCTGTGAGGTCTTATATAGACAGGTGTGAGCCTTTCTATATCAAGTCCCATCAGTTTAATTAAACACAGCTGGACTCCAATGAAGGAGTAGAACCATCTCAAGGCGGATCACAAGGAAATGGAGAGCATGTGACTTAAATATGAGTGTCTGAGCAAAGGGTCTGAATACTTATGACCATGTGATATTTCAGGTTTTTTTTTTAATAAACTTGCAAAAATTTCTACAGTTCTGTTTTTTTTCAGTCAAGATGGGGTGCAGACTGTACTTTAATGAGAAAAAAAAAATTTACTTTTTAGAATTTACCAAATGGCTGCAATGAAACAGTGAAAAATGTAAAGGGGTCTGAATACTTTCTGTACCCACTGTAAAGTAATTGCATTCTAGTTTTCCTTAAATATACCCAGTGTCCCCACTCTTTTGGAATTGTGGTTGTAGATATCACTTAGTATGTTTGTAGCAATGTTGTAATGGAAAGTAGGTTTATCCTATTATACCTATTGTACCTATTGTAATTTCCCCATTTAATACTTTTCAACAGCTTCTATATTAATTTACAAAAGCTCTTTGAAATTCTTGCTATGCTACATAAATAAAATCCATAGAAACAAATGAGCACTTCATTCAGTGCTGGAGACGAGCATTTCTGCAGCACATGTTTATTCCATCACCTGAATATCAAATGTAGAGGCATGAAATTGCAGCATTTACTACTTAGTAGTTCTTAATTTCAAGCATGAACTAACTGACCAGATGATACAGTACCAGGTAATATATACATTTCAATGTTTATTTCGATTCCTGGGATGTGGACTAAGATTTATACTTACTAATTTTGAAGTTGAAATGACATGCATTGTAGTAACGAGAGTCAAATGGTAGAGCTGATGGAGTACAAAAGAAATAATTTTTCACTGTGCCATTTTCTTTCCTTGAGTAACTATTTCAATCTTTTCCAGGAGAATAGACAGATTTATCAAACTACATTTTCAGAAGCAATGAATTATACAGCTGAAATTAAATTCTTGAACTCTCCAACTATTTTTGCTTTGTGATGAAGATGCATTTTGCAAAAGTATAAAACCACATATGCAGTAGAACATAATGCAGAGAAGAAGATACCATGAAAGCAGTTTTGGTTTTGAAGCATAAAAATGTGCTTTGTAAAATAAATATTAGAATTCAAAAACCGTGTCACTGAAGAGTCACGACAGTTAAAGGAGTGTTCCGTCATGTTCTCAGTTTATCTTCTAAAGAGCACCTGTTCACACAGACGTTTTATGCTGTCTGTAGTTTACCTGTGATCTAATATGTGCATTCATTTTGCAAACTGTTTAAGAATAGCATGAAAAGTGTAACTTGAACAATGAATATTGATACATGACATTTCAAACAGATTATCGCTGTAGTACAGATCATCTATGTCTAAATAGTCCCTGTCGTTTTAACAAATTTCTTTAGAATATGATATAATACAAGAGAATATAAGAAACATTGTATTATATCTCATCTTCGAAATATGTTTTTTTTCCTCCACTTATGAGCCATTTCTCTCCTGCTTTCTGAACTTCTGTCAAAACAAGAGAGACAGCCAATTCCGTGAAGTGCCAATTTACAGGAACCTACTGAAGTCTATCTAAAGGGGAGGGTACAGATACAGAATGAGAAATAAAATGAAAAAAGGAGGAAAAAAGAACAGCAACAGGAGTTTGTCTAGGTCATCACTAGAGATGAGCGTTGTTCTACTCTAACTGTTCGCCAATCTCAAATTCGAGCTGTTTTGGGCGGTGTTCGAGCCGTTCGGCGAACACGAACAATTTGAGAAAAATTCGGCTGTTCGAGGTTATGTTCGATAACTGTTCGTGCACCAAAATCATAACTGGATTTTTTCTCAGTAATGATGAAAATTAATGTTAATACGCAGTTTGACTGTACAGCGGGGTGGTGGGAGGGGCAGGGGATGGATCTCTGCAGGAACAATGAAGATCTCCATTTTTTTTTCTCTTTCCCGCATTTACAGTGGGGAGGTGCAATCTGTCAGCCTATCAGCAGCGCACACACGGAGCGAAGTGCTTTTTTTCACACAAGCAAGGGCATGTGTCATTGACAGTGTATGTCACATGTCCTTGCCCTATAAGACCAAGCCATTTTCCCCGTCGCCACCATTTTCTCACTGCTGCAGCTGCGTGTTAGACGGCACCGCTGTTGCTGTGTGCGCTATACCTTGTTAATTTCAAGCCAATTTTCGCACAAATATACAGATAGCTTGGGAGTAGGGAATAGTTGTGATTGCAGTCCTTTTAAGGACTAGGTTACAGCATTTCCTACGACTTTTATCAGGGAGGTCTGTGCTCTTAAATAGATCGGTTGTGGGAGTAAAGACTAATTGTAATTGCAGTCCTTTTCAGGACTAGGTTACATGAGTTCCTATCAGTTTTTGCCAGGCAGGTCTGTGCCAGTGCTGTGCAAGTTTTTTTCACAGCATTTGGCTGAATCTAGCAAAGCTAATCCTTTTTGGCCTATTGCAGAGTGTGTTAGTCAGTGGAGTAGCCTATCTGTGTTGCAAGATATACCACCTGTGTATAGAATACCAATTTTTTTACTGCACCTAGTGAAGTAAAATCTTTTGGGCATAGCATCATTCTATTAGTCCATCTATACTGACCTCCATCAGGTTGCAAACTGAATATAGTTTTTTCTGCATCTACCTCTGAAAAAATATTGGGCTTCTAGCTGTGTGTGGGTCTTGTTCTATTAATCCATCTATACTGACCTCCATCAGGTTGCAAACTGAATATATTTTTTTCTGCATCTACCTCTAAAAAAATATTTGGCCTTCTAGTAGTGTGTCGGACTTTCTCTATTAGTCCATCTATACTGACCTCCATCAGGTTGCAAACTGAATATAATTTTTTTCTGCATCTAGCTCTGAAAAAATATTTGGCCTTCTAGTAGTGTGTCGGACTTTCTCTATTAGTCCATCTATACTGACCTCCATCAGGTTGCAAATTAAAACTAATTTTTATCTGCATCTACAGTACCTCTGAAAAAATATTTGGGCTTCTAGCAGTGTGTGGGACTTGTTCTATTAGTCCATCTATACTGACCTCCATCAGGTTGCAAACTGAATATATTTTTTTCTGCATCTACCTCTGAAAAAATATTGGGCTTCTAGCTGTGTGTGGGTCTTGTTCTATTAATCCATCTATACTGACCTCCATCAGGTTGCAAACTGAATATAATTTTTTTCTGCATCTAGCTCTGAAAAAATATTTGGCCTTCTAGTAGTGTGTCGGACTTTCTCTATTAGTCCATCTATACTGACCTCCATCAGGTTGCAAATTAAAACTAATTTTTATCTGCATCTACAGTACCTCTGAAAAAATATTTGGGCTTCTAGCTGTGTGTGGGACTTGTTGTATTAGTCCATCTATACTGACCTCCATCAGGTTGCAAACTGAATATATTTTTTTCTGCATCTACCTCTGAAAAAATATTTGGCCTTCTAGTAGTGTGTCGGACTTTCTCTATTAGTCCATCTATACTGACCTCCATCAGGTTGCAAATTAAAACAAATTTTTATCTGCATCTACCGTACCTCTGAAAAAATATTTGGGCTTCTAGCAGTGTGTGGGACTTGTTCTATTAATCCATCTATACTGACCTCCATCAGGTTGCAAACTGAATATATTTTTTTCTGCATCTACCTCTGAAAAAATATTGGGCTTCTAGCTGTGTGTGGGTCTTGTTCTATTAATCCATCTATACTGACCTCCATCAGGTTGCAAACTGAATATATTTTTTTCTGCATCTACCTCTGAAAAAATATTTGGCCTTCTAGTAGTGTGTCGGACTTTCTCTATTAGTCCATCTATACTGACCTCCATCAGGTTGCAAATTAAAACTAATTTTTTTCTGCATCTAACCCAGCCAATAGTTTTGGCCTAATACCACAGTTTGGCCACTCAGCTCTGCTCGGTTACCATCCATTGTTTTTTTGTGCAAACAACTCCAGAGTTGTGAATTAGTTAACCACCAAAATGAGTGGAAAAAGGCCTACTGCTGGTGGAAAGGGGAATAGGCGTGTTGGGAAGGGGAAAAAAGGTTGTGTCCGTGGGGTAGGTGTTAAAGCAACAGTAACATCTGCAGAAGAAAGACCATCTTCCAGCCAAACTAAAATGTCTACTTCTTTTAGCGGACAATGTGATAAGATCCCTTTCTTACGGCCACGCCAATCGCTACAAATTCCAGATGAGGCACAAAAACAGCAGGTGCTTCAACGGATATCAAGTGCTCCTTTAAGTGGGCTCTCCTCCACATCAACTTCAACATCACAAATACTCCAGTCCTCAAAGGTGTCACCCAAATCGCACTTGCTTCCTCACAGCTCCCAAATCTCCAGCTGCCCGTCTGAGTATGAGGTAGAACAGATGGTTGAGTCTGCAGAGCTGTTTACTCATACTATAGCCTGGGAATCAGAGGTCGACTCCAGCGCTTCTGTGAATCCAGACGAGGAAATGATCTGCACTGATGCCCAGAATCTTTATGAGTCGGATCCAGGACAAGACGCAGAAGGTTCTGACCATAATGTAGACCCTCATTCCCAAACTGTAACTCCTGTTGGTGGAGACAATGAGGAAGACGATGATAAGACTCAAATACCTGATTGGAGCGACAACTTTAGTTTTTTGTCAGGGCAGGAACAGGTTGGCTCTGAGGACGACGGGTGTGATAACACACAGGGTGATGATGATGAGGTCGGAGATCCCACTTACTGTCAACCCACAGTCAGCCAAGAGATGAGGTCAGCAGAGGAGGTGGAGGAAGATGCTAGTGACGACGAGGTCAGGTTGCGCCTTCCTGGACAGAGACGTAGTACTGGAAGCACGTCAACAACTGCATCCTCAAACACAACTCTGCCTCTCACCACAAGTCGTGGTGGCTCTTCAGGTCGCATGGGTGCTAAGCCTTGCATAGCCTGGGCATTTTTTCAGATCGATAAAGATGACCCAACTCGTGTTATCTGTAACATTTGTCAGCAAAAGCTAAGTAGAGGCCAAAAAATACATAGTTTGAGTACTTCATGCATGAACCGGCACATGGACATGAAGCATAAGTTGCAGTGGGAAGCTCAGTGTGCTACAATGCGGCCTAGCCGGCCGGGCCAACCACCGTCTGCCATATCTTGTGCATCCGCGGCCTCTTCATCCTCTGTGACTGGGGGGACAGCAGTCACACCTGTTTTGGGGCGCAGACCTGCCACCTCTTTACCCGCAACAGCCAGCGTGATTGGCAGGTCATCATTTTCTTTGGAGGTGGTAACACCAGCTGGTGTTGAGCGCTGTCCGACATCGATAGCACCACCTTTGGATCAAGGCAACCTAACATGTCCGCCTGCATCTTCCTCACAGACCGGCAGTTTGCCGGGAACACCCTTATCAACCCCGTCTAAGCACAATAGCCAGCCCTCGGTCCCTCAGATGTGGACAAGTAAAAGACCATTTCCTCCTAGCCATGAGAAAGCTAAGAGGTTGAATTTCACCATCTGCAAGCTCTTGGCTACAGAAATGCTGCCTTTCCGCCTGGTGGACACAGAGGATTTTCGAGACCTTATGTCCGTCGCAGTGCCCCAGTACCAGATGCCCAGTCGGCACTACTTCTCAAAGAAAGGTGTGCCTGCGCTCCACCATCATGTCGCACACAACATCACCGCTTCTTTGAGAAACTCTGTGTGTGACAGGGTGCATTTCACCACAGACACTTGGACGAGTAGGCATGGACAGGGGCGTTACATGTCGCTGACTGGGCACTGGGTAACTATGGTGACAGCAGGACAAGGGGCTGCTGTCCAAGTCTTGCCGTCCCCACGAGTTGTGCGTCAATCCTCTTTATGTCAAAGTTCCTCCACTGCTTCTGCCTCCTCAACCTCCTCTCGGTCTTCCACCTGCACCCAAAGCCTGTCTGGTCATGCCACAAGCTTTCTAACTGCGCAGAAGGGATCCTGCACACCTCCATACTATGCTGGCAGTAGGGCTCAACGTCATCAGGCGGTTTTTACATTGAAATGTCTGGGAAATGTGAGTCACACAGCTGAGGAGTTATGGTCAGCTCTGGAGAACCAATTTCATGAATGGTTGTCTCCACTGGACCTGAAACCAGGGAAGGCCGTGTGCGACAATGCTGCAAACCTGGGTGCGGCCCTTCACCGGGGCAATGTCACACACGTGCCTTGTATGGCTCACGTGTTGAACCTGGTTGTCCAGCAATTTTTAGCCCACTATCCCAGACTAGATGGCCTTCTGCAGAGGGCACGGTCGCTGTGTGCTCACTTCCGCCGTTCGCATCCCGCAGCTCAGCGACTTACATCTCTACAGAAGTCGTTGGGCCTGCCACTTCACCGGCTAAAATGCGATGTGCCTACCCGGTGGAATTCAACTCTGCACATGTTGCAGCGACTGTGGCAGCACCGACAAGCCCTGGTGCAATACGTTCTGACGTATAGCCTGGACCAACGAGATTCAGAGGTGGGGCAAATCACGCTGGAGGAGTGGTCTCAGATCAGGGACCTATGCACCCTTCTGCACAGTTTTGAAATGGCGAAGAAGATGTTTAGTGCTGACGATGCCATTATCAGAATGACTATTCTGGTGATTT
The DNA here is from genome assembly GCF_046119375.1 of Phyllobates terribilis. NCBI lineage: Eukaryota > Metazoa > Chordata > Amphibia > Anura > Dendrobatidae > Phyllobates > Phyllobates terribilis. The sequence continues at coordinate 298,931,446 of NW_027362763.1, read as the reverse complement.
ACATGCTGGAGCACATGTTAAACAGAATTCGGAGTCAGGTGGTGGCACAAGAGGAGGTGGAGGAAGTAGAGGAGGAGGAGTTGTATGCGGAAGGGCTAACATCTGCAAGGTCCAGAAGGTCGGCAGCACCAAGGCGGCAGGCATGTGAGGGTGGGGGAGATGGTTTTACCAGGGCGCATGGTAGCAGCCAAACTAGTGAGGAAGGTGCAGAAGCCCAGGAAGAAGTGGAGGACGAACTGATGGAAGACTCATCAGATGAGGGAGACCTTGATCACATTTCTGTTGTGCGAGGTTGGGGGGAGAGGACAGAGGAAGGAAGCATGATTGTTACCTCGCCACCAACACAACAGGGACTTGGTGCTCCTGGATGCGCAACACACGAGTGCCTTCTTGCTGCACTACCTGCAACATGACCCTCGAATTGTGAGAATTAGAAATAATCCTGACTACTGGGTTGCCACACTGTTAGATCCCCGGTACAAAAGTAAATTTGCAGAAATTATTCCTGCCATAGAAAGGGATGCACGCATGCAGGAGTATCAGCAGAGACTGTTGCAGAATCTTACATGTGCTTTTCCACAAAATACCAGTGGTGCACGTAGTGAATCTCACAGTTCCAACTTGCCAACCGTGGGACCGTCAAGTGTTCAGCACTCAAACCGTAACAGAACCACAGTATCTGCTGGTAACATCAATTTTGCGGAATCATTTCACCACTTTTTTAGCCCATCCTTTGCAAGGCCACAGGAGACAAGAAGTCTGACACATAGTCAACGCCTAGAGACGATGGTACAGGAGTATCTCCAAGTAAACATTGAAGCCACGACTGTGTCACTGGACCCTTGCTCTTTTTGGGCTTCCAATCTGGATAAATGGCCGGAGCTAGCCACTTACGCCTTGGAGATCTTGTCATGCCCCGCAGCCAGCGTTCTGTCTGAACGTGTGTTCAGCGCTGCTGGTGGTGTGCTGACAGATAAGCGCACGCGGCTCTCCACTGATAATGTAGACAGACTCACGTTCATAAAGATGAACAAATCATGGATCCGAAACGACTTTTCTACCCCTGTGTCATCCTGGGGAGAGTAAAAGCTTGATGATTGGTTAAAATCACCCTACCAAACGTTTTAAGCTTTCAAATTACTAATCATGTTTATCTGTATCTTGACTGGAAAATAATTTGGGCTTTGTAGCAGTGTGCAGCACTGATCCTATTAGGCCATCTATAATAAGCTCCTCCAGATTTAAAATTAAAAATAATTTTTAGCTGCATCTAGCCCGGAAAATAATTTTGGGGCTCCGAGATGCGCAAGACACATAAGTGCCTTCTTGCTGCACTACCTGCAGCATGACCCTCATATTGTCGGAATTCGAAGTAATCATGACTACTGGGTTGCCACACTCTTAGATCCCCCAAACTTTTCGATCAACCTTTTCATTTTAATAAAGACCAAAAAAATGGTCATTTTTGAAATTATAAGCATTAGCATGTTGTTAGAAACTGAAATCAAACAGTTTTCAACTCAAAACTTTATTCTAGGTGATGTTACATTTTCACATAGGACCCCTTGTTCGAAAGGAGCTTCTGAACTCTCTCGTCCATTGAATTTGTCAGGTTTTGGATGGTTTCTGCTTCAATTGTTTTGCATGAGGACAGAATACCCTCCCAGAGCTGTTGCTTAGATGTGAACTGCCTCCCGCCATCATAGACACTCCTTTTAATGATGCTCCAAAGGTTCTGAATGGGGTAGAGGTCAGGGGAGCATGGGGGTCACACCATAAGTTTGTCCCCTTTTATGCCCATATCAGCCAGAGATGCAGATGTTTTATGTGCAGCATGAGATGGTGCATTATCATGCAGAAAAATGATCTTGCTGTGAAATACACGGTTCTTCTTCTTGAACCATGGCAGGAAGTGCTGTTTGAGAAAATCCACATACATTATGGAGTTCATCTTTAGCGCCTTCAGGGATCCTAAAGGGGCCGACAATCTCTCTCCCCATGATTCCAGCCCAAAACATTACTCCACCTCCTCCTTGTTGGCGCTGTAGCCGTGTTTGCGTGGGGTGTCCATCAACCAGCCATCCTCCACTCCATCCATCTGGACCATCGAGCGCTGCACGGCACTCATCCGTGAACAAAACAGTTTTGAAATCAGTCTTCATGTAATGTTTGGCCCACTGGAGCCGTTTCTGCTTGTGTGAAGTGGATAGAGGAGGTCGACAGGATGGCGTATGCACAGCTGCAAACCTCTGAAGGACCCTGCATCTTGTTGTTCGGGGGACGTTGGAGGCACAAGCAGCTTCAAAAACTTGTCTGCTGCTATGACAAGGCTTTTTTGCCGCTGCTCTTTCAACCTGACGTAATTGCCTGTAGGAAAGAGTCCTCAATTTGCCCTTATCAGCACGCACACGTGTGTACTGTGAATCAGCTACATACTTCTTGATTGCCAAGACACTTCATCCTGATCATCGCACAATGTTGATTGTAGTCATGCCTTGACCTAAACACTCCACAATTTGTTGCTTCTCAGCAACCGACACATCCTTTTTCTTTCCCATTTTGGCAGAAAATGTAGGCTGCTTAATAATGTGAGAGAGCCTTCTTAAGTAGTCTTGCCTTTCATTGGACACACCTGCCAAACTAATTAGCACAGGTGTCTGCAATTGCTTACAGTGATATAAAGAGCCCTGACACACATCACCATCAATGAGTTTAACTGACAAACAAATTCTTCCCTTATCACTCCTAAACACTTTTTGCATAATAATTTGGAACGCGGTGTACATGTGCTTTTCCACAAAACACCAGCGGTTCACGTAGTGAATCTTACAGTTCTAACTTGCCAACCGTGGTCTGTATGGAATTGTTCAATAAAGGGCCCAAAATTAAGATAACATAGATGGGAGAGGTCTCTATGAATAGGAATTCCTAAGTATTTGATACCCTGTGAGGGCCAGGCAAAGGGAAAGTTGGACTGGATGGAATCCTATATGGATTTGGGGAGGGAGACATCGAGGGCCTCAGACTTCGCTGCATTGATTTTAAAATTTTACCATGTAACAAAGTGATCTATTTCAGCCATAACAGCATGGATGGATATATATGATTGAGTGATATATACTAGGACATCATCAGCAAATAGAGAGCACTTGTACTCGGTGCCTCCCACCTCAATCCACCTAATATTGGGGTTATGGCGAATTGATGAGAGCAGGTGCTCCGTCACTAGGATGTATAAGAGAGGGGACAGAGGACATCCCTGCCTTGTCCCATTGGTGATTGTGAAAGGTGATGAAAATGTTCTGACGCACCCCCTGGGCCTTGGGACACCCGGAGCCGGACCCTTTTTGGTGGATGCTGGTGGTTGTAGTCTTCGTGGCGGCGACCCGGTTCCGTGGCTCAGGGCGGTCAAACCAGTGGCGGAACTATTTATGTGGTTTTGATGTTTAAATGTCCGACTACGCCACCCGTGGATTGCGGTCAGAGTGAACCGCCGCTACAGGGCAGACCGCTGAGGCTGGTGTTGTGGGTGCAGCAGAGCGTAGCATAACTCCCCACGGGAGGAGTATAGCCTCACGGCAGTGTATGCGGAGGATGGGGGTGATGGTGCAGGGCAGCAGCAGTAACGACACGGAGTCAGTGATGCAGTCCAGGGCCTTTACTCACAGTTCTTATTATCCAGACCACGTCTGCAGGTAACGGCTGCCCACGTCGTACTGTGCTCACCAGGTGAGGGGCTCAGACAACTCCCAGATAACTTTGGAGCACTTCACAGGACCCCCTTTGTGTGTCCTTTGTCTGGCCTTTCTTACCAACACTTCTGTCCGGCTGCCTCGGGCCTCCTCTTGGTAAACTTGGCGCCAGTTTCCCTGACCCTATGTGGTGCCTTCCTAGCGGGTGTAGCGAGGGGCTGCGCCACATAAAATGTTAGAGCCTCCGATTTCTAGCTGAGGGTCGTTTCCTGCCTCCACTAGTTCGGGGACCGGTCTCCCCCTTTGGCCTGACCCCTCCACGCAGGTGGATTCGGGCATGCGGTGGCGACTCGCCCGTCCGCACCCCTGGGATCCCTTCATTCCTCGTTCCTGGAGCCTTCTCCGCTCCTCTTCCTTCCTTCTCCCTCTTCCAGGCCTGGGCCTGTGTTACTAGGCCCGCCTCCGGAGCAGAGCTCATGCAGAGCCCCTGCTCCCTGCCACTTCTGCTCAGACTTCTCTGCACTGAACTAAGATGGTGCCCACCTTTTATACTCCCTTCTCAATGCACCCAGGAACTGCTTCCTCCCTGCTCCTGCACTACAGGGTTCCCCTTCCTCAGTGTTCCCTCCCCCCACTCCAGCCAGGGACAGGGACTGTCGTGCCCATCTCAGGGGCATATTGGTCGCCCTGCCCCACGGCAATGTGGTGTAATGCATGCAGGTGTCGGGTCCTGATCCACACTCCATCCTTACCTGAGAGTGAGATATCACACCTCTGGGTGAGGTGCAATACGTCTGTAGCAACCAAGCCCTCAGGGTGCTACAGTTCCATTTATCTTCAGCCTAGGTGACGTATTGCGATACAGGGCCGTGATTTTGGCTATAAAAGGGTCCCCTAGACCCCTACCCCAAGCTTTTTAAGAGAATCATATATGGCGTGCCAGGAGACTCTATGGAATGCTTTCTCAGCATCCAACGAGAGTATCTAATTACAAATTTTTAACTGCATCTAGCCCAGGAAATACTTTGTGCCTAGTAGCAGTGTCTGCTAGTCAGCGGATTATCCCGGCTGTTAAGCAAGCTACACCACTTGTAGTTTAGACACTTAATTTTTTCAAAGGAAATGATTCGGGACCATGGGATACTTAGTGAAGAGCATCAGGAGGCACCCCAAGGCATAGGGGCTGGGACTGGCAGTAGGATGCCTTGCGGTGGACAGCCGAGCTCGATCCTTATAAAAGCTTTTTAACTGCAGCAGCTTTAGTGGACGCTACTGGAGCTGGAATTACGCGGCTGCTGGCATGAGACTTGCCCTCCAATAGATCCTTGTAAATGGATCATTTGTAGTGAGCGTGTCCGCCATTTAAAATGGGCAAGGCACGTGGCAAGGGACGGGGAACTGGACGTGATGGTGATGGTGCATGCAGATGCCAAGGCCAAGGCCGTGGGCAAGCTGAAATTGTGCCACAAACACACCCACATCTTCTCACCTGACCTTCCTGTCCCAATTCCTAGGGGACCACAGCACACCACTATTGAACCCAGAGCAGTGTCAAAAGGATGTTGGTTGGATAGCAGATAATGCTTCCAGTCACTTAGCCACCACCAACACCACCCTGTCTTCCACACGATCAAGTCTCAGTAGCCGTGAGTCTTGACCGCATATTCCTCAACCTGATTCTCCTTCCTCTCATCATGCCGAGTGCCTGGAGACCACTGATCCCACATTTGGACACTCTGAAGAGCTGTTCACTTCTCCATTTATAAATTCGGGCCTCTCGTCCGGTTAACTTGAAGCGAGGCAAGAGGAGATCGCATGTAGCTATGCCCAAATATTTGAGCAGCCACGGTCACACAAAGGCGATGGTGGGAATGTGTCACAAGAGGTGGACGAGGATGAGACACAATTGCCAGAAAGTCGTGAGGAGGACCAGAGTGTGAAAGTGGAAGACAAGGTGGTGGATGATATAGTAACTGACCAAACCTGGCAGAAGGACATGCAGAGCAAGGAGAGCAGTAATCAGGGGGAGGGAGGCAGAGCACCCCAATAGGCAGGAAGAAGCAGTGTAATGGCCGCAGACTTAAGACAGGCAACCATTCCCCGTAACACCAACACGAAGGAAGTTGCCTGTACAACTGTTAGGTCTTCCCAAGTCTGGTTGTTTTTTAAAGACTCTGCTGATAACCCCAAATAGGCCATTTGCACCACCTGCCAGGCCAGTATCAGCAGAGGTGGCAAAACAATCGGCCTAACCACCACCAGCATGATCAGGCAGATGGTAGCAAAGCACCCGACTTTGTGGGCTGAACCTCAGGGTCCAGGATCAGTGTCTGCGGGTGGCACCATTGCTTCTTCCGCTGTTGTGCATTCAAGCCAATCCCCTGTCAATGGTGCATGTAAAGATGTCTCCTGCCCTGCACCTGTCATTGCTCACTCAAGTAGCAGAATCAGGAAGCATGTCCACATCCTTTTCCCAGCGCAGCATTCAGTTTTCCATACCACATTACTTACAACGGAAGCACTAATACGCAGCCAACGCCCCACAGGCCATACTACTAAATTCTCACATTTCACCACTGCTTACGCTCAAAATGTCCATTGGTCCTTGGTCCCCAGCCACCACTATTTCTCCCAGTGTGCTGTCCTCGCATTACACAAGCACGTGTCCCAAAACATTAGCCGTGCCCTCAACAACACAGTTACCGGGAAAGTGCACCTAACCACGGACACGTGGACAAGTGCATGTGGGCAGAGACATAACATCTCGCTAACGGCACACTTGGTTAACATAGTGGAAGCCGGGACCCAGTCAGACCTTGGGACAGAACAAGTCCTCCCGACACCAAAGATTGCGAGCCCTAGGTCAATCAGGGTTGCCCCCACGGTCTACAGCTCCTGCACTTCATCCTCCTCAGCCTCCACCTCCTCTTCAGCCTCCATCTCCGAAATGACCACATCAGTCACAAGCTGGAAGCACTGCAGCACTGCCTCGGCCAAGTGGCAACAGGCTGTGCTGAAGCTAATATGCTTAGGTGACAAACCACACAATGCTGAAGAGTTGTGGACAGCTCTGAAAGAGCAGGCAGATCTGTGGCTCACACCGCTGAACCTACAGACAGGCATGGTCATGTGTGACAATGGCCGGAACCTGGTGGAGGCTCTGAGGTGAGGCAAGCTCACACACGTACTATGCCTGGTCAATGTGCTTAACCTCGTGGTTCAGAAGTTTCTCAAATCCTACCCATAGCTGCCGGATCTGCTTGTTAAAGTACTCCGCTTGTGTCCCCATTTTAGGAAGTAACCTACAGCTTCCGCTGCCCTTGCCGTGTTTCAGCAGCGTTTGCAGCTTTCAGCTCACAGACTGGTGTGTGATGTTCCCAAGCGTTGGAACTCTACACTGCAGATGTTGGGAAGGATTTGTGAGCAGAAGACGGCAGTTGTTGAGTACCAGAATCAACAAGGCTGTCGGTATTCCGTTCAGACAACACACATAAGACCTCAGGAGTGGACATGGTTGTCAGACAAATGTACCATCCTCTAAAACTTTGAGGACTCCACCAAGATGGTGAGCGGCGATGACGCCATAATTCGTCACCATCCCGCTTCTCTGTCTTCTGAAATGCTCTCTGCTCACAATCAAAGAGAATGTATTGCAGGCGAAGCATGATGAGATGGAGCAAGGAACCATACAGGGTGATTATACACAGCTCAGCCTTATCTCACCCAAACGTGGATTGGGGGACAATGAGGAAGAGGAGGAGGAGGAGGAAGAACAGGAGCTAGTTTCAAGCCTCATAGGTGGTACTACCTGCTCAGCTGTCATATCGTATGTTCAGTGTGGATGGCCAGAGGACAGAGAGGAGGAAGAGGAGGAGTAGGAGGAGGAGGAGGGCATGGTCAGTCATCCTCTTGGTGAGGACACAGAAGTCTTGCCTGTTAGTAGTCTGGCATGCATGGCTGAGTTTATGTTACGTTGCCTTTCCCATGACTCTCGCATTCTCAAAATTTTGGGTGACAGTCATTACTGGGTGGGGACACTTCTAGACTCACGCTGCAAGGATAACTTTATATCTCTTATTCCTGAGGTGGACAGGTCTACAAAAATGGGTCTGTACCAGAAGGCCCTTGCTGCGGAACTATTTAAAAAATTCCCATCTGAAAACGCTGGAGGCAGAGGGCACACTTCGTTGGACAACCAAGGAGTACAGGCAAGAGAGACACAACTTCAATCCAGCAGAGGCAGGGGAACACTGTCAAAGTTCTGGGAGAATTTTCTCAGCCCCTCCCATCGCACAAGCCCTGAGGAGCAGGGTACTCTCACAAGGAGTGCAAAGTTTGGGAAGATGCTGAGAGAGTACCTTGCCGACAGTACCAACATCCTCCGTGATTCCTCTGTGCCTTATAATTATTGGGTATCCAAGCTGGATACATGGAATGTACTGGCTCTCTATGCCTTGGAGGTCCTGCCCTCCCTGCTGCCAGCATTTTATCAGAGCGGGTCTTTAGTGCCGCTGGTGGAATTATCAGAGATAGGTGCTGGGAAAAAAAGTTGTTTCTGCGCTCTCTGGAGTCACTACAAACCATTAGTATGGATAAAAATGTATGTTTATTGTCTACGCGTTTCAGAGTCCACCGACTCCTTCCTCAGGACAACCATACATAAACTAGGTGAGCAGTTTTTAATACTTTTATGTAACATTTATTTATTGGATATGACCCTATTGCGTTCTTGAATTTAGCTGGTGGAATTATAGCTGAAAATGCTGACAGACTGACTCTTATAAAAAGGAACAAGGGCTGGATTGGGCCAGACTTCTCAACACCACCAAATGATAGCAGCGTAACAAACACAAATCAAGTGTCTTTTCTTGAGAGGTGTATTCCCATGCACCTTTTCACACCCAGACATGGGTATATGCTTCCTGATTTTGGCTATTTGCTCTGGTCCTCCTTCTCCTCATCCTCCACCACCATATCACCAGGGTGACCGTGGTCCATGATGAAACACCCACATAATCTTGGAAAGGGTGTTTATGATGCCCGTAAAAAAATTTTTATACAGTATGTTCATGTACCCCCGCAGGGGTAAATGTTTGTCAGCCCATACGCTTAGTGCAAGGGTATTACAAGTATAGGAGGCCCGCTCCTCTCTAATGGGAAATTTTTTTTATGAGGCCCTTCCCCACGTCTCTTTCAAGGGGCTTTGGAGTGCCTCCAAATTTTTGGCAAACCTTGCATTCACTGCATAGGCAAACACAATGGGAGACCTACTTCCTAATAATGGCAACAGTGTTTTCAGGAGGCCCTCCTCTAAGTCTCTTCAAAGGGGTATTGGGGTGCATCCAAATTTTCAAAGTGGTATTGGGGTGCGTCCAAATTTTGGGCTGCCCTGCCACTCACTGCATACGCAATAGCAGTATAGGAGACACACTCTTTAGTAATGTGAACAATAAAACATAGCCGGCTGATGGGTCTCTAAGAATAGTAAAGGCCACCTGATGGCCCTTTAAAAATAGGCTTTGTGACTTTCAGAGTCCCTCCTTCATAAATGAAACACGATGTGTCTGATGATATTTCACACACCACATGGGCAGGTAAAGTTGAAAAATGTTAAAATGACATTTCCTTGTGAATGCATTTATCACGGTTGAAAGCAATGCAAAAGTGCAAAAACGCATCTAAAACTCTACATGTGAACATAGTCTAAGTTGAGGAGGAGCATTTTTGTTTTGGTTATTTATTTTGCTTTATATACAAGTCATTACCCACCGGGGGGGAGCCGCCTGAAAAATGCTTGAGTTTCCCATAGACTTGCATTGCGCTCGTTGCTCGGGTCGAGCACCCGAGTATTCCAATGTGCTCGACCCGAGCATCGAGCACCCGAGCATTTTAGTGCTCGCTCATCACTAATCATCACCAACAAAGGCTTTTTTATGAAGTATTAAATAAATTTGAGTAAGCTTATAAAATACATTTATCCTGTGTCATTTCTCATTATTACACAAAGAATTCAAAACCATAGATGTTCATAAATTGCCTGTGTGGATTGGATGCGTTGTTACTGACCTCCGATGAGAATTTTATGTCAATAACACCTTTAGAAATATATTTACTTAGAAAGTTTGTGTCATGTTCAATACTTATTTCATTGGCTGTTTGTTCCCAAAAGAGTATGTTTTGCATCAGCAGTGCAGTCTAAGGGTTCGCCGACATCTGCGTTTAAATACGGCGACAGCAATATGAGAAAAAAATTGCACTGCATTCTGACCAATGTTATTAATAGAGATGAGCGGTGTTCGACTAGAACTGTTCGCCAATCTCAAATTCGAGCTGTTTTGGGCGGTGTTCGAGTTGTTCGACGAACCCGAACGATTTGCAAAAAATTCGGCTGTTCGAGGTTATGTTCGATAACTGTTCGTGCACCAAAAGCGTGTCCTGCATGTCTGGCGCTATTTAGAGCACCAATCATGCAGGGATTGTCTGCCACTCACTGTAATGCCACAGCCATGGTGGTTGTGGCATTAGAGTGATTGCCCAAATCGATGGGAACTGTGCTCACAGTGAAACATGAAAAGCCGGCAATTCAGCAGCGGCATACACCGGTACCCGACAATTTAGAACCGAAAGAATAGAGCATCACACATAGATTAGATAGAAACATGTCAGTCACATATATAAGAAGTACAGTGACAGTGTTGATTACTGTACTTGTCATTTAGTGTAAAGGATTTATAAAAAAAAATATTAGTGTTTTCATGCACCGACTCTTTAAAAAAGCCGGCCGGCAATTCAGCAGCGGTACCCGACAATTTAGAATAGAAGGAATAGAGAATCACACATAGATTAGATAGATGGAAACATGTCAGTCACATATATATGAAGTACAGTGACAGTGTTGATTACTGTACTTGTCATTTAGTGTTAAAATAAAGGATTTATTTAAAAAAAAAATTGGCATGGGATCCCCCATAATTTTAGTCTCTAGCGGAGGTTAAGCTGACGGCTGGGGCAGATGTTTGAAGCCTGGGAAGGGGTAATACCCGCGGAGCTTCCCAGGCTACTAATATCAGCCCCCAGCTGAATGCCTAGCCTTTACTAGCTATTAAAATGGGGGACCCCCCAAAAAATTGACGTGGGATCCCCCCTATTTTAATAGCTAGCAAAGGCTAGGCAGACAGCTGGGGGCTGATATTAATAGCCCAGGAAGGGTGCCATGAATATTTGCCCCCTCCCAGGCTAGAAACACCAGCCGTCAGCCGCCCCAGAAATGGCACATCCATAGGATGTGCCAATTCTGGCACTTAGCCTCGCTCTTCCCACTGCCCTGTAGCGGTGGCAGTGGGGTAATAGGGCTGGGGTTGATGTCAGCTTATAATGCCAGCTGACATCAAGCCAAGGTTAGTAATGGAGAGGCGTCTATAAGACACCCCCATTACTAACCCCATAGTCAAAGTTAAAAAAAAACACAAACACCCAGAATAAAGTCCTTTAATGAAATAAAGACAATTCTTTATTGTTCTAAATTAAACCATACTTACAATCACGCCCATTCCAGCTGAAGCCAACGATCCCCTGCAATAAAAGAAAAATAATAAAGCAACATAATCCTTACCTTCCCATGGTTCCCACGACAGCTTCAGCTCTGCTACATCGAGATGACAGGCTGGACCGCAGCAGAAAGCTGCCATCCAGCCTGTCATCCCGCAGACACTGAGAAGCGCAGGCTTGCTTGCGCTGCTCAGCGTCTCTCTGTGACGACATCCAGATGAGCCGAGTTCATGTCCAATGAACTCGGCTCACCTCATGCACGTCACTGACAGCGTGGGAAAATTCTCACGCTGAAGCGGTGAGTGCAGGAGAATTCTCCCACGCTGTCAGTGACGTGCATAAGTTGAGCTCATGTCCAATGAACTCAGCTCACCTCCTGCACGTCACTGACAGCGTGGGAGAATTCTCCTGCACTCAGCGCTTCAGTGTGAGAATTCTCCCACGCTGAAGCGCTGAGTGCAGGAGAATTTTCCCACGCTGTCAGTGACGTGCATGAGGTGAGCCGAGTTCATTGGACATTAACTCGGTTCATCTGGATGCCCTCACAGAGAGACACTGTGGAGCGCAAGCAAGCCTGCGCTTCTCAGTGTCTGCGGGATGACAGGCTGGATGGCAGCGTTCTGCTGCGGTCCAGCCTGTCATCTCGATGTAGCAGAGCTGAAGCTGTCATGGGAACCATGGAAAGGTAAGGATGATGTTGCTTTATTATTTTTCTTTTATTTCAGGAGATCGTTGCCTTCAGCTGGAATGGGCGTGATGGTAAGTATGGTTTAATTTAGAACAATAAAGAATTGTGTGTTTATTTCAATTAAAGGACTTTATTCTGGGTGTTGTGTTTTTTTTAAATACTTTACTAGAAATTCATGGTGGTCATGTCTAATATTGGCGTGACCCCATGAATTTTGGGCTTAGGGCCAGCTGATAATGCCAAGCTGGCCCTAACCCCTTTATTACCCAGTGAGCCACCGCATCAGGGCCCTGGATGAGTTGGGTACAGCGCTAGAAGATGGCGCTTCTATGAACGCGCCATTTTCCGGGGTGGCTGCGGACTGCAATTTGCAGCGGCGGTGGCCCAGAAAGCTTGGGCCTCCCTGCGCTGCGGATTCCAGCCCCCAGCTGCCTAGTTGTACCTGGCTGGACACAAAAACAGGGCGAAGCCCCACGTCAATTTTCTTTAAATTATTTCATGAAAGAATTAAGAAAAAAAGGGCTTCCCTATATTGTTGTGTCCGGCCAGGTACAAATAGGCAGCTGGTGGTTGGGGGCAGCCCGTTCCTGCCTGCTGCACCTGACTGGACACAAATATAGTGCGAAGCCCCACGTCAATTTTTTTTTTAATTATTTCATGAATTTCCTGAAATAATTTAAAAAAATTGAAGTGGGGCTTCGCACTATATTTGTGTCCAGCCAGGTACAGCAGGCAGGAACGGGCTGCCCCCAACCACCAGCTGACTATTTATACCTGGCCGGACACAACCATATAGGGAAGGCCTTTTTTTCTTAATTATTTCATGAATTTCATGAAATAATTAAAAAAAATTGAAGTGGGGCTTCGCACTATATTTGTGTCCAGCCAGGTACAGCAGGCAGGAACGGGCTGCCCCCAACCACCAGCTGCCTATTTGTACCTGGCCGGACACAACAAGATAGGGAAGGCCTTTTTTTCTTAATTATTTCATGAATTTCATGAAATAATTAAAAAAAATTGAAGTGGGGCTTCGCACTATATTTGTGTCCAGCCAGGTACAGCAGGCAGGAACGGGCTGCCCCCAACCACCAGCTGACTATTTGTACCTGGCCGGACACAACAATATAGGGAAGGCCTTTTTTTCTTAATTATTTCATGAATTTCATGAAATAATTAAAAAAAAATACGTGGGGCTTCGCCCTATTTTTGTGTCCAGCCAGGTACAACTAGGCAGCTGGGGGCTGGAATCTGCAGCGCAGGGAGGCCCAAGCTTTCTGGGCCCCCCCCCCCCCCGCTGCAAATTGCAGTCCGCAGCCACCCCGGAAAATGGCGCGTTCATAGAAGGGCCATCTTCTGGCGCAGTACCCAACTCATCCAGGGCCCTGGTGCGGTGGCTCACTGGGTAATAAAGGGGTTAGGGCCAGCTTGGTATTATCAGCTGGCCCCAAGCCCAAAATTCATGGGGTCACGCCAGTATTAGACATGACCGCCATGAATTTCTAGTAAAGTATTTAAAAAAAACACAACACCCAGAATAAAGTCCTTTAATTGAAATAAAGACACAATTCTTTATTGTTCTAAATTAAACCATACTTACCATCACACCCATTCCAGCTGAAGCCAACGATCTCCTGCAATAAAAGAAAAATAATAAACCAACCTCATCCTTACCTTTCCATGGTTCCCACGACAGCTTCAGCTCTGCTACATCGAGATGACTGGCTGGACCGCAGCAGAAAGCTGCCATCCAGCCTGTCATCCCGCAGACACTGAGAAGCGCAGGCATGCTTGCGCTCCTCACTGTCTCGCTGTGACGGCATCCAGATGAGCCGAGGTCATGTCCAATGAACTCGGCTCACCTCATGCACGTCACTGACAGCGTGGGAAAATTCTCACGCTGAAGTGCTGAGTGCAGGAGAATTCTCCCACGCTGTCAGTGACGTGCATGAGGTGAGCTCATGTCCAATGAACTCAGCTCACCTCATGCACCTCACTGACAGCGTGGGAAAATTCTCCTGCACTCAGCGCTTCAGCGTGAGAATTTTCCAACGCGGTCAGTGACGTGCATGAGGTGAGCCAGGTTCATTGGACATGACCTCGGCTCATCTGGATGCCGTCACAGCGAGACAGTGAGGAGCGCAAGCATGCCTGCGCTTCTCAGTGTCCGCGGGATAACAGGCTGGATGGCAGCGTTCTGCTGCGGTCCAGCCAGTCATCTCGATGTAGCAGAGCTGGAGCTGTCCTGGGAACCATGGAAAGGTAAGGATGATGTTGGTTTATTATTTTATTTTTATTACAGGAGATCGTTGGCTTCAGCTGGAATGGGCGTGATGGTAAGTATGGTTTAATTTAGAACAATAAAGAATTGTGTGTTTATTTCAATTAAAGGACTTTATTCTGGGTGTTTGTGTTTTTTTTAACTTTGACTATGGGGTTAGTAATGGAGGTGTCTTATAGACGCCTCTCCATTACTAACCTGGGCTTGATGTCAGCTGGCATTATAAGCTGACATCAACCCCAGCCCTATTACCCCACTGCCACCGCTACAGGGCAATGGGAAGAGCGAGGCTAAGTGCCAGAATTGGCGCATCCTATGGATGCGCCATTTCTGGGGCGGCTGACGGCTGGTGTTTCTAGCCTGGGAGGGGGCCAATATTCATGGCACCCTTCCTGAGCTATTAATATCAGCCCCCAGCTGTCTGCCTAGCCTTTGCTAGCTATTAAAATAGGGGGGACCCCACGTCATTTTTTTGGGGGGTCCCCCTTTTTAATAGCTAGTAAAGGCTAAGTATTCAGCTGGGGGCTGATATTAGTAGCCTGGTAAGCTCCGTGGGTATTACCCCCTTCCGAGGCTTCAAACATCTGCCCCAGCCGTCTGCTTAACCTCCGCTAGAGCCTAAAATTATGGGGGATCCCACGCCAATTTTTATTTTAATAAATCCTTTATTTTAACACTAAATGACAAGTACAGTAACCAACACTGTCACTGTACTTATTATAAATGTGACTGACATGTTTCTATCTATCTAATCTATGTGTGATGCTCTATCTTTCTGTTCTAAATTGTCGGGTACCGCTGCTGAATTGCCGGCCAGCTTTTTTAAAGAGACAGTGCATGAAAACACTATTATTTTTTTAAATAAATCCTTTACACTAAATGACAAGTACAGTAAGCAACACTGTCACTGTACTTCATATATATGTGACTGACATGTTTCTATCTATCTAATCTATGTGTGAAGCTCTATTCTTTCTGTTCTAAATTGTCGGGTACAGATGCTGAATTGCCGGCCGGCTTTTTTAAAGAGACGGTGCATGAAAACACTAATATTTTTTTTAATAAATCCTTTACACTAAATGACAAGTGCAGTAACCAACACTGTCACTGTGCTTCTTATATGTGTGACTGACATGTTTCTATCTATCTAATCTATGTGTGATGCTCTATTCCTTCTTGTCTAAATTGTCGGGTACCGGTGTATGCCGCTGCTGAATTTGCCGGCCGGCTTTTTTAAAGAGAGTGTCTTCTGAGCAGTTTGTCAGCTTTTGGACACCTTTGCAGGTGTTTTCTATGTGTTTTTGTTTGCCTGCCATTGGTTTTAACGGTGTTCGACGGTGTTCTGAGGTGTTCGACGAACAGTTCCTCGAACATCCCGGTGTTCGACGAACCGAACCGAACCCGAACACTACGGGGGTGGCTCAACACTAGTTATTAATGAAGTCAGTGAACATCTGTGATTTTTTTTTCTCAGCTTTGGCTGAGAAAAAAAGAAATAACGGAGCATGCAGCAATTGCGAGAATTGGAACGCACTTGGCAATGCAAGTCAATAAGTGAGAGGAAAAAAGTAAAAGTTTGGGCATGCCTGGTAAAAATTACTGTTATTGTTAACAGTTAAGCAAGTTGAAGAAATGATCCATAGGGTGGGCCATTTATATAGATACACCTAAATTAAATGGGAATGGTTGGTCCTATCAAGTTCCTGTTTGTGGCACATTATTATATGGGAAGGGGAAAACTTTTCCAGATGGGTGGTGACTAATGTTGAGCGAGCACTAAAATGCTCGGGTGCTCGAAGCTCGGGCCGAGCTCACCGTGATCCTCGGGTGCTCGACCCGAGCAACTAGCCCAATGTTAGTCTAAGGGAGACCCGAGCATTTTTGCGCCGGCAACCCCGGCAGTCTGTAGAAAGCCTAACAAGTGCCCAAAATGATAGTTACAGTGCTCAAATGACATGGGGACAGCATGGGGATCGCCCCAGGAAGCATTTCTGACCCCCAGGTCACTGCTGACAACAACGTGGTCAGAGGTATTAAGCCACTTTTACGGGCTCACAATAAAACGTTCAAAAACGAAACTGAAACTTTTTTCCTGTGAAATATGTTAAGGAACTTCCTTTCCAGGGTAAAGACTTGTGTATAAGGTAAAATAAATAACAAAAAACAAAAATACTCCTCCACACCTTGGGATATGTTCACAAGTAGCATTTTTCATGCGTTTTTGCACTTTTGTATTGCTTTCAACCGTGACAAATGCATTCACCGGGAAATATCATTTTAACATTTTACTATCTTATCTGGCCATGTGCTGTGTGACACATGCATACAGTGCTGAAAAGACATGGGAACAGCATGGGAAAGACCCCTGGAAGCATTTATGACACCCAGGTCACTGCCTAAAAGTGTGCCCATCAGAAGTGATCCTTTAAGCAACAGAAGATGCAGACTTGCAACTATCCCCGTGCAAGTCCTTGTCCCAGGGCCGTGTTCAATTGTACCTCCCCCTTTCCTTGCAATGCAAGCACAAGTATGCAGCCTGCCACCCACCCACCCCAAGGCTGCAATTCCATACTGCCAGCTTGCTTGCACCTGAAATGGGGCTTTTCAGTTTTGAGGAGGCCGAAGCTGGCCACTACCTCATGGCTGCTTTGGCAGTGAGGTATCCATACTCAGTCCCCAGCTGCCCGGCGGCCGGGTGTCCACGCTCGATCCCCAGCCACCAGGGGGCGGCCGGGTGTCCATACTCAGTCCTCAGCCGCTCCGCGGCCGGGTGTCCACACACGGTCCCCAGTTGCCTGTGGGCGGCCGGGTGTTCATTAACGGTCCCCAGCCGCCCCTATTTCTCCTAGAAACTTCCCCCACACTTTTCTTAGCCTGGCCTGCTTTAGGGAAGCACTGGACGAGCCCACAAGAGAACCAGACTCCTCCGGTGGGCCCTGGTTTCTCCATCAGGGAAGTTGAGAGTGCCAAGATGAGGAGCATGATGATGATGATGAAAGTTAGAGTCTTCTTTGTTTTCTTGGAATGCAAGCGTATGTATGTAGTAGCGGCTAGGCCTGAGGTGGTTAGCGTTTTGGCACAAATCCTACCTCCTCCGAAGATTGCTGGATGTTTTCCTGCTACTATCCCAGTTCTATGACTCCCGTTAAAGCAAAGCTTCAAGTGAGGAATGATGGATGAGGTGGTGGCAAAGGAGAAAGAGCAGGAGGAACAGGGACCATTCACATCAATATCAGGCCAGTCAACCACACATGTCTTGGAGGATATGTTTCTGTACCAAAAGGAGCAGTTTGGCTACACCGTTTTAGGGCATACAGTGAGTGCAATGCCTAACAAAAATTTTGAGGCAATCCAATGCCCCTTGGAAGTGACATGGAGATCAGAGGGCCTTAACTAAACCATTTTTTCCATTTATAGCAACTGGGTCTCCTGTGCACTGTTGGCCTAAGCAGTGAATGGGAGGCTTTCCAAAAATTATGAGGAAATGCAATGCCCCTTGAAACAGACGTGGATTACAGCATACTAAAAACCTTCTACCCATTATTGGGGAGTGGGTCTCCCTTAGTGTTTGCCTATGCATTGAAAAGCAAAAGCTAACTAAAATTAGGAGGAAATGCAATGCCCCTTGGAAAAGTGGTGGAGGTCGCAGTAGCTTAACAAGACTGTTCAAATGCCCCTTGAAAGATTGGTGGAGGTCGCAGTAGCTTAACAAGACGGTTTTAATGCCCCTTGGAAGAGACGTGGAGGTTGCAGTAGCTTAACAAGATGGTTTTAATGCCCCTTGGAAGAGACGTGGAGGTTGCAGTAGCTTAACAAGACGGTTTTAATGCCCCTTGAAAGAGAGGTGGAGTTTGCAGTAGCTTAACAAGACGGTTTTAATGCCCCTAGGAATTATGGTGGAGGTCGCAGTGAAATAAAAAGACTATCAATGCCCCTGGAAAAAGTGGTGGAGGTCGCAGAAGCTTAACAAGATGGTTTTAATGCCCCTTGGGAGAGACATGGAGGTTGCAGTAGCTTAACAAGACGGTTTTAATGCCCCTTGGAAGAGATGTGGAGGTTGCAGTAGCTTAACAAGAGAGCGTCGCAAAAGACAGACAAGTGGGATGCTGATGCTAATGATGGCGTCATCGCCACTCACCATCTTGGTGGACTCCTCAAAGTTTGTCAGGATGGTACATATGTCAGACATCCAGGTCCACTCCTGAGGTCTTATGTGTGGAGTCTGACCTGAATATTGACGGCCTTGCTGCAGCTGGTACTCCACAACTGCTCTCTTCTGCTCACAAATCCTTTGCAACATGTGGAGGGTAGAGTTCCAAAGTGTGGGGACATCACAAACCAGTCAGTGTTACGGAAGCTGCAAACGATGCTGCAACACAGCAAGGGTGGCGGAAGCTGTAGCCGACTTCCAAAAATGAGCTGACAGGCGGCGTACTTTGACAAGTAGATTTGGCAACTCAGGGTACGATTTAAGAAACCGCTGAACCACGAGGTTAAGCACATGAGCCAGGCATGGTATGTGTGTGATCTCACCTCACCTTAGAGACACCACCAGGTTATGGTCATTGTCACACAAAACCATGCCTGCATGTAGGTTCAGTGGTCTCAGCCACAGATCTGCCTGCTCTTTCACAGCTCTCCACAACTCAAAAGCAGTATGCATACAGTATGGACAGGGGATTGCCTTGCACGCACAACAGGGGATTCTATCACACGCACAACAGCGGATGAAGCAGTGGTGACACCTGCCGACACTGGTCGTGGACCCTGGGGTTCGCTCCACAAAGTCGGGTGCTTTGCTGCCATGTGCCTGATCATGCTGGTGGTGGTCAGGCTGGTAGTTTTGTCACCCCTGCTGATGCTGGCATGGCAGGTGGTACAAATGGCCTTTTTGGGGTTATCAGCAGAGTCTTTAAAAAAATTACAGACTCTGGAAGACCTACCGTTTGTACAGGCAACGTCCCTCGTGTTGGTGTTATGGGGAACTGTTGCCCATCTTCTGTGTGCGGCCACCACACTGCTTCTTCCTGCCTGTTGGGGTACTCTGCCTCCCTCCCCTCTGTGTGCTGCTGGCCTCTCTCTGTGTGATCTCCTGTCACTTTGGGTCAGTAACTAAATCATCCACCACCTCCTCCTCTTCCACTTGTGCACCACGATCCTCCTCCTCACTTCGTGGCAATTGTGTCTAGTCATCGGCCACCTCTTGTGAGAAAATGCCAGCATCGACTTCCTGTGGCCGTGGCTGTTCAAATATTTGGGCATCGCTACATGGGATCTCCTCTTCCACCACTTCAAGCGGAGCATGCGAGGGGCACAAATATGGAAATGGACCAGTGAACAGCTCTTCAGAGTGTCCAACTGTGGGATCAGTTGCTGTCTGACGACACTCGGCATGGTGGGAGGAAGGAGCATCAGGGTGAGGAGGAGTATGTGGTCGAGACTCACGGTTACTAAAACTTGACCGTGTGGAAGACAGACTGGAGGTGGTGGTGCCCAGGTAACTGGAAGTATTATCTGCTATCCAATTAATAACCTGTTCACACTGATCAATTCGCAATAATGGTGTTGTAGTGGGCTTCCCTAGTAATTCGGTCAAGAAGTGGGAGCGAGAAGATGTGGCTGTTGGTTGTGGCTAGTGTTGAGCCACCCCCATAGTGTTCGAGTTCGGTTCTGTTCGTCGAACACCCGTGTGTTCGCCGAACTGTTCGTAGAACTGTTCGTCGAACACCGTTAAAACCAATGGCAGGCAAACAAAAACACATAGAAACACATAGAAAACACCTTCAAAGGTGTCCAAAAGCTGACAAACTGCTCAGAAGACACAACTAACACATGGAAAAGTGACAGTGACAAGTACATATAGTCATGCGAAAAGAAATGAGGTGGAGGAGTAAAAGGAGGTGGAGACACAGATATAGGCATGTCATGCCCTTCTAAAATCCAAAAAGTGAGAAGCCGACACGGCCAGTCCGCTCCTGCCCATGCCACCTAGGTGTCGCCGGGTTTGTGCCAGAGCCGCGGTGAACCCTGATGGCCAGCCCCCCTCTCCCAATACTGGTGCCTGTCCGCTGGTGGGTCGAGCGAGCCCCCCTGTGGTGGAGGAAGCTCTAAGCTTTTTAATTTAAATTGTCTCTCTAATTTGAATGAATACACTTTAAATCCATTTACAAGGATCTATTGGAGGGCAAGTCTCATGCCAGCAGCCGCGTAATTCCAGCTCCAGTAGCGTCCACTAAAACTGCTGCAGTTAAAAAGCTTTTATAAGGATCGAGTTTGTCTGTCCACCGCAAGGCATCCTACTGCCAGTCCCAGCCCCTATGCCTTGTGGTGCCTCCTGATGCTCTTCACGGAGTATCCCGTGGTCCCGAAGCATTTCCTTTGAAAAAATTAAGTGTCCAAACTACAGGTGGTGTAGCTTGCTTAACAGCCGGGATAATCCGCTGACTAGCAGACACTGCTACTAGGCACAAAGTATTTCCTGGGCTAGATGCAGTTAAAAATTTGTAATTAGATACTCTCGTTGGATGCTGAGAAAGCATTCCATAGAGTTTCCTGGCACGCCATATATGATTCTCTTAAAAAGCTTGGGGTAGGGGTCTAGGGGACCCTTTTATAGCCAAAATCATGGCCCCGTATCGCAATGCGTCACCTAGGCTGAAGATAAATGGAACTGTAGCACCCTGAGGGCTCGGTTGCTACAGAGGTATTGCACCTCACCCAGAGGTGTGATATCTCACTCTCAGGTATGGATGGAGTGTGGATCAGGACCCGACACCTGCATGCATTACACCACATTGCCGTGGGGCAGGGCGACCAATATGCCCCTGAGATGGGCACGACACTCCCTGTCCCTGGCTGGAGTGGGGGGAGGGAACACTGAGGAAGGGGAACCCTGTAGTGCAGGAGCAGGGAGGAAGCAGTTCCTGGGTGCATTGAGAAGGGAGTAAAAAAGGTGGGCACCAGCTTAGTTCAGTGCAGAGAAGTCTGAGCAGAAGTGACAGGGAGCAGGGGCTCTGCATGAGCTCTGCTCCGGAGGTGGGCCTAGTAACAGAGGGCCCAGGCCTGGAAGAGGGAGAAGGAAGGAAGAGGAGCGGAGAAGGCTCCAGGAACGAGGAACGAAGGGATCCCAGGGGTGGGGACGGGCGAGTCGCCACTGCACGCCCGAATCCACCTGCGTGGAGGGGTCAGGCCAAAGGGGGAGACCGGTCCCCGAAACTAGTGGAGTCAGGAAAAGACCCTCAGCTAGAAACCGGAGGCTGTGACATTTTATGTGGCTACACCCGCTAGGAAGGCACCACATAGGGTCAGGGAAACTGGCGCCAAGTTTACCAAGAGGAGGCCTGAGGCAGCCGGACAGAAGGGTTGGTAAGAAAGGCCAGACAAAGGACACACAAAGGGGGTCCTGTGAAGCGCTCCAAAGTTATCTGGGAGTTGTCTGAGCCCCTCACCTGGTGAGCACAGTATGACGTGGGCAGCCGTTACCTGCAGACGTGGTCTGGATAATAAGAACTGTGAGTAAAGGCCCTGGACTGCATCACTGACTCCGTGTCTTTACTGCTGCTGCCCTGCACCATCACCCCCATCCTCCGCATACACCGCCCTGAGGCTATACTCCTCCCGTGGGGAGTTATGATACGCTCTGATGCACCCACAACACCAGCCTCAGCGGTCTGCCCTGCAGCGGCGGTTCACTCTGACCACAATCCACGAGTGGCGTAGTCGGACATTTAAACATCAAAACCACATAAATAGTTCCGCCACTGGTTTGACCGCCCTGAGCCACGGAACCGGGTCGCCGCCACGGAGACTACAACCACCAGCATCCACCAAAAAGGGTCCGGCTCCGGGTGTCCCAAGGCCCAGGGGGTGCATTAGAACATTTTCATCACCTTTCACAATCACCAATGGGACAAGGCAGGGATGTCCTCTGTCCCCTCTCATACATCCTAGTGACGGAGCACCTGCTCTCATCAATTCGAAATAACCCCAATATTAGGTGGATTGAGGTGGGAGGCACAGAGTACAAGTGCTCTCTATTTGCTGATGATGTCCTGGTATATATCACTCAATCACATATATCCATCCATGCTGTTATGGCTGAAATAGATCACTTTGTTACATGGTCAAATTTTAAAATCAATGCAGCGAAGTCTGAGGCCCTCGATGTCTCCCTCCCCAAATCCATACAGGATTCCATTCAGTCCAACTTTCCCTTTGCCTGGCCCTCACAGGGTATCAAATACTTAGGAATTCCTATTCATAGAGACCTCTCCCATCTATGTTATCTTAATTTTGGGCCCTTTATTGAACAACTCCATACAGACCACGGTTGGCAAGTTAGAACTGTAAGATTCACTACGTGAACCACTGGTGTTTTGTGGAAAAGCACATGTACACGGTGTTCCAAATTATTATGCAAAAAGTGTTTAGGAGTGATAAGGGAAGAATTTGTTTGTTTGTCAGTTAAACTCATTGATGGTGATGTGTGTCAGGGCTCTTTATATCACTGTAAGCAATTGCAGACACCTGTGCTAATTAGTTTGGCAGGTGTGTCCAATGAAAGGCAAGACTACTTAAGAAGGCTGTCCCACATTATTAAGCAGCCTACATTTTCTGCCAAAATGGGAAAGAAAAAGGATGTGTCGGCTGCTGAGAAGCAACAAATTGTGGAGTGTTTAGGTCAAGGCATGACTACAATCAACATTGTGCGATGATCAGGATGAAGTGTCTTGGCAATCAAGAAGTATGTAGCTGATTCACAGTACACACGTGTGCGTGCTGATAAGGGCAAATTGAGGACTCTTTCCTACAGGCAATTACGTCAGGTTAACAGAGCAGCGGCAAAAAAGCCTTGTCATAGCAGCAGACAAGTTTTTGAAGCTGCTGGTGCCTCCAACGTCCCCCGAACAACAAGATGCAGGGTCCTTCAGAGGTTTGCAGCTGTGCATACGCCATCCTGTCGACTTCCTCTATCCACTTCACACAAGCAGAAACGGCTCCAGTGGGCCAAACATTACATGAAGACTGATTTCAAAACTGTTTTGCTCACGGATGAGTGCCGTGCAACGCTCAATGGTCCAGATGGATGGAGTGGAGGATGGCTGGTTGATGGACACCCCACGCAAACACGGCTTCAGCGCCAACAAGGAGGAGGTGGAGTAATGTTTTGGGCTGGAATCATGGGGAGAGAGATTGTCGGCCCCTTTAGGATCCCTGAAGGGGTTAAGATGAACTCCATAATGTATGTGGAGTTTCTCAAACAGCACTTCCTGCCATGGTTCAAGAAGAAGAACCGTGCATTCCACAGCAAGATCATTTTTATGAATGATAATGCACCATCTCATGCTGCACATAAAACATCTGCATCTCTGGCTGATATGGGCATAAAAGGGGACAAACTTATGGTGTGACCCCCATGCTCCCCTGACCTCTACCCCATTCAGAACCTCTGGAGCATCATCAAAAGGAGTGTCTATGATGGCGGGAGGCAGTTCACATCTAAGCAACAGCTCTGGGAGGGTATTCTGTCCTCATGCAAAACAATTGAAGCAGAAACCATCCAAAACCTGACAAATTCAATGGACGAGAGAGTTCAGAAGCTCCTTTCGAACAAGCGGTCCTATGTGAAAATGTAACATCACCTAGAATAAAGTTTTGAGTTGAAAACTGTTTGATTTCAGTTTCTAATAACCTGCTAATGCTTATAATCTCAAAAATGACCATTTTTTTGGTCTATCAAAATGAAAAGGTTGATCGAAAAGTTTGGGGGATCTAAGAGTGTGGCAACCCAGTAGTCAGGATTACTTCGAATTCTGACAATATGAGGGTCATGTTGCAGGTAGTGCAGCAGGAAGGCACTTATGTGTCTTGCGTATCTCGGAGCCCCAAAATTATTTTCAGGGCTATATGCAGCTAAAAATTATTATTAATTTTAAATCTGGTGGATCTTAGTATAGATGGCCTAATAGAATCAGTGCTGCACACTGCTACAAAGCCCAAATTATTTTCCAGCCAAGATACAGAAAAACATGATTAGTAATTTGAAAGCTTAAAACGGTTGGTGAGGTGATTTTAACCAATCATCAAGCTTTTACTCTCCCCAGGATGACACAGGGATAGAAAAGTCGTTTCGGATCCATGATTTGTTCATCTTTATGAACGTGAGTCTGTCTACATTATCAGTGGAGAGCCACGTGCGCTTATCTGTCAGCACACCACCAGCAGCGCTGAACACACGTTCAGACAGAAAGCTGGCTGCGGGGCATGACAAGATCTCCAAGGCGTAAGTGGCTAGCTCCGGCCATTTATCCAGATTGGAAGCCCAAAAAGAGCAAAGGTCCAGTGACACAGTCATGGCTTCAATGTTTACTTGGAGATACTCCTGTACCATCGTCTCTAGGCGTTGACTATGTGTCAGACTTCTTGTCTCCTGTGGCCTTGCAAAGGATGGGCTAAAAAAGTGGTGAAATGATTCCGCAAAATTGATGTTACCAGCAGATACTGTGGTTCTGTTACGGTTTGAGTGCTGAACACTCGACGGTCCCACGGTTGGCAAGTTGGAACTGTGAGATTCACTACGTGCACCACTGGTGTTTTGTGGAAAAGCACATGTAAGATTCTGCAACAGTCTCTGCTGATACTCCTGCATGCGTGCATCCCTTTCTATGGCAGGAATAATTTCTGCAAATTTACTTTTGTACCGGGGATCTAACAGTGTGGCAACCCAGTAGTCAGGATTATTTCTAATTCTCACAATTCGAGGGTCATGTTGCAGGTAGTGCAGCAAGAAGGCACTCATGTGTGTTGCGCAACCAGGAGCACCAAGTCCCTGTTGTATTGGTGGCGAGGTAACAATCATGCTTCCTTCCTCTGTCCTCTCCCCCCAACCTCGCACAACAGAAATGTGATCAAGGTCTCCCTCATCTGATGAGTCTTCCATCAGTTCGTCCTCCTGGGCTCCTGCACCTTTCTCACTAGTTTCGCTGCTACCATGCGCCCTGGTAAAACCATCTCCCCCACCCTCACATGCCTGCCGCCTTGGTGCTGCCGAAAGTCTGGAATTTGCAGATGTTAGCCCTTCCGCATACAACTCCTCCTCCTCTACTTCCTCCACCTCCTCTTGTGCCACCACCTGACTCCGAATTCTGTTTAACATGTGCTTCAGCATGTAAATCACCGGAATAGTCATGCTGATAATGGCATCGTCAGCACTAAACATCTTCGTCGCCATTTCAAAACTGTGCAGAAGGGTGCATAGGTCCCTGATCTGAGACCACTCCACCAGCGTGATTTGCCCCACCTCTGCATCTCGTTTGCCCAGGCTATACGTCACAAAGTATTGCACCAGGGCTTTTCGGTGCTGCCACAGTCGCTGCAACATGTGCAGAGTTGAATTCCACCGGGTAGGCACATCGCATTTTAGCCGGTTAAGTGGCAGGCCCAACGACTTCTGTAGAGATGTAAGTCGCTGAGCTGCGGGATGCGAACGGCGGAAGTGAGCACACAGCGACTGTGCCCTCTGCAGAAGGCCATCTAGTCCGGGATAGTGGGCTAAAAATTGGGGGCCGCACCCAAGTTTGCAGCATTGTCGCACACGGCCTTCCCTGGTTTCAGGTCCAGTGGAGACAACCATTCATGAAATTGGTTCTCCAGAGCTGACCACAACTCCTCAGCTGTGTGACTCATATTTCCCAAACATTTCAAAGTAAAAACCGTCTGATGACGTTGAGCCCTACTGCCAGCATAGTAAGGAGGTGTGCAGGATCCCTTCTGCGCAGTTAGAAAGCTTGTGGCATGACCAGACAGGCTTTGGGTGCAGGTGGAGGACTGAGAGGAGGTTGAGAAGGCAGTAGCAGTGGAGGAACTTTGAGATAAAGAGGATTGACGCACAACTCGTGGGGACGGCAAGACTTGGACAGCAGCCCCTTGTCCTGCTGTCACCATAGTTACCCAGTGCCCAGTCAGCGACATGTAACGCCCCTGTCCATGCCTACTCGTCCAAGTGTCTGTGGTGAAATGCACCCTGTCACACACAGAGTTTCTCAAAGAAGCGGTGATGTTGTGTGCGACATGCTGGTGGAGCGCAGGCTCACCTTTCTTTGAGAAGTAGTGCCGACTGGGCATCTGGTACTGGGGCACTGCGATGGACATAAGGTCTCAAAAATCCTCTGTGTCCACCAGGCGGAAAGGCAGCATTTCTGTAGCCAAAAGCTTGCAGATGGTGAAATTCAACCTCTTAGCTTTCTCATGGCTAGGACGAAATGGTCTTTTACTTGTCCACATCTGAGGGACCGAGGGCTGGCTATTGTGCTTAGACGGGGTTGATAAGGGTGTCCCCGGCAAACTGCCGGTCTGTGAGGAAGATGCAGGCGGACATGTTAGGTTGCCTTGATCCAAAGGTGGTGCTATCGATGTCGGACAGCGCTCAACACCAGCTGGTGTTACCACCTCCAAAGAAAATGATGACCTGACTATCACGCTGGCTGTTGTGGGTAAAGAGGTGGCAGGTCTGCGCCCTAAAACAGGTGTGACTGCTGTCCCCCCAGTAACAGAGGATGAAGAGGCCGCGGATGCACAAGATATGGCAGACGATGGTTGGCCCGGCTGGCTAGGCCGCATTGTAGCACAGTGAGCTTCCCACTGCAACTTATGCTTCATGTCCATGTGCCGGTTCATGCATGAAGTACTCAAACTATGTATTTTTTGGCCTCTACTTAGCTTTCCTGACAAATGTTACAGATAACACGAGTTGGGTCATCTTTATCGATCTGAAAAAATGCCCAGGCTATGCACGACTTGTGGTGAGAGGCAGAGTTGTGTTTGAGGATGCAGTTGTTGACATGCTTCCAGTACTACGTCTCTGACCAGGAAGGCGCAACATGACCTCGTCGTCACTAGCATCCTCCTCCACCTCCTCTGCTGACCTCATCTCTTGGCTGACTGTGGGTTGACAGTAAGTAGGATCTCCAACCTCATCATCATCACCCTGTGCGTTATCACACCCGTCGTCCTCAGAGCCAACCTGTTCCTGCCCTGACAAAAAACTAAAGTTGTCGCTCCAATCAGGTATTTGAGTCTCATCATCGTCTTCCTCATTGTCTCCACCAACAGGAGTTACAGTTTGGGAATGAGGGTCTACATTATGGTCAGAACCTTCTGCGTCTGGTCCTGGATCCGATTCATAAAGATTCTGGGCATCAGTGCAGATCATTTCCTCGTCTGGATTCACAGAAACGCTGGAGTGGACCTCTGATTCCCAGGCTATAGTATGAGTAAACAGCTCTGCAGACTGAACCATCTGTTCTACCTCATACTCAGACGGGCAGCTGGAGATTTGGGAGCTGTGAGGAAGCAAGTGCGATTTGGGTGACACCTTTGAGGACTGGAGTATTTGTGATGTTGAAGTTGATGTGGAGGAGAGCCCACTTAAAGGAGCACTTGATATCCGTTGAAGCACCTGCTGTTTTTGTGCCTCATCTGGAATTTGTAGCGATTGGCGTGGCCGTAAGAAAGGGATCTTATCACATTGTCCGCTAAAAGAAGTAGACATTTTAGTTTGGCTGGAAGATGGTCTTTCTTCTGCAGATGTTACTGTTGCTTTAACACCTACCCCACGGACACAACCTTTTTTCCCCTTCCCAACACGCCTATTCCCCTTTCCACCAGCAGCAGACCTTTTTCCACTCATTTTGGTGGTTAACTAATTCACAACTCTGGAGTTGTTTGCACAAAAAAACAATGGATGGGAACCGAGCAGAGCTGAGTGGCAAAACTGTGGTATTAGGCCAAAACTATTGGCTGGGTTAGATGCAGAAAAAAATTATATTCAATTTGCAACCTGATGGAGGTCAGTATAGATGGACTAATAGAGAAAGTCCCACACACTGCTAGAAGGCCAAATATTTTTTCAGAGCTAGATGCAGACAAAAAATTATTTTGAATTTGCAACCTGATGGAGGTCAGTATAGTTGGACTAATAGAACAAGTCCCACACACTGCTAGAAGGCCAAATATTTTTTCAGAGCTAGATGCAGAAAAAAATTATATTTAGTTTGCAACCTGATGGAGGTCAGTATAGATGGACGAATAGAACAAGTCCCACACACAGCTAGAAGCCCAAATATTTTTTCAGAGGTAGATGCAGAAAAAAAATATATTCAGTTTGCAACCTGATGGAGGTCAGTATAGATGGACTAATAGAGAAAGTCCCACACACTGCTAGAAGGCCAAATATTTTTTCAGAGCTAGATGCAGACAAAAAATTATTTTGAATTTGCAACGTGATGGAGGTCAGTATAGATGGACTAATAGAACAAGTCCCACACACTGCTAGAAGGCCAAATATTTTTTCAGAGCTAGATGCAGAAAAAAATTATATTCAGTTTGCAACCTGATGGAGGTCAGTATAGATGGACTAATAGAATGATGCTATGCCCAAAAGATTTTACTTCACTAGGTGCAGTAAAAAAATTGGTATTCTATACACAGGTGGTGTAGCTTGCAACACAGATAGGCTACTCCACTGACTAACACACTCTGCAATAGGTCAAAAAGGATTAGCTTTGCTAGATTCAGCCAAATACTGTGAAAAAAACTTGCACAGCACTGGCACAGACCTGCCTGGCAAAAACTGATAGGAACTGATGTAACCTAGTCCTGAAAAGGACTGCAATTACAATTAGTCTTTACTCCCACAACCTATCTATTTAAGAGCACAGACCTGCCTGATAAAAGTCGTAGGAAATGCTGTAACCTAGTCCTTAAAAGGACTGCAATCACAACTATTCCCTACTCCCAAGCTATCTGTATATTTGTGCGAAAATTGGCTTGAAATTAACAAGGTATAGCGCACACAGCAACAGCGGTGCCGTCTAACACGCAGCTGCAGCAGTGAGAAAATGGTGGCGACGGGGAAAATGGCTTGGTCTTATAGGGCAAGGACATGTGACATACACTGCCAATGACACATGCCCTTGCTTGTGTGAAAAAAAGCACTTCGCTCCGTGTGTGCGCTGCTGATAGGCTGACAGATTGCACCTCCCCACTGTAAATGCGGGAAAGAGAAGAAAAAATGGAGATCTTCATTATTCCTGCAGAGATCCATCCCCTGCCCCTCCCCCCACCCCGCTGTACACTCAAACTGCATATTAACATTAATTTTCATCATTACTGAGAAAAAATCCAGTTATGATTTTGGTGCACGAACAGTTATCGAACATAACCTCGAACAGCCGAATTTTTCTCAAATCGTTCGTGTTCGCCGAACGGCTCGAACACCGCCCAAAACAGCTCGAATTTGAGATTGGCGAACAGTTCGAGTCGAACAATGCTCATTTCTAGTTGTGGCACATTTTCACCTTGGCCACGGCCCCGTCCTCTACACGCACCATCACCAGAACGTCCAGTTCCACGTCCCTTGCCCATTGTAAATTAAGTAAAATAGCTTACACTCGCACTATCAATGGAAAAAGGGTAATAAAATGGAGATTAGAACCGTGGAAGAGGAAAACCACAGTTCTATTTCTTTGGCCCACACCAGAATTTTTTAAACAGATATATTTGTGACTGAACAGACAGGGAGACACTATTACTGTTTTTTTTTTTACGTAAAACAGGCCAAAAGCTGTATAATACAGACATTTGAACCGTGGAACTGCAAAACCACAGTTCTAATTTACTGGCGTGTACCACACTTTTTTTAAATAGATATATTGGAGTCTGAACAGTCATAGGCACACTCAATTTTATTTTTAATTTTTTTTTTGGGGGGGGGGGGGGAATACCAAAAGGTTAATAAGATGTGTATTTGGACAGTCTGACTGAGGAAAAAAAAAATACAATATTTAGATGAAAAAAAAAAAAAAAATCCTGGCCCCTGAGACCAGGGTGATAGGTCTAGTAATTTGACCAACAGGAGCACACAGGACTGTAATGCAGCGTTTGCTGGTATAGCCACTGTGTCTCCTATACAGCCTGCCTGCCTGCCTAATATCTGGGATGGATATTAGTCCTGAGAAGGACTGTTTGTTTGATTTGGCAGGCTTTAGAGACCCTACACTACCTATTTCGCACTATATATCTCTAACTCAGCAGCACTGACCCTACACTGGCTGATCCGGAGTGACTGTGTCCAAGATGTCGGCGCCCAGTTTTAAATACTCGAGGTGACGCTGTGTGGCCAGCCAATCACTGTAATGCCCACAAACAACATGGCTGCGGCATTACTGTGACTGGCAGTCCCTGCATGTTCATTGGCTCTGTACAGAGCGCCAAACGTGCAGGGCGGAGACCCGAGCTCCCGCCCGAGTAACCCGGAAATGCTCGGTGCTTGCAGAACATCCCGAGTAGCGTGATGCTCGGGCGAATAACGAGCAGTGTCGAGCATGCTCACTCAACACTAGTCGTAATCTAAACTTGGGGTCTTCCAAAGGCCTTCAAGTCTGTCATGTGAAATCTCAAATTAAGTCCTGCCTGTGGCTGGACTTCACAGGAGATTGTCTTTTGCACAATACACTGCAGTGTATTATACTGGCAACCAAGAGATCACATTTATATGTCCCCTAGGGCAGTGTTCTCTAACTCCAGTCCTCAATACTAACGCCATACTATTTGCTTGAGCTGCAGGGGCATGATGAATCAAAAGATGGATCAAAGTTTGTAAGCAACAACTTGAATAAGATCATATGATTCTCAACATCAGCCTCTAAATGAGGTACAACAAGAAATTTTATGAGGAGATATTAACAAAAATGAAGACTTTTTTCGCACAATAGAAAATATATATAAAATTTCCACAATTGCCTGTAGTAAATTATTTTCCATAACTATGACTTAAAGCTGTATTCAGTTCCTTATAATAAGTTACAGCACATGCATTATTCTAGTAATTATATGTTTATGGTAGAAATTTGACAAAATGCTCTAAAATAAGATGAAAGAAGCAGCATTTCTTCTTACTAAATGTTATTTTCATCAGATACGTACAATGAAAGATGACATGTGTTGTCCCTGAAAGCATTTTTGTGAATATAAAAACAGTCATACTATACTGCTTCTACCTCTTACTTTGATCAGCTTTTAAGAAAGAAATTTTAGTTCTATGAGGAAGATGATATTCAAATTGACCCTATATATTCAGCAGCAAAAGAATGTGAAGCGTAACAGAAAATGAATTCCATTTACAGAATGGGGTTGGATGCATAAAATACATTTCAAAGCAATAATCAAAAAAACTTCACTTTCTCTCATTTTGAGCCACATTTGTTAAAAAAAGCAGATGCAATATTTTGTGCAGTACTGGAGTAAACTATTTGCCATTTTGAAATAAATATAAAGTATATGCACTGAAAAAAATAAATAAAAAAATCCTAATCTATTTTCCAGACACAAAATTTAGTATGCATAAATCTACAGAAGGTCTTATTTTTTTATCCCCACAACAACTGTAGGTTAATATGATATCTGATACTTTTTCACTTCTTTCTACTAAAGAGTAAATTCTCGCTTAGATGTCCATTTTCGTGCACAAGTTTAATCCATGGGTATGAGGCCTATCTGAGAAAACTAGTATAGTTTATAGGGATGTTCACATATCTGCTTTTTTCCACTGACCGAGTGCAAAATTGTGGAGAAATGTCCGATATTGATCCGAGTGTCGGATCAAAATTGTCAATGTAAGTCTAGAGCATTTGAGTGTGGTTAGTTTTTTCATAGACTAGATAGAAAGTGGTATTTTTTTTGTCAAGGATTTTAAAACATACAAAATGAATTAACACGGTTGATAAAGATCAGATTTTCATGGGCATGGAAATGGCAACTATGTTTTTTTTTTTAAATTATGTTGTAGTCTTCGGGGACTTGAACCTGCAATCATCCATCAATTATGCTATATACTGCAATACTATTTTATTGCAGAATACAATGGGTAGCCCCATCAGTGATTGACATCTTCCTTTGTATAAGTAAGCATGAAGAGATAGCTGTCAATCACTGATGGGACCACCCACCAAAAATCCCATAAAGAGCAAAGGATTAAGTGAAGAAAACAGATTATACTGAATCTTTAATCGCAAAACTATATATCACTCTGCTCTATATTATGATGCCTGAAGATTGGACTGCAATTTAATTAGTAACAGGTTCTCTTTAATAACATGAGAATACTCCTTTAATGTAAGTATCCCCAGCAAGAACATTTTGGCTTCTTGGCAGACCCTCAACACCTAGCACCAAGGCACATGACCACCAGTTCCTCTCAACACAATCTGGGACATACAGTAGTGCCTGCAAATTGAATTATTTATTTGAATCACTTATATAGCGCCATTAATTCCACAGCGCTTCACAGACATTATCTGCACTGTCCCCATTGGGGCTCACAATCTACATTCCCTATCAGTATGTCTTTGGAGTGTGGGAGGAAACTGGAGAACCCAGAGGAAACTCACGTAAACATGGGGAGAACATACAAACTCCTTGCAGATGTTGTCCTTGGTGGGATTTGAACCCAGGACCCCAGCGCTGCAAACCTGCAGTGTTAACCACCGTGCTGCCCTGCAAATGTGAAATAGATATTGGATACTGTAATAGAATCTATAGATTGCAAAAAATTTAGACATAATTATATTTCCCCAGCTGCCTCTTGTAGTTTAGTTACTTACAATATAGTAAAAAACCTTGTTTTATTCTTAATATTTTTTTATAACAAATCTATCACAGACCTGATGGAGCTAGTGCATTTAATTTCAAAATCAATTATAAAATTGCTGTAAATTAGCATTTTATGAGCCCAAAATGTGAAAGCTCACGAGTGGAAGATTATTTAAGGAGAGACATTGAGGAGATTTCAGTCTAGATGGACAAATTGTGATTAAACCTACTTAGTAAATCTGACATGTTTTCAGAGTTAAATAGTCCAGCTTCATCAGCTGTAAGGAATCTTTTTAACCCTTTAAGACCAGGCGATTTGTCATTTTTTTATTTTGATTTTACTTTTTTCTTTTCTTCCAAGCACCATATCTTTTTTTTCTGTCAAAGCCACATCAGGGCTTATTTAATTTTTTGTTAAATGATCTGTAGTTTTTAGGCTATGTGCCCACGATGCAGAAATGAAGCGGAAAAATTCCGCTTGATTTCTGCATGCCCTTGCCAGTAAAAATGCGTGTGGATTTTAACACGCATTTTTAAAGCTTTTTTGACATGCGGATCTGCCATGCATTTTTCTAATGCATTGAGTAGGTAATTAAGCATACATAAATTCACAAATAATGGATATGCTGCGGATTTTTCCGCACATAAAATCCGCTGCGGAAAATGCGGATTGTCATTGGGGACCATGGGGCACGTATTACCAAACGTTTTTCAAGCGTTTCCGCAGCAGAAATTCCTCAGCAAAAAGGCTTGAAAAACACATCGTGGGCACACAGCCTTAGTGACAGATTTTTTTTTCACATTTCTCAGTATAATGTGGAAAAATTTTCTTGATGAGCTTCAAGAGGTAGTCACCGAAAACGGTTTTCACTTCACAGGTGTGCCCTGTCAGGTTTAATAAGTGGGATTTCTTGCCTTATAAATGGGGTTGGGACCATCAGTTGTGTTGTGCATTAGTCTGGTGGATACACAGCTGATAGTCCTACTGAATAGACTGTTAGCTGCTTTTTTCTTGCCATAATACAAATTCTAACAGTCTATTCAGTAGGACTATCAGCTGTGTATCCACCAGACTAATGCACAACACAACTGATGGTCCCAACCCCATTTATAAGGCAAGAAATCCCACTTATTAAACCTGACAGGGCACACCTGTGAAGTGAAAACCATTTCTGGTGACCACCTCTTGAAGCTCATCAAGTAAATGCCAAGAGTGTGCAAAGCAGTCATCAAAGCAAAAGGTGGCTACCTTTAAGAACCTTGAATATAAAACCTATTTTCAGTTGTTTCACACTTTTTTGTTAAGTATATAATTCCACATGTGTTAATTCATAGTTTTGATGCCTTCTGTGTGAATGTACAATTTTCATAGTCATGAAAATACAGAAAAATCTTTAAATGAGAAGGTGTGTCCAAACTTTTGGTCTGCACTGTATATTATATATATATATATATATATATATATATATATATATATATATATATATATATATATATACACACACACACACGGTTATTTTTTTTTTTCCAATGGGGAAAAGTGATAATTCAAATGTTTTTTTTTTTTTTTTTTTACTTTTTTTCCTCAAACTTGTGACTTTCCGGTTTCCTTTTCTTAATACTGCATTTCTAAAGTATATCATGGTCACTTACATACCTGCACTGCCTTCTACACAGCCAGAGGCTGGGTTTCACAAAGTATGATTCATGGGGGCTTTCAGCAGGTTCCTGGCTGCCGTAGTAATCCATTGGTACGCAATCAAGGTCGGACTATGAAAGTCGGTGTATTCGCATTGGTGACCGCTTCATTAAAATGTCACAGTCAGACTGAGAGCGGTATCTAAATGGTTAAACAGTATTGATTAGAGTAACCGGCTTATGTTACAGACACGTCCAGTTTTTGGAACACAGCATCTACAGTGCATGAAGTGAGCCCCACACATATACAGACCCCAGTATGGACGTTCTGGTACATCCATTTATATGCTAACGCATTTGTAATATATCCTGTCTGAATTATGAAATTTAGTGACATATGCTTCAAATGTAATCGTTACTGATGTATTAATTTGTGTTTAATATGCATACTGTTTATATTTGTATCAATTACCTATTAAGATATTCTACTTGGCCATTCATGCTCTGATCCTTATTAGTCTCTTAATCATATGGTTTATAAT
Organism: Phyllobates terribilis; assembly: GCF_046119375.1. NCBI lineage: Eukaryota > Metazoa > Chordata > Amphibia > Anura > Dendrobatidae > Phyllobates > Phyllobates terribilis. The sequence goes on along the minus strand of NW_027362763.1, from coordinate 298,896,412 downwards.
TTAAGCCTATTACCTTTAAGATTTACACTTTATTCTCTTCAACAAATACATTTATTATAATGGCAGGTGTCAAAGGTCTGTTCATTATTTTCCATAGAACATTGATTATTTTTTGCAGATGACATGGATAAAATCATCAGAAATAAAACAGGAAACAACAGGTTTACCTTTCAGGTTTCAAGACCTATAAACCTCTAGATCATCAAAGTAATGGGATTTACTTTTGTATTTTTATAACAGGGGTTGAATTCTAAAGACAAAAAATACATTTGTCTGTTTTATATGAAGTTACACTAGGTTTCCATTTTCCACAAAAGAGAAGGTCTGCTATGCACCATGTTAAATAATACATATATTTAACCATATATGCTGACTTTGAGTCTTCTTTCTGCACCTCAACACAAATTCGTTCAACTGAATAAGCAAGCAATGCTAATGAACAGTAAGTGGTATAAATGTCATCAGTATGTCATCTACTTAGTCACCAAGATCTAAACTAAAGACACTTAAAATAAATGTACAGGAGCCTTCAAGGAAACATTACTTTAATAGCTTCTCTATGGAACAAGTGGTTTCTAAAATACACGCAGATACATTACATCAATGTGTTGATGCTTCATTCCAATCATTAATTGTATTCGTTAATGTCTAACTTTCAGGGCTTGTTTACTTGCTGTGTTTTTGCCACATTTTTCTTACATGGCATTTTTCTGTATCAGCAAAGTGAATGAGATTTCTGAAATCTCAAGCACATGCTGCTTATTTTTTCCTGGAGGACTTGAACCATCAAAGCTTTTTTTTCAAGTCCGCAGCGTTTCAATTATTTTATAATTTTTGTAGCTTTTTTTGCACCCAAATAAATGAGGGGAAAAAAATCGCAACTAAAAAGGAACAAAAAAAAAAAAAAGGAGTAAAAAATGTATTGTATTTTGTATTTAAATAAAATATCATACCACATCTCCTGGGCATGGGGGGTAGAAAAAGAGTATACAGACATTACAGCAGGGGAACACAGCTATTTTTGTGAGGTAAAACATTTCACTCCCTATTTGTAAACAATGTTTTACTTCAAATAAATAATCATCTGTGATCCCGTGCTGTAATGTCTGTATACTCCTTTCCTTCATCCCCTGCCCAGGAGCTGTGCTATGATCATACCATGGTCCATAGACTGTCAGAAACAGCCATTACACAGTACACAACAGGGGCACATTTATATGTCACAGAAGTAAATCCAGCTCACCACCTGCATTTCAACACTTCTGGAGTACGGATGGCACCTGGGCAGGGCGCAACATCCAGTAGAGAAAGAAGAAAAATCCAGCTCACAGATAAAGTCCAAAAAAGTGCATTTTATTTTCCAAGGTACATTCTGATGTATTCAGAGCGGCAAGTGCTTTTCGTCAAGAGCCTTGACAAAGAGCGCTTGCCGCTCAAAATGCATCAAAAGATGCCTGCATTCTCTTTTTTGTGAACACACAATTAAAATCTTTGCTTCATATACCTTGGAAAATAAAAAGCACTTTTTGGACTTTATCTGTGAGCTGGATTTTTCTGCTTTATCTATTTCACATTTATAAAATTAACTCAGCACAGGAACATTTTATTTAAATACATTCAATTGTGGAACTTATTATTATTGATTAAAATTAATTTTGTTCGTGGGAAAACCCCTTTAAGGATTTTTTTGTAGTAAATTGCTCAGTTTAAATACAGCAAAATAGTGGCCAGCTATGGCTACCATCTTGATGAACAATTGAGAGGCAGCAAAAGGTTAAAAAAAAAAATCACATACCTCTCCGCTGATGCAGCTCTATGCTCACTGTCTGGTCCTCCTGCACCTGTATTGTGTTGCACATCCAGCTTGGTGTTCAGTTTAGGCCAGGGATTCAGGCTGCACTCAAGCTATTAACTGCACTGCCTAGAGTTAACACCGGGTCACAATTCCAGCCACAGGCCTCAGAGATCACTGCACATTCGTAGTTACCTTGGGGGCTTACTCCCTGCTGGATGCCCCAGCATAGAGTTTGTGGTCACAGATGTGATGAGATGGAGGCTCAGAGGACTGGTCAGAGGACAGGTAGTAGTGGGAGCGTCCAGAGAGGTGAGCAATATAGCGAGTACGTTTTTTTGTTAATTTTACATCTTATGTTTTTTACACTTTATAGTCTGCAGAGCCACCAAAGCATAATAAGGGACATAGAACTTTAATGCTAGTCAAACTGACAGGGAAAATCTGGCAAATAGTCAGATAATAATTATTGGGTGCATTACTGGCACTCAGACTGTAAATATATGAATTGAAAAATGTGGCACCTACCACCTATAATGCCAATCCCCTGTTAATAATAGGACAAAAGAGGGATTCACCATTGAATAAGGTAGACCTACAATCCTCCCTTCATTGAGGCATGATAGATTTTGAGAGTGGTGGCGGGGGTTTAACGATGAGACCTTCAACTGAAGATGTCACACCGGTCCCATTACTAGTAATATTGTTTGGGGTGATAGTGTATGGTAGCCGCACCATCAAGTCTTCATTTTATGTACACTAACAGCTCGACATTATATTGATTTGGCAATTTCACCAAAGTATCAAAAGGTTCCAAATTTTCAACACGACAATGCCAGGCCACAAGTTGATCCTGCTACAGTGAGCAACCTGCATCGGCTGAGTAATCTACCATGGCTTGAAGCTTCTCTGAACTTATCTTCCATAGACATATTTATAATACAATTTCCATAAATCCAAAACTTTTTCTTCTTGGTTTTGCAATTGCAATGTTGAAGAGTGTATATATACAATACACACAATGATACACCATAGCCCTTCTCAAATAAACTTGTATTATAATATTGATTGCAATGAGCACTAACTGGATTTTGTTCATGCTTAAGAATAAAATATCTGTATAAACTGTGGGATCACAGCATGCACAGGAATCTTCAGGCTACATATGCTGAACAACAACAGCTAATTAGAGATGATGCGAATAATTAGAGCATTGTATAAACTGAAACAATATGCAATGCTGAATATAGTTTCAAATACATACTTAACAGTGATGAGCAAAAGTGCTCGCCACTGCTCGGTACTTGCCCGAGCATCTTACTGCTTGACATGCTTGGCGAGCATTTCCGGGTTACTTGAGAGGGAGCTCGGGTCTCCGCCCTGCATATTTGGCGCTCTTCAGAGAGCCAATGAACATGCAGGGATTGCTTGCCATGCACTGCAATGCCGTAGCCATGTTGGTTGTGGTTTTACAGTGATTGGCCGGCTGCATGGCGTCATCAGGTCTATATAAGACCTGGTGGCCCTATGCTCTTCACAGTCTAACCCAGAATCAGGCAGAGTAGGGAGAGATGCTGCTGAGATAGGGATAGAATTGTTGGTGTAATACAGTAGTTAGATATAGGTATTCCACACAAGGATACATATCCATCTGAATTAACCATCCTTCTGAGGACTAATCCAGCTGCATATATTAAGTGGTGATAGCAGGAGTTAGGCAGGCAGGGTTTGTGGCAACGTATACAGCATGAGAGGGTCCATTGAAAGTTCTGTCTGCTGCTGAAGTTACAGATATCCATATAGTCCTACATATCCAAGCTAATTTTTTTTTCTGCTTTTAATACTGATTATTTGCGTATAAAGCAATCCAGAGGGCACCATTTTACTGCTCCATTTGCTTGTTATCAGAATACAGAAAGATTTTTCTGATTTTATTCGCATTACTGTATTGTGGAAGCAGAGAAACTTTTTTCAATGATCCGACGAGATCCCATATGACTGCCGTAATAATACAGAAATTTTTGGGAACGTGTCAGATATCACAGTACATTTAAAGTATGGCAGTTATGTGTTCAAACCAATTTTCAGTTGGTCTCTGACAAAATACCATACTATTAGGCGACTGCATGAAACCGTGACCATCAGATGTGATCCCATATGAATGCCATAGTAGTACAGAAATTTTTGGAAACGTGTCAGATATCACACTATATTTTAAGTATGGCATTTTTAACTCGGCTCAAGCTCTTGATACAGCCGAATTTCACAGCCACTAAAAGGACTAGGTGGCTTGTAGCAGAGTGTAACACGTTTGCGACAGAAAAAAATATTTTTTGGAATCTGTCCAGCAACAGAAAAAAACAACCATTTTTTACTTTGAAAACTGCTGTAGTTCACCACCACTAACGTAGTAGCTGACGTATAGCAGAGCGTATGATGTTTGCCACACAAACACATGGTTTGTGGACATTTCAAAGTAATCATGTCATCTAAAGGAAAGTTATGAAAATCTGTCAGTCGTTTTGGAAGCTATACAATATCAGTATCATCAGTGGAATATCACTGGAGATTTGAAAGTGATTAGTCTGCTAATGGAAATGCAAGTAGGCTTCACAAAATATTGTTGCTTCTTGTATTTATGGGACAGTAGAAATATAGTAGAGCATTATGTTTGACGTGATTGGGGACAGAGAAACATTTATGCTCCAGTTAGACACAATGTACAGCATAATCCTTTAGTTGCTCCAACAAAAATCTTTCTTGCTCCACTATATATAAAGTTGGCATTGATTAAAAACTTTATGAAAGCCATGGCAAACACAAATTCACAAGGGTTCCAGTACATTTCACAAAAATTCTCCAGCATTTCACCAGCACAACTGAAGGAAGGGGTATTTGTTGGTCCTCACATCAGAGAGCTTATGAGAGATGATGTGTTTGAAGAAACTCTAAATGATAAGTTATTGAGAGCTTGGAAAAGCTTCAAGTGAATCTGTGAAAACTTCTTAGGAAAAAATAAATCTCCAGAATATGTTGAAGGTGTTGAGGAACTGCTAAATGCATATCAGTGTCTTGGATGTCGCATGTCTCTGAAAATGCACTTTTTGCATTCACATTTAGATTTCTTCCCTCCAAATCTTGGGGACGTAAGCGATGAACAATGTGAGCTGTTTCACCAGGACATTAAAAGTAATGGAACACAGCTACCAGGGTTTTTGGAATGACTCAATGATGGCAGATTACTGTTGGATGTTATATAGGGACAACCCTGAAAAATCGTATCAATGACAGTCTAATGTCAATCACTCTTAATTTTTGCTCATATTTTGCATGTGAAATTATTTTGGTTCAATAAAAACTGTTTTGTAAGGTCAAGCATTTTTTTCGTATATGTAGATTACTGTATTCTTAATGTTGCCAGTATATTTCCTATACCTTATAATAATGATGCTGCTCCATGGAAACTATACCTGCTACAGAAAAACTATATACATTTTTGAAATCAGAACAAAAAAATTACTCAGAAAAGTACAAGGTCAACTGCGATGATTACAAAAAATATATTTTTTTTTGTAGACCTGTGTTATTAGCCCTGATATCTAGGGCTATGGATATGAGTAACAGCAGCAGAAAGAACATGCAATGGACCCTATTCTGTTGTATATGCTTTCCACAAACTCTGCCTGCCTAACTCCTGCTATAACCAGGATTGATAGGCATCAGAATTAGTCCTTAGAAGGACTGTTAGTGTAGATTTGTAATGCTGTGTGATATCTCACTAAAGCAAAGGCCAATTCTCTCTCTCACTCAGCAGCACCTCTCCCTACTCTGCCTGCTTGACCGGTAGACTGTGATGAGCATAAGGTCCCATGTCTTATATAGACCCGATGACTCTATGCGGCCAGCCAATCACTGTAATGCCACAACCAACAAGGCTGCGGCATTACAGTGAATGGGAGGCAATCCCCCATGTTAATTCGCTGTCTAAACTGCGGCAAACATGAGGGGCGGGGACTAGAGCTCCCGCCCGAGCATTTCAAAATTACTCATCGAGCATTGAGCGTCTCGAGCACCGACATGCTCTGGCGAGTACCGAATAGAGGAAAGCATGCTTGCTCATTACTAGTAATGGTCTTTCATTGTTGTCAAAAACCTGTTTCCATCTCTGGACATGCAATTTTCTGCTCCCCAATTTATATCAAGGTAGTTGAAGTCCTCCACATTAAAGACTTCTCACTGATTCACTGCCTCATCTATTTGCTTTGTGATGATATTCTCCGCTGCTTCCATTTTATTTGGAGACTTAAAACAAACACCTTTCAGTATTTTATTATTCTTTCGCTCTCCCTTTATCTCCACCCACAGGGACTGTACGTTTTCATTAGCCTCCAATATATTATCATGTAAGATGGGTTTTAGGGATGATTTTACATATTAAACCCCTTCCCCTTGCTTATATATATGGTCATTCCTAAACAGACAATAGCCCAGTAAATTAACAGCACAGTCACAGCTCTCCTCATACCATATCTCAGTTATCCCCACCATATAATCATTTTCTTTCAATATAAATTCTAATTTGCCTATCTTATTTCAGAAAATACTACCTTCAAGTTCATTGCTTTGAGCTTCCTGCCTAATTCTCTGAAATCATCTTTGAGGACTACCTCTAACTTTGTCACTATATGTAACTTGATACTTGGATTTCTAGTCACATACTGAGGCCATCACACCCATTTTCTATTTGATACATAAGCATTGAAGTACTACATCAGACTCACATTGGGCCTCTCTATACTGTGAGGTCAGAGTACTACTATCTTAAACATTGCAGACATAAAATGGCATTTCTTGGCCGGTCCCTATGTTATATGCTGCCTATGATAGACCCCCTGATTGGCTGTGCTACATCATGTGCTGCAGAGCATTATGGGGAAGACTGTGCTGCTATGGCTGGTGCCATTAGCCCCCTCACTAAGTGTGCAGCATGTGTCTAAGACAACCAAGCATTTTGTTTTGCAGATTCTCAGGAATCAAAACACTGATGGCTTGAATTCGGGTGGAACCATAGATTTCAGGAAATTTCACTCAAATTCAATCTTTTGTTGATTGATCTGTTCATCTCTAATCTGTAATGCTAATCAAATACAACATGAAAATGCTAATACGTTTCCCTTACATGTACGCATATATACAGTATACAGTGGAGGCCAAAAGTATTGGCACACCTGCAATTCTGTCAGATAATACTCAGTTTCTTCCTGAAAATGATTGCAATCACAAATTCTTTGGTATTATTATCTTCATTTAATTTGTCTTCAATGAAATAACACAAAAAGAATTGTCCTAAAGCCAAATTGGATATAATTCCACATCAAACCTAAAAAAGGGGGTAGACAAAAGTATTGGCACTGTTTGAAAAATCATGTGATGCTTCTCTAATTTGGGTAATTAACAGCACCTGTAACTTACCTGTGGCACCTAACAGGTGTTGGCAATAACTAAATCACACTTGCAGCCAGTTAACATGGATTAAAGTTGACTCAACCTCTGTCCTGTGTCCTTGTGTGTACCACATTGAGCATGGAGAAAAGAAGGAAGACCAAGGAACTGTCTGAGGACTTGAGAAACCAAATTGTGAGGAAGCATGAGCAATCTCAAGGCTACAAGTCCATCTCCAAAGACCTGAATGTTCCTGTGTCTTCCGTGCGCAGTGTCATCAAGAAGTTTAAAGCCCATGGCACTGTGGCTAACCTCCCTAGATGTGGACGGAAAAGAAAAATTGATGAGAGATTTCAACGCAAGATTGTGCGGATGGTGGATAAAGAACCTCGACTAACATCCAAACAAGTTCAAGCTGCCCTGCAGTCCGAGAGTAGAACAGTGTCAACCCGTACTATCCGTCGGCGTCTGAATGAAAAGGGACTGTATGGTAGGATACCCAGGAAGACCCCACTTCTTACCCCGAGACATAAAAAAGCCAGGCTGGAGTTTGCCAAAACTTACCTAAGAAAGCCGAAAACATTTTGGAAGAATGTTCTCTGGTCAGATGAGGCAAAAGTAGAGCTTTTTGGGAAAAAACATCAACATAGAGTGTACAGGAAAAAAAAAAGAGGCATTCAAAGAAAAGAACACGGTCCCTACAGTCAAACATGGCGGAGGTTCCCTGATGTTTTGGGGTTGCTTTGCTGCCTCTGGCACTGGACTGCTTGACCGAGTGCATGGCATTATGAAATCTGAAGACTACCAACAAATTTTGCAGCATAATGTAGGGCCCAGTGTGAGAAAGCTGGGTCTCCCTCAGAGGTCATGGGTCTTCCAGCAGGACAATGACCCAAAACACACTTCCAAAAGCACTATAAAATGGTTTGAGAGAAAGCACTGGAGACTTAAGGTGGCCAGCAATGAGTCCAGACCTGAATCCCATAGAACACCTGTGGAGAGATCTCAAAATAGCAGTTTGGAGAAGGCACCCTTCAATTATCAGGGACCTGGAGCAGTTTGCCAAAGAAGAATGGTCTACAATTCCAGCAGAGCATTGTATGAAACTCATTGATGGTTACCGGAAGCGGTTGTTCGCAGTTATTTTGGCTAAAGGTTGGGCAACCAAGTATTAGGCTGAGGGTGCCAATACTTTTGTCTGGCCCACTTTTTTCCATGCTCAATGTGGTACACACAAGGACACAGGACAGAGGTTGAGTCAACTTTAATCCCTGTTAACTGGCTGCAAGTGTGATTTAGTTATTGACAACACCTGTTAGATGCCACAGGTAAGTTACAGGTGCTGTTAATTACACGAATTAGAGAAGCATCACATGATTTTTCAAACAGTGCCAATACTTTTGTCCACCCCCTTTTTTAGGTTTGGTGTGGAATTATATCCAATTTGGCTTTAGGACAATTCTTTTTGTGTTGATCATTGAAGACAAATTAAATGAAGATAATAATACCAAAGAATTTGTGATTGCAATCATTTTCAGGAAGAAACTGAGTATTATCTGACAGAATTGCAGGGGTGCCATTACTTTTGGCCACCACTGTATTTAAGTTTTATGTATTGCATTGGCTAATAAAAGTCAAGAAAAACAATGTTTTTAATCACAGTGAAGTGAATTTTGTCATATATAACAATGTATGTTGCATTCGAACTATAGGGCAGCATGGTGGCTCAGTGGGTAGCACTGCAGCCTTGCAACACTGGGGTCCTGAGTAAAAATCCTAGCAAGGACAACATCTGCAAGGAGTTTTCATGTTTTCTCTGTTTTTGCGTGGGTTTCCCCGGTTTCCTCACACACTTCAAAGACATACTGATAGGGAATGTAGATTGTGAGCCACATTGTGGACAGTGCCAATAATGTCTGTAAATTGTCTAAATTTTAAAGCTCTGCAGAATATGTTGGTGCTATATAAATAAAAAGATTATTATTATTAATGTTTAAAAAGTACCATTCATCAGTTTGAGCAGGTCTGCCAAATCATGAATAGTGACTACAGAGCTTAGTGAAATGTAGTTCTCTTTAATTTCTCCTCTCCATTACAGAAATATTAGTTTGTAATGTTTAGGTTATCATTTGTGTTATATTTTTTCTGTGTGCTTCAAGAGATTTGTTTCTGGGGGTGTGTGTTCCTTTTCCTCTGCATAAGGTTCACCAGTCATAAGCAGGTAGCAGCATGAAAGAGAAAAGAACACATCCTCATCTTCTTACTGCTCATTTTAGCTTCTGTGTAATGATACCTCAGAGCTAAGCATCTCTACAAATAGTTCCAGATCTCATCATATGGGTAATCAGAGTAGAGGATGGGTCAGAGTTGACAGCACTGTGAGGTGATACCTAGATGTGTTTGTAATGATAAATAATTGCAGCTACACAGCTGTATATCTACACAGTGTAGAGATACAACTGAGCTATTTATAATCACAAACACTTCCAGAACTCATCTAACAGTGCCATCAGCTCTGAACCCTCTACATACTGACTGCTATGAGATATATTCCAGAAGTGTTTGTAATGATTAGTGATGAGCGAGCACTAACATGCTCGGGTACTCGTTGCTCGGGTCCAGCAAATTGAAATATTCGAGTGCTCGGTCCCAGCAAGGAGCCTAATGTAAGTCTATGGAAAAGTCGAGCATTTTTCCGGTGCCCCTCCCCCACGGTGGCCTGCAGAGGGCCTAAAAATTGCCCAAATCTATGGGAACAGTGCTCAAATGACATGGGAACAGCATGAGGAAGACTCCTGGAAGCATTTCTGACTCCCAGGTCACTGCTGTCAACAATGTTGTCAGAGGTATTGCACCACGTTTACAGACTCACAATAAAACATACAAAAACGAAACCAAAATGGATTTTTCTGAGAAAAATGTTAAGGAACATCCTTTCCAGGGTAATGACTTGTATAGAAGGCAAAATAAATATACAAAACTAAAAATGCTCTTCCACACCTTGGGCTATGGTCACACGTAGTGTTTTTGATGCACTTTTGCATTGCTTTCAACGGTGAATAATGCATTCACCAGGAAATGTCATTAACATTTTGCTACCTTTTCTGGCCATATGGTATGTGAGACATGTTCAGACATATTCATACAGTGCTGAAAAGACATGGGAACAGCATGGGGAAAAACCCTGGAAGCAACTCTGACTCCCAGGGCACTGCCTAAAACTGTGGTCATCTCATCAGACGTGATCCTATATTACTCCGGTAATAATACAGACATTTTTGGCAACGTGCCAAATCTTAAACTCCATTTAAAAAGGGCAAGGTGTGTGGCAAGGGACGGGGAAGTGGTTGTTATAGTGATGGTGATAGTGCACACAGAGGCCGTGGGCAAGATGAAACTGTGCCTGCTGAGGGATCACAATAAACACCCACGTCATGTCAAAATACCTACCTGTCCCAATCTATAGGTGGCTGCGAAACACCACTATTGAAGCCAGAGCAGTGTGAAAAGGTTGTTGGTTGGATAGCAGACAAAGCTTTCAGTCAGTTTGCTACACTGTGTTCCACAAGGTCCAGTCTCAGTAAATGTGAGTCTGGACCACATTATTATTATTACTTTATCACCATTTATTCCATGCTTTACATGTAAAAAAAGAGGTATACATCGCAAAAACAATTACAATAATCTTGAACAAAAATGTGACAGCAACTGGTACAGGAGAGGAGAGGACCCTGCCCGCAAGGGCCCACAGTCTACAAGGGATGGGTGAGGATACAGTATGTGAAGGTAGAACTGGTCATGTAGCGGTATGGTGAAACAAGGGTTACTGCAGGATGTATGCATGTCGCAAGAGGTGGGTCTTCAGGTGCTTTTTGAAGGTTTCAGCAGTAGGCGAGAGTCAGAAATGGTGGGGTAGAGAGTTCCAGAGAAGTGGGGATGCACGGGAGAAATCTTGCATGCAATTGTGGGAAGAATAGATGAGAGGGGAGTAGAGAAGAAGATCTTGTAAGGTTTGGAGGTTGCATGCAGGTGAGTACCGGGAGACTAGGTCACAGATGTATGGAGGAGACAGGTTGTGAATGGCTTTGCATGCCAAGGTTAGGGTTTTGAACTGGAGTCTCTGGTCAATGGGTAGCCAGTGAAGGGACTGAGAGTAGAGGCCAGGGAATAGCGAGGGGACAGGTGGATTAGTCGGGCAACTGAGTTTAGGATAGATTGGAGGAATGCGAGAGTGTTAGAACGGAGGCCACAGAGTAGGAGTTTGCAGTCACCGAGAAGGGAGATGATTAGGGCGTGCACAAGTGTCGGCATCTTCCTCACCCTGATCCTCCTTCCTCCCACCATTATGAGTGCTCTGAGACAACTGATCCTACACTTGGACACACCGAAGAGCTGTTTATATATTCTGGCCTCTCGCTTGGTCCGCTCGGAAGTGGAAAGAGCTTGGATATGTGGTTTGAAGGAGATATTAGAGTCCAGGGTTACCCCAAGAGCTGTTCACTTTTCCATCGATAAATTTGGGCCTCTCGACCGGCCAGCTTTGAGAAGGGCAACAGAAAATCACATGCAGCCATTTGAGGAGCCATGGTCACCCCAAGGTGACGGTGGGAAAGTGAAATTACTGTCGCAAGAGGTGGATAATGATGAGACACAATGGACAGAAAGTCAGGAGGAGGACCAGGGAGCGGAAGTGAAAGACTAAGCGGTGGACGATGCAGTCACTGATTCAACCTGGCAAGGGGACATGAAGAGCGAGGACATCAGCACACAGGGGGGAACGGAAGAGGAATAGAACCACAACAGGCAGGAACAAGCAGTGTGGTGGCCACAGACACAAGGTGGGCAACTGCTCCCCGGAACACCAACAAGATGGAAGTTGCCAGTACAACTGTTAGGTCTTCCCAAGTCAGGTTCTATTTTAAAGACGGCTCAGATAACCCCAAAAAGGCCATTTGCAACATCTGCCATGCTAGCAACAGAAAGAGCACCAAAACTACCTGCCTGACCACCACCAGCATGCTTAGGCATATGACAGCAAAGCACCTGTCTAGCTGGGCCGAACACCAAGGTCCAGAAACAGTGTCTGCATGTGACACCACTGCCTCTTCCGCTGTTCAGCGTGCACGCCAATCCCCTGTCCATGGCGCATGCAAAGATGCCTCCTGCCCTGCACCTGTCGTTGCAGACTTGCAACTATCACCGTCCACCTCCTTGTCCCTTCGCAGTGTTCAGTTGTCCCTACCACAGTCCATAGAATGCAAGCGCAAGTATGCAGCCAACCACCCACCCACAGGCCACAATACGAAACTGCCACATTTCTGGACTGCTTGCTTGCACTTGAAATGTTGCCTTTTAGGCTTGTGGAGGCGGAAGCTTTCCACAACCTCATGGCGGCGGTGGCCGGGTGTCCATATTCGGTCCCCAGCCGCCACTATTTCTCCCGGTATTGTCTCTGCCTTCTACAAGGGCGGGTTCCAGAACATGACCCGTGCCCTCCCTAGTGCACTTAATAGGAAGGACCGCCTAACCACAGACCTGTGGACAAGTTAATGTGGCCAGGGATGGTACATCTCACTGACGCATTCCCCTGGGTTAACATTGCGGAAGTAGGGACCCAGTGGGACCCTGGGACGGAACACGTCCTCCCAACACAGAGTATTGCGGGCCCTGAGTCAATCAAGGTTGCCTTTGCCATTCTACAGCTCCTGCACCACCTTCTCCTCCTCCTCTTCAGCCTCCATCTCCATCACTTGATTCATTTTTTCAGGACATATTCCATATTCCTATTTTCTTAAACTTCGTGTGTGCCAATAACAATAAGCAGGACTGTATGCTTAGGCGACAAAACTGCACACTGTTGCAGAGTTGTTAAAAGCTGTATCAGAGAAACTGGTAGTGGCTCTGAAGCTAGGCAAGCTCGCACATGTACCATGCCTGGCCCATGTGCTCAACTTAGTGGTTCTGCAGTTTCTCAAAATCTATATGGATCTGCCAGAGTGGCTTGTGAAAGTACACCACGTGTGTGCCCATTTCAGAAAGTCAGCTACAGCTTCTGCTGCCCTGGCAGGGATTCAGCAACATTTGCAGCTATCAGCCCTCCGACTGGTGTGCGATGTGACTACACGTTGGAAATCCACCTGGCAGATGTTTGGAATGATTTTGAGCAGCAGAGAGCAGTGGTTGAGTACCAGCTTGAACAAGTCCGTCAGCATTCAGGTCAGGCTCCGCACATAAAAGCTGATTAGTGGGCATGGATGTCTGACATTTGTGCCCTCCTCCAAAACTTTGAGGACTCCACCAAGATGGCGAGCAGCCATGATGCCATAATTAGCGTCACCATCCCGCTTCTCTGTCTACTGAAACACTCGTTGCTCGCAATTAAAGAGGAGGCATTGCAGGTGGAGCAAGGAGCTATACAGGGTGATGCTACCCATTCCAGACTCATCTCATCTCAATGCTGATTGGGTGATAATGAAGAGGCAGAGGAGGAAGAAAACCGTCGTATTCTTGGTGAGAACAGGGAAGTCTTGGCTTTTGACAGCCTGGCACACAAGGCCGACTTTGTTCCCCTGCCTTTACCATGACCATCTCTTGTACGCATTTTGGGCAGAAAACTGGCATGGCACGAGAGAATTCTTGGAGACAGAGGTGTGAGGTTCTGATTAAGGAGGATGTCTGTCTTAGATCAGTTGTAGAATGGAGGGCACAAGAGGGGTGATACACAGATAATGAGGGAAGAGATATAGGCCGGTGCAGAACTGTGGACAGCTTGGTGGGTGATAGAGGAGTTTGTATTGTATGGTGTAGTGATTGTTTAACCTAACCCATGCAATGACTAGCACAGGGTAGAGACGTCGGTAAAGCAGCTTGATATAAATACGGCAATGGCCGCTGCTTTCAGAAGGGATTGGAGAGGAGACAGTTTGTTTAGAGGGAGACCGATTAGAAGAGAGCTAGAGTAGTGAATAAGAGTGACAGTAAGAGTTTTTGCAGTATCAAAGGTGAGAAAAGGTCTAATTGTGGAGATGTTTTTAAGGTGCAGGTGATATGAGCGAGTGTGTGATTTTCCACGTTGAAGTAAGGAAAGTTGTGTCAAATATGACTCCTAGACATTAGGCGTGCAGAGTGGGAGTTATGGTGGCACCACCTAAAGGAAATTGAAAAGTCAGGTACACTTAGGTTAGTAGAGGGAGGAAATCAAAGGCGTTCATGTTTGGAGATATTAAGTTCAGGCTCCCGTTGAAGAATTATAACAAAAAAAAAATTCCCATCTGACAACACTGGTGGCAGAGGTCACAGACAGTTCATTGGACAACCAAGGAGTACAAGCGAGGGAGACACAAACCAGACGCTGCAGAGGCAGGAGAACGCGTTCAAAGGTCTGGGACAGTTTTCTCAGACCCTCTCAGCTCCCAGGCTCTAATACATGGGGCACTCTGACAAGGAGGGAAAAGTTTTGTCAGATGCTGATGGACTACCTTGGCGACCATACCAGCATGCTCCATGATTCCTCTCTGTCTCTGTGCCTTACAAGTGTTGGGTATCCAAGCTTGGCACATGTCATGAACTTTCTTCTTATGCCTTGGAGGTCCTGGCCGCTAGCGTTTTGTCAGACATGGTTTTAAGTGCCGTCGGGAGCCTTAGAACTGATAAAACTGATAGGCGCATCCGCCTGTCAACTGAAAATGTCGACAGGCTGACTCTTATAAAAATGAACAAGGGCTGAATTGGGCCAGACTTCTCAACACCACCAGATGATAGTGTCAAACAAACTCAAATCCAGTGGTTATTTTTTGGGGGTCTATTCCAATGCACCCCTTCACACCCAGACATAAGTATACCCTTCAGGAATTGTTCTATTTCATGTCGACCTCATCCTTCTCATCCTCCACCACCAGGGAGACCATGATGCAACACCCATATAATTTTTTTTAAGGGTGTTTCTGATTAGAGATGAGTGAATATTTCAATATAGTTTCGGATTTGCAATATTCGCCAATGTTATTGTCGAATATTTGCCAATGTTATTGTCGAATATATTTGCCAAACACCATTGGATTTAATGGGTGCCAAAACCTAACATATACAGAACACCTTCAAACAGGACCAAAAAGTGCCAAAACACATCAATTTAAGGGCAGTCACCATGAAAGTGCCATCAATTGACCCAGAATACAAGTTGTATAATTATTATTATAGCGCCATTTATTCCATTTCGCTTTACACGTGAAAAGAGGTCACTGACTGCTACAAGAGCTCAGAGGACCCTGCCCGTGAGGGCGCACAAACAGTTTATAAGGGATGGGTGAGGATACAGTAGGTGAGGGTACAGCTGGTCGTGCAGCTGTATGGTGGAGCAAAGGTTACTGCAGGTTGTAGTCTTGTTGTAAGAGGTGGGTCTTCAGCTTCCTTTTAAAGGTTTCAACAGTAGGCGAGAGTCTGATAAGTTGGAGTACAGAGTTCAAGAGTAGAAGGGATGCACGGGAAAAATCTTGTATGCGATTGTGGGAAGAGGAGAAAAGACGGGAGTAGAGAAGGAGATCTTGTGAGGATCGAAGGTTGCGTGCAGGTATGCAACGGGAGACTAAGTCACAGATATATGGAGCAGACTGGTTGTGGATGGCTTTGCATGTCATGGCTACGGTTTTGAATTGAAGTCTCTGGCCAATGGGGTGCCAGTGAAGGGACCATAGATTGCAACCTTACAGATTGCTGGAGCCAGTCCATAGTAAAAAAGCAGTCAGACTGTACGGGAACCTTCTCACAGACTTTTCTTAGCCAGGGCTGCTTCTCAGCAGGGTTGGACGGTCCCACCAGAGAATCCTCCAGTGGGCCCTGTCTTCTCTTTCAGGAGAGTTCATAGTGCCGAGGTCGTGATGATGATAGAGGTCACCATCTCCTTAGCTTGCGGATGGTACTTGGTTCTATGGGAATCAGCTTGGCTCCAACCAGCCTGGAATAATTCCAGTGAACTATGGCATGACGCCATGGTATTAGCAGTGCCCCCAGTACCAGCAGTGAAGCCATCCATAATTTCCATCTCAGGAATTTTATTTGGTAGACTGAGTGGCTGACAAATAAATTAGTTTCTCACAAAGGAGCTGAAGATACTGAGTGGCAGTAGGTGCAATTTTTTTCCAGCAGGTTAGATATTAGAGGGATAACAGAGAGGGCAGCACAATGGCTCAGTGGTTATCACTGAAGCATTGCAGCGCTGAGGTCCTGGGTTCAAATCCCACCAAGAACAACATCTGCAAGAATTTTGTATGTTCTATACATGTTTGAGTGGGTTTCCCCTTAGTGAAAAAGCAGCCATAGAGTGTCCAGGAACATTCCCACAGACTTTTCTTAGCCAGGGCTGCTTCTCTGCAGGATTACACAGGCCCACCAGAGAATCCTCGGGTGGGCCCTAGCTTCTCCATTAGGAGAGTTTATGATAGTGCAAATTTTGCAGCTGCTTTGGGGTTCTTGAGCGGGGGAGAAAGGTGGGTCCTCAGAATCAAATCCTCTGGTGGGCCCAATCTTTTTCAGTCTGACACTGCTTCTCAGTGAGAGTTGTATTTCACAACAGCCATATTCTTTAGCTCGGTGAAAGGACAGGCATAGAGGGAAACTGTATCTACTCCAGCTGTCATTTCTCAGCCACCAGATTCCACCCATTGTCAAACACGACCATGCCTGGCTGTATGTTCAGTGGTGAGAGCCACAGATCAGGCTGCTGTGTTACAGCTTTTAACATCTCTGGAGCAGTGTGTGGTTAATCATCTAATGTCACGGGTGTGTCAGAGGTGACAGAAAGTCGCCCTGCAGTTGGTTGCAGGAGATCTCTACGTTTGGCATTACAGACATTTTCTTAGAAGCTGGCTGTCTCTAGGACCCAGCGGCTACCTCCCTCTGGCTAATTAGCTTCCTGGCCTGGGTGTATAAATACCTGGTGTGTCTGAGAGGGAGATGCCGATGATATTCATTACTACTTGTGAGGCTTTAGTAAGAGCAGTACTTCGTCCTCTCTGGAGCTTGAGGCCATATGTGCATTTGGTTGGAGTCGTCTAAAGCTATGCAATTCCCCCCTGTTTGTCTACCCTTGTTGTCCATAGAGTATAGTGGAGATCGACTAGTGCTCATCTCCTTCCTTCCCTAGCCTTAGCCATACGCCAGGGAAAGTCAGGGCAAGGCACACGTGCGGCGATTGGTGACGAGCCAATATAAGGACGGTAGTTGAGACAGGGTGACACCAGACCAGACTGGGAGGTTTCCACTTCCTCCTCTCCCTAGGCTCCCTTTCCCTCTTCCCTCTGTGTTGCACTTTGTTTTTCCCACACATTGCTTGACGCCTAAACATTAAGCATATTATCTTCAGCACAGCCTGTTGCCGCTTGGCCAAAGCAGTGCTACAGTGCTTCCAGCTTGTGACTGATGTGGTCATTTTGTAGATGGAGGCCGAACAAGAGGTAGAGGAGGTGCAGGAGCTGAACAATGTGATTACATTGAGGTTACATTGGCGAGACTGGTTTTTATACTAAAAAGATCCTACTGTGTTTTTATTTTTTTACGTCTCTTCAAATGTGTATTGAAGTTCATCCTTATTTTTGACATCCCTTGAAATTGCTGCATATTCAATAACAGTATAGGAGACACACTCATTAATAATGGGAAGGACAATTCAAATAGATTCTATGTTCTAGAATATTAACGGTCTTATCTGAAATTCTTTTATGGGTGAGGTATAGTGTTGAGCCACCCCCGTAGTGTTCGAGTTCGGTTTGGTTCGTCGAACACCCGTGTGTTCGCCGAACTGTTCGTCGAACACCGTTAAAACCAATGGCAGGCAAACAAAAACACATAGAAACACATAGAAAACACCTTCAAAGGTGTCCAAAAGCTGACAAACTGCTCAGAAGACACAACTAACACATGGAAAAGTGACAAGTACATATAGTCATACGAAAAGAAAAGAGGTGGAGGAGTAAAAGGAGGGGGAGACACAGATATAGGCATGTCATGCCCTTCTAAAATCCAAAAAGTGAGAAGCCGACACGTTCAGTCCGCTCCTGCCCGTGCCACCTCCGCGTCGCCGGGTTTGTGCCAGAGCCGCGGTGAACCCTGACGGCCAGCCCCCCTCTCCCAATTCTGGTGCCTGTCCGCTGGTGGGTCGAGCGAGCCCCCCTGTGGTGGAGGCAGCTCTAAGCTTTTTAATTTAAATTGTCTCTCTAATTTGAATGAATACACTTTAAATCCATTTACAAGGATCTATTGGAGGGCAAGTCTCATGCCAGCAGCTGCGTAATTCCAGCTCCAGTAGCATCCACTAAAGCTGCTGCAGTTAAAAAGCTTTTATAAGGATCGAGCTCGGCTGTCCACCGCAAGGCATCCTACTGCCAGTCCCAGCCCCTATGCCTTGGGGTGCCTCCTGATGCTCTTCACTGAGTATCCCGTGGTCCCGAAGCATTTCCTTTGAAAAAATTAAGTGTCCAAACTACAGGTGGTGTAGCTTGCTTAACAGCCGGGATAATCCGCTGACTAGCAGACACTGCTACTAGGTACAAAGTATTTCCTGGGCTAGATGCAGTTAAAAATTTGTAATTAGATACGCTCGTTGGATGCTGAGAAAGCATTCCATAGAGTCTCCTGGCATGCCATATATGATTCTCTTAAAAAGCTTGGGGTAGGGGTCTAGGGGACCCTTTTATAGCCAAAATCACGGCCCTGTATCGCAATACGTCACCTAGGCTGAAGATAAATGGAACTGTAGCACCCTGAGGGCTCGGTTGCTACAGAGGTATTGCACCTCACCCAGAGGTGTGATATCTCACTCTCAGGTAAGGATGTAGTGTGGATCAGGACCCGACACCTGCATGCATTACACCACATTGCCGTGGGGCAGGGCGACCAATATGCCCCTGAGATGGGCACGACAGTCCCCGTTCCTGGCTGGAGTGGGGGGAGGGAACACTGAGGAAGGGGAACCCTGTAGTGCAGGAGCAGGGAGGAAGCAGTTCCTGGGTGCATTGAGAAGGGAGTATAAAAGGTGGGCACCATCTTAGTTCAGTGCAGAGAAGTCTGAGCAGAAGTGGCAGGGAGCAGGGGCTCTGCATGAGCTCTGCTCCGGAGGCGGGCCTAGTAACAGAGGCCCAGGCCTGGAAGAGGGAGAAGGAAGGAAGAGGAGCGGAGAAGGCTCCAGGAACGAGGAACGAAGGGATCCCAGGGGTGCGGACGGGCGAGTCGCCACCGCACGCCCGAATCCACCTGCGTGGAGGGGTCAGGCCAAAGGGGGAGACCGGTCCCCGAACTAGTGGAGGCAGGAAACGACCCTCAGCTAGAAACAGGAGGCTGTGACATTTTATGTGGCGCAGCCCCTCGCTACACCCGCTAGGAAGGCACCACATAGGGTCAGGGAAACTGGCGCCAAGTTTACCAAGAGGAGGCCCGAGGCAGCCGGATAGAAGGGTTGGTAAGAAAGGCCAGACAAAGGACACACAAAGGGGGTCCTGTGAAGCGCTCCAAAGTTATCTCGGAGTTGTCTGAGCCCCTCACCTGGTGAGCACAGTACGACGTGGGTAGCCGTTACCTGCAGACGTGGTCTGGATAATAAGAACTGTGAGTAAAGGCCCTGGACTGCATCACTGACTCCGTGTCGTTACTGCTGCTGCCCTGCACCATCACCCCCATCCTCCGCATACACTGCCCTGAGGCTATACTCCTCCCGTGGGGAGTTATGCTACGCTCTGCTGCACCCACAACACCAGCCTCAGCGGTCTGCCCTGGAGCGGCGGTTCACTCTGACCGCAATCCACGGGTGGCGTAGTCGGACATTTAAACATCAAAACCACATAAATAGTTCCGCCACTGGTTTGACCGCCCTGAGCAACGGAACCGGGTCGCCGCCACGGAGACTTCAACCACCAGCATCCACCAAAAAGGGTCCGGCTCCGGGTGTCCCAAGGCCCAGGGGGCGCGTCAGAACATTTTCATCACCTTTCACGATCACCAATGGGACAAGGGACATGGATGTTCTCTGTCCCCTCTCTTATACATCCTAGTGACAGAGCACCTGCTCTCATCAATTCGCCATAACCCCAATATTAGGTGGATTGAGGTGGGAGGCACCGAGTTCAAGTGCTCTCTATTTGCTGATGATGTCCTAGTATATATCACTCAATCACATATATCCATCCATGCTGTTATGGCTGAAATAGATCACTTTGTTACATGGTCAAATTTTAAAATCAATGCAGCGAAGTCTGAGGCCCTCGATGTCTCCCTCCCCAAATCCATATAGGATTCCATCCAGTCCAACTTTCCCTTTGCCTGGCCCTCACAGGGTATCAAATACTTAGGAATTCCTATTCATAGAGACCTCTCCCATCTATGTTATCTTAATTTTGGGCCCTTTATTGAACAACTCCATACAGACCACGGTTGGCAAGTTAGAACTGTAAGATTCACTACGTGAACCACTGGTGTTTTGTGGAAAAGCACATGTACACTGTGTTCCAAATTATTATGCAAAAAGTGTTTAGGAGTGATGAGGGAAGAATTTGTTTGTTTGTCAGTTAAACTCATTGATGGTGATGTGTGTCAGGGCTCTTTATATCACTGTAAGCAATTGCAGACACCTGTGCTAATTAGTTTGGCAGGTGTGTCCAATGAAAGGCAAGACTACTTAAGAAGGCTGTCTCACATTATTAAGCAGCCTACATTTTCTGCCAAAATGGGAAAGAAAAAGGATGTGTCGGCTGCTGAGAAGCAACAAATTGTGGAGTGTTTAGGTCAAGGCATGACTACAATCAACATTGTGCGATGATCAGGATGAAGTGCCTTGGCAATCAAGAAGTATGTAGCTGATTCACAGTACACGTGTGCGTGCTGATAAGGGCAAATTGAGGACTCTTTCCTACAGGCAATTACGTCAGGTTGAAAGAGCAGGGGCAAAAAAGCCTTGTCATAGCAGCAGACAAGTTTTTGAAGCTGCTTGTGCCTCCAACGTCCCCCGAACAACAAGATGCAGGGTCCTTCAGAGGTTTGCAGCTGTGCATACGCCATCCTGTCGACCTCCTCTATCCACTTCACACAAGCAGAAACGGCTCCAGTGGGCCAAACATTACATGAAGACTGATTTCAAAACTGTTTGTTCACGGATGAGTGCCGTGCAGAGCTCGATGGTCCAGATGGATGGAGTGGAGGATGGCTGGTTGATGGACACCCCACGCAAACACGGCTACAGCGCCAACAAGGAGGAGGTGGAGTAATGTTTTGGGCTGGAATCATGGGGAGAGAGATTGTCGGCCCCTTTAGGATCCCTGAAGGCGCTAAAGATGAACTCCATAATGTATGTGGATTTTCTCAAACAGCACTTCCTGCCATGGTTCAAGAAGAAGAACCGTGTATTTCACAGCAAGATCATTTTTTTGCATGATAATGCACCATCTCATGCTGCACATAAAACATCTGCATCTCTGGCTGATATGGGCATAAAAGGGGACAAACTTATGGTGTGACCCCCATGCTCCCCTGACCTCTACCCCATTCAGAACCTTTGGAGCATCATTAAAAGGAGTGTCTATGATGGTGGGAGCCAGTTCACATCTAAGCAACAGCTCTGGGAGGGTATTCTGTCCTCATGCAAAACAATTGAAGCAGAAACCATCCAAAACCTGACAAATTCAATGGACGAGAGAGTTCAGAAGCTCCTTTCGAACAAGGGGTCCTATGTGAAAATGTAACATCACCTAGAATAAAGTTTTGAGTTGAAAACTG
Organism: Phyllobates terribilis; assembly: GCF_046119375.1. NCBI lineage: Eukaryota > Metazoa > Chordata > Amphibia > Anura > Dendrobatidae > Phyllobates > Phyllobates terribilis. The sequence goes on along the minus strand of NW_027362763.1, from coordinate 298,874,421 downwards.
TTTGATTTCAGTTTCTAACAACCTGCTAATGCTTATAATTTCAAAAATGACCATTTTTTTGGTCTTTATTAAAATGAAAAGGTTGATCGAAAAGTTTGGGGGATCTAAGAGTGTGGCAACCCAGTAGTCATGATTACTTCGAATTCTGACAATATGAGGGTCATGCTGCAGGTAGTGCAGCAAGAAGGCACTTATGTGTCTTGCGCATCTCGGAGCCCCAAAATTATTTTCCGGGCTAGATGCAGCTAAAAATTATTATTAATTTTAAATCTGGTGAAGCTTTAGTATAGATGGCCTAATAGGATCAGTGCTGCACACTGCTACAAAGCCCAAATTATTTTCCAGTCAAGATACAGATAAACATGATTAGTAATTTTAAATCTGGTGGAGCTTATTATAGATGGCCTAATAGAATCAGTGCTGCACACTGCTACAAAGCCCAAATTATTTTCCAGCCAAGATACAGATAAACATGATTAGTAATTTGAAAGCTTAAAACGGTTGGTAGGGTGATTTTAACCAATCATCAAGCTTTTACTCTCCCCAGGATGACACAGGGGTAGAAAAGTCATTTCGGATCCATGATTTGTTCATCTTTATGAACGTGAGTCTGTCTACATTATCAGTGGAGAGCCGCGTGCGCTTATCTGTCAGCACACCACCAGCAGCGCTGAACACACGTTCAGACAGAACGCTGGCTGCGGGGCATGACAAGATCTCCAAGGCGTAAGTGGCTAGCTCTGGCCATTTATCCAGATTGGAAGCCCAAAAAGAGCAAGGGTCCAGTGACACAGTCATGGCTTCAATGTTTACTTGGAGATACTCCTGTACCATCGTCTCTAGGCGTTGACTATGTGTCAGACTTCTTGTCTCCTGTGGCCTTGCAAAGGATGGGCTAAAAAAGTGGTGAAATGATTCCGCAAAATTGATGTTACCAGCAGATACTGTGGTTCTGTTACGGTTTGAGTGCTGAACACTTGACGGTCCCACGGTTGGCAAGTTGGAACTGTGAGATTCACTACGTGCACCACTGGTATTTTGTGGAAAAGCACATGTAAGATTCTGCAACAGTCTCTGCTGATACTCCTGCATGCGTGCATCCCTTTCTATGGCAGGAATAATTTCTGCAAATTTACTTTTGTACCGGGGATCTAACAGTGTAGCAACCCAGTAGTCAGGATTATTTCTAATTCTCACAATTCGAGGGTCATGTTGCAGGTAGTGCAGCAAGAAGGCACTCGTGTGTGTTGCGCATCCAGGAGCACCAAGTCCCTGTTGTGTTGGTGGCGAGGTAACAATCATGCTTCCTTCCTCTGTCCTCTCCCCCCAACCTCGCACAACAGAAATGTGATCAAGGTCTCCCTCATCTGATGAGTCTTCCATCAGTTCGTCCTCCACTTCTTCCTGGGCTCCTGCACCTTCCTCACTAGTTTGGCTGCTACCATGCGCCCTGGTAAAACCATCTACCCCACCCTCACATGCCTGCCGCCTTGGTGCTGCCGACCGTCTGTACCTTGCAGATGTTAGCCCTTCCGCATACAACTCCTCCTCCTCTACTTCCTCCACCTCCTCTTGTGCCACCACCTGACTCCGAATTCTGTTTAACATGTGCTCCAGCATGTAAATCACCGGAATAGTCATGCTGATAATGGCATCGTCAGCACTAAACATCTTCGTCGCCATTTCAAAACTGTGCAGAAGGGTGCATAGGTCCCTGATCTGAGACCACTCCTCCAGCGTGATTTGCCCCACCTCTGGATCTCGTTGGCCCAGGCTATACCTCAGAATGTATTGCACCAGGGCTTGTCGGTGCTGCCACAGTCGCTGCAACATGTGCAGAGTTGAATTCCACCGGGTAGGCACATCGCATTTTAGCCGGTGAAGTGGCAGGCCCAACGACTTCTGTAGAGATGCAAGTCGCTGAGCTGCGGGATGCGAACGGCGGAAGTGAGCACACAGCGACCGTGCCCTCTGCAGAAGGCCATCTAGTCTGGGATAGTGGGCTAAAAATTGCTGGACAACCAGGTTCAACACGTGAGCCATACAAGGCACGTGTGTGACATTGCCCCGGCGAAGGGCCGCACCCAGGTTTGCAGCATTGTCGCACACGGCCTTCCCTGGTTTCAGGTCCAGTGGAGACAACCATTCATGAAATTGGTTCTCCAGAGCTGACCACAACTCCTCAGCTGTGTGACTCACATTTCCCAGACATTTCAATGTAAAAACCGCCTGATGACGTTGAGCCCTACTGCCAGCATAGTAAGGAGGTGTGCAGGATCCCTTCTGCGCAGTTAGAAAGCTTGTGGCATGACCAGACAGGCTTTGGGTGCAGGTGGAAGACCGAGAGGAGGTTGAGGAGGCAGAAGCAGTGGAGGAACTTTGACATAAAGAGGATTGACGCACAACTCGTGGGGACGGCAAGACTTGGACAGCAGCCCCTTGTCCTGCTGTCACCATAGTTACCCAGTGCCCAGTCAGCGACATGTAACGCCCCTGTCCATGCCTACTCGTCCAAGTGTCTGTGGTGAAATGCACCCTGTCACACACAGAGTTTCTCAAAGAAGCGGTGATGTTGTGTGCGACATGCTGTTGGAGCGCAGGCACACCTTTCTTTGAGAAGTAGTGCCGACTGGGCATCTGGTACTGGGGCACTGTGACGAACATAAGGTCTTTAAAATCCTCTGTGTCCACCAGGCGGAAAGGCAGCATTTCTGTAGCCAAGAGCTTGCAGATGGTGAAATTCAACCTCTTAGCTTTCTCATGGCTAGGAGGAAATGGTCTTTTACTTGTCCACATCTGAGGGACCGAGGGCTGGCTATTGTGCTTAGACGGGGTTGATAAGGGTGTCCCCGGCAAACTGCCGGTCTGTGAGGAAGATGCAGGCGGACATGTTAGGTTGCCTTGATCGAAAGGTGGTGCTATCGATGTCGGACAGCGCTCAACACCAGCTGGTGTTACCACCTCCAAAGAAAATGATGACCTGCCAATCACGCTGGCTGTTGCGGGTAAAGAGGTGGCAGGTCTGCGCCCCAAAACAGGTGTGACTGCTGTCCCCCCAGTCACAGAGGATGAAGAGGCCGCGGATGCACAAGATATGGCAGACGGTGGTTGGCCCGGCCGGCTAGGCTGCATTGTAGCACACTGAGCTTCCCACTGCAACTTATGCTTCATGTCCATGTGCCGGTTCATGCATGAAGTACTCAAACTATGTATTTTTTGGCCTCTACTTAGCTTTTGCTGACAAATGTTACAGATAACACGAGTTGGGTCATCTTTATCGATCTGAAAAAATGCCCAGGCTATGCAAGGCTTAGCACCCATGCGACCTGAAGAGCCACCACAACTTGTGGTGAGAGGCAGAGTTGTGTTTGAGGATGCAGTTGTTGACGTGCTTCCAGTACTACGTCTCTGTCCAGGAAGGCGCAACCTGACCTCGTCGTCACTAGCATCTTCCTCCACCTCCTCTGCTGACCTCATCGCTTGGCTGACTGTGGGTTGACAGTAAGTGGGATCTCCAACCTCATCATCATCACCCTGTGCGTTATCACACCCGTCGTCCTCAGAGCCAACCTGTTCTTGCCCTGACAAAAAACTAAAGTTGTCGCTCCAATCAGGTATTTGAGTCTCATCATCATCTTCCTCATTGTCTCCACCAACAGGAGTTACAGTTTGGGAATGAGGGTCTACATTATGGTCAGAACCTTCTGCGTCTGGTCCTGGATCTGACTCAAAGATTCTGGGCATCAGTGCAGATCATTTCCTCGTCTGGATTCACAGAAGCGCTGGAGTCGACCTCTGATTCCCAGGCTATAGTATGAGTAAACAGCTCTGCAGACTCAACCATCTGTTCTACCTCATACTCAGACGGGCAGCTGGAGATTTGGGAGCTGTGAGGAAGCAAGTGCGTTTGGGGTGACACCTTTGAGGACTGGAGTATTTGTGATGTTGAAGTTGATGTGGAGGAGAGCCCACTTAAAGGAGCACTTGATATCCGTTGAAGCACCTGCTGTTTTTGTGCCTCATCTGGAATTCGTAGCGATTGGAGTTGCCGTAAGAAAGGGATCTTATCACATTGTCCGCTAAAAGAAGTAGACATTTTAGTTTGGCTGGAAGATGGTCTTTCTTCTGCAGATGTTACTGTTGCTTTAACACCTACCCCACGGACACAACCTTTTTTCCCCTTCCCAACACGCCTATTCCCCTTTCCACCAGCAGCAGGCCTTTTTACACTCATTTTGGTAGTTAGCTAATTGACAACTCTGGAGTTGTTTGCACAAAAAAACAATGGATGGGAACCGAGCAGAGCTGAGTGGCCAAACTGTGGTATTAGGCCAAAACTATTGGCTGGGTTAGATGCAGAAAAAAATTATATTCAATTTGCAACCTGATGGAGGTCAGTATAGATGGACTAATAGAACAAGTCCCACACACAGCTAGAAGCCCAATATTTTTTCAGAGGTAGATGCAGAAAAATTTTTTATTCAGTTTGCAACCTGATGGAGGTCTGTATAGATCGATTAATAGAACAAGTCCCACACACAGCTAGAAGCCCAATATTTTTTCAGAGGTAGATGCAGAAAAAAATATATTCAGTTTGCAACCTGATGGAGGTCAGTATAGATGGACTAATACAACAAGTCCCACACACAGCTAGAAGCCCAATATTTTTTCAGAGGTAGATGCAGAAAAAAATTATATTCAATTTGCAACCTGATGGAGGTCAGTATAGATGGACGAATAGAATGATGCTATGCCCAAAAGATTTTACTTCAGTAGGTGCAGTAAAAAAATTGGTATTCTATACACAGGTGGTATATCTTGCAACACAGATAGGCTACTTCACTGACTAACACACTCTGCAATAGGCCAAAAAGGATTAGCTTTGCTAGATTCAGTCAAATGCTGTGAAAAAAACTTGCACAGCACTGGCACAGACCTGCCTGGCAAAAACTGATAGGAACTGATGTAACCTAGTCCTGAAAAGGACTCCAATTACAATTAGTCTTTACTCCCACAATCTATCTATTTAAGAGCACAGACATGCCTGATAAAAGTCATAGGAAATGCTGTAACCTAGTCCTTAAAAGGACTGCAATCACAACTATTCCCTACTCCCAAGCTATCTGTAGATTTGTGTGAAAATTGGCTTGAAATTAACAAGGTATAGCGCACACAGCAACAGCGGTGCCGTCTAACACGCAGCTGCAGCAGTGAGAAAATGGTGGCGATGGGGTAAATGGCTTGGTCTTATAGGGTAAGGACATGTGACATACACTGCCAATGACACATGCCCTTGCTTGTGTGAAAAAAAGCACTTCGCTCCGTGTGTGCGCTGCTGATAGGCTGACAGATTGCACCTCCCCACTGTAAATGCGGGAAAGAGAAAAAAAAAATGGAGATCTTCATTGTTCCTGCAGAGATCCATCCCCTGCCCCTCCCCCCACCCTGCTGTACACTCAAACTGCGTATTAACATTAATTTTCATCATTACTGAGAAAAAATCCAGTTATGATTTTGGTGCACGAACAGTTATCGAACATAACCTCGAACAGCCGAATTTTTCTCAAATTGTTCGTGTTCGCCTAACGGCTCTAACACCGCCCAAAACAGCTCGAATTTGAGATTGGCGAACAGTTCGAGTAGAACAACGCTCATCTCTAGTGAGGTATTGAAGTATGGATAGCGTATTGCATTGATCTAGCCAGGTATTATTGCCTTATACTGCGTGGTGCTGCCCAAACAAATGTAGCATCTATTCTATTTCCTATCGATAATGCTGTTAGATGCATTTACAATAGGGACAGGTGCTGCTAGGTGGCATCACCAGCTACAGATGAGTGTTCATACTATTCGCATAACTGTCTTCCATAGTCCAAAACCTTTTTTTTTCTTTTTTTTTGTATTTATTTGGCCTTATATACAAGTCAATACCCTGGAAAGATTGCTAAAACATTTTTTCCAGCTTGTATTTGTATGGTTTTTTTTTTTCAGTCCGTAAAAGTGGTGTAATACGTCAGCGGCCAACTGAGAAAAGGTTTGAACCCACAACTGCAATACTTTAAATGGAGAGTAATATTTGACATGCTCACAATAATTACTGGATTATTAGGGTAGTCATATGGGATAACGTCTGATGACCACGGTTTCAGGCAGTCTCCTAATAGTATGGCATTTGTCAACAACCAAGTGTCAATTGGTTCAAGAAAACACAGGTGGATGACTTTAAATGGAGTGGAATATTTGGCATGCGCCACAAAATTTTTGTTTTATGGCAGTCATATGGATCACAAGCATCTGATAATCAAAAAAAGTTCCTCTGCTTCCACTATACTGTAATATGAATAAAGCAAAAAAAAAATCTGGCTGTATTATGTGAACAAGCAAATGGAGCTATAAAATGGTGTACACTGAAGCACTGCTACAATCTATAAATGGAGGACAATATTTTCCACATTCACTACAAATGGCTGGATTTGACCCGAAGTTATATGTGATACGTGTAACGGAGAACCACAGTTTTAAATTGCAGGCCTGTAGTTTACAAATACTATTACTCACAGAGACATAGTGTGAATAGCTTGACCGACACACTGCAACAAAATGGAAAAGGAGGCCAATATTTTCCACGTTGTTACAATTTCTGGATTTTTATCTCTGTAATGAAAAGATCTGGCTGTATTCTGCAGTGCTAACAAGCAAATGGAGGAGAAAATGGTGCACTCTGGATTGCTTTTAAAGCAAATAACCAGGATTAGGATTAAAAAAAAAATTGCCCTGGCCCCTGATATCTGGGTCTATGTCTACCAATATAATTAAGAACAGCAGCAGCAGACAGAACTTTCAATGGACCCTCTTCTGCTGTATCATGCACTGCAGTCTGTCACATACACTGCCTGCCTAACTCCTGCTATCACCACTGAATATATGCAGCTGGATTAGTCCTCAAAAGGACTGTTATATCTATATCCATCTGAACTATGTTGTGGAATACCTATACTAACTATAAACAAGCAAATCTCTTCCTGACTCAGCAGCATCTCTCCCTACTCTGCCTATTTCCGGGGTAGACTGTGACGAACGTAGGTGCGCCTGGTCTTATATAGACCTGATGATGCTGTGCGGCCAGCCAATCACTGTAATGCCCACAACCAACATGACTATGGCATTACAGTGCGTGGCAAGCAATCCCTGGATGTTCATTGGCTCTCTAAAGAGTGCCAAACATGCAGGGCAGGCACCAGAATTCCCGCCCGAGCAACCCAGAAATACTCGCTGAGCTTGTCGAGCACTGTGATGCTCGGGCGAGTATCGAGCAGTGGGGAGAACTTTCGCTCATCACTAGTAATGATATATAACTCAGCTTTGTATCTGTACACAGTAGCTGCATGAGATCAGTGAGGAGAGGCGGGCGTGTTCTTTTTTGCTTTGTGTGTTGCTACCCGTTTATAATTCAACTTCATGAAGGGAAAAAAGCACATGCTCCCATCCATACATAGAATATTAAAAAAAATTGCATCCATGGACAGAATATGGCCTTTATGAAGCAGGTTAAAAAAATGCAGAATGCAATCAAAATATTTGTAAAATCAAAAATTGGCTTAAAATTCATTTTAAGCCAATATTAAAATATAAATTGGGTGTTAAACTAGCTCTGGTTAAATACCAATGGAATAATGAAATGTTTAGGATATGTACTGGGAAAAAGGAATGCTGGGGGCACCATGGTTAATTTATGTCAGGGTAACTAGTGACTAAGCCTTTAGTAAGCTGGTACTGTATTTCACCATATATAATATTTAAATATTTTATGTATACATGTGCTTGCACTGTACTCTCATTTTCACATTTTCTCTATAAGTTTTCTAATTACATAAATGAAATACAAAAAGTAGTAAAATGCAAAAGCATATTAATTATTTAATGAAATATAGCTAATTATGGCTAAGTTATATGCTACTCTTTGTTATTTTTGCTCAGTGTGGGCTCATAAAATCTACCCTCCGCTGTCTTGACTTATGTACTGGCAGTTTACAGATGTTTTACTCACCTAATTTGTTCTTCTATTCAAAAATAAAACATGGTTTCCCTGGAAACGGCCACATTACATGGTAGTTGAGTTATCTCTCCGCTGCAGAATGTTTTCTTAACTAAGAACAAAACCCACACACATTGATGTAGCACACAGTCGTCTACAATTTATCATGATTTCAGGAAATATACCGAGACTTCTCTGTATTTCAGTAAACATATACCTCTTAAACGTTAATTATGTTGTATTAAAATGATTAGAAGCCCCCTGTCATATTATATACATATATTTCTATTTATTTTTTTAAATACTGAAATAGAATTGTAAAAGAATGAAACTTAAAAGTTTTGAATAATATAAGATGTCCATTCTAATATATAATTCCTTTGATGTTTGCTACTGTGCAGAAAAAGAATGAAGTTAAATTAATAGTAAGATTTCTGAAGAATAATAGATCAAGAGCATACAATCATACACTATGGTCTATTGAAGCTGAAAAAAAAATGTACAACCATGTGTTTTTATCCATGCAGCATTCCTTCAACATCTTTAGCCTTTATATTAGTGTGTCTTATTGAATAGAATGGCTTCAACATCCCCCTAATTTTAACTTAAAGTGGTTTTCCCACAAACAAAAGTTAATTTTAAACAATAGATCTTGAAATAATAATAACTTCCACAATTAGGTTTGTTTAAATAAAATGTTCCTGTGCTGAGATAATCTTATAAATGTGCCCCTGCTGTGTACTGTGTAATGGCGGTGTCTGACCGTGCAGGAACATGGTCTGATCATACCACATCTCCTGGGCGGGGGGAGTACATAGACTTTACAGTATGGGATCATAGCTGATTCTTTATTTGAAGGAAAACATTGTTTAAAAATAGCAGGGAAATGTTTTACATTGCAAAAAGTATTTACAAAAAGGGAAGAACCCCCCAAAAACCCTCTGTAACAAGCCAAAAAGCTTTTATTTATAAATCATATAGAAATGCATAGGGTATAAAACCATTTCCCTAATCTGCCTTAACATTATTAAAGCGATAAACACTTTCATATATTCACTTGGTGACACCCCGGGGTGCAATCATTTATATCGCAGAATAGGTCAGTGAGGGAATGCCGCCGTGGAGCGGGGGCACCAAATCCCATTATCTAGGGTGCCAACATCCGCTGCTATGCAGAGACAGCCTAGTATCTAGGCAGGTTAACGATGCAACAATATTTTATTGATCACAGCCATAAAGCAATTCCAGGTAAATGGCCAAAATACAGTTCTCTCAGTCCTCAAGTTCCCAATCTGGGTTCAGTAGTTCCACTGGCTTTGTATAAGGCCATACTCACTGTCTCCCAACTTTTGGTTGGCCCAAAGATTTCATATCTCCAGCCAGTATAGTCTGTAGCCACAGTCCATGATCCTCTAGACGGCAGATAAAATGATGAAAGCACAGGTATCCAGTAGCAGGAGTCCTTTTAAGAAAGTTTAAATCCAAACAACATAATCCATAATGGTAACATGTTTATCCATCCATCCTTCCAAGTCCATGTTCTCAATCCTCTTCCTTCAATCATTCCACACATCTCCTCACTAAAGCATGTGTCTCTTTTCCTCCCTGGGGTCAGCCCCCTCCAAGGTCAGAATTGATGACACCCTCCCCCTTAAGCATTCACTTTAACATGAGACTGCATGTAAGACCTCTTGTGGCTACAGCTCCTCTGTGTCCACTCTTTCCATCAACATAAGGGGTCCCTTGGCTGAAAGAACAATGGTTCAAGGCCCCTGAGATAAGGTCATTGAATGGAATGGATACCTGAGATTGAACTGATGAGCAAACAAATCACTAACAAAACACAGCAAGCAATTTCTAACAAAATACAAAAATAAGATTGATGAAAATGGGTGCTCAGTGCCGGAAAAGTATTTAGTAAGTGGCCAGGTCCTCACACTATCCTAGGGAGATACTGTATATGCTCTGACTATTAAGCTGTGTGCCCTCGATGCTCTTTTTAAGCGTTTCTGCAGAAGCATAAACGCTGCAGAAATGCTTAAAAAACGCATGGTAGAAGGCCTGCCATGTTCCCCAATGATAATCCGCATGTGCACAGCACATGCTGCAGAAATTTCCGCTGCGGGTTATCATTGCGGAAAAAAAATGCAGCACTACTAATTATTTTGCGGAAGCGCTGCATTTTCGCCGCCATTGACTTGCATTAGAACGCTTGGATTCCGCATCACTGGATCTGTACATGCGAAATCCAAGCATTTCAATGTGCAGATGGTACCCGGGTCCGGAGGAGAGGAGACTCTCTTCCGGACCCGGGTACCATAGAACATGTAAAATAAAGAATAAAATAAAAAATAAATATTATATTTACCTTCTGATGGCCCCGGGTCTCCTTGTCTTCGCTTGCCAGCAGATCGCGGTGGACTGAAGGACATGCGCTGACGTCATATTCATGTGACGGCAGGTCCTTCAGTGTAGTGTACCGCGAGCTGTCGGCAAGCCAGGACGGAGCGAATCAAGACACCGGGGGCCATCGGAAGGTAATCAGATTTATTTTTTTATTTTTTAACATTCTTTACGGTCACACTATATAATCCATGCCATTTGCATGGATTTATATAGTGTGATCAAGCTGTCAAGCACTTTCCAAGTGATGCTAAAATCGCTTGGAAAGTGCTTGTCAACAAGCAAGCGGAAATGCATGTGAAGAATGTTTCACATCCGCATGTCCCTGGCAGGAAAAACGCATGTACAATCCGCATGCATTTTTTCTGCCAGGGAGATGCAGAAATTCTCAGGAAAAAATCCGGAGCATTTCTGCATCATGGACACATAGCCTTAGGATATTAACTGGGATGATTTTGCTCTTTATCTTTATCCATAGCATTGCTGTTTTGTCTGGGGTATTATTGTATCGAACATCTGTGTCCCTTTTACTTCACGCTGATTTTTGGTCATCGATGGTCTGAGTATATCAAATCAATCAGCATATGTTGGTTAGTGAGATCAGTGTATCAAACAGTCTCCACAGTTGTTTCTAACAAACTAGCTCTTTGGGGGATTATTGTTCCAATTATATCTATATTTGTGTCCCTCCAATGCTATATAGATGCTTGGTTATGAATTGTCTTAGCAATCGTTTTTGTAGACATTTTTATTAAGGTTCTTTCACTGTCCAAATGGGAATTTTTGGTGTTTTTAATGATGATTGTATAAATTTGCATGTTTTAAAGGGTCTTATTCACACAATTCATTCTTAAAATTATATTGTACCACACAGAAATATACGTTAATGGTAGAAATAAGCGGATGTAACGAGATTGGAATTTTACTGAGAAAATTGATTTTCAGTCCATTTTTTCTTCTTGCGAATTGAATTTCCTTCATTATAATCTGAGATCTAGAGAGGACAGAAGGGAAGAGGGAGCAATAGAGGAACATATATTTATTTATTTTGAAATTTTTGCTGGCCCTTTACGGTTTAGCAAGATGCCGGACAGCCATTTCACTGAATTCAAGCAGAGTGAATTACAAAACATCCACATTATGAAGAATATAGATTTTTAGAAAATTCAAGTAGAAATGATTTTTACTACAATAAATTTGTTCATCTTTAGAAGTTAATACTTATATGAAAAGCCAAATAGCAGATCATTTTATAAAAGACGACAACCATTTGAATGGAGGGATAATAGATACATTTATAAGGAACAAAAGATAGCCATATACTGTGTGGCAAGTCACTGACTGTACATGTAAGCTTTTGAGTGATGACTACCATACCACTTTGACACAGCCCTCAATTTGTTGCTTTCTTACTGTTCTGGAAATCAAAGCTCTAGGTGATTGATGGTTTCTCTTTTCTTTGACATTTTTAATACACTGACAGGTTTGAACTTTCCTCCTGTTATATTTGCCTTGCATTGTTCTGTGCTCTTATTTTGTCCTTGAGCACAAAAATCTATTTTATTCATATTTTAATTTCTTTAGGAATGCTACCTTTTGCCCAAGTACCATTCATGTTACAAAAAGCTTAAATGTAAATGTTTTTTGAGCTGCTTTTTCATTTTATGACAAGCTTAACCTAAACATTTACTATGAAGAAAGACATGTTCTATATATTGCTAATAAATTTCAAACTTACACGAATATTAATAAACAGTCACTGTTTTTTGTAGCTTTATACAGTGTTCAAAAAAATAAAGGGAACAGTCAAATAACACATCCTAGATCTGAATGAATGAAATATTCTCATTGAATACTTTGTTCTGTACAAAGTTGAATGCGCTGACAACAAAATCACACAAATATCATCAATGGAAATCAAATTTATTAACCAATGGAGGCCTTGATTTGGAGTCACCCCCAAAATTAAAGTGGAAAAACACACTACAGGCTGATCCAACTTTGATGGAATGTCCTTAAAACAAGTCAAAATGAGGCTCAGTATTGTGTGTGGCCTCCACGTGCCTGTTTGACCTCCCTACAATGCCTGGACATGCTCCTGATAAGGTTGCGGATGGTCTCTTGTGGGATCTCCTCCCAGACTTGGACTAATGCATCGGCCAACTCATGGGCAGTCTGTGGTGCAATATGACATTGGTGGATGGAGCGAGACATGATGTCCCAGATGTGCTCAATTGGATTCAGGTCTGGGGAACGGGCGGGCCAGTCCATAGCTTCAATGCCTTCATCTTGCAGGAACTGCTGACACACTCCAGCCACATGAGGTCTGGCATTGTCCTGCATAAGGAGGAACCCAGGGCCAATCGCACCAGCATATGGTCTCGCAAGGGGTCTGAGGATCTCATCTCGGTACCTAATGGCAGTGAGGCTACCTCTGGCGAGCACATGGAGGGCTGTGCGGCCCTCCAAAGAAATGCCACCCCACACCATTACTGACCCACTGCCAAACCGGTCATGCTGAAGGATGTTGCAGGCAGCAGATCGCTCTCCACGGCGTCTCCAGACTCACGTCTGTCACATGTTCTCAGTGTGAATCATCTTTCATCTGTGAAGAGCACAGGGCTCCAGTGGTGACTTTGCCAATCCCGGTGTTCTGTGGCAAATGCCAAGCGTCCTGCACAGTGTTGGGCTGTGAGCACAACCCCCATCTGTGGATGTCGGGCCCTCATACCACCCTCATGGAGTCAGTTTCTAACCATTTGTGCAGACACATGCACATTTGTGGCCTGCTGGAGGTCATTTTACAGGTCTCTGGCTGTGCTCCTCCAGTTCCTCCTTGCACAAAGGTGGAGGTAGCGGTCCTGCTGCTGGGTTATTGCCCTCCTACGGCCCCCTTCACGTCTCCTGGTGTACTGGCCTGTCTCCTGGTAGCACTTCCAACCTCTGGACACTACGCTGACAGACACAGCAAACCTTCTTGCCACAGCTCACATTGATGTCCCATCCTGGATGAGCTGCACTACCTGAGCAACTTCTATGGGTTGTAGAGTCCATCTCAAGCTACCACGAGTGTGAAAGCACAACCAACATTCAAAAGTGACCAAAACATCAGCCAGAAAGCATTGGTATTGAGATGTGGTCTGTGGTCCCCACCTGCAGAACCACTCCTTTATGGAGTGTGTCTTGATAATTGCCAATAATCTATATCTATTGTCTATTCCATTTGCACAACAGCATGTGAAATTGATTGTCAATCAGTGTTGCTTCCTAAGTGGACAGTTTGATTTCACAGAAGTTTGATTTACTTGGAGTTATATTCTGTTGTTTAAGAGTTCTCTTTATTTTTTTGAGCAGTGTATGTGTTACAGGCATTATACAAAATAAAGGTATTGTATGGGATTGCTAGTATCTTTTGGCAAAATATAAAATAAGGATATTTCTTTTTGGTTTTACAAACTTTATCTAGGGATTATAAAGATTACCCATCAATTCTATGCAATTTCTAGCATGGTCCTGGCATAGTAAGTAATAAAAGACAAACTGAAACCTGTTAACCGATAATTAAAATAAACAAGATGGAAAAAAAAAAAAAAAAACTTTACTAACCCCTTAAACACCTAGACACTTTTTCCCTATGGCCCATTTTTCAATTCTGAAGGGTCTGTTTATGTGGTAATAGCATTGGAATTCTTCTACACTGTACTTTGTTAAAAGTAAAGTTAGGTGAATAAATATGTTATTTATTAAATTATCAGAAGTGGTGAAAAAATAGAAAAATGTGAACATTTTCAAACTTTTTTTGACCATGTTCTATAAGGGCATAAAAATTCAAAAGAAAATAGAAAATTAATAACATCTCCCATATGTCTACTTCATGTCAGTATCATTTTTCTTTCATTGATCTTTAAAATCTTGCTGAGATACTGTCAGGGTTAAAAGTTTGTAAGCAACATTTTTTTTTTCTTCTAAAGAAACTTTCAAATCATATTTTTTTTTACAAAGCTATTCAAGTTTGAATTGACTTAAACCCCTTCACGACCAATTACGTATATTTACGTCATTGGCCAATGTCCCATCTTTTGAGGCGGTCTCTGGCACTGAGACTGCAACTTTTCCCGCACTTGATGGCTGATTTAATCAGTCATCAAGTGCTTTTAACAGCTATGAGCCATACGTGGCTATTATCCAGTTACATGCTGTTGTCAATCACTGACAGTGGTATTTAACAAGTGCCATCTGGAAGTCCCGTCCATCGCCGTCAGGTGATTGCGGGGGAACCGATGGGTTGTCATGACAGCTGGGGGTCTGCAGAAAATTAGGATTTCTGCTATACATAGCATGAAGCACTGCTATATTTAGCATAGGCGGTTGGAAGATAGCAGCTTCAAGTCTAACAAGGAGACTATTCAACACCGTAAAAAAAAAAAGTAAAAAAAAAAAAACAAAAAAAACAAACAATATACAAAAGTTCAAATCGCCCCTTTTGCCCCATTAAAAATAAAACAATTAAAATGAAATAAAAAAAATACATATATTTGGTATCGCTGCATTCAGAAATGTCTGATCAAAATATAAAGTAAATTAATCCAATTAGTAAACAATGTAATGAGAAAATATAAACAAAATGCCAGAATTATGATTTTTTGTTGCCGCAACATTGCAATAAAAGGCAATCAAAACATCCTATCCAAAAATGGGATCAATAAAAACATCAAATTAGCCTAAAAAAATAAGGCCTTATTCAGCCCTGAATTCTGAAAAAATGGAAACAACCGCAAAAAAAATGCTCAAATACAAATTTCGGAAATTTTTACACCACTCAAATAAAAAAAGAACCTATAAATGATTGCCATCTGAGCACTCTTACTGATCTGAAGAATCATATTGCCAGGTCAGTTTTATCATATAGTGAACACGGTACATAAAAAAAAAAATAAAAAATGATGGAATTGCACTTTTTTTTTGCAATTTCACTGCACTTGGATTTTTTACCCTGATTTCCAGTATACTAAGTGGTAAAATCAATGGTGACATTCAAACGTAGAACTCGTGCCTCAAAAAATAAGCCCTCATATAAATTAACTGAAAAATAAAAAAAGTTATGACTTTTTTTTTTTTTTTTTTTTTTTACAAAAATGTTCCTTTATCCTAAAATTTTACATTATCATAAGGGTTAATAGAATAGGAGAGACCACACAGTTTATTACACAATTTCTCCCAAATGTGGCAATATGCCATTTATGGTCAAAATTACAGTTTAGCCACACGGCAGGGATTAGAAGGGAAAGAGTGCAAGTTTGGCAGAAACAGATTTCAGCTGGTATATCACATTTGCGGAGGTACCAAATCAGTAGTAACCCTAGAACATCAACCAAATTGGAATCCAAACCATTCAAGAAATTCATCTAACTAAAGTAACAGGATTAGAAGTAGCTCTGTGATCTCTGGAATCACGACACTAGTGGTTAAAAAACTTGTAGGTTTATTGTCAATGTGTTTTCGAGTCCACCGACTCCTTCAGGACAACTATACAAAAATATTTACACAGAGCCCCTAAAATGACAGAACAACAGGAAAAAAAACAAAAGAAACCCTTTTTTGTAAATTATACCCCTCATTAAATTTATCTAGGGATGCAGCGACTATTTTGGTTTCACCTGCGTTTTCCAAACAAAAGAATGGATTGATTGGATGTCCTGTAGTGATGAGCGAGTATGTTTTGTTAACCCTTTCACCGAGTATGCTCGGGCCGAGCACTAAGTGGTTACAGCTGCTCGGTGTTATGTTAGAATCACTCCCATGTACATGATTTGCGACTGTTTGACAGCTTTAATACATGGGAGGAATGTCTATTTCTTACACATTCCTCACATGTATTAAAGCTGTCAAAACAGTCGCAAATCATGCACACGGGAGTGATTCAAACATAACACTGAGCAGCTGTAACTACTCGGTGCTCGGCCCGAGCATACTCGACGAAAGGGTTAACAAAACATACTCGCTCATCACTAATGTCCTGTACTCTATGTTGAGCACTTAAAGGGGTTTTACGGGATTTCTTTCTAATTTGTGTGTGTACCTAGGCTGCTGAATGCTGACAGTTTGTAATATTCTCCCTGTCAGAACTCTGCATGGTTGCCTAGATAGCACACTCAGTCAAGTGAGCAGCTCTCTCCTGATTCTGGATGAGCTGCTCACCACATGACTGGAGTTTTTCTGTCTTGCAGAGACTGGACTCTATGTTACAACAGACACCAAGCCCCCAGTCTCTGCCAGACTCTCATCCTGCTCCAGCCTCCTCATGCAACACACAGTGCGAGGCAGGAGGGGAATGACTTACAGTGGGTACGGAAAGTAATCAAACCCCTTTAAACTTTCCACTCTTTGTTTCATTGCAGCCATTTGGTAAATTCTAAAAAGTTATTTTTTTTTCTCATTAAAGTACACTCTGCACCCCATCTTGACTGAAAAAAACAGAAATGTAGAAATTTTTGCAAATGTATTAAAAAAAAAAAATGAAATATCACATGGTCATAAGTGAGCAAAGGCTATGAATAGACACTCATATTTAAGTCACATGCTGTCTATGTCCTTGTGATCCTCCTTTAGATGGTTCTACTCCTTCATTGGAGTCCAGCTATGTTTAATTAAACTGATAGTACTTGATTTGGAAAGGCACACACCTGTCTATATAAAGACCTCACAGCTCACAGTGCATGTCAGACCAAGGTTGCAAAAGAATTTCTGCATTACTCAAGGTTCCTGAGAGCATAGTGGCCTCCATAATCCTTTAATGGAATAAGTTTGGGATCACCAGAAGTCTTCCTAGACCTGGCCGTTCAGCCAAACTGAGCAATCGTGGGAGAAGAGCCTTGGTGAAAGAGGTAAAGAAGAACCCCAAGATCACTGTGACTGAGCTCCAGAGATGCAGTAGGGAGATAGTTGACTTTGTGGAACTCTCTCCTATCACTGCAGCCTTCCACCTGTCGTACCTTTATGGCAGAGTAGCCAGACGGAAGCCTCTCCTCAGTGCAAGACATATGAAAGCCCACATAGAGTTTGCTCAAATACACATGAAGGACTCCCAGACTATGAGAAATAAGATTCTATGGTCAGATAAGACGAAGATAGAACATTTTACTAATAAATCTAAGTGGTATGTGTTTAGAAAATCATGCACTGCTCATCACCTGCCCAATACAATCCCAACAGTGAAACATGATGGTGGCAGCATCATACTATGGGGGGGGTTTCAGCTGCAGGGACAGGACGACTGGTTGCAATTGAAGGAAACATGAATGCAGCCAAGTACAGAGATATCCTGGATGAAAACATCTTCCAGAGTGCTCTGGACCTCAGACTTGGCCGAAGGTTCACCTTCCAACAAGACAATGACCCTAAGCACACAGCTAAAATAACAAAGGAGTGGCTTCAGAACAACTCTGTGACCATTCTTGACTGGCCCAGCCAAAGCCCTGACCTAAACCCAATTGAGCATCTCTGGAGAGACCTGAAAATGGCTGTCCACCAACGTTCACCATCCAACCTGACAGAACTGGAGAGGATGTGCAAGGAAGAATGGCAGAGGATCCCCAAATCCAGGTGTGAAAAACTTGTTGCTTCATTCCCAAGAAGACTCATGGCTGTACTAACTCAAAAAGGTGCTTCTGCTCAATACTGAGCCAATGGTCGGAATACCTATGACCATGTGATATTTCAGTTTTTCTTTTTTAATAAATTTGCAAAAATTTCAACATTTCTGTTTTTATTTTTTCACTCAATATGGGGTGCAGAGTGTACTTTAACCCCTTTACCCCCCAAGGTTTTTTGCACGGTAATGACCAGGCCAATTTTTACAATTCTGACCACTGTCACTTTATGAGGTAATTACTCTGGAATGCTTCAACGGATCCCTCTGATTCTGAGATTGTTTTTTCGTGACATATCGTACTTCATGATTGTGGTAAAATTTCTTCGATATCACTTGCGTTTATTTGTGAAAAAAATGGAAATTTGGCAAAAATTTTGCAATTTTCAAAATTGCAATTAATTTTTATGCCCTTAAATCAGAGAGATATATCACACAAAATAGTTAATAAATAACATTTCCCACATGTCTACTTTACATCAGCACAATTTTGGAACCAAATTTTATTTTTTTTTATTAGGGAGCTATAAGGGTTACGTTGACCAGCAATTTCTCATTTTTCCAACAAAATTTACAAAACCATTTTTTTAGGGACCACATCACATTTGAATCATAGAATCATAGAATGGTAGAGTTGGAAGGGACCTCCTGGGTCATCTGGTCCAACCCCCTGCTCAAAGCAGGATTCACTAAATCATCTCAGACAGATGTCTGTCCAGCCTCTGTTTGAAGACGTCCATTGAAGGGGAACTCACCACCTCTCGTGGCAGCCTGTTCCACTCATTAATCACCCTAACTGTCAAAAAGTTTTTTCTAATATCTAATCTGTGTCTCCTCCCATTTAGTTTCATCCCATTGCTTCTAGTCTTTCCTTGTGCAAATGAGAATAAAGATGATCCTTCTACAATGTGACAGCCCTTGACATATTTGTAGACAGCTATTAAGTCTCCTCTCAGTCTTCTTTTTTGCAAGCTAAACATTCCCAAATCCTGCAACCGTTCCTCATAGGACATGGTTTGCAGACCAGTCAACATTCTGGTCGCTCTTCTCTGAACTTGCTCCAGTTTGTCTATGTCTTTTTTAAAATGTGGTGCCCAAAACTGTACACAGTATTCCAGATGAGGTCTGACCAAAGAGGAGTAAAGACCGATAATGACTTCACGTGATCTAGACTGTATGCTTCTGTTAATACATCCCAGAATTGTATTTGCCTTTTTTGCTGCTGCATCACACTGTTGACTCATGTTCAGTCTATGATCTATTAGTATACCTAAGTCTTTTTCACATGTACTGTTGCTTAGCTCTATTCCTCCCATTCTGTATATGCTTTTTTCATTTTTATTGCCCAGATGTAGTACTTTGCATTTTTCCCTGTTAAAAACCATTCTGTTGGTTGCTGCCCACTGCTCCAGTTTATTTAGGTCTTTTTGAATCCTCTCTCTCTCTTCTCTAGTATTAGCTATCCCTCCTAGCTTTGTGTCATCAGCAAATTTAATCAGTTTACCCTCAATTCCTTCATCTAAATCATTGATAAAGATGTTGAACAATACAGGTCCCAGGACGGAGCCCTGTGGTACCCCACTTGAGACATTCATCCAGCTGGATGTGAAGCTATTTACAACCACCCTTTGAGTCCGATCACTAAGCCAGTTATGAATCCACCTAACAGTTGCCTGGTCCATTGCATACTTGGTCATTTTTTCAATAAGGATGGTGTGAGATACTTTGTCAAATGCTTTGCTGAAGTCAAGATATACTATATCTACAGCATTTCCCTGATCCACCCAGTCAGTGATTCTGTCATAGAAGGAAATTAAGTTAGTCTGACATGACTTGTTAGTTACAAACCCATGCTGACTCTGGTTAATCACTTCATTCTTATCCATGTACTTACATACATGTTGTTTAATAATTTGTTCAAAGATCTTTCCTGGTATAGAAGTCAGACTCACCGGCCTGTAGTTCCCTGGGTCCACCTTCTTCCCCTTTTTGAAGATAGGAACAACATTTGCTCTTCTCCAGTCTTCTGGGACTTCTCCTGTTCTCCAAGAATTTTCAAAGATTATGGAGAGTGGTTCTAAAGTTCAAAGTTTGAAGTAACTTTGAGAGGTCTTTATGACAGAAAATACCCAAAAGTGACACCATTCTAAAAACTGCACCCCTCAAGGTGCTCAAAACCACATTCAAGAACTTTATTAACCCTTCAGGTGCTTCACAGGAATTTTTGGAATGTGGAAGAAAAAGTCATAACTTACTTACCGGTAACGGGATTTTTCGGAGACCATGACAGCACCACGAGAGAGGGGATCAGCCCACCAAGGACAGGAAACCTACAGGCTTAAAAGGGGCGGCCCGCTCTCTCACCTCAGTTTGGATTACAGAGCATTGAGAGGACCACCAGGTTAGTAGACATAGCAAACAACCATAAAAATAATTTTTTTTATACAACACCACTAAGTGAGAAAATTTTAATTAATAAATGAGGAGTGCTCCTATAAAGTGAAGGGAGGGAATATAAGGGTGCTGTCATGGTCTCCTAAAAATCCAGTTACCGGTAAGTAACTTATGACTATCGGTCGACCATGACAGCACTACGAGAGAATTGCAGAGATGAAGAAGTCTAGGGAGGGACCACAGCCTGGAGCACCCTTTTCCCAAATGTGAGGTCAGATGAAACACCCAAATCCAGTCTATAGTGCCTATAGAAGGTAGATGGAGAAGACCAGGTAGCAGCCTTAGATATGTCTTCCATCGTGACACCTGTCTTCTCTGCCCGTGAGGTCGCCACTGCTCGGGTACAGTGAGCCTTCCACCCCTGTGGCACTTCCTCACCGCTGGAGGCATAGGCTAGAATAATAGCTTCCCTGATCCACCCCCATCTTCGGACTATTTGGGAAAAAATGTCCTGCTTTAGTTCTCATTAACCCTGCCTCAGAGTAGTCTGCCTTTATGTTTTCTTTTCCTTTGATGTGGAGGGCCGTTAAGATAAAGAGATGGCATTCCGAAATCTGAGAAAGTTGATCCGTCACTTTCATCAGTGATCCTGAAAGTGTACCCCCCTGATGGTTCACGTAAGATACCGCTATCCTATTATCTGAAAGGATCTTAACTAGTGTTGAAAGAGCATGCTCGACACTGCTCGTTACTCGCCCGAGCATCACGCTACTCGGGATGTTTGGCGAGCACCGAGTATTTCAGGGTTACTCGGGCAGGAGCTCGGGTCTCCGCCCAGCATGTTTGGCGCTCTTGACACAGCCAATGAACATGCAGGGATTGCCAGCCAGTCACTGTAATGCCGCAGCCATGTTGTTTGTGGCCAATACAGTGATTGGCTGGCTGCACAGCGTCACCTCGAGTATTTAAAACCGGGTGCCGCCATCTTGGACACAGTCGCTCCGAATCAGCCAGTGTAGGGTTAGTGCTGCCGAGCTAGGGAGAGATATATAGTGCGAAAAAGGTAGTGTAGGGTCTCTAAAGCCTGCCAAACCAAACAAATAGCCCTTCTCAGGACTAATGTCCATCCCAGATATCAGGCAGGCAGGCTGTATAGGAGATGCAGTGGTTATACCAGCAAACGCTGCATTACAGTCCTGTGTGCTCCTGTTGGTCAAACTGCTAGACTTATCCCCCGGTCTCAGGAGCCAGGAAAAATCCTTTTTTTTTTCATCTAAATCCTGTATTTTTTTTTTCCTCAGTCAGACTGTACAAATACGCGTCTTATTAATCTTTAGGTATCCCCCCACCCCCCAAAAAAAAATTGAGTGCGTCTGTGACTGTTCAGACACCAATATATTTGTTTAAGAGAGTCTGTTGTAGGCCAGAAAAATATAACTGTGGTTTTCCTCTTCCACGGTTCTAATCTCCTTTTTATCACCCTTTTTCCATTGATAGTGCGAGTGTAAGCTATTTTACTTCATTTACAATGGGCAAGGCGCGTGGCAAGGGATGTGGAACTGGATGTTCTGGTGATGGTGCGTGTAGAGGACTGGGCCGCGGCCAAGGTGAAAATGTGCCACAACCAACAGCCACATCTTCTCGCTCCCACTTCTTGACCGAATTACTAGGGAAGCACACTACAACACCAGTATAGCGAACTGATCAGTGTGAACAGGTTATTAATTGGATAGCAGATAATTCTTCCAGTTACCTTGGCACCACCACCTCCGGTCTGTCTTCCACACGGTCAAATCTTAGTAGCCGTGAGTCTCGACTGCATACTCCTCCTCACCCTGATGCTCCTTCCTCCCACCATGCCGAGTGTCATCAGACAGCAACTGATCCCACACTTGGACACTCTGAAGAGCAGTTCACTGGTCCATTTCCATATTTGTGCCATTCGCCTGCTCCACTTGAAGTGGTGGAAGAGGAGATCCTATGTAGTGATGCCCAAATATTTGAACAGCCATGGCCACAGGAAGTTGACGCTGGCAATATGTCACAAGAGGTGGACAATGATGAGACGCAATTGCCACGAAGTGAGGAGGAGGATCGTGGTGCGCAAGTGGAAGAGGAGGTGGTGGATGATCAAGTAACTGACCCAACGTGGCAGGAGGACAAGCAGAGCGAGGCCAGCAGCACACAGGGGGAGGGAGGCAGAGTACCCCAACAGGCAGAAAGAAGCAGTGTGGTGGCCGCACACAGAAGGCGGGCAACAGTTCCCCGTAACACCAACATGAGGGACGTTGCCAGTACAACCGGTAGGTCTTCCAGAGTTTGGAATTTTTTTAAAGACTCTGCTGATAACCCCAAAAAGGCCATTTGTACCACCTGCCATGCCAGCATCAGCAGGGGTGACACATGGCAGCAAAGCACCCGACTTTGTGGAGTGAATCCCAGGGTCCACGACCAGTGTCAGCGGGTATCACCACTGCTTCTTCCTCTGTTGTACGTGTAATAGAACACCCAGTTGTGCGTGCAAGTCAATACCCTGTCCATACTGCATGCAAAGATGCCCCCTCTTCTCTCAGTCTTCACTTGTTATGGCAGTTTCTCAAGAAACAGCATCAATGTCAAAGTCCACGACCCACTGCAGCGTTCAATTGTCCAGATCCCAGAGCTTTGAACGAAAGCGCAAATTCGCAGCAAACAACCCACAGGCCACAGTCCTAACTTCGCACATTTCACGACTGCTTGCATTGGAAATGCTGCCTTTTAGGCTGGTGGAGACGGAATCCTTCTGCAACCTTAAGGCGGTGGCCGTCACTCGGTACTCGGTCCCCAGCAGACATTATTTAGCCCGGTGTGCCATCCCCGCACTACACAAGCACGTGTCCCAAAACATCTGCCGTGCCCTCAACAATGCAGTTATTGGGAGAGTCCACCTGACAAGGGACACGTGGACAAGTGCTTGTGGCCAGGGATGGTACATCTCCCTGACGGCACACTGGGTAAACATAGTGGAAGCAGGGACCAAGTCAGACCTTGGGACGGAACACATCCTCCCCACACCGAGGATTGCGGGCCCTATGTCAGTCAGAGTTGCCCCCACAGTGTAGAGCTCCTGCGCATCATCCTCCACCTCCTCATGTTCAGCCTCCATCTCGGATATCACCACATCAGTTTCAAGCTGGAAGCACTGCAGTACTGCCTCAGCCAAGCGGCAACAGGCTGTGATAAACCTCACACTGCTTGTGAGTTGTGGACAGCTGTGAAAGAACAGGCAGATCTGTGGCTGAGACCACTGAACCTACATCCAGACATGGTCGTGTGTGGCAATGGCCGTAACCTGGTGGCGGATCTGAGGCGAGGCGGGATCACACACATACCATGCCTGGCTCATGTGCTTAACCTCGTCGTTCAGTGGTTTCTTAAATCGTACCCCGAGTTGCCAGATCTGCTCGTCAAAGTACGCCGCCTGTCAGCTCATTTTCGCAAGTTGGCAACAGCTTCCGCCGCCCTTGCTGTGTTGCAGCAGCGTTTGCAACTTCCGTCACACCGACTGGTGTGTGATGTCCCCACATGTTGGAACTCTACCCTCCACATGTTGCAAAGGATTTGTGAGCAGAAGAGAGCAGTTGTGGAGTACCAGCTGCAACAAGGCCGTCGATATTCTGGTCAGACTCCACACATAAGACCTCAGGAGTGGACCTGGATGTCTGACATATGTACCATCCTGACAAACTTTGAGGAGTCCACCAAGATGGTGAGTGGCGATGACGCCATCATTAGCGTCAGCATCCCACTTGTCTGTCTTTTGCAACGTTCTCTGCAGAGAAATAAAGAGGAGGCATTGCAGCCAGAGTATGATGAGATTGATCAAGAAGCCGTAGCGGTCGATTACACATAGCCCAGCCTCATCTCATCCCAGCGTGCATTGGGGGACAATGAAGGAGAGGAGGAAGAACAGGAGCTGGTATCATGCGCTGTAGACGGTAGTACCTGTACAACTGTCATACAGTCGGTTCAGCGTGGGTGGCCTGAGGACATTGGGGAGGAGGAGGAGGAGAGCATGGTCAGTCGTCATTTTGGTGAGGACACGGAAGTCTTGCCCATTACCAGTCTGGCACGCATGGCTGACTTTGTTATGCTACCTTAACCGTGACCCTCGCGTTGTCAAAATGTTGTGTGACAGTCATTACTGGTTGGTGACACTTTTAGACCCCCGCTACAAGGAGAACTTTCACTCTCTTATTCCTGAAGTGGAGAGGTCTACAAAAATGGGGCAGTACCAGAAGGCCCTTGCTGCAGAACTGTTAAAAAAATTCCCATTTGAACATGCTTGCGGCAGAGGTCACAGTTCGTTGACCAACCAAGGCGTACAGGCGGGAGAGACGCAACTCCAATCCAACAGATGCAGGGTGACACTGTCAAAGTTCTGGGACAGTTTTCTGAGACCCGCCCAGCTTACAGGCCCTGATGAGTAAGGTACTCTCACAAGGAGTGGAAAGATTCAAATGATGATGAGGGAGTACCTTGCCGACCGTACCAGCGTCCTCCGTGATTCCTCTATGCTTTTTAATTATTGGGTATCCAAGCTGGACACTTGGAATGAACTCGCTCTGTACGCCTTGGAGGTCCTGGCCTGCCCTGCCACTAGCATGTTATCGGAGCGTGTTTTTAGAGCCGCTGGGGGAATTATAACTGATAAGCGCACTCGCCTGTCAACTGACAAGCTGACCCTTATCAAAATGAACAAGGGCTGGATTGGGCGAGACTTCTCATCACCACCAAATGACAGCAGAGTAACAAAGTCAAATCCACTGTGTTATTTAGGATGGTGTATTCCCATCCACCGCTTCACACCCACACATGGGTATAAGCTTCCTCATTTCAGCTGTATTTTGCTCTTCTCCTTATCCTCAGCCTCTACCACCACTATACCACCAGGGTGACCGTGGTCCGTGTTGCCAGCATTGCAAGTTCCTCCGTCCTAATTTTTGCCAGCTTTTGCTTGGAAGGCATAGGCAAAGACTATGGGAGATCCACTCCCCAATAATGGGAATAATGATTTTAATATGCTGTACTGCATGGCTCTTGTAAGGGGCATGAAAACAGTCTTGTTAAGCTTCTGCGACCTCCACCACTTTTCCAAGGGGCATTAAAACCATTTTGTTAAGCTAGTGCGACCTCCACCACTTTTCCAAGGGGCATTGATATTGTCTTTTTATTCCACTGCGACCTCTACGTCTCTTCCAAAGAGCATTAAAACAGTCTTGTTAAGCTACTGCGACCTCCACCACTTTTCCAAGGGGCATTGATATTGTCTTTATATTCCACTGTGACCTTCACGTCTCTTCCAAGGGGCATTGCATTTCCTCCTAATTTTAGTCAGCTTTTGCTTTTCAATGCTTAGGCGAACAGTAAGGGAGACTCACTCCCCAATAATGGGTAGAAGGTTTTTAGTATGCTGTAATCCACGTCTGTTTCAAGGGGCATTGCATTTCCTCATAATTTTTGGAAATCCATCCATTCACTGCTTAGGCCAACAGTGCACAGGAGACCCAGTTGCTATAAATGGAAAAAACGGTTTAGTTAAGGCCCTCTGACCTCCATGTCACTTCCAAGGGGCATTGGAGTGCCTCAAAATTTTTGGTAGGCATTGCACTCACGGCATGCCCTATAACTGTGTAGCCAAATCGCTCCTTTTGGTACAGAAACATATCTTACAAGACATGTGTGATTGACTGGCCTGATATTGATGTGAATGGTCCCTGTACCTCCTGCTCTTTCTCCTTTGCCACCACCTCATCCATCACGTGAAGCTTTGTTTTAAAATGAGTCATAGAACTGGTATAGTAGCAGGAAAACATCCAGCAACCCTCGGAGGAGGTAGGATATGCGCCAAACCGCTGACCACCTCTGGCCTAGCCGCTACTACATACATGCGCTCGCATTCCAACAAAGCTCCTCCTCGTGATCCTCCTCCTCCTCCTCCTCCTCGTGATCCTCCTCCTCCTCCTCGTGATCCTCCTCCTCCTCCTCCTCGTGATCCTCCTACTCCTCCTCCTGATCCTCCTCGTGATCCTCCTCATGATCCTCCTCCTCCTCGTGATCCTCCTCCTCCTCCTCGTGATCCTCCTCGTGATCCTCCTCCTCCTCGTGATTCTCCTCCTCCTCCTCCTCGTGATCCTCCTCCTCCTCGTGATCCTCCTCCTCCTCGTGATCCTCCTCGTGATCCTCCTCCTGATCCTCCTCCTGATCCTCCTCCTCTATAGGGACGGCTGGGGGCCATTTATGGACACCCGGCCACCCCCAGGAGGCTGGGGACAGTGTGTGGACACCCGGCTGCCCCCTGGCAGCTGGGGACTGAGCGTGGACACCCGGCCGCTGGGCGGCTGGGGACAGAGTATGGATAACAGGCCGCCAACGCAGCCATGACGTGGTGGCCAGATTCCCCCTCGACATGCCTAATAGGCCCAATTTGAAGTGCAAGCTAGCAGTATGGTATTGCAGCCTGGTGGTGGGTGGGTGGCAGGTTGCTGCATTGCAAGGAATGGGGGAGGTACAATTGAACACTGCCCTGGGACAAGGACTTGCACGGGGATAGTTGCAAGTCTGCATTTTCTGATGCGTCAAGGATCACTTCTGATGGGCACACTTTTAGGCAGTGACCTGGGTGTCAGAAATGCTTCCAGGGGTCTTCCCCATGCAGTTCCCATGTCTTTTCAGCACTGTATGCATGTGTCACACAGCACATGGCCAGATAAGATTGTAAAATGTTAAAATGACATTTCCCAGTGAATGCATTTGTCATGATTGAAAGCAATACAAAAGTGCAAAAACGCATAAAAAATGCTACTTGTGAACATAGCCCAATGTGTGGAGGAGTATTTTTGTTTTTGGTTATTTATTTTATCTTATACACAAGTCTTTACCCTAGAAAGGAAATCACTTAACATATTTCACAGGAAAACCTTTTCAGTTTTGTTTTTGAATGTTTTATTGTGAGCCCGTAAAAGTGGCTTAATACCTCTGACCACGTTGTTGACAGCAGTATCTTGGGATCATAAATGCTTCCTGGCGTGATTCCCATGCTGTCCCCATGTCTTTTGAGCACTGTCACTATCGTTTTGGGCACTTTTTTGGCTTTCTAGAGACTGCCGGGGGTGCCGCCGCAAAAATGCTCGGGTCTCCCATAGAATAACATTGGGCTCGTTGCTCAGGTCGAGCACCCGAGCATCACGGTGAGCTCGGCTCGAGCTTCGAGCATTTTAGTGCTCGCTCAACACTATTCTTAACCCCTCTGGGTCACTCCCCCTTCTGCCCCCTGGCTGGGCCTATATCTCCAACTCTGGCCTCTCTCAGCTAAAAACTCCAAAAACTATACTTCCTTAATGGACGGTCCTAGGGAGCCGGTTCTGGTGTCATCGAATCCAGCTGGCCACTGCTACACGTGGAGACCAAACACAGTGGTCCTAGAAGTTTCCGAAAGACTGTGTAGTCTATCTCCCTATCCCTGCATGTTAGACTGTGCTGGAAGCTAGGGTGACATTCATGTTCGGGTGGCTCCAAAAATTTATTTGGTGTATCACTGGGATGTATCGTATTGCCATAACTCGGTATTGAATTATACTTGTTTGACACAAGGATATGCCACATGGCTGGGGTCCACAGCGGGCCTTCCTGTAGCAGCTCCACATCTGCTGGTGGTGGGGTGTTTCACTCACTGTCCCTCAGCCCCCTCCCTTCTGCTTGCTGCAAATGTGTCCAGTTACAGCCATACAGTGTAGATCTGTATAATCCCCTGCCAAACAGGGCACAATGATTAACATGAGATTATATCTCCAGTATTCTTCACAGTTGGGCTAGGGTTGGGTTTGGGCTAGGGTTGTGCTTGGATTAAGGTTGTAGCGGGGGTTTGGGTTAGGATTGTGTTGGTGTTGGGATTCTTTCAAAAGTAAAAGAAAAAAAATGACGACAATATAGCGACTAGTGTTGAGCGCATGTGCTCGCTACTTGAGTTTGCATCGGGTGCTCGGGTATGCACCAAGTATCACGGGTGCTCGAGTAACATGCTCTAGTCTCCACCCCATATGCTTCGCGGCCAAAAAAAACATGCGGGGATTGCCTGCCATGGACGAGCGATCCCCGCATGTTTTTTTAGAGTATCTAACAACCATGAAACATATGGGGTGGGAACTCGAGCATGTCACTCATGCACCCACGATACATGGTGCTTACTCGAGTGCCCCACACAAACCCAATTAATGACAACTTATTCAATATGATGACCTATTGTTATCAAATTCTGTGTCGTACCTCTGGGTTCAAAATGTTCACTATACTCCTTAATAAAATCCTTGAGGGGTATAGTTTCCAAAATTGGGTCACTTGTGGGGGGGTTTCCACTGTTTAGGTGCATCAGGGGCTCTCCAAACAACGCGACATGGCGAGCGATCTCGATTCCAGCCAATTTTTGTGTTCAAAAAGTCACACAATGCTCCTTCCCTTCTGAACCCCGCAGTGCACCCAAACAGTGTATTTTCCCCACATATGGGGTATCTGTATACTCAGAAGAAACTGCACAACAGTTTTGGGATACATTTTCTCCTCTTACCCTTGTGAAAATAAAACATTTGGGGCTAAAAGATCATTTTGGTGGAAAAAGTTTTTTTATTTTTTTATTTTCACGGCTCCATGTTATAAACTTCTGTGAAGCACCTGGGGGTTCAAAGTGCTCACCACACATCTAGTTAAGTTCCCTGAGAGGTCTAGATTCCAAAATTGTGTCACTTGTGGGGGGTTTCCACTTTTTAGGCACATCAGGGGCTCCCCAAACACAACATGGCGTCCGCTAATTATTCAAACAAATTTTACATTCAAAAAGTCAAAAGGTGCTCCATCCCTTCCGAACTCTGCCGTGCGCCCAAACAGTAATTTTTCCCCACATATGTGGTATCTACGTTCTCAGGAAAAATTGCACAACAATTTATTTGTTATCGTGAAAAAAAAAAAAAAAAATGGATCTAAAGTAACATTTTTGTGAAAAAAAAATAAGTGTTCATTTTTTTCTTCCGCATTCCAACAATTCTTGCAAAGAACCTGAAGGGTTAATACACTTCTTGAATGTGGATTTCAGTACCTTGAGGGGGTGCAGTTTTTTTGAATGGTGTCACTTATGGGTGTTTTCTGTCTTAAAGGCTCAACAAAGTCACTTCAAATGTGATGTGGTCCCTAAAAAAATTATTTTGTAAATTTTGTTGTAAAAATGAGAAATCACTGGTCAACTTTTAACCCTTATAACTTCCTAACAAAAAAAAATGTTGGTTCCAAAATTGTGCTGATGTAAAGTAGACACGTGAGAAATGTTATTTATTAACTATTTTATGTGACATAGCTCTCTGATTTAAGGGCATGAAAATTCAATTTTTGAAAACTGAAATTTTCAAAATTTTTGCCAAACTTCCGATTTTTTCACAAATGAATGCAAGTCAAATCGAAGAAATTTTACCACTATCATGAAGTACAATAGGTCATGAAAAAACAGTCTCAGAATAAGTAAGATCAATTGAAGCTTTCAATAGTAATTACCTCATAAAATGACAGTGTTCAGAGTTGTAAAAATTGGCCTGGTCACTAACATGCAAACCACCCTTGGTGTAAAGGGATTAACTAAGAGTTTTCTTCTATATCCCCAAAAAGGTGATTTACACCAAAGCCTTGATGGATCCATTCACTATGTTGAGGTAAATGGAGTAATTTTGATCTCTACCTAACCTCTGTTTGGTGGTATCTGCTATTTTTAGGCCTGCACCAGACAATGCTTTTTTGTGCCCCAAAAAATGCCAAAATGACTGGACATCACCAAAACACATGCTGAGCAAAGTCCAAAGTGACTTCATCTGCTTCATTACAATTAGTGATTCTGTCATGGGTTTCATCTGAATAATAATTTGGGGGGTGATTTACACAGAAACCCAGAGGCAAGCGATCAGTGTAGAGCACGGGATAAATGTGAACCGAGCCTTATACTGATTTTTGGGAGGAAAAATGAAAAAAAATAAACATTAAATCAAGAATTGATCTTTTTGCGCTATTCATCATGCTGTTTAAGTGAGGAGACAGCTTTATTCTTTGGGTCAGTATTATTCCAGTGATACCAGATTTGAATCAGTTTTTTTTTTTTTTAAATCTTTTGCTACTTTTACACAAAACTTTTTTCTCTACCATATGTTAAGAGTCATTCTTTATTCTTTCAGCCAACAAAATCGTATGAAGGCTTGTTTTATTTGCAGGAAAAGTTCATTGGACATGACCTCACCTCATTCACGTCACTGACAGCGTGGGAAAATTCTCACTCTGAAGCGCTGAGTGCAGGAGAATTTTCCCACGCTGTCAGTGACATGCATGAGGTGAGCCGAGTTCATTGGACATGACCTCGGCTCATCTTTATGCCGTCACAGAGAGACACTGAGGAGCGCAAGCATGCCTGCGCTTCTCAGTGTCTGCGGGATGACAGGCTGGATGGCAGCGTTCTGCTGCGGTCCAGCCTGTCATCTCGATGTAGCAGAGCTGAAGCTGTCGTGGGAACCATGGAAAGGTAAGGATGAGGTTGCTTTATTATTTTTCTTTTATTGCAGGAGATTGTTGGCTTCAGCTGGAATGGGCGTGATGGTAAGTATAGTTTAATTTAGAACAATAAAGAATTGTGTGTTTATTTCAATTAAAGGACTTTTTTCTGGGTGTTTGTGTTTTTTTTAAATACTTTACTAGAAATTCATGGTGGTCATGTCTAATATTGGCGTGACCCCATGAATTTCGGGCTTAGGACCAGCTGATAATGCCAAGCTGGCCTTAACCCCTTTATTACCCATTGAGCCACCGGACCAGGGCCTTGGATGAGTTGGGTACAGCGCCAGAAGATGGCGCTTCTATGAACGCGCCACTTTCCGGGGTGGCAGCGGACTGCAATTTGCAGCGGGTGGGGCCCAGAAAGCTTGGGCCTCCCTGGGCTGCGGATTCCAGCCCCCAGCTGCCTAGTTGTACCTGGCTGGACACAAAAATAGGGCGAAGCCCCACGTATTTTTTTTTAAATTATTTCATGAAATTCATGAAATAATTAAGAAAAAAAGGCCTTCCCTATATTGTTGTGTCCGGCCAGGTACAAATAGGCAGCTGGTGGTTGGGGGCAGCCCGTTCCTGCCTGCTGTACCTGGCTGGACACAAATATAGTGCGAAGCCCCACGTCAATTTTTTTTTTTAATTATTTCATGAAATAATTTTTTAAAAAAAGGGCTTCCCTATATTGTTGTGTCCGGCCAGGTACAAATAGGCAGCTGGTGGTTGGGCGCAGCCCGTTCCTGCCTGCTGTACCTGGCTGGACACAAATATAGGGCGAAGCCCCACATCAATTTTTTTTTTATTTCATGAATTTCCTGAAATAATTAAAAAAAATATTGACTTGGGGCTTCGCACTATATTTGTGTGTGCAGCCAGGTACAACTAGGCAGCTGGGGGATGGAATCTGCAGCGCAGGGAGGCATAAGCTTTATGCCCCCCCCCTCCGGTGCAAATTGCAGTCTGCAGCCACCCCGGAAAATGGCGCGTTCATAGAAGCTGGATGCTGTACCTGGCTGGCATACAAAAATATGGCAAAGCCCACGTCAAAATTTTTGGGAAAAATTAATTAAAAAATAAATAATAATTTAGGGACTGCATCTTTATTAACTCCTCAAATGTCATTTAGTGTTAAAATAAAGGATTTATTTAAAAAAAAATTGGCATGGGGATCCCCCATAATTTTAGGCTCTAGCGGAGGTTAAGCAGACGGCTGGGGCAGATGTTTGAAGCCTGGGAAGTGGGTAATACCCACGGAGCTTCCCAGACTACTAATTTGAGCCCCCAGCTGAATACCTAGCCTTTACTAGCTATTAAAATGGGGGACCCCCCCCAAAAAAAATGACGTAGGGTACCCCCTATTTAATAGCTAGCAAAGGCTAGGCAGACAGCTGGGGGCTGATATTAATAGCCCAGGAAGGGTGCCATGAATATTGGCCCCCTCCCAGGCTAGAAACACCAGCCGTCAGCTGCCCCAGAAATGGCGCATCCATAGGATGCGCCAACTCTGGCACTTAGCCTCGCTCTTCCACGCTGCCCTGGTGCGGTGGCAGGGGGTAATAGGGTTGGGGTTCATGTCAGCGCCAGCTGCTATGAAGCCCAGGTTAGTAATGATGGGCGTCTATAAGACACCCCCATTACTAACCTACAAAGTGTTAAAAAGAAAAAAAACACACTACACCCAGAAAAAAATAATTTATTTGAAATAAAACACACAATTTTATTTAATTCTTAGTTTACTAAAAAAAAATAGTTACCTGTCCACATTCCTGCGCTGATCTCCCGTGCACAGCTGTCACATCTGGAGATGGTGACAGCTGTGCATGGCTGCTGTAAGCTCACGCTGCCGGGAACACGTCCGCTCCCGGCAGCGGGAGCCACTGACTGAGGTCACCGGAGTGCATTCAGGCAGCGCAGCTCCGGAGACCTCCTTTACGGCACTGCTGTACCATGGGAATTTCTCATGATACAGCAGGGCCGTAAAGGAGCTAACCGGAGCAGCGCTGCCTGAACTCCGGCGAACCCTTACGGCCCCATCATTCTAGCGGCGGCAGCGGTTCAGAGCGGTCACGTTCTATGTGGCTGCTCTAAACTGGAGATCTTCGTTGGACACTCGTGGACTACTGCTGAGGGGTAAGGATAAGGTTGTGGTTTATTATTTTATATTTTATTACAGGAGATCGATGGCCTCGGGGAATTAGGTGTCTAGGTGAGTATAGGTGTAGTTTTTTATTTTTTACTTTATTTTAGGTGGCGATCGGCGGGGACAGGTAATGTATGAACTAATTTATTGTAGGTAACCACTGGCCACCAATGACATGTATTTAAAATTTATTGGGGACACAGTAGGGCAATTTATATAGCAGGATCAGGCTGATGGGAACTACTGCTCCCATCGAGCTGATCCTGCTGGCACGAGTGGACGGGGGACAGACATAGGCTTATGGGAGTAGTAGTGTCACATCGGCCTATGTCTGCCTGCACGCACACACCCGCACACATCCCGCAGACATCGCACAGACACCGCACACACTCGCAGACATCGCACAGACACCGCACACACTCGCAGACATCGCACAGACACCGCGCACACATCGCACACACACCAATCATGACGGGCTGATTGTCTGGGAGGTGACGCTGTGCGGCCAGCCAATCACTGTAATGCCCACAAACAACATGACTGCGGCATTATAGTGACTGGCTGGCAATCCCTGCATGTTCATTGGCTCTGTAAAGAGCACCAAACATGCAGGGCGGAGACCCGAGCTCCCGCCGAGTAACCCGGAAATGCTCGGTGCTCGCCGAACATCCCGAGTAGCGTGATGCTCGGGCGAGTACCGAGCAGTGTCGAGCATGTTCGCTCAACACTAGTCATTACATATCACACTAGTAACTCTCCCTTCATGTAAAATAGTCTATGGAGGCAGCGTTATCATCCAGGCAGCATCCGCCCCATAGCCGAGAAGAGGTCATTTATATAAAGTGATAAAAAATATGACTGATCAACAACAAGACATCTGATACGAGACATACAGGGATCATTTTTTTCAGCAGTCTATAACCTGTATGCCCATATTAATAGTTTTTATGGGTCAAATGTGGTGACAGACTCCATTTAAGCAACTTTAAGCTAAATACCGACCTCCTGCCATAAGGGTTTATAGGGGGCAAATAGGCTGCACACTACACTGTGGTGGTCAGGAATTTTGATGTATCTAGCAGTCCTTCTAAATGTTTAGATACCTTCTGATAAAGAGCACAGGCAATCCATTCACAATTTTAAAGCAGAGATGTCACATTCTCTCTCTCTAGTCTAAAATGTTAATGATGCAATAATTTAGAAGTGGTCACTTAATTATGCCTTTCATTCCTACAAAAGCTTTTCAGAAATTCCCAAAAGATCAGCATACTCATGTCTTAATATTTAGTACATGCTCATAGCTACACAGAGTATATTAAGGAAAATTCAGCACAATATTTTGCTTTACAACTAAATGTTGCTTTACAGTAATTATGATTGTAGAACTACAATTTTCATTAGCAAGAACTTACATTTTCTTGGTCATCTGGCAAGTGTATAGAAGTATTAGACAGCTGCTAATTGTGACCTACTGAAATGACAAATACATTTAGCTAGGGTCAATAACCACTGACCAAATTATTTTTTCAACCCAACATCTAATGCTAGCAGTCACCTTTAACTATGATCCTTAGGACATGTTAAAACCAGTTGAGAAAAGGCGGCTTTGTTAGGAAATTTTATATTACAATATAAAATAGTCATATTATCAGAATCATTGCTGGCATTAGTTACTGCAAATGGTGCAATTTGCAGATGTTTCTACTGTCACCTGTAAGAGGCTAAAAAAGATCCACCATCAACTTTAAAGAGTAGAACTATATGAACCCCCTGTAATGTCCCAAACTTTTGTTTCTTTTGTTGGTTGCGATATGAAACCATTGACCCAGTTGTGGCGGAGGAACCACCTGGATACCTTGCATTGTTGTTCTGCAAATGTCATGTTGAAGTCTTGCATGTGCCATTCATATGCGATGTGATATCATGGTAAACTGTGCTACATAATGCCAGCAAAATATTATGTCTATAACATAACTAACTAAAAAGGGATATTACTACTGCAACACCACTCTGGTATATATTTATGCCATATATTATGTTCTATGATGCAACAGGCTTGAAAGGTAAATGTTAAGCCCCCGTCTCACATAGCGAGATCGCTGCTGTGTCACGGTTTTGGTGACGCAACAGCGACCTCACCAGCAATGTCGCAATGTGTGACACTTTGCAACGATCAGGCCCCTGCTGTGAGGTCGCTGATTGCTGAAAAGTGTCCTGGACCATTTTTTGGTCGTTGCTCTCCCGCTAGTCAGCACATATCGCTGTGTGTGACCAGCGGGAGCAGCGATCAGGCTGGTAACTATGGTAAACATCGGGTTACTAGGGGCACACGCGCACTTAGTAACCCGCTGTTTATCATGGTTACGAGCCTGCTAAAGTGAGCGGTAACCTCCCACTCACTGTAGCAGAGTGGTAACCATGATAAACAACGTTTTACTAGGAGCGCGTGTGCCCCTAGTAACCCGATGTTTACCATAGTTACCAGCCTGCTCCTGCTTCAGCAGGCTCGTAACCAGGAGCTGGACATCGTGGAAGATTCTTTCCACGATGTCGCTGCTCCCCTGATCGTTGGCGAGCCTGCCTGTTTGACAGCTCACTAGCGACCACATAGCGACGCAGCAATGATCTCAGACAGGTCGTATCGTTGTCGGGATCGTTGCAGCGTTGCTAAGTGTGACAAGGCCTTTAGGCTACATGATGAATGTGAATAACCCTTCTGCAGGATGTTGCTGGGTATTGAATCAAGTGTCTGTAGATCTGTAAAATCTCTTACTCCTCCTGCACTGTGTTCCTAAAGAGTTAATGTGCTGCTGAGATGGCTGGCGAGATAGTCAGGTATGGGTCAACACAACAAAGTGTCTTCATGCCCCATAGTAGCATTCCTGATTACAGGTAGGAAACTTTCTTACATGTTGAGGTTGTGGTCTTAGATGACACAGAAAAGAACAGGATGAGGTTGTGCAAGAGGAACTCCAGTGTCAATAGTATTACAACAAGTGGGGCTGAGCAAGCACCACCCTGTAGATAAATGGGGCCTGAAGGTTAGTGCATCTACAGTGTTTGGAGGAGAGGAGAGAATTCTATTAAGTGTGGAGGATTAAACTAAGGATTGGGGGGGCGGGGTGTTGGACAAGGAAATAAATAAAGGTGTAGCTATGCCAGAGAGAGGTCAGATTTTATTGGAGGGTGGGGAAGGACTGTGGAACACAATGATGTTGTTGGTGTTGATGAGAAGTTGTTGTCTCTCCTTACATGGTTGGGCAGTGTATCTTTCTGGCTTTCTGCAATTCTGGAAAAACAGGGCAAATAGCAAAGATGAGGAGTAAACCTGTATGTTTGGAGTGATATAATAGAGTGTGGTGGAGGCAGTAAGGTGAGAAAAATTCCTGAGATTGCTGCAGGATAATTTTTTGGGACATTTTGTGGAAAGCCCTATAAGCCAACTAGTATAAGTCACTTGACAAATTATAGGCCAGCACGGTTTTACCAAGTACAGATGTATAACTGTGTATATAGGGTTTTTTTTTTCTTTTCAAGAGCATTTGACACTGTCCCACAGATACTTATTTGGTAAATTAAGGTCTATAGGTTTAGAAAGTAAGGGGTTTGTAATTGGATTGAACACTAGCTCAGAGATGGTAGTCAGTTGTGGTAAACGATTGGCACTCTAAATGGGCTTTGGATATAATTGGTGTAACCCACAGTTCAGTGATGGGTCCGCTATTATTCAACACACACTCAACAGTAATATTTAAAAAACACAATGATTAAAAATTAATGGGATTATAAAAATCACAGGATTAATAGACATGTTAATGATATTTTTTTTCACATCTTTTGCATAATTTTAAAATATCTATGGCGTAGAACAGGAGTGGTGAACCTCAGGCCCCAGGGCAGATTCCTGGGGACCACAATGCTTGGGCCAGCAGTTGTGTTTTGATGGCCACTGGCCTTTTAAATTTCTTCTTGCTCTGTGAGCACACGTATGCAGCGTTCACTACTGAACACTGAGGCACGTGCAATTAAAAGATTACATCCTGACACCATTGCCAGCATCAAGACTTACTTTTTGGGTGGCGTTGTAGCACATTTTGTATAGCCCCTGAAGGATGGCTTATATATCCAAATGGACCTTGGCAGAAAGAAGGCTCCCCACAGCTGGTGTAGAGCAACAATATACAGTTACTGAACCCTTTTAGTCTTCATTCCAGGAACACTAAGAGCTCAGTGTTATATTGATTTGCTTGTGGAACCAGTGGTATGGCCACTTCTCAAGTGTGGTAGAAAATTCCTTAGACACCAGGTAAATATAATCACTGGCACAGCATGCCAAGGCAGATATGTGTATTTCTGCACATGACCCTCATATTACATGCTGAATAAATAGAGTTGTTTTGAAAATTTTGTTTGCATTTTTTCATCATTTGCATATCGTTAACATGCTTATCCATGTTGTGATTTTCGAAAATCTTTACGTTATCCATGCAATTTTAATGTTGGAGGTTTTTTTTGTAATCAATGATATAGAATGTGTAGTTACTTTTTTTGCAGATGACCCCAATCTATATAGTATAGTGCAGTCTCTGGAATTTACACTTAAATTAAAGCGGAGGTGAACAAATATTTTTCTGATAAAAACTTGATAGATGATGTTCGATATGATAAAATGTACAGATATGCATCAAGGTGCATTAAAAGCCTGCTGGCACCATATAGGAGGAGCAAAACTAGGAGGGTCATTAGTAGAGAAGCATTTTGGTATATTTGTAGGTCACACACTAATTAACAGCATGCTAAGTCAATCAGAAACTTCTAAAGCCAGCAGGACATCAACATGCATTGAAATAGGCATGAACTTCCAGAACAGAAACATGATACTGGCACTTTACAAAGCATTAGTGCCACATAATCTGGAATATGCAGCTCAGTTCTAAGCAATAGTTCATAGAAAGGATGCCTTGAGCTTAGTAAAAGTACAAAGGGCCACAAAAGTGAAAAGGAGCATGGAAGGATTTTAAATTATGAGGAAAGGTGAAAAGAATTACATTATTTAGTCTCTAGCAGAGATGTTTAAGAAGGAGACATGCTTAACTTGTAAAAATACATAAACTTATGGTCATACAAAAAATATGATCAAAAGCTGTTTCATGTAAAACCCTCTCAAAATAAAAGCTCATTATTCTTAAAAAAAGAAGGTTCAATCGCTATAGAAACTACCATGAGAACTAGTAAGTTGTAGAACAGCCCAACTCTGGAGCTAGACATAGTGAAACTCATCAATGGATTCAAAACAGGCTTAGATGCACTTTTATATCCTTCTTGCTCTTGATCCAGTCAATCGACACTCAGGATCAGGAGGTTAATGCCTACTCTATAGGGCAGATTGGATCACACATTATGGATGTACCTTTACCCCATTCTCTTTATCCTTTCCTATCCTTTACTTGAACTTTATGGATTTGTGTCTTTTTTTCAACTGTGCCAAGTATGTAACTATATAACATATGCATGATGCACATTTTTAGTCATAAGTGAATCTTG
Source organism: Phyllobates terribilis (assembly GCF_046119375.1). Classification (NCBI taxonomy): domain Eukaryota; kingdom Metazoa; phylum Chordata; class Amphibia; order Anura; family Dendrobatidae; genus Phyllobates; species Phyllobates terribilis. The sequence continues at coordinate 298,835,652 of NW_027362763.1, read as the reverse complement.
TTATTTATATTTAAATGTAAAAAAATATTTAAAATTATATTCTTTCAAATTTTAAACACATAATAAAATTTAAGTCAGAAGCAGGATGCTGAGCATATTGCTCGGTACTGCAGGGGCCTATTTATTTCAGTTGTATTTATGCATGATTGCAGAAAAAGGCCAATTAAATGAATATTCATTTTAAGTTCCCTTGTGTAATACTTAAACAAACCTTGCACATGCTAAAAAGATAATATTCCCTGCATTTCTCTTAATCAAATTAGTCTAAAATGGAGCATGCTAAAATATGCTGAGTCTTCATCTTCAGAGCAGTAACAAGACTGTAGGAAGGTACAGTGAAACGAAAGCTAACTGACCCAAGACTTCCATATAATTTTAGTAAGAAGAAAATAATTGCATACAATATTATCATATAAAGTGTTGCTGGCATTGCCATAGATTAAATTAATATTTTAGATAAAACTAAGTAATAGTAGTAATAGCTTCTAAACAAACTCTGGTCCCATCTTGAACTGAATGAAGCATTCTTTAAATAAGCCCTCCTATGAAGATTGTTTTAAGTAAATCTGTGTATATGTGCATATAGTGTCATGTGAGTCTGTTACTATACTCCCCTTCCGCCGCCTTCGCAGGTATCCAGTGCTGTTCTGCTCCTCTGCTCAATGACATAATGATCACATTTGCAGAGTGTGCGACTATGACCGGGCCAAGGGGTAGAGGGGAGCCCAACAGCATCATTGCCTAGTTCAGCTGGATTTGAGTCCGAAGATGAACATCCAGCTGAAGTGTATTGCAGCTCAGAAGTCAGGCACATGACACCGACCAGAGGCCGGCAGCTGATGTCAGAGTGCCAATCATGACGGGCGCATGGCAGTGACTTCATGCACTGCCAGTGCCGGTACCATGAAGTCAGCTGCCGGCTAAAGAAGAGGACGCCACACATCGGAGAAGAGAAAGGTAAAAGGTATCATTTTTTTTTTAATGCTTTGGGAAACTGAATTGACATACCAGAAAGGGGCCCAGGATGGGGGATATTATGACAAAATGGGGTTCATGATGAGGGTCATTATACCAGAATGGGATCATTTTTACAGTAAGGGGCCGAGGATATATTATACTCGGATACATTATACTAGGGAGAGACCCAGGATGGGGGACATTAGTAGAGTTATGGGCTCAGGATATACAGTCCTGCTTAAACTTTATAGGTGCCAATAACTATAAGTACATAATGTGGAATATCTTCTGAAAAAAATAATTAAGTAAAACAGTTTTTTTTGTATAGAGTACTCGTGTTAAATACAAAAGAGGAAATGATAAACAATAATTTAAAACCAAAAGCAATGGGAGGGAAAAATAGAAACACCTAAAGCTTGCTGTGTCACTGGTATTGGCACCCTTTACATTAATTTAGTATGGAAACACATTTAGACTCATCTGTGGTAAATCACAAAAGGGATTCACCTGTGATGAATTGTTGGTGCCCATGTGATATGAATTAGTCAATGAATGATGACTTCAGTGTTTTGAAAAGTTACATGGTAGGCCCTGATCCATTGTCACATTGATGAAGACAAAGGAGCTGTCTTAGGATATCAGAACTGATATTAGTAGCAAACACAAGACTTGGCCATCTCCAAAGACCTTGGTATCCCGGTTTAAACAGTGCACAATGTTATTAAGAAGTTTGCCAAGCATGGAACCAATCAAGAACCTCCCTGGATGTAGGGGAAAGAGGAAAATTGACAAGAGAGATCTTGGAAGGTTGGTGCGAATGGTGGAAGAAAAACGATCCAAAGACCTGAAGGCCAACCTGGAACAGTCTGAGGTCATGGTTTCAACAAGTATCATACGCCGCACAAGAAACCAAGCAGAGCTTAATGGGTGAATGCCAAGGAAGAAACCATTGCTGAACAAAAGACAAAAAATGGCTGATAATTTCCAAAGCGTACCTTGACAAAACACAATCCTTCTGGAAATATGTTCTGTGGACAGATGAAAAAAAAATAGAGCTTTTTGGCAATGCAAAGCAATAGTATGTTTACAGATGGCGCAATGAAGCTTATAAGGAAAAGAACACCTTACCAACACTTAAGCATTGTGGAGGATCCATAATGTTGTGGGATTGCTTTGCTGCATCTGGTACTAGAGGACTTGACTGTATAACAGGCATCATGAAATCAGAGAATTATCAAGAGATTTTAGAGCGAAATGTCCTACCCAATGTAAGAAAACTTGGTGCGAGTCAAAGATCATGGGTCCTCTAGCAAGATAAAGACCCAAAGCCCATAACCAAAAGTACAAAGGAATGGTTGAAAAAGAAAAATGGACTGTTTTAAAATAGCCAGCAATGAGTCCTGACCCCAATCCATTGAAAATGTTTGTGAGCTGAAATCTGCCATTGGGAAAAAGAACCTTGCCAACATTCAAGAGCTTGAACAAACTGCAAAGGAAAAGTGTGCGAAAATTCCAGCTGAGAAGTACAAGAAGCTTCTAGATGGCTACTATAAATGCTTTGAGGCTGTCATCAGTGCCAAAGGGTGTGCAACTAAGTGTTAATTAGGGGTGTCTTTATTGCTACACATGCTGTTTATTCTGTTTCTTCTTTGAAACTGCAACATGGAGGTTGAAAAATAATGTTTTATTGTTGGATTAATTTGGACCACTAATTGAAAAATCCTGAGGATAGAACTTTGTACAATATGTTCAGAAATAAATGGAAATGTACCAGTCTATGAAAAAAATGAAGGGGTGCCAATAATGGTGAGCAGCACTGTTTTATACTCAGGAGGACATTATACCAGGAAGGGGCAAATGAGGGGGACATTATATCAGGAAGAGGCCCAGGATAGGGGGTGTTATAACAGCAAGGGCCCTAGGATGAGAGACATTATTACAGGAAGGTGTCATGAGGGGTACACCATTACTCGTAAGCCTATGGAGCATCAGAACAAGGATTCAAGGGATATAATTGTAAAAGATAGTGAACTGGATAGTCTGAATAGCAGTGATGTCACTGAGAATAGGAGAAGAATGACACTAGATCCTGAAGAAGGAAAAGGTAGGTGAATATATTAATATATTCACACTACACTACAAACATATATACATGGATTTAGTAAAAACAAATCTGCATGGGAGTGTTTCTTTAAAGTCGTCCGAAATTGTATATTTTTTTATAAATGCAGAGAGAGCTGGACTAAATTTGATACTATGCGCATCAGATTTTTGTCACCTAATCGGAGCAGTCTCATGTAGAGACAAAGCCCTGATTCCAACGATGTCCACTTACTGGGCTGTTCGCTGCAGTCTTAATAAAATCACAGTTTTATCAGCAGATTATCACAAAAAGACTACTAAAATTTGTACAATGTAGATCATATTCATAAGCTCTGCACTACCAGTTGGCAGCTGTGTACATTACGCATAGGCAGAAAGCGGCCAATCAGCGGTGGAGGCCATGTTATACAGAGTCCAGTAGTCACAAAACCGGTAGATCTTCAACAAATAAAATCATTTTGATAACATTGCTATCATGCAGGCCAGTAATACATCACTGGAATCAAGGTATCTGCCCCTACAACATACTGCACTCAGATGGGGTAGCAAAAACCTACTGACAGATTCTCATTAAATCCCTAACGATTCCTGTTCTGCCCTGATCTCTGTTTACTTTGCGTCAGCTATTGCTTTATACCCACAGGACTGCAGCAGACAATCAATGGCCTTAGTGGTGGTGTGTCATACAAACAGACATCCTAATGAAAATCAGGATGGTGGACGTACGTCGTGATTGCTTCAGCAAAATAAACAGAAACTCAGAGACTGGCTGTATATTTGATTGTGAAGTGCTGCGGAGCATGTTGGTGCTATATAAATTAAATTACTATTATCCAGGAAAATTCACGATAGTTTGAAAAATGATGCAAATTTACATTGCTTAATATACATGGATAGTATTGATAGTGTATATTACTTTAAAAGAAAATCTCGAACAATAAATATTCCAACACATGAAGTAGGTTTACAAAAGGTCAAAAATTCTCAAACATGCAGATCATTAGCAAAAGTTCATCTTGCATATATCCAGCTTTTATATAAAAAAATGCATATCTAAAACAAAAGGATAAGACAAAAGATCTCTCTTTCACGAGTTTCTAGTGCAGTAAATGTAAAGTGACTCTTGCTAGGAAATGTCTTTATTTTAGTGCAAACAGGTGACATACTTGGAAAATTTATTTTATAAAAACTTTCAAAACTCTTCTCTACTTAATGATTTATGGGGTTCTTTATCATACTTTTATTGTTTTAAAAGTGGACAAACCAAATCTGTAATAAAGTCCTCCTTTCTATCCCCTGGGTACTTGTCCATGAAAGATTACTCTCTATTAGGTGCAATGACTTTACAATGTTCAGAGTCTATACACATTATAGGATTGCAGAATTTATTCGGTATAGTGGCTTGTCACAGAGAAAGCCACCCCTGGATGCAATTGCAATTTTTACGTCCTGGATAAACAAGCTAATTACATGTACCAGATCACAATCTAGCATATGTAATATCTGTATCCATACAGGGCAGCACGGTGACTCAGTGGTTAGCACTAGTGTTGAGCCACCCCCATAGTGTTCGGGTTCAGTTCGGTTCGTCGAACACCTTAGAACACCGTCGAACACCGTTAAAACCAATGGCAGGCAAACAAACACACATAGAAACACATAGAAAACACCTTCAAAGGTGTCCAAAAGCTGACAAACTGCTCAGAAGACACTCTCTTTAAAAAGCCGGCCGGCAATTCAGCAGCCGCATACACCGGTACCCGACAATTTAGACAAGAAGGAATAGATCATCACACATAGATTAGATAGATATATATGTGACTGACAAGTTTCTAAGAAATACCGTGACAGTGTTGGTTACTGTACTTGTCATTAAGTGTTAAAATAAAGGATTTATTAAAAAAAATATTAGTGTTTTCATGCACCGTCTCTTTAAAAAAACCGGCCGGCAATTCAGCAGCGATACCCGACAATTTATAACAGAAAGAATAGAGCATCACACAGATTAGATAGATAGAAACATGTCAGTCACATTTATAAGAAGTACAGTGATAGTGTTGATTACTGTACTTGTCATTTAGTGTTAAAATAAAGGATTTATTAAAAAAAAATTGGCGTGGGGTTCCCCGTAATTTTAGTTTCTAGTGGAGGTTAAGCAGACGGCAGGGGCAGATGTTTGAAGCCTAGGAAGGGGGTAATACCCACGGAGCTTCCCAGGCTACTAATATCAGCCCCCAGCCGAATACCTAGCCTTTACTAGCTATTAAAATGGGGGACCCCAAAAAAACGACGTGGGGTCCCCCCTATTTTAATAGCTAGCAAAGGCTAGGCAGACAGCTGGGGGCTGATATTAATAGCCCAGGAAGGGTGCCATGAATATTGGCCCCCTCCCAGGCTAGAAATACCAGCCGTCAGCCGCCCCAGAAATGGCGCATCCATATGATGCGCCAATTCTGGCACTTAGCCTCGCTCTTCCCACTGCCCTGTAGCGGTGGCAGTGGTATAATAGGGCTGGGGTTGATGTCAGCTTTTAATGCCAGCTGACATCAAGCCCAGGTTAGTAATGGAGAGGCGTCTATAAGACACCCCCATTACTAACCCCATAGCCAAAGTTACAAAAAAACACAAACCCCCAGAATAAAGTCCTTTAATTGAAATAAAGACACAATTCTTTATTGTTCTAAATTAAACCATACTTACCATCACGCCCAGTCCAGCTGAAGCCAACGATCTCCTGCAATAAAAGTAAAATAATAAAGCAGCATCATACTTATCTTTCCATGGTTCCCACAACAGCTTCAGCTCTGCTATATTCACATGACAGGCTGGACCGCAGCATAACGCTGCCATCCAGATTGCCATGCAGCAGACACTGAGAAGCGCAGGCATGCTTGCGCTCCTCAGTGTCTTGCTTTGACGGCATCCAGATGAGCCGAGTTCATGTCCAATGAACTCAGCTCACCTCATGCACGTCACTGACAGCATGGGAAAATTCTCAGTGCTTGAGCAGGAGAATTCTCCCACGCTGGGATGGCATTGAGATGACAGGCTGGATCACAGCTGAGCGATGCCATCCAGCTTGTCATCCTTCAGAGACACTGCAGAGCGCAAGCATGCCCGCGCTCTGCAGTGTCTATGAATGATGGAATGCTGGATGGCAACGCTCAGCTGTAATCCAGCCTGTCATCTCAATGCCATCCCAGCGTGGGAGAATTCTCCTGCTCCAGCGCTGAGAATTTTCCCATGCCGTCAGTGACGTGCATGAGGTGAGCCGAGTTCATTGGACATGAGCTCACCTCATGCACGTCACTGACAGCGTGGGAAAAATCTCCTGCACTCACCACATGCACAGGAGAATTTTCCCACGCTGTCAGTGACGTGCATGAGGTGAGCTGAGTTCATTGGACATAAACTCTGCTCATCTGGATGCCGTCACAGCCAAACACAGAGGAGCGCAAGCATGCCTGCGCTTCTCAGTCTCTGCCGCATGACAAGCTGGATGGCAGCGTTCTGCTGCGGTCCAGCCTGTCATGTGAATGTAGCAGAGCTGAAGCTGTCGTGGGAACCATGGAAAGGTAAGGATGATGTTGGTTTATTATTTTACTTTTATTGCAGGAGATTGTTGGCTTCAGCTGGAATGGGCGTGATGGTAAGTATGGTTTAATTTAGAACAATAAATAATAGTGTCTTTATTTCAATTAAACAACTTTATTCTGGGTATTTGTGTTTTTTTAACTTTGAATTTGGGGTTAGTAATGGGGGTGTCTTATAGACGCCTCTCCATTACTAACCTGTGCTTGATGTCAGCTGGCATTATAAGCTGACATCAACCCCAGCCCTATTACCCCACTGCCACCGCTACAGGGCAGTGGGAAGAGCGAGGCTGAGTGCCAGAAATGGCGCATCCTACGGATGCGCCATTTCTGGGGCGGCTGACGGCTGGTGTTTCTAGCCTGGGAGGGGGCCAATATTCATGGCACCCTTCTTGGGCTATTAATATCAGCCCCCAGCTGTCTGCCTAGCCTTTGCTAGCTACTAAAATAGGGGGGACCCCACGTCATTTTTTGGGGGGTCCCCCATTTTAATAGCTAGTAAAGGCTAGGTATTCAGCTGGGGGCTGATATTAGTAGCCTGGGAAGCTCCATGGGTATTACCCCCTTCCCAGGCTTCAAACATCTGCCCCTGCCATCTGCTTAACCTCCGCTAGAGACTAAAATTATGGGGAACTCCACGCCAATTTTTTTTTTTTAATAAATCCTTTATTTTAACACTAAATGACAAGTACAGTAATCAACACTACCACTGTACTTCTTAGATTAGATAGATAGAAACATGTCAGTCACATATATATGTGTGATGCTCTATTCTTTCTGTTATAAATTGTCGGGTACCGCTGCTGAATTGCCGGCCGGCTTTTTTAAAGAGACGGTGCATGAAAACACTAATATTTTTTTTAATAAATCCTTTACACTAAATGACAAGTACAGTAACCAACACTGTCACTGTACTTCTTATATATGTGACTGACATGTTTCTATCTATCTAATCTATGTGTGATACTCTGTTCTTTCGGTTCTAAATTGTCGGGTACCGGTGTATGCCACTGCTGAATTGCCGACTTTTCATGTTTCACTGTGAGCAGTGTTCCCATTGATTGGGGCAACCACTGTAATGACACAACCACCATGGCTGTGGCATTACAGTGAGTGGCAGACAATCCCAGCCTGATTGGTTCTCTAAATAGCGCCAGACATGCAGGACAAGCTTTTGGTTCACGAACAGTTATCAAACATAACCTCGAACAGCCGAATTTTTTGCAAATCGTTCGCATTCGTCGAACTACTCGAACACCGCCCAAAACAGCTCGAATTTGAGATTGGCGAACAGTTCTAGTCGAACACCGCTCATCTCTAGTTAGCACTGTTGCCTTGCAGTGCTAGGGTCCTGGGTTCAAATCCCTCCAAGGACAACAGCTGCAAGGAGTTTATATGTTCTCCTCGTGTTTGCATGGGTTTACTCCGGGTTCTCTGGTTTCCTCCCACACTCCAAAAGACATACTGATAGGGAATTTAGATTGTGAGCCGCAATGGGGACAGTGCTGATAATGTCTGTAAAGTGCTGTGGAATTAATGGCGCTATATAAGTGAGTAAAATAAATTCTAGATTCCCCCTTCCACAGTGTTACTCTTATGAGCCCCACATCACATGATCAAGACATTTTCAGCCTCTTGAAATAAATATTGATTCCAGTTTAATAACAAGAAGAGATCATGAAAGTAATGATACAAAGTATGCACAACTAATACACAAAATAGATAAACTTTACATTACACTATGAACATTTTTGTGAAACCATGTGACTTGCTAAATTTTTTTTTTTTCAAACAATGTTAGAAAGCAATTTTTAACCAATAACCCCTTTACAGTAAACCAAAGTTAAAAATGGGTCTCTCATAAATACAGCCTCGGTCTTCAAAACTAGGGGCAAAACATGACCATATTTTTGATCCCAGTGCAATCCAAAAAAACATCGGATCACACTCGAACCAATGTTAGTCAATGGGCCGCGCGCACATTAGACTTTATTCTTGGACCAAGCCAGTCCAAGGATCGCATCACAGCATGTCAGTTTGATCCCATATTCAGTCTGCACTTGGCTATACAAGTCAATAAATCAAAGGAAATAATTGGACGGTACTTGGATGACATCTGAGTGCATTCTGAATTCCCAGCATTGACACAATGGAGAAGATGGAGAAATTTTGTTCTCCATCTTCTCCTCAGAGTGGAGAAATGCGATTTGACGAGCAAATTGGACAAGACTCGCCAATTCAAATCTATTGTTGCGTGGAAATCATTGCAGTGCACTCGGATAACATCCATGGACTTATGGAATGGAGAAGGAGAAAATTTGTTCTCCTTCTCCTTACAGTGTGCTCAGATTCTCTCATCTGAGAGAATCAGATCACACTATGCTGACAATGAACAAAAGAGTGATCAGAGTGTCATTTGCATGATCGGCCCGATTTTCTCAGATGATAGAACATACGGCCGTGTGCGCCTGAGCTTAGTCATAATAGAAATATGAGTTGTACTTCTATAAAGAAAGCTGCACGAAAGCCTTCTGTATTTTGGTGAATGTGCATCTCAACCACCACTTCGGTACTCACAGAAGAAAATTATAATCTTTAAAAATTAGACAGCACTTAGATCTTATTGCTACTTATATACTGTATTTATTTTTTAGCAACAATTTCCCTTTAGTCAACTAATGAGAATCACTTTATTAAGCTCTGAAACTGGATTTATATCCGATCAGCAAGACACAGCATAACAGCTGGGCAAAACAACCTCAGCTATTTACTGCACAAATACCTAGTAAGCAGTTCACTCAGGTAGGCAAATGAGAGTTTCACCATAGTGATAGACTGGCATAAGTCATCATCAGCATCACTATTCCAGTCATCTACATGGAGCAGGAGCACACTTTGTATTATCTGTAGGAGGAGGTGGTTGTCCCAGCGGAAGAGGATAAAGCAGAGGAGAATGCGGAAGTCATTAATATGTCTCTAAGTTCCTCACTGTCATTACACAGGTGAGTGCCAAGGCAGGGTGTATTACAGCAATCAAGGGGGGGGATCATGCTACCAGACAAACTTTTAATGAAGGTGCTGTAGTTGAAGAACAAATGGAGGAGGACGATGAGGAAGAGGTGATGGGCCCGCAACAGTCAGGAGATGAAGAGGATAATAATTCCCTCTATGTTGTCTATGGTTGGCGGGAGGGGAAAGAGGAAACAAACATCAGTCACGAACATACCATGGGCTTGGATCTCATGGAAGAGCCTGACACATGAGCTCCTTCTTGCTGGGGGGTTGGTGATACCAGACAAACTGTTAGTGAAGGTACAAGAGCCGAGGAACAAATAGAGGAGGTAGAGATGATGAGCAAGCAACAGTCAGAAGATGAAGAGCATAATCATTGTCTGTTGAACTTGGTTGGCAGGAGGAGATGGAGGAAACAAGCATCAGTGTTACGCAGTCAATAATACAGCTTGTCTTTGTACCTCATGGAAGAGCCCGCACAAATAAGTGCCATCTTGATGCACTATCTTCAACATGATCCCCGTATAGTTAGGATTCAAAATAGTGCTGACTTTTGGGTTGCCACTCTGTTAGATACACGGTAGGAGAGTAAATTTTGCAAGATGTTGCTGAAAATGTGTGTCCCTTTCCAGGGTAAGAAGCAATTTCTGTGAGTAGTTTCACACATTTTTTAAGACCAGCTCACGCATCAGCACAATAGAGTACAAGTTTGACACGTGATGAACAGCTGGAGAGGATGGTGCAGAAGTATCTTGAGCTCAATATCAATACTATCAGGGAGGGTTTTAACCCCTTTACATTTTGGTCTTCAAAAATGGAAGAGTGGCCTGAGCTCGCTTGTCACGCCTTGGAGGTTTTATCATGCCCGGCTGCCAGCGGTCTCTCAGAATGTGTCTTCAGTGCTGCTGGTGGTGTACTGACATCAGTGTCAAATTATACTAGTTCTACTCTGGTGAAATTCATGCAACTTTGGTGATGTCGGTCCCTAATTTTTAGAAATGTGGAGACTCATGGTTGGGTCTCCTTCATGTGTGTTGTCTGTAGCAGTAGAGCTCCTAGACTGGCAGGCCTGCACTTAATTTCAGTCAACTACATGTGTTACTATCCTTAAATTTTTGTACCAATAGTACTCTATGAAACTGATGTTTGTGCCACCTGAGAGACTCTGATACCTCATGCGTGGCACATGACTGACTGCTGCTGTGCAATTATAACACTTCTTCTGTCGGTCAATTGGTGTCACTTTTCCTGGTGTCGTCCCCTAATTTGAGCTCTTTTGGCAGCTTTTGGGCCCCTTTGACGGTGTTGTGTATGCGTATGGTTTTGCCTCCCATTGAATCCAACAGGATTTGGATATATTCGACGAACCGTTTGACAAATTGTTTGGCGAACATCAGGAAGTTCGCAGAGCTAAAATGAGCCAAACCTTGAAAGGTTCGCTCATCTCTAGTGGACACAAAGAGATATCTTAACAATAAGACTATGAGCACAACATCTTATTCAGGCGGTTTCCAGCTAGAAGCTGGATGAAAAAGTGCCGCAAAAAATAAACAATGCACAGCAATGTAAAAATGACATTGCTGTGCATATTTTCAGCCTTTTCTTACTACTTTTAACCACATATGGGTCTGGAAACCATGAAGCAATTAAATTAAGTAGCATGTTTATATGATTATTATTAGTTTGACTATCTGCCCATTGAGTATTTTGAGAAGTTTTTATATCAGAAGCGGAAGCTGTCCTTTTTCATGAAGCGGCTCTGCCCTCGAAAACCTCAACACCTTAAAGACGCTATATGAATATACCCTTAAACATTTTAAGTCTGGGACAGGAATCCAAACCTGACGGGGATTCTCAGAGTAATTCGGACCCCCATTCCCCAGTCTGAACATTCACAAATTAATAAAATCCTACACTTCATATATAAAATCATGTGGAACCGATCAATTCAAAATGCACAGGGAGGTTAACAGTTATGCCTTACGGTTCTTTTCAGTAGAAGGAATTGTTACTCTTCAACTAATGCCAGATATAAAGCCAAGAATAATGCAGCAATAAGAGATGGTCTTAGTGAAATGATTGCTCAGATGTAAGTGTAATGCCTGTTTTGAGACTTAAAAGAGATCTGGTGAATTTCTCATGATAGGGGTGACTATTTAAGGGACTGTCAGCACTGAATGACTGTTCAAACCAAGTACAGGCATTTGGTACATTATGGTAGGGACAATCATTTTAATACACTTTACAACCCGATTGGTTTCATAGAGCAAGAGAAGGGTGGAGATAGATGGAAACCAGAGCAGTCAATCAAAGGAGGTGGGAAGGTATATTTAAATGATTGGCCCTGCATGAAGCATAAATGGTGGAACTTAATTTGAACAGTCTTTCTGTGCTGACACCGTCCCCTTACATTTCTCCACCAAGCATATGTTCCATCATACTTCCGTAGGTTATATCCGATTCTGTCCGATAGATGTTTTCAGGGTTGCACTGATCCAAGTGGTTCACATGCACAGTTATTCACACTCTACATTCTCACAGACAGTATTGCTACTAGGTAACAAGCTACCAGGGGTCTATGGATCCAAAATATCTAATTTATTTTACAATGTTGACCAGAATAGATTGCTTCATGATGGAAGAATCCTGTGCTCTCTTAAACAGAGTTCAAACAGCAAATTAAGTTTTTGACAGCATTAAGACTACCTTCTCTAATGCTTTGAAATACTTTCATAGTATCTTGGATCAATGGCTTTGGTCAGACAAATCAAACAAGCATTCTCATCAACCTCCCACCATAATGATTGTTAATGATTTACAGTACAGACCAAATGTTTGGCCACACCTTCTCATTTAAAGATTTTTCTGTATTTTCATGACTATGAAAAGTGTACATTCACACTGAAGGCATCAAAACTATGAATTAACACATGTGGAATTATATACTTAACAAAAAAGTGTGAAATAACTGAAAATATGTCTTATATTCTAGGTTCTTCAAAGTAGCCACCTTTTGCTTTGATGAGTGCTTTGCACACTCTTGGCATTCTCTTGATGAGCTTCAAGAGGTAGTCACCGGAAATGGTTTTCACTTCACAGGTGTGCCCTGTGAGGTTAAATAAGTGGGATTTCTTGCCTTAAAAATGGGGTTGGGACCATCAGTTGTGTTGTGCAGAAGTCAGGTGGATACACAGCTGATAGTACTACTGAATAGACTGTTAGAATTTGTATTATGGCAAGAAAAAAGCAGCTAAGTTAAGAAAAACGAGTGGCCATCATTACTTTTAGAAATGAAGGTCAGTCAGTCCGAAAAATTGGGAAAACTTTGAAAGTGTGCCCAAGTGCAGTTGCAAACACCATCAAGCGCTACAAAGAAGTTGGCTCACATGAGGACCGCCCCAGGAAAGGAAGACCAAGAGTCCCCTCTGCTTCTGAGGATAAGTTTATCCGAGTCACCAGCCTCAGAAATCACGTTAACAGCAGCTCAGATTAGAGACCAGGTCAATGCCACACAGAGTTCTAGCAGCAGACACATCTCTACAACAACTGTTAAGAGGAGCCTTTGTGCAGCAGGCCTTCATGGTAAAATAGCTGCTAGGAAACCACTGCTAAGGACAGGCAACAAGCAGAAGAGACTTGTTTGGACTAAAGAACACAAGGAATGGACATTAGACCAATGGAAATCTGTGCTTTGGTCTGAGGAGTCCAAATTTGAGATCTTTGGTTCCAACCACAGTGTCTTTGTGCAACGCAGAAAAGGTGAACGGATGGTCTCTACATGCCTGGTTCCCACCGTGAAGCATGGAGGAGGAGGTATGATGGTGTGGGGGTGCTTTGCTGGTGACACTGTTGGGGATTTAATTCAAAATTGAAGGCATACTGAACCAGCATGGCTACCACAGCATCTTGCAGCGGCATGCTATTCCATCCAGTTTGTGTTTAGTTGGACCATCATTTATTTTTCAACAGGACAATGACCCCAAACACACCTCCAGGCTGTGTAAGGGCTATTTGACCAAGAAGGAGAGTGATGGGGTGCTACGCCAGATGACCTGGCCTCCACAGTCACCAGACCTTAACCCAATCGAGATGGTTTGGGGTGAGCTGGACCGCAGAGTGAAGGCAAAAGGGCCAACAAGTGCTAAGCATCACTGGGAACTCCTTCAAGATTGTTGGAAGACCATTTCCGGTGACTACCTCTTGAAGCTCATCTAGAGAATGCCAAGATTGTGCAAAGCAGTCATCAAAGCAAAAGGTGGCTACTTTGAAGAACCTAGAATATAAGACATATTTTCAGTTGTTTCACACTTTTTTGCTAAGTATATAATTCCACATGTGTTAATTCATAGTTTTGATGCCTTCAGCGTGAATGTGCAATTTTCAAAGCCATGAAAATATAGAAAAATCTTTAAATGAGAAGGTGTGTCCAAACTTTTGGTCTGTACAGATTATATATATATATTTATATATATATATATATATATATATATATCTATATATACACACACACAGGTCCATATATATTTGGACAGAGACAACATTTTTCTAATTTTGGTTCTAGACATTACCACAATGAATTTTAAACAAAAACAATTCAGATGCAGTTGAAGTTCAGACTTTCAGCTTTCATTTGAGGGTATCCACATTAAAATTGGATGAAGGGTTTAGGAGTTTCAGCTCCTTAACATGTGCCACCCTGTTTTTAAAGGGACCAAAAGTAATTGGACCATTGACTCCAAGGCTATTTCATGGACATGTGTGGGCAATCCCTTCATTATGTCATTCTCAATTAAGCTGATAAAAGGCCTGGAGTTGATTTGAGGTGTGGTGCTTGCATTTGGAAGGTTTTGCTGTGAAGTAAACATGCAGTCAAAGGAGCTCTCCATGCAGGTGAAACAAGCCATCCTTAAGCTGCAAAAACAGAAAAAACCCATCCGAGAAATTGCTACAATATTAGGAGTGGCAAAATCTAAAGTTTGGTACATCCTGAGAAAGAAAGAAAGCACTGGTGAACTCATTAATGCAAAAAGACCTGGGAGCCCATGGAAGACAACAGTGGTGGATGATCACAGAATCATCTCCATGGTGAAGAAAAACCCCTTCACAACAGCCAACCAAGTGAACAACACTCTCCAGGAGGTAGGCGTATCAATATCCAAATCTGCATGAAAGTAAACACAGAGGATTCACTGCACGGTGCAAGACACTCAAAAGCATCAAGAATAAAAAGGCTAGACTGGACTTTGCTAAAAAACATCTAAAAAAGCCAGCACCGTTCTTGAACAATATTCTTTGGACAGATGAAACCAAGATCAACCTCTACCAGAATGATGGAAAGAGAAAACTATGGGGAAGGCGTGGTACAGCTCATGATCCTAAGCATACCACATCATCTGTAAAACTCGGCGGAGGCAGTGTGATGGCTTGGGCATGCATGGCTGCCAGCGGCACTGGGTCACTAGTGTGTATTGATGATGTGACACAGGACAGAAGCAGCCGAATGAATTCTGATGTATTCAGAGCCATACTGTGTGCTCAGATCCAGCCAAATGCAGCCACACTGGTCGTTGTTTCATACGACAGATGGACAATGACCCAAAACATAAAGTCAGAGCAACCCGGGAGTTTATTAATGCAAAGAAGTGGAATATTCTTGAATGGCCAAGTCAGTCACCTGATCTCAACACAATTGAGCATGCATTTTACTTGTTAAAGATTAAACTTCAGACAGAAAGGCCCACAAACAAACAGCAACTGAAAACCACCACAGTGAATGCCTGTCAGAGCATCAAATAGGAGGAAACAACGTCTGGTGATGTCCATGAGTTCAAGACTTCAGGCAGTCATTGCCAACAAAGGGTTTTCAACCAATACTAGAAATGAACATTTTATTTACAATTATTTAATCTGTCCAATTACTTTTGGTCCCTTTAAAATCAGGGTGGCACATGTTAAGGAGCTGAAACTCCTAAACTCTTCATCCAATTTTAATTTGGATACCCTTAAATGAAAGCTGAAAGTCTGAACTTCAACTGCATCTGAATTGTTTAAAATTCATTGTGGTCCAAAGATGATATTAGAGATAGACATTAGAGATTAGAGATTTTTTTCCCCTTCAAATAAAATCTCTTAGAATTCCCTTTTTTCCAGAATGTACTATAATATAGACTATGGTTACATTATGGTTATAGATTATATGAAAATTGTAAATTAATTACTATACCTTACATTTCCTCTGTATTTAGTCATGCTCATTTCAACAATATACCAAACTTTTTACACAGACAGAAAAAAAGGAAGTTCCAGAACAAATTTTTGGCAGAGCAGCCCAAGTTGCATGAAACTGCAACTTTTATTTATACTGGGTAAATACTGGTACATGCCATTTATAATTCTCTATTATGTCATCACAGGTCTGAAGCCAGGGGTCAGTTCCTCCTAAAATGCATGCACCCCATTAACTATTAGGGTAAATTACAATTTTCAGATGATTCTAAGATGTAAAGAGAATTAAGTTCTCTGAGTACACTTACGTTTTCCAATCAAGGATAAATAAATGTTCACTTCTCAATTATTTAAGTCATTATTAGAGACAATATTCTACTGATGAAGTTTCTATGCTGTTGCCAGTAGAACTCACTAAATGTCAGCAGGATACTGACGAAATTATTTACACTCACTGGTTATCCACTGTGTCACTGTCTGAATATAGACACATCAATTACTGTTGCATGAAATTGAACTTTATCAAGAGTATGATGTTAGCGATGGTCAACAAATTGTATAGCATACAGTAAATGTTTATCTTCAGATTTGCTGTAATTTATACATTCATGCTCCAGTAGTTCAAAGGGAATTTGGAGAAGAGATGGGTCCAGTTTATAAAACAGATGCACAGATTTTAAAATAGAATTAAAATATGTGCCAGGCAGATCATTTGGGGTAAACACTTTGATCTGTTTGTTGTAAAAATAAAAAAAAAAAGTATGTGAAATGAAGGATTTTAATGTTTTATCATGCAGAGGTTAATTACGTTTATTACATTCTGCCAGTGATTTTCTTGATAAGCAAGTTTTGCGATATTGTCTGTTTAGTGAAATTTCAATCAGAAATTATTATACAGGAATACATTTAATAGTTATATTGATACCAGCTTGCTTGGCTGTTCCAGTAAAACCCATTGCTGCACATATATTTAACCACATATCTAGTGAATTTCCGCCTGTTTAGGATTTGTTGTTACCCAGCATGCACTCTTCCCCAAATGATAACATTAGGACGAGTTTTATGCAGAAATGCAAACAGGAGGAAGGTCTTTGTTCATAAGATTTCCTAGAGTGTTCGAAGTCATCGTGACACAAGTGCTGAAGTTTATTACAAATGAACACAAATAAGGTAAAAAATAAATTAAAGAAAAAAATGGTTCTTAAAAATAATTCAAAAGGAAAAAAAGAAATCGATATATATATATATTTTTTTATTATGAAAGCACCTCTCTTTCTCTACATCAAAACATAAATAAATTTGGTTTTACTGCATCTGTGACAGTCCGAGGAGAAAAGAAACCAAAAAAACGACAGAATTGCCACCTTTATATTACCGGATAATACTCTTCTGTCATATGTGAGAGTCATTTTCGCAGAGGAGAATTCACTATCAGGCAGCCCGACTGGAAATTATCCTTCATAATATTATTACAATCTGTTACTATTTCTCCTCTCATGATCATGAGTATATAATTGGACCTTATCTATTTAGTGTTATATATAATTTGTCTTTTCCCTTTCTTCCACCACCCCAGTATGTTCGTTTTTATATATTATTAAAATGAATTATTTTTTTGTTGTCCAAATAAAGATGGTTTATTATGCAACTTGTATAGGGTTATTTCTCCATTCTGGAATAGTTTATATATTACCACCTTGACTTGCAAGGCCCTTTTGGTTTTTTACTCAAATTAGTTGACACAAAAATGAATACAGTCCACATAAAAAAAACAACTACATCTTGTGTTTTGTATGACCTCAATCATTTTTAAAGGACAGCATTAAGTCATCTGGGTATGGATTGAAAAAGTTTGTGACATATTGCAACAAATATCTTTTTCCATTTTTCAAGAGCAACCTCTTTTAGACCCTGGATGCTGGATGGAGAGTGATGCTCATCTTGTCTCTTCAGAAATCCCCATATTTGTTTGGGTGGGTTAAAATCAGGAGACATCCTTGGCCACTGAATCACTTTCACCCTGTTCTTCTTCAGAAATGCAAAAGGTGTATGTTTTGGATCATTGTCAAATTGGAAATGTGCACGTCTACCAAAGATATGGAGTGATGGGAGCATTTTCCATTTCCCACATAAGGACATTGCCACCAGCTGTAGGCTCCATGCATTTAAAAAAATGAAATTAAACAATTTCATCGTGCCTACATTGAAATATGGTGGTGGCAGTGTCCTTGTGTAGGGCTGTATGAGTGCTGCTGGTGTCGAGTAGCTACATTTCACTGCTGGTATCATGAATTCACAGGTGTGCTACTTTATATTGAAAGAGAACCATCACTCACTACCATCACTCTGTGCCATTGATAGACATACCCTTTTACAACATGGGAATCATCCAAGACTGATACACTTTCATTTTCAGGTTGGGTCTCACAAGTAACTTCAATCTCGGATGATCTAATAGTGGTTGATAGTCGGCGCGTTACTATGGGAATTAGTCTTCATCAGAAGTTGTGCAAAAATAGGTTTGTTTTACAATTTTGTTTGTTTTTAAGATCCTTGAATAGGACATTTGTGCATTAGCCTTAATCGTATTGTGATATACGTCATCTGGAATCTGCAATTCCTTTGATCACTTATGACACATGACTATAGCTGAGCCGTAGCAATTTGTTTTAAGGTACATATTCATGAATACTAGATATTTTATTAGGTGTGTTCAGATTGGATAGATATTACTTCATACAATGTATTGTTCATAAACATAATTTAAATAACAAAGTTTATCTGATATAGAAACAAACAGAAAAGGGAATCAGCAGTAGAATCCATAAGGTGACCCTATGGAACCATAGAATGAGTGATATGGCTGTATGAAATACATATGTATTGGGTCTTCAGTGCAGTATTGTATTAGAACAATACGTTTTAGCTGTCACCATAAATGTACAGGGATTCTCTTTTGCAAAACAATAAGGTATAACATTTTGTTACCGTTTGCGATTGTTATCCGTGAGGCCAAATAAAAGGAAATGTTGCAAGTAGAAGTAGCTGTAAAATATGGCTTCTTAAAATGCTACTAACATATTATGCTGAGAGGTAATCTCAATTTCTGAGGTCAGCTGTAAATCATAGCAATCCTTTCAATAAAAAGTGTGGATATACAGCTCATGCAATAGCAGCTTTTCTGCTTACATAATGTTTAAAGCTACTCTGTATGTCAACATGTAGCACATTATTAGCACACGTCTGTGCAGAGCAGGAAACTGCATTTTTCTTAGTATTTTAGTTGCTTGTAAGAAATTGTCTTCCATAGTATACAGTAAAGATAAGTGCAGTACCTAAAAAAATAGAATATCATTTCCCTATTATCACCAAATAGCATCTATAAATACTTAAAGGGTTTTTTCCACGTACAAAAGTTCATTTTAATCAATAGATCTTGGAATAATAATAACTTCCATAATTTAATGTATTTAAATAAAAATGTTCCTGTGCTGAGATAATCTTATAAATGTGCCCGTGTGTAATGGCTGTGTCTGACCATGTACGGGACATGGTCTGATCATAGCACATCTCCTGGGATTTCCTCGAGTTAAACCACCATGGATCAGCAAGCTACATAAGGCACGCTTTTTTATACACTTAATGATCTTAAAATGTAGTTATATCTCTGAGTAAAATGCATTGGAACTAACAAATCATTCTTGATTGTTCTACACTATGGTTTGGTATCTGTTTGTCCTATATAAGTAATGCCAGAGGATTACTCCCCTGGATGATATTTATTGTGGAGGAGTGGGTGCTCTTACAAGGTGGTTTCAATGGAGACATCAATCTTATGAGACTCTTCCTGGCTATGGCCATATGATATATCACATGTCTGTAGTCATGATTGAATACAGAAAACTAAATTTTTATGTTTTGAGCAGTCTGACATAGTATGATGCTTTTTTCAGAACTTTTAAAAAGGCTGTCTTATCGTGGCGTACCTGCTCCATAAGAGATGATTAATATATTTAATGAGCATTTCAGCACCATATAGATATATTGATTCTGCAAATAGCATATTTTAAAACAGTATAAATATGCAATAACAATCATATCAGCATATATTAACCTCAATATACAATACATATCCTGTGTGACAACTGTCCAGGGGAGAGGTGGGGAAATCAATGACCTCCTACACCTATTACATGAATAATGGGTAAAAAACTTTTGAACTGGAGTCAATTCAGTCAGGCATCTCATAGTGGACCATTCTGAATATGAATGGCACCAATGTAAATCCACATTAAAAAAAAAAAAAAAAAAAAAAAAAAGCTCTATGAAATGCCCTCCATCCAATGAACACTCCCTAAATCTTTATGACTCTCATTTCATACAGAGGTGTCATAGATGCCATATTGCATATCAGCACTGCGTTTAAAGTAGAATATAGTACCACAAAAACCAACACAAGGAGACCAATTACTTGCCAAAAGGCATAAATCACATCAATTATATTTTAGTTTTGTAATGTAATATTCTCTAAAAAGAGCAAAAAAAAAGTCTCTTCTTGGACCGAAAGAGGACTCGCCAGCTCTCTGGACAAGATGTTTTTTTATGTAAAAAGAAAAAACCCACTGTATTCTCCATAAAATAATGATTCTTAAGACTTCAGAACTGTTTTATGAGATTGCTTTTTTTATTTCTCCAGGACATACAGTACAGACCAAACGTTTGGACACACCTTCTCATTTAAAGATTTTTCTGTATTTTCATGACTATGAAAATTGTACATTCACACTGAAGGCATCAAAACTATGAATTAACACATGTGGAATTATATACTTAACAAAAAAGTGTGAAATAACTGAAAATATGTCTTATATGCTAGGTTCTTCAAAGTAGCCACCTTTTGCTTTGATGACTGCTTTGCACACTCTTGGCATTCTCTAGATGAGCTTCAAGAGGTAGTCACCGGAAATGGTCTTCCAACAATCTTGAAGGAGTTCCCAGAGATGCTTAGCACTTGTTGGCCCTTTTGCCTTCACTCTGCGGTCCAGCTCACCCCAAACCATCTAGATTGGGTTCAGGTCTAGTGACTGTGGAGGCCAGGTCATCTGGCGTAGCACCCCATCACTCTCCTTCTTAGTCAAATAGCTCTTACACAGCCTGGAGGTGTGTTTGGGATCATTGTCCTGTTGAAAAATAAATGATAGTCCAACTAAACGCAAACCGGATGGAATAGCATGCTGCTGCAAGATGCTGTGGTAGCCATGCTGGTTCAGTATGCCTTCAATTTTGAATAAATCCCCAACAGTGTCACCAGCAAAGTACCCCCACACCATCACACCTCCTCCTCCATGCTTCACGGTGGGAACCAGACATGTAGAGTCCATCCGTTCACCTTTTCTGCGTCACACAAAAAGACACGGTGGTTGGAACCAAAGATCTCAAATATGGACTCATCAGACCAAAGCACAGATTTCCACAGGTCTAATGTCCATTCCTTGTGTTCTTTAGCCCAAACAAGTCTCTTCTGCTTGTTGCCTGTCCTTAGCAGTGGTTTCCTAGCAGCTATTTTACCATGAAGGCCTGCTGCACAAAGTCTCCTCTTAACAGTTGTTGTAGAGATGTGTCTGCTGCTAGATCTCTGTGTGGCATTGACCTGGTCTCTAATCTGAGCTGCTGTTAACCTGCGATTTCTGAGGCTGGTGACTCGGATAAACTTATCCTCAGAAGCAGAGGTGACTCTTGGTCTTCCTTTCCTGGGGCGGTCCTCATGTGAGCCAGTTTCTTTGTAGCGCTTGATGGTTTTTGCAACTGTACTTGGGGACACTTTCAAGGTTTGTCCAATTTTTTGCACTGACTGACCTTCATTTTTTAAAGTAATAATGGCCACTTGTTTTTCTTTACTTAGAATTTATATTATGGCAAGAAAAAAACAGCTAACAGTCTATTCAGTAGGACTATCAGCTGTGTATCCACCTGACTTCTGCACAACACAATTGATGGTCCCAACTAGAGATGAGCGTTGTTCTACTCGAACTGTAAGCCAATCTCAAATTCGAGCTGTTTTGGGCGGTGTTCGAGCCGTTCGGCGAACACGAACGATTTGAGAAAAATTCGGCTGTTCGAGGTTATGTTCAATAACTGTTCATGCACCAAAATCATAACTGGATTTTTTCTCAGTAATGATGAAAATTAATGTTAATACGCAGTTTGAGTGTACAGCGGGGTGGGGGGAGGGGCAGGGGATGGATCTCTGCAGGAACAATGAAGATCTCCATTTTTTTTTTCTCTTTCCCGCATTTACAGTGGGGAGGTGCAATCTGTCAGCCTATCAGCAGCGCACACACGGAGCAAAGTGCTTTTTTTCACACAAGCAAGGGCATGTGTCATTGGCAGTGTATGTCACATGTCCTTGCCCTATAAGACCAAGCCATTTTCCCCGTCGCCACCATTTTCTCACTGCTGCAGCTGCGTGTTAGATGGCACCGCTATTGCTGTGTGTGCTATACCTTGTTAATTTCAAGCCAATTTTCGCACAAATCTACAGATAGCTTGGGAATAGGGAATAGTTGTGATTGCAGTCCTTTTCAGGACTAGGTTACATCAGTTCCTATCAGTTTTTGCCAGGCAGGTCTGTGCCAGTGCTGTGCAAGTTTTTTTCACAGCATTTGGCTGAATCTAGCAAAGCTAATCTTTTTTGGCCTATTGCAGAGTGTGTTAGTCAGTGGAGTAGCCTATCTGTGTTGCACGATATACCACCTGTGTATAGAATACCAATTTTTTTACTGCACCTAGTGAAGTAAAATCTTTTGGGCATAGCATCATTCTATTAGTCCATCTATACTGACCTCCATCAGGTTGCAAACTGAAAATAATTTTTTTCTGCATCTAGCTCTGAAAAAATATTTGGGCTTCTAGCAGTGTGTGGGACTTCTTCTATTAGTCCATCTATACTGACCTCCATCACATTGCAAACTCAAAATAATTTTTTGTTTGCATCTACCTCTGAAAAAATATTTGGCCTTCTAGCAGTGTGTGGGACTTGTTCTATTAGTCCATCTATACTGACCTCCATCAGGTTGCAAATTGAATATAATTTTTTTCTGCATCTAACCCAGCCAATAGTTTTGGCCTAATACCACAGTTTGGCAACTCCGCTCTGCTCGGTTACCATCCATTGTTTTTTTGTGCAAACAACTCCAGAGTTGTGAATTAGTTAACCACCAAAATGAGTGGAAAAAGGCCTGCTGCTGGTGGAAAGGGGAATAGACGTGTTGGGAAGGGGAAAAAAGGTTGTGTCCGTGGGGTAGGTGTTAAAGCAACAGTAACATCTGCAGAAGAAAGACCATCTTCCAGCCAAACTAAAATGTCTACCTCTTTTAGCGGACAATGTGATAAGATCCCTTTCTTACGGCCACGCCAATCGCTACAAATTCCAGATGAGGCACAAAAACAGCAGGTGCTTCAACGGATATCAAGTGTTCCTTTAAAGTGGGCTCTCCTCCACATCAACTTCAACATCACAAATACTCCAGTCCTCAAAGGTGTCACCCCAATCACACTTGCTTCCTCACAGCTCCCAAATCTCCAGCTGCCCGTCTGAGTATGAGGTAGAACAGATGGTTGAGTCTGCAGAGCTGTTTACTCATACTATAGCTTGGGAATCAGAGGTCGACTCCAGCGCTTCTGTGAATCCAGACGAGGAAATGATCTGCACTGATGCCAGAATCTGTATGAGTCGGATCCAGGACCAGACACTGTAGGTTCTGACCATAATGTAGACCCTCATTCCCAAACTGTAACTCCTGTTGGTGGAGACAATGAGGAAGACGATGATGAGACTCAAATACCTGATTGGAGCGACAACTTTAGTTTTTTGTCAGGGCAGGAAGAGGTTGGCTCTGAGGACGACGGGTGTGATAACGCACAGGGTGATGATGATGAGGTTGGAGATCCCACTTACTGTCAACCCACAGTCAGCCAAGAGATGAGGTCAGCAGAGGAGGTGGAGGAGGATGCTAGAGACGACGAGGTCAGGTTGCGCCTTCCTGGACAGAGACGTAGTACTGGAAGCACGTCAACAACTGCATCCTCAAACACAACTCTGCCTCTCACCACAAGTCGTGGTGGCTCTTCAGGTCGCATGGGTGCTAAGCATTGCATAGCCTGGGCATTTTTTCAGATCGATAAAGATGACCCAACTCATGTTATCTGTAACATTTGTCAGCAAAAGCTAAGTAGAAGCCAAAAAATACATAGTTTGAGTACTTCATGCATGAACCGGCACATGGACATGAAGCATAAGTTGCAGTGGGAAGCTCACTGTGCTACAATGCGGCCTAGCCGGCCGGGCCAACCACCGTCTGCCATATCTTGTGCATCCACGGCCTCTTCATCCTCTGTGACTGAGGGGACAGCAGTCACACCTGTTTTGGGGCGCAGACCTGCCACCTCTTTACCCGCAATAGCCAGCGTGATTGGCAGGTCAAAATTTTCTTTGGAGGTGGTAACACCAGCTGGTGTTGAGCGCTGTCCGACATCGATAGCACCACCTTTGGATCAAGGTAACCTAACATGTCCGCCTGCATCTTCCTCACAGACCGGCAGTTTGCCGGGGACACCCTTATCAACCCCGTCTAAGCATAATAGCCAGCCCTCGGTCCCTCAGATGTGGACAAGTAAAAGACCATTTCCTCCTAGCCATGAGAAAGCTAAGAGGTTGAATTTCACCATCTGCAAGCTCTTGGCTGCAGTAATGCTGCCTTTCCGCCTGGTGTACACAGAGGATTTTCGAGACCTTATGTCCGTCGCAGTGCCCCTGTACCAGATGCCCAGTCGGCACTACTTCTCAAAGAAAGGTGTGCCTGCGCTCCACCAGTATGTCGCACACAACATCACCGCTTCTTTGAGAAACTCTGTGTGTGACAGGGTGCATTTCACCACAGACACTTGGACGAGTAGGCATGGACAGGGGCGTTACATGTCGCTGACTGGGCACTGGGTAACTATGGTGACAGCAGGACAAGGGGCTGCTGTCCAAGTCTTGCCGTCCCCACGAGTTGTGCGTCAATCCTCTTTATCTCAAAGTTCCTCCACTGCTTCTGCCTCCTCAACCTCCTCTCGGTCCTCCACCTGCACCCAAAGCCTGTCTGGTCATGCCACAAGCTTTCTAACTGCGCAGAAGGGATTCTGCACACCTCCTTACTATGCTGGCAGTAGGGCTCAACGTCATCAGGCGGTTTTTACATTGAAATGTCTGGGAAATGTGAGTCACACAGCTGAGGAGTTGTGGTCAGCTCTGGAGAACCAATTTCATGAATGGTTGTCTCCACTGGACCTGAAACCAGGGAAGGCCGTGTGCGACAATGCTGCAAACCTGGGTGCGGCCCTTCGCCGGGGCAATGTCACACACGTGCCTTGTATGGCTCACGTGTTGAACCTGGTTGTCCAGCAATTTTTAGCCCACTATCCCAGACTAGATGGCCTTCTGCAGAGGGCACGGTCGCTGTGTGCTCACTTCCGCCGTTCGCATCCCGCAGCTCAGCGACTTGCATCTCTACAGAAGTCGTTGGGCCTGCCACTTCACCGGCTAAAATGCGATGTGCCTACCCAGTGGAATTCAACTCTGCACATGTTGCAGCGACTGTGGCAGCACCGACAAGCCCTGGTGCAATACATTCTGAGGTATAGCCTGGGCCAACGAGATCCAGAGGTGGGGCAAATCACGCTGGAGGAGTGGTCTCAGATCAGGGACCTATGCACCCTTCTGCACAGATTTGAAATGGCGACGAAGATGTTTAGTGCTGACGATGCCATTATCAGCATGACTATTCCGGTGATTTACATGCTGGAGCACATGTTAAATAGAATTCGGAGTCAGGTGGTGGCACAAGAGGAGGTGGAGGAAGTAGAGGAGGAGGAGTTGTATGCGGAAGTGCTAACATCTGCAAGGTCCAGACGGTCGGCAGCACCAAGGCGGCAGGCATGTGAGGGTGGGGGAGATGATTTTACCAGGGCGCATGGTAGCAGCCAAACTAGTGAGGAAGGTGCAGGAGCCCAGGAAGAAGTGGAGGACGAACTGATGGAAGACTCATCAGATGAGGGAGACCTTGATCACATTTCTGTTGTGCGAGGTTGGGGGGAGAGGACAGAGGAAGGAAGCATGATTGTTACCTCGCCACCAACACAACAGGGACTTGGTGCTCCTGGATGCGCAACACACATGAGTGCCTTCTTGCTGCACTACCTGCGACATGACCCTCGAATTGTGAGAATTAGAAATAATCCTGACTACTGGGTTGCCACACTGTTAGATCCCCGGTACAAAAGTAAATTTGCCGAAATTATTCCTGCCATAGAAAGGGATGCACGCATGCAGGAGTATCAGCAGAGACTGTTGCAGAATCTTACATGTGCTTTTCCAAAAAACACCAGTGGTGCACGTAGTGAATCTCACAGTTCCAACTTGCCAACCGTGGGAGCGTCGAGTGTTCAGCACTCAAACCGTAACAGAACCACAGCATCAGCTGGTAACATCAATTTTGCGGAATCATTTCACCACTTTTTTAGCCCATCCTTTGCAAGGCCACAGGAGACAAGAAGTCTGACCCATAGTCAACGCCTAGGGACGATGGTACAGGAGTATCTCCAAGTACACATTGAAGCCATGACTGTGTCACTGGACCCTTGCTCTTTTTGGGCTTCCAATCTGGATAAATGGCCGGAGCTAGCCACTTACGCCTTGGAGATCTTGTCATGCCCCGCAGCCACCGTTCTGTCTGAACGTGTGTTCAGCGCTGCTGGTGGTGTGCTGACAGATAAGCGCACGCGGCTCTCCACTGATAATGTAGACAGACTCACGTTCATAAAGATGAACAAATCATGGATCCGAAATGACTTTTCTACCCCTGTGTCTTCCTGGGGAGAGTAAAAGCTTGATGATTGGTTAAAATCACCTCACCAACTGTTTTAAGCTTTCAAATTACTAATCATGTTTATCTGTATCTTGGCTGGAAAATAATTTGGGCTTTGTAGCAGTGTGCAGCACTGATTCTATTAGGCCATCTATAATGAGCTCCACCAGATTTAAAATTACTAATCATGTTTATCTGTACCTTGGCTGGAAAATAATTTGGGCTTTGTAGCAGTGTGCAGCACTGATTCTATTAGGTCATCTATACTAAGCTCCACCAGATTTAAAATTAATAATCATGTTTATCGGCATCTAGCCCGGAAAATAATTTTGGGGCTCCGAGATGCGTAAGACACATAAGTGCCTTCTTGCTGCACTACCTGCAACATGACCCTCATATTGTCAGAATTCGAAGTAATCATGACTACTGGGTTGCCACACTCTTAGATCCCCCAAACTTTTCGATCAACCTTTTCATTTTAATAAAGACCAAAAAAATGGTCATTTTTGAAATTATAAGCATTAGCAGGTTATTAGAAACTGAAATCAAACAGTTTTCAACTCAAAACTTTATTCTAGGTGATGTTACATTTTCACATAGGACCCCTTGTTCGAAAGGAGCTTCTGAACTCTCTCGTCCATTGAATTTGTCAGGTTTTGGACGGTCTTTGCTTCAATTGTTTTGCATGAGGACAGAATACCCTCCCAGAGAAGTGGCTTAGATGTGAACTGTCTCCAGCCATCATAGACACTCCTTTTGATGATGCTCCAGAGGTTCTGAATGGGGTAGAGGTCAGGGGAGCATGGGGGTCACACCATAAGTTTGTCCCCTTTTATGCCCATATCAGCCAGAGATGCAGATGTTTTATGTGCAGCATTATCATGCATAAAAATGATCTTGCTGTGGAATACATGGTTCTTCTTCTTGAACCATGGCAGGAAGTGCTGTTTGAGAAACTCCACATACATTATGGAGTTCATCTTTACCCCTTCAGGGATCCTAAAGGGGCCGACAATCTCTCTCCCCATGATTCCAGCCCAAAACATTACTCCACCTCCTCCTTGTTGTCGCTGTAGCCATGTTTGCGTGGGGTGTCCATCAACCAGGCATCCTCCACTCCATCCATCTGGACCATCGAGCGTTGCACGGCACTCATTGGTGAACAAAACAGTTTTGAAATCAGTCTTCATGTAATGTTTGGCCCACTGGAGCCGTTTCTGCTTGTGTGAAGTGGATAGAGGAGGTCGACAGGATGGCGTATGCACAGCTGCAAACCTCTGAAGGACCCTGCATCTTGTTGTTCGGGGGACGTTGGTGGCACCAGCAGCTTCAAAAACTTGTCTGCTGCTATGACAAGGCTTTTTTGCCGCTGCTCTTTCAACCTGACGTAATTGCCTGTAGGAAAGAGTCCTCAATTTGCCCTTATCAGCACGCACACGTGTGTACTGTGAATCAGCTACATACTTCTTGATTGCCAAGACACTTCATCCTGATCATCGCACAATGTTGATTGTAGTCATGCCTTGACCTAAACACTCCACAATTTGTTACTTCTCAGCAGCCGACACATCCTTTTTCTTTCCCATTTTGGCAGAAAATGAAGGCTGCTTAATAATGTGGGACAGCCTTCTTAAGTAGTCTTGCCTTTCATTGGACACACCTGCCAAACTAATTAGCACAGGTGTCTGCAATTGCTTACAGTGATATAAAGAGCCCTGACACACATCACCATCAATGAGTTTAACTGACAAACAAACAAATTCTTCCCTCATCACTCCTAAACACTTTTTGCATAATAATTTGGAACACAGTGTACATGTGCTTTTCCACAAAACACCAGTGGTTCACGTAGTGAATCTTACAGTGGTCTGTATGGAGTTGTTCAATAAAGGGCCCAAAATTAAGATAAAATAGATGGGAGAGGTCTCTATGAATAGGAATTCCTAAGTATTTGATACCCTGTGAGGGCCAGGCAAAGGGAAAGTTGGACTGGATGGAATCCTATATGGATTTGGGGAGGGAGACATCGAGGGCCTCAGACTTCGCTGCATTGATTTTAAAATTTGACCATGTAACAAAGTGATCTATTTCAGCCATAACAGCATGGATGGATATATGTGATTGAGTGATATATACTAGGACATCATCAGCAAATAGAGAGCACTTGTACGGGGTGCCTCCCACCTCAATCCACCTAATATTGGGGTTATGGCGAATTGATGAGAGCAGGTGCTCCGTCACTAGGATGTATAAGAGAGGGGACAGAGGACATCCCTGCCTTGTCCCATTGGTGATTGTGAAAGGTGATGAAAATGTTCTAATGCACCCCCTGGGCCTTGGGACCCCCGGAGCCGGACCCTTTTTGGTGGATGCTGGTGGTTGTAGTCTCCATGACGGCGACCCGGTTCCGTAGCTCAGGGTGGTCAAACCAGTGGCAGAACTATTTATGTGGTTTTGATGTTTAAATGTCCGACTACGCCACCCGTGGATTGCGGTCAGAGTGAACCGCCGCTACAGGGCAGACAGCTGAGGCTGGTGTTGTGGGTGCAGCAGAGCGTAGCATAACTCCCCACGTGAGGAGTATAGCCTCAGGGCAGTGTATGCGGAGGATGAGGGTGATGGTGCAGGACAGCAGCAGTAACGACACGGAGTCAGTGATGCAGTCCAGGGCCTTTACTCACAGTTCTTACTATCCAGACCACGTCTGCAGGTAACGGCTGCCCACGTCGTACTGTGCTCACCAGGTGAGGGGCTCAGACAACTCCCAGATAACTTTGGAGCGCTTCACAGGACCCCCTTTGTGTGTCCTTTGTCTGGCCTTTCTTACCAACCCTTCTGTCCGGCTGCCTCGGGCCTCCTCTTGGTAAACTTGGCGCCAGTTTCCCTGACCCTATGTGGTGCCTTCCTAGCGGGTGTAGCGAGGGGCTGCGCCACATAAAATGTCACAGCCTCCGGTTTCTAGCTGAGGGTCGTTTCCTGCCTCCACTAGTTTCGGGGACCGGTCTCCCCCTTTGGCCTGACCCCTCCACGCAGGTGGATTCGGGCGTGCGGTGGCAACTCTCCCATCCGCACCCCTGGGATCCCTTCGTTCCTCATTCCTGGAGCCT
Source organism: Phyllobates terribilis (assembly GCF_046119375.1). NCBI lineage: Eukaryota > Metazoa > Chordata > Amphibia > Anura > Dendrobatidae > Phyllobates > Phyllobates terribilis. The sequence continues at coordinate 298,805,748 of NW_027362763.1, read as the reverse complement.
TCTCCGCTCCTCTTCCAGGCCTGGGCCTCTGTTACTAGGCCCGCCTCCGGAGCAGAGCTCATGCAGAGCCCCTGCTCCCTGTCACTTCTGCTCAGACTTCTCTGCACTGAACTAAGATGGTGCCCACCTTTTATACTCCCTTCTCAATGCACCCAGGAACTGCTTCCTCCCTGCTCCTGCACTAAAGGGTTCCCCTTCCTCAGTGTTCCCTCCCCCCACTCCAGCCAGGGACAGGGACTGTCGTGCCCATCTCAGGGGCATATTGGTCGCCCTGCCCCACGGCAATGTGGTGTAATGCATGCAGGTGTCGGGTCCTGATCCACACTCCATCCTTACCTGAGAGTGAGATATCACACCTCTGGGTGAGGTGCAATACCTCTGTAGCAACCGAGCCCTCAGGGTGCTACAGTTCCATTTATCTTCAGCCTAGGTGACGTATTGCGATACAGGGCCGTGATTTTGGCTATAAAAGGGTCCCCTAGACCCCTACCCCAAGCTTTTTAAGAGAATAATATATGGCCTATATCTGTGTCTCCCCCTCCTTTTACTCCTCCACCTCTTTTCTTTTCGCATGACTATATGTACTTGTCACTTTTCCATGTGTTAGTTGTGCCTTCTGAGCAGTTTGTCAGCTTTTGGACACCTTTGAAGGTGTTTTCTATGTGTTTCTATGTGTTTTTGTTTGCCTGCCATTGGTTTTAACGGTGTTTGAAGGTGTTCGACGAAAAGTTCGGCGAACACACGGGTGTTTCGACGAACCGAACCGAACTCGAACACTACGGGGGTGGCTCAACACTAGTCCCAACTCCATTAATACGGAAAGAAATCCCACTTATTAAACCTGACAGGGCACACCTGTGAAGTGAAAACCATTTCCTGTGACTACCTCTTGAAGCTCATCAAGAGAATGCCAAGAGTGTGCAAAGCAGTCAAAGCAAAAGGTGGCTACTTTGAAGAACCTAGAATATAAGACATATTTTCAGTTGTTTCACACTTTTTTGTTAAGTATATAATTTCACATGTGTTAATTCATAGTTTTGATGCCTTCAGTGTGAATGTACAATTTTCATAGTCATGAAAATACAGAAAAATCTTTAAATGAGAAGGTGTGTCCAAACTTTTGGTCTGTACTGTATATCAATATATTGTAAATTGGGTGTCACCATTAACTTTTCCAATATGGCAATTCTCCATATATTCTTCAACGGCCCAATCAATGTCAATATTGAAAGGGAGAAAGGTAACAATTAACTGTCAATTTATTCACACATTTCTATTGGAATTAACAGAAAAACAGTTCAATGCTTAGGAAAAAAAACATAGAATTGTTGTGGAAAACAGACTCCCGCTTTAACTGCTGCATAAGTGTATACAGTACTTCTCAACTACAGCATATAGGGAAAGTGATGTACATACATTTCTCGACAGGGACGTACAGTAGGTCATGAAAAAAGCAGCCGCTGCAATGTACTCAATATAGAATAATGCATGTAGTAGAAAGGCTTTATAATCTGCAGATATTCATAGAATCATTTCTGCTTTTGCCTTTTATACTTTATTCTGCTTTTATTTTCATTGTGGATTAGCAGCATATCAAAAACAGGTGAATGGATTTCTTTGTACAAAGCATTAACTGCATTTTCTAATTGTCCAAATTACCTGATACAGTACATTTCCAGCGTATCCAGGACATTTTACAAAAGAAAAAACTTCACAAAAGCATTTTATAAAGCAGAAGTCAATAGAAAGCTTAACTATTGATTCTCATATGTTGAATATTTCTAGTAGACATATTAGTTTGCAAAGAAAACATGAATTCAGTCATTTCAAATTATATTTTTTACCCCCAATGCCTGGAAGTAGTATAATAAATGACTAAAGCCAATATCAATAGTGATGTTGTGTATTACTGCATTACAGAATTTATTTTGTACAATCCTCATTTGCAGACAGTTATATTCATCAAGTCCAACATCGTAACGGGCTAAATTTTATGACTATTGACATTTCAATTTAGAAAGTGGAATGAAAACATTAAATTTCAAATTATGTATTTGTCATTTTCTAACATCGTAACTTTATATTTTGTTTTATCTTACAACTTAATGCTGATTCCTCATCTTCTGTACAATATGTTTTGCTGCATAACATTCATTTCTTCATTCTTAATGATTACTTTAAACCACCCATGTTAAAAAACAACACTATTAATAGTTCACTTACTATAATTGAGAGATCCATATACGCCCAATCAAAAAGCAGAAAAAAAACAACCCATAAAAATAGGTCTTGTGGACAGTATCATGATTACAGTAATACTACTATATTCAACCAATTTCTTATTAAGCAAATGCTAAAAATTTAAAAAATAAAGAAAATTGATTGAGTTGGGTAAGACATAGGCTGCATGTTTATTAATATTTAGTATTTAGCCTCTTCACGAACGAGGCCAATTTTCGCTTTTGCGCTTTCGTTTTTTCCTCCCCTTCTTCTCAGAGCCATAACTGTTTTGTTTTTCTGCCAACATAGAAATGTTGAGGGCTTGTTTTTTTGCGGGATGAATTGTACCTTTATATGACTTCATTCATTTTACCACATAATGTACTGGAAAATACGAAAAGAAAATTCTAATTTTAACATTGATTTTTGGGAGCAGTTTTAGCACCATACATTATGTGGTAAAAAAGACCTTCAAATACGATTTTGAATATTATTTAAGTGGTAAAAAAAAAAAAAAGTTTTACAATTTTTTTTGGAGGGTTTTCTTGCCATTTTCTGAGATGCAGCCATGAGAGGCTTCTTTTTAGAGGGGTGAGACGTTTTTTATTCATATAATATTGGGACAGATAAGACGTCCTGTTAACTTGTTACAGCTATTTTTGTGGCATCGCAGAGACAAAAAAGCCTTACTTACTTACCGGTAACAAGATTTTTCGGAGCCCATGACAGCACCACGAGAGAGGATCCGCCCATCAAGGACAGGAAACCTACAGGTTAAAAAGGCCGGCACCTCTCTCCCGCCTCAATTTAGTTAACAGAGTATGAGAGGACCGCCAAGGTTAATTACAACAAAACAAATTCATTTTAAGCCAATTACTTTAACTAACTTCCCCCGAGGGTGCAAAAAAGGAAAATAACTCTACGGGAGTGCGAAAACACCAGTGTAGGGAGGGAATATAAGGGTGCTGTCATGGGCTCCGAAAAATCCCGTTACCGGTAAGTAACTAAGGCTTTATTCGTACTCTCATGACAGCACCACGAGAGAATTACATTGACAAAAGGAGATTAGGGAAGGACAACAGCTTGAAGCACCCTTCTCCCAAAGGTGAGATCAGAAGAGTCACCTAAATTAAATCTATAATTCCTATAGAAGGTGGAGGGAGAAGACCAGGTGGCAGCCTTACATATGTCTTCGATGGAAACCCCAGTCTTCTCGGCCCAGGAGGTTGCTACTGCTCTGGTGGAGTGAGCCCTCAACCCCTCAACCCCTCTGGTACTTCCTTATCCCCCTTAGAGTAGGCGAGGGTGATGGCCTCTCTGATCCACATCGCAATCGTAGATTTTGAAGCTTTACAACCTTTCCTAGCCCCCTGATGGCATATAAATAGGGAACTATCTTTCCTAAAACCGTGTGAAACCTCCAGGTATTTAAGTACGCACCTCCTAATATCCAATGTGTGTAGTTTCTCCTCTTTCTGATTCTTAGGGGGAAAACAAAAAGTTGGAAGATTAACCTCCTGAGTCCTATGGAATCGTGAGACTACCTTTGGAAGAAAGGCTGGGTCAGGCTTTAATACAATTCTATCATCCAGAATTTGAGTAAATGATGGGGATATAGAAAGAGCCTGTATGTCACTTACTCTTCTGGCTGAAGTCAGGGCGACCAACAGGGCTGTTTTAAGAAGAATAATTTTATGGGAGGCTGAATCTAGGGGCTCGAAGGGAGGTTTAGTCAAGGCATTTAGGACTAGATTTAAATCCCAGGGAGAGGATTTAGTTTTAATAGGTCTACACCTAAAAAAGGCTTTTATAAACTGTGCTACCCAATAATTAGCCGCTATATTGGAAGAAAACAAAGCTCCTAAGGCCGAAACTAGTACTTTCAATGTACTAGTGGTAAGGCCCTGTTCTAAATCCCGCTGTAGAAATTCTAGTATTTTCCCAATAGGGGGCCCATCCTCTGGTTTAAATTTTGAAAAGGGCAGAAACTTCCTCCAAGTCCAAGCGTAGATGCGGGTAGTAACGGGTTTTCTGCTACATAGAGTTTACTACATTTGTGGAAAAACCTTTGCTGGTTATCAACGCCCTTTCAAATTCCATGCCGTTAAATGGAGATTTGAGGCTGGAGGATGGGAAACCAGACCCTGAGTGAGGAGGTCCAGAATCTCCAGAAGAACCCAGGGGGTCTGATATGGATATTCTCCGGAGGCAAGAGAACCACAGCCTCTTGGGCCAAAAGGTGCATATGAGGATCATTCTGGCTTTGTCTGCCCTGATTTTCCTTATGACTGATGGAAGCAGGAGCATGGGAGGGAATGCATACGCCAAAGGAAACTCCGAGGGAACCATGAAGGCGTCCACTGCCAGGGGCCTTTCTCTGGCGTTTAGGGAACAAAACGCTGCCACCTTTCGATTGGATTTTGTGGCAAACAAGTCCACTGTGGGAAGACACCACATTCCCACAATCCTGGGAAATATCTGAGGGTTCAAGGACCATTTTCCTTCTTTTATGGAAGTATGGCTGAGAAAATCTGCTGTGATGTTTTCTCTTCCTCTTAGATGAACAGCAGAAAGGGAGAGACAATGATCCTCTGCATTCTGAAGAAGTCTGTCTGCTACTCTCATTAAGTCTTTTGAATGGTTTCCCCCTTTACGATTTATATATGCTACTGAGAATTGATTGTCCGAGAGTAAACGGACATCCTGGCCCTGTCAATATACAAGGAACTTATTGAACGCATTATCAACCGCAAAAAGTTCCTTAACATTTGAGGAAAACTGTACCTCATTTTCGGACAAGGTCCCCTGAATTAAGTTACCTTCAAAATGAGCTCCCCAACCTGTAGCACTTGCATCTGTAGTCAAGACTGCAGTAGGTTTACATTCCCAAGGGACTCCCCTAGAAAGATTAGTGTGTACCAACCACCAACGAAGGGATTGTAAGGAGCGAGGGGCCAAGGTAAACTCCCGGTATAGAGGTCCATCTAGGATTGAGTCGTTATACAATATATCCCACTGAAGTGCCCTTGAGCGAAATTGGGACCAACACACTGCGGTAAAACTTGAGGTCAGGGACCCTAATAACGACATGGCTTTACGGAGTGACATAGAGGGTCTATCCATACAATGTTTCTCTAAGCCCTGGATTTTTGCAAACTTTTCTTCTGATAAATAGCATAAATGTCTTTCATTATCTAAAATGACCCCCAGGAACTGTTGAGCTTTTAGTGGAGTCAACCTAGATTTTTCCAGATTTAGAAACCAACCTAGTCCTTCTAGGACAGAAATTGTTACCTGAAGGTGGGCCTCATATTGAATAAAGGAGTTCCCCACTATCAGGAAATCATCAAGGTAAGGGATTATTAAGATGTCTTTTTCTCTTATATGGGCCATAACCTCTGCCACTAGTTTGGTAAAAACTCTTGGAGCTATAGCTAACCCAAAGGGAAGGGCGGAATACTGGAAGTGTTTAACCAACCCTGTTATTGCAATGGCCACCCTCAAATACTTTTGATAATCCTTATGAATGGGAACATGGTAATATGCGTCTTTAAGATCTATAACTACCATATAACAGTGGGGAAAAAGTAATTTTATTATCGGTTTTAAGGATTCCATTTTAAAGGTGTCTATTTTAAGAAATCAATTTAAGGATCTTAAATTTATGATTGTCCTGAAACACCCATCCGGTTTGGGGACCAGGAAGAGAGGGGAGTGGAATCCGTGTCCCTCTTCTGTTTCCGGAACCTCAAATCAGGACGTTTTTCTTTATTAGGTCTTGAATTTCCAATATGAGGGTAGTCTGCCGCTCTGGGGAGGAACTAGAGGGAATAATCATGAATCTTCTGTAAGGAAGAGATTGAGATTGAAATTTAAGACCAAACCTAATCAGGCTCAAAATCCAATTACTATGTGAAATAAGTTCCCAAGCCAGGAAAAATAATGACAATCTCCCTCCCACCTGGGCCGACTGTGATTCCCCTTGGCTTCTGCTCATCTTTGGAAGAACCACCAAAGAGGAGGCCTCTACCTTTGCGACCTCTTTCTTCAAATTTCTCTTGTTCTCTGAAAAATCTAATTTGGACAAATTTCTTTCTCCGAAACGATTTCTTAAGAGAGGGTAGAGGTACAGACGAAAATCCCTTCTTAGGATCTCCGGCTTTTTCCAACAGTTCATCCATGGTCTGGCCGAAAAGATATTCCCTCTCACAAGGAATTGTACAAAGTCTAGACTTCATTTGTACATCTCCAGGCCAGCATTTAAGCCATAGGGCTCGCCGAGGAGCATTTGATAGAGCTTATGATTTTGCTGACAATCTAACCGAGTCCGCAGACGCATCAGCATGAAGGGCCACTGCACCCTGGACTAGGGGAAGGGAAGAAATAATCTCCTCCCTGTAGACACCCTCCTTTAGTTGGTCGTCTAGCTGTTCCAGCTAGACCATCAGGGCTCTGGATGTGCAGGTGGCTGCCACTGCTGGTTTCAGGGCTCCTGCAGCTGTCTCCCATGCACCTTTCAGGAAGGTATCGGCTCGCCTGTCGAGGGGGTCTCTTAATACTCCCATGTCGTCAAAGGGGAGAGAAGGCTTTTTTGATGCCTTAACAATGGCAACATGTAGTCTTGGTGCTTTTGACCAAGAGGAACATGTGGCATCATCAAATGGATACATTCTTTTGAAGGAGGGAGAAATGCTGCCTTTCCTGTCTGGCTTTTGCCACTCTCTATCAATAAGATCTTTAACTTTTGTATTCATGGGGAAACATCTTTTCTTTTTCTGACCTAATCCCCCAAACATTACATCCTCTACAGATTTTTCTAGTCTCGTGTACAGAATGCCCATGGTAGTTTGGACAGCTTTCACCAAGGCATCAACCTCCTGCAGAGGAAAACACTGTATATCCGACTCGCTATTAGAGGAAGAGAGGGAAGAGGAAGAAATGTCTGAGATATCAGAGTCTGAGCCTGGCTGAGGGTCCCGAGGAGAATGCATGGACTCAGAATTCCCTTGCAAAGCCTTGCCTATTTCTTCTTTAATTTAAGTCTTTAGACCTAAGGAAAACCCGGGGTTTCTTCCATCATTACCTTGTCAATGCAAAGTTGGCACAATTTTTTAAAATATGCATCAGGGAGTGGATTGCTGCATTCCTTATGTTTAGTTTTAAATGAACACGTCTTGCTCTGAAAGAAAGTTATAGATAGAGAAGGAGGAAGAAGAATTAGTAGAACTTTCGCGAAGATTCCACTTACCCCTTGGAATATGCGGCAGTGTAGAAGCAGAAGAATCCATCTTAACCGGCGGAGAATCACGCCGAACAACCGGACCTTCCTTCCTGCTTTTTGCGGTGAACTTTCTAGCTGAACGATTGGACCCAGACCGGGAACGTCGTTGCACCGCCTGTTGTGAGGGCTCCCGAGAAGGCTGCTCCTGCAGCAGTTGTTATTGCTGAGGTGATAGCTGCTCCTGAGTAGAGATGAGCGTTGTTCTACTCGAACTGTTCGCCAATCTCAAATTCGAGCTGTTTTGGGCGGTGTTCGAGCCGGTCGGCGAACACGAACAATTTGAGAAAAATTCGGCTGTTCGAGGTTATGTTCGATAACTGTTCGTGCACCAAAATCATAACTGGATTTTTTCTCAGTAATGATGAAAATTAATGTTAATACGCAGTTTGAGTGTACAGCGGGGCGGGGGGAGGGGCAGGGGATGGATCTCTGCAGGAACAATGAAGATCTCCATTTTTTTTTCTCTTTCCCGCATTTGCAGTGGGGAGGTGCAATCTGTCAGCCTATCAGCAGCGCACACACGGAGCGAAGTGCTTTTTTTCACACAAGCAAGGGCATGTGTGATTGGCAGTGTATGTCACATGTCCTTGCCCTATAAGACCAAGCCATTTTCCCCGTCGCCACCATTTTCTCACTGCTGCAGCTGCGTGTTAGACGGCACCGCTGTTGCTGTGTGCGCTATACCTTGTTAATTTCAAGCCAATTTTCGCACAAATATACAGATAGCTTGGGAGTAGGGAATAGTTGTGATTGCAGTCCTTTTAAGGACTAGGTTACAGCATTTCCTACGACTTTTATCAAGCAGGTCTGTGCTCTTAAATAGATAGATTGTGGGAGTAAAGACTAATTGTAATTGGAGTCCTTTTCATAACTAGGTTACATCAGTTCCTATCAGTTTTTGCCAGGCAGGTCTGTGCCAGTGCTGTGCAAGTTTTTTTCACAGCATTTGGCTGAATCTAGCAAAGCTAATCCTTTTTGGCCTATTGCAGAGTGTGTTAGTCAGTGGAGTAGCCTATCTGTGTTGCAAGATATACCACCTGTGTATAGAATACCAATTTTTTACTGCACCTAGTGAAGTAAAATCTTTTGGGCATAGCATCATTCTATTAGTCCATCTATACTGACCTCCATCAGGTTGCAAACTGAATATAATTTTTTTCTGCATCTAGCTCTGAAAAAATATTTGGGCTTCTAGCAGTGTGTGGGACTTGGTCTATTAGTCCATCTATACTGACCTCCATCAGGTTGCAAATTAAAAATAATTTTTTTCTTCATTTATCTCTGAAAAAATATTTGGGCTTCTAGCAGCGTGTGGGACTTGTTCTATTAGTCCATCTATACTGACCTCCATCAGGTTGCAAATTAAAAATAATTTTTTTCTGCATCTAACCCAGCCAATAGTTTTGGCCTAATACCACAGTTTGGCCACTCAGCTCTGCTCGGTTACCATCCATTGTTTTTTTGTGCAAACAACTCCAGAGTTGTGAATTAGTTAACCACCAAAATGAGTGGAAAAAGGCCTGCTGCTGGTGGAAAGGGGAATAGGCGTGTTGGGAAGGGGAAAAAAGGTTGTGTCCGTGGGGTAGGTGCAGAAGAAAGACCATCTTCCAGCCAAACTAAAATGTCTACTTCTTTTAGCGGACAATGTGATAAGATCCCTTTCTTACGGCCACGCCAATCGCTACAAATTCCAGATGAGGCACAAAAACAGCAGGTGCTTCAACGGATATCAAGTGCTCCTTTAAGTGGGCTCTCCTCCACATCAACTTCAACATCACAAATACTCCAGTCCTCAAAGGTGTCACCCAAATCGCACTTGCTTCCTCACAGCTCCCAAATCTCCAGCTGCCCGTCTGAGTATGAGGTAGAACAGATGGTTGAGTCTGCAGAGCTGTTTACTCATACTATAGCCTGGGAATCAGAGGTCGACTCCAGCGCTTCTGTGAATCCAGACGAGGAAATGATCTGCACTGATGCCCAGAATCTTTATGAGTCGGATCCAGGACCAGACGCAGAAGGTTCTGACCATAATGTAGACCCTCATTCCCAAACTGTAACTCCTGTTGGTGGAGACAATGAGGAAGACGATGATAAGACTCAAATACCTGATTGGAGCGACAACTTTAGTTTTTTGTCAGGGCAGGAACAGGTTGGCTCTGAGGACGACGGGTGTGATAACGCACAGGGTGATGATGATGAGGTCGGAGATCCCACTTACTGTCAACCCACAGTCAGCCAAGAGATGAGGTCAGCAGAGGAGGTGGAGGAAGATACTAGTGACGACGAGGTCAGGTTGCGCCTTCCTGGACAGAGACGTAGTACTGGAAGCACGTCAACAACTGCATCCTCAAACATAACTCTGCCTCTCACCACAAGTCGTGGTGGCTCTTCAGGTCGCATGGGTGCTAAGCCTTGCATAGCCTGGGCATTTTTTCAGATCGATAAAGATGACCCAACTCGTGTTATCTGTAACATTTGTCAGCAAAAGCTAAGTAGAGGCCAAAAAATACATAGTTTGAGTACTTCATGCATGAACCGGCACATGGACATGAAGCATAAGTTGCAGTGGGAAGCTCAGTGTGCTACAATGCGGTCTAGCCGGCCGGGCCAACCACCGTCTGCCATATCTTGTGCATCCGCGGCCTCTTCATCCTCTGTAACTGGGGGGACAGCAGTCACACCTGTTTTGGGGCGCAGACCTGCCACCTCTTTACCCGCAACAGCCAGCGTGATTGGCAGGTCATCATTTTCTTTGGAGGTGGTAACACCAGCTGGTCTTGAGCGCTGTCCGACATCGATAGCACCACCTTTGGATCAAGGCAACCTAACATGTCCGCCTGCATCTTCCTCACAGACCGGCAGTTTGCCGGGGACACCCTTATCAACCCCGTCTATGCACAATAGCCAGCCCTCGGTCCCTCAGATGTGGACAAGTAAAAGACCATTTCCTCCTAGCCATGAGAAAGCTAAGAGGTTGAATTTCACCATCTGCAAGCTCTTGGCTACAGAAATGCTGCCTTTCCGCCTGGTGGACACAGAGGATTTTCGAGACCTTATGTCCGTCGCAGTGCCCCAGTACCAGATGCCCAGTCGGCACTACTTCTCAAAGAAAGGTGTGCCTGCGCTCCACCAGCATGTCACACACAACATCACCGCTTCTTTGAGAAACTCTGTGTGTGACAGGGTGCATTTCACCACAGACACTTGGACGAGTAGGCATGGACAGGGGCGTTACATGTCGCTGACTGGGCACTGGGTAACTATGGTGACAGCAGGACAAGGGGCTGCTGTCCAAGTCTTGCCATCCCCACGAGTTGTGCGTCAATCCTCTTTATGTCATTTTTCCTCCACTGCTTCTGCCTCCTCAACCTCCTCTCGGTCTTCCACCTGCACCCAAAGCCTGTCTGGTCATGCCACAAGCTTTCTAACTGCGCAGAAGGGATCCTGCACACCTCCTTACTATGCTGGCAGTAGGGCTCAACGTCATCAGGCGGTTTTTACATTGAAATGTCTGGGAAATGTGAGTCACACAGCTGAGGAGTTGTGGTCAGCTCTGGAGAACCAATTTCATGAATGGTTGTCTCCACTGGACCTGAAACCAGGGAAGGCCGTGTGCGACAATGCTGCAAACCTGGGTGCGGCCCTTCGCCGGGGCAATGTCACACACGTGCCTTGTATGGCTCACGTGTTGAACCTGGTTGTCCAGCAATTTTTAGCCCACTATCCCAGACTAGATGGCCTTCTGCAGAGGGCACGGTCGCTGTGTGCTCACTTCCGCCGTTCGCATCCCGCAGCTCAGCGACTTACATCTCTACAGAAGTCGTTGGGCCTGCCACTTCACCGGCTAAAATGCGATGTGCCTACCCGGTGGAATTCAACTCTGCACATGTTGCAGCACCGACAAGCCCTGGTGCAATACGTTCTGACGTATAGCCTGGGCCAACGAGATTCAGAGGTGGGGCAAATCACGCTGGAGGAGTGGTCTCAGATCAGGGACCTATGCACCCTTCTGCACAGTTTTGAAATGGCGACGAAGATGTTTAGTGCTGACGATGCCATTATCAGCATGACTATTCCGGTGATTTACATGCTGGAGCACATGTTAAACAGAATTCGGAGTCAGGTGGTGGCACAAGAGGAGGTGGAGGAAGTAGAGGAGGAGGAGTTGTATGCGGAAGGGCTAACATCTGCAAGGTCCAGACGGTCGGCAGCACCAGGGCGGCAGGCATGTGAGGGTGGGGGAGATGATTTTACCAGGGCGCATGGTAGCAGCCAAACTAGTGAGGAAGGTGCAGGATCCCAGGAAGAAGTGGAGGACGAACTGATGGAAGACTCATCAGATGAGGGAGACCTTGATCACATTTCTGTTGTGCGAGGTTGGGGGGAGAGGACAGAGGAAGGAAGCATGATTGTTACCTCGCCACCAACACAACAGGGACTTGGTGCTCCTGGATGCGCAACACACATGAGTGCCTTCTTGCTGCACTACCTGCAACATGACCCTCGAATTGTGAGAATTAGAAATAATCCTGACTACTGGGTTGCCACACTGTTAGATCCCCGGTACAAAAGTAAATTTGCAGAAATTATTCCTGCCATAGAAAGGGATGCACGCATGCAGGAGTATCAGCAGAGACTGTTGCAGAATCTTACATGTGCTTTTCCACAAAATACCAGTGGTGCACATAGTGAATCTCACAGTTCCAACTTGCCAACCGTGGTCTGTATGGAATTGTTCAATAAAGGGCCCAAAATTAAGATAACATAGATGGGAGAGGTCTCTATGAATAGGAATTCCTAAGTATTTGATACCCTGTGAGGGCCAGGCAAAGGGAAAGTTGGACTGGATGGAATCCTATATGGATTTAGGGAGGGAGACATCGAGGGCCTCAGACTTCGCTGCATTGATTTTAAAATTTTACCATGTAACAAAGTGATCTATTTCAGCCATAACAGCAGGGATGGATATATGTGATTGAGTGATATATACTAGGACATCATCAGCAAATAGAGAGCACTTGTACTCGGTGCCTCCCACCTCAATCCACCTAATATTAGGGTTATGGCGAATTGATGAGAGCAGGTGCTCCGTCACTAGGATGTATAAGAGAGGGGACAGAGGACATCCCTGCCTTGTCCCATTGGTGATTGTGAAAGGTGATGAAAATGTTCTGACGCACCCCCTGGGCCTTGGGACACCCGGAGCCGGACCCTTTTTGGTGGATGCTGGTGGTTGTAGTCTTCGTGGCGGCGATCCGGTTCCGTGGCTCAGGGCGGTCAAACCAGTGGCGGAACTATTTATGTGGTTTTGATGTTTAAATGTCCGACTACGCCACCCGTGGATTGTGGTCAGAGTGAACCGCCGCTACAGGGCAGACCGCTAAGGCTGGTGTTGTGGGTGCAGCAGAGCGTAGCATAACTCCCCACGGGAGGAGTATAGCCTCAGGGCAGTGTATGCGGAGGATGGGGGTGATGGTGCAGGGCAGCAGCAGTAACGACACGGAGTCAGTGATGCAGTTCAGGGCCTTTACTCACAGTTCTTATTATCCAGACCACGTCTGCAGGTAACGGCTGCCCACGTCGTACTGTGCTCACCAGGTGAGGGGCTCAGACAACTCCCAGATAACTTTGGAGCGCTTCACAGGACCCCCTTTGTGTGTCCTTTGTCTGGCCTTTCTTACCAACACTTCTGTCCGGCTGCCTCGGGCCTCCTCTTGGTAAACTTGGCGCCAGTTTCCCTGACCCTATGTGGTGCCTTCCTAGCGGGTGGAGCAAGGGGCTGCGCCACATAAAATGTCAGAGCCTCCGGTTTCTAGCTGAGGGTCGTTTCCTGCCTCCACTAGTTCGGGGACCGGTCTCCCCCTTTGGCCTGACCCCTCCTCGCAGGTGGATTCGGGCGTGCGGTGGCGACTCGCCCGTCCGCACCCCTGGGATCCCTTCATTCCTCGTTCCTGGAGCCTTCTCCGCTCCTCTTCCTTCCTTCTCCCTCTTGCAGGCCTGGGCCTCTGTTACTAGGCCCGCCTCCGGAGCAGAGCTCATGCAGAGCCCCTGCTCCCTGCCACTTCTGCTCAGACTTCTCTGCACTAAACTAAGATGGTGCCCACCTTTTATACTCCCTTCTCAATGCACCCAGGAACTGCTTCCTCCCTGCTCCTGCACTGCAGGGTTCCCCTTCCTCAGTGTTCCCTCCCCCCACTCCAGCCAGAGACAGGGACTGTCGTGCCCATCTCAGGGGCATATTGGTCGCCCTGCCCCACGGCAATGTGGTGTAATGCATGCAGGTGTCGGGTCCTGATCCACACTCCATCCTTATCTGAGAGTGAGATATCACACCTCTGGGTGAGGTGCAATACGTCTGTAGCAACCGAGCCCTCGGTGCTACAGTTCCATTTATCTTCAGCCTAGGTGACGTATTGTGATACAGGGCCGTGATTTTGGCTATAAAAGGGTCCCCTAGACCCCTACCCCAAGCTTTTTAAGAGAATCATATATGGCGTGCCAGGAGACTCTATGGAATGCTTTCTCAGCATCCAACGAGAGTATCTACTTACAAATTTTTAACTGCATCTAGCCCAGGAAATACTTTGTGCCTAGTAGCAGTGTCTGCTAGTCAGCGGATTATCCCGGCTGTTAAGCAAGCTACACCACCTGTAGTTTGGACACTTAATTTTTTCAAAGGAAATGCTTTGGGACCACGGGATACTTAGTGAAGAGCATCAGGAGGCACCCCAAGGCATAGGGGCTGGGACTGGCACTAGGATGCCTTGCGGTGGACAGCCGAGCTCGATCCTTATAAAAGCTTTTTAACTGCAGCAGCTTTAGTGGACGCTACTGGAGCTGGAATTACGCGGCTGCTGGCATGAGACTTGCCCTCCAATAGATCCTTGTAAATGGATTTAAAGTGTATTCATTCAAATTAGAGGGACAATTTAAATTAAAAAGCTTAGAGCTGCCTCCACCACAGGGGGGCTCTCTCGACCCACCAGCGGACAGGCACCAGTATTGGGAGAGGGGGGCTGGCCGTCAGGGTTCACCGCGGCTCTGGCACAAACCCGGCGACACGGAGGTGGCACGGGCAGGAGCGGACTGGCCGTCTCGGCTTCTCACTTTTTGGATTTTAGAAGGGCATGACATGCCTATATCTGTGTCTCCCCCTCCTTTTACTCCTCCACCTCTTTTCTTTTCGCATGACTATATGTACTTGTCACTTTTCCATGTGTTAGTTGTGTCTTCTGAGCAGTTTGTCAGCTTTTGGACACCTTTGAAGGTGTTTTCTATGTGTTTCTATGTGTTTTTGTTTGCCTGCCATTGGTTTTAACGGTGTTCGAAGGTGTTCGACGAACAGTTCGACGAACAGTTCGGCGAACACACGGGTGTTCGACGAACCGAACCGAACTCGAACACTACGGGGGTGGCTCAACACTACTCCTGAGTATCTCCCATGTTTACCAAGGAAAAAACAATGTGCTGGGAAGCACCTCTGTATGTTGTGTGACAGTGTCACTGGTTTTATATGTGAGGAGAGGTATGTGTCACTCAGGATGCTCTCCTGTGTGAACTAAGACCTACTTTATTTTTCTGCCAGCGTGTTATATGCTGGTAGATTTACTCTGTTAAAGGGTGTGCGGTTTTATGGGAATGGCAAAGAGGGCGGGATGCCATTCCCCCTACCTCCCCTCAGGGTGTGGCTGAGCAATGTGTAAAAGCTCAGTCCTGTTTTTTTTCTCTGGAGTGTGGTCTGGAGAGGGAAGTCTCCAGAAGGTATTGTGGAAGCTGCAGAGCTTGTTACTTGGACTGTGCAGTTTATGCAACCGAGAGCGGGCGGAACCCGCTCATCTATGGACTGAGCTAGACTTTGTTTATTGTTTTTTTTCTCCTGCAAAACCCTGCTGGTTTTATGCCAGATAATAAACCAGCAGGAACGTAACCTGAGAACGTGTGTCCTGAGTCTGCCTCCGGGAAAGCCGGGCGAGTCGTCTTGCCACAGTTGGTGTGAGAGTGCGTGCAGGATTCCAGGAACACGTGTACCTGCCACAAAGACCGGTGGATGTCCTGGGTGAAGGCTGCCAGCCTGCCAGAGAAGTCCAGCAGCATGGAGGAGCTAGTTAAGCACCTGGTCCAGGCCCAGCAGAGCATGCAGCAGCAACACCTACAGGCCCAGCAGAGCATGCAGCAGGCCCAGCAGAGAATACAGCAGCAGCACCAGGAGACGACCAAATTGTTGCTTCAGCAAATCCAGTTGCAGCAAAAGTCGCAGCAGCAGCACCAGCAGGAGGTGCAACAGCAGATACAGCTTTTGGCGGACGCCATCCAGAGCAGGGCAGCCGCCCCAACCCCAGGGCTGACTTATGATTCTCAAGTCAGGAAGGCGGTAAGGCGGGCCATGCAGAAGATGACCCCTGGGGATGATGTAGAAGCATTTCTGACTGTTTTTGAGAGGGTGGCTGATTGAGACTTCCACCAGCACAGTGGGCAGAGGTTCTGGCGCCATATTTATAGGGTGAACCCCAAAAGGCGTAATTTGACTTGTCGCTGCAAGATGCTAAGGAGTATCCCAAACTAAAGACAGAGATCTTAGCACGTCTGGGAGTAAATATGGCGGTGAGAGCCCAACGAGTTCATCACTGGGCGTATGCTAGCGACAAACCCCCTCACTCGCAGATGTTTGCCCTCCTGCATCTTGTTCAGAAGTGGCTACAACCGGAGTCCTCCACTCCGGCCCAGATGGTTGAGCGGGTGGTGATTGACAGATTCATGCATTCCCTTCCCAAGCCAGTACAGACCTGGGTTGCCCATGGTGATCCCCAGAACGCAGATGACTTCAATCGGCCTGGTAGAGAGGTACCAGGTAGTCGAGAGATCTCTTGGGAAACCGGATCAGTCACTTCTCCCTACTGGGATACCCAAAGGGGGCGGGTTCACCACTGAAGGGGTCTAGAGACACCACACTGGGGGGCGTCCCACTCCCACTGAAGGTGCCGTTAGAACAGTTGGTAAAGATATAGTTTGCTGGCGGTGTCACAACCCTGGACATGTAGCCGCCAGGTGTCAAATATCCCCTGAGCCCATGGACTGCAGCCTAGGCAGACAGGTCTCCTATTATGCCTATCCAGCCTGTTGCGTGGACTGTCGACCCAGTGAGGGGCCGCAGGCGTGTGCAGTGTCCATTAATGGAGTAAAAGTGCTTGGGCTGTTGGACTCCGGGAGTCTGGTGACCTTGATCAGAGCATCCCTTCCCCACCAATTGATCCCTTCCAAAACCCTGGGCGTTCGGTGCATCCATGGTGATGCCAAGGACTATCCCGTGGCCACAGTAACAGTGGGGACAGACTGTGGTGCTCAGTCCCATGAAGTCGGGGTAGTAAAGGACCTGATACATCCCGTCATATTGGGCCGTGATTTTTCCTTATTCTGGGACTTGTGGGGGAAGGGAACTGGACTAAGTAGCATGGGGAAAAGCCAGGTCCTTGAAGAAGAACCCCCGACGAAGTCGCAGATGGAGGAGTTCCCACTGTGCATCCTTGTCGGTGACGAGGCTGAGACGGTGACCGAGGAGGCCGACCTCCCTGCGTTAGATATGTCCAGAGAGAACTTTGGGACTGCTCAAGTTCGAGACCTGACCTTAAAAGGGGCGTTCGACCAGGTTACTGTATGTAACGGGGTTGCCCAAGAGCCGGGGGCCGACACCAGATTCCCCCACTTTGCAGTGCAGGGGGAGTTGCTATATCGGGTGGCCAAACTGAGGGGTGGTGAGATAGTGGAACACCTGTTAGTGCCAGGGCCATACAGACGGCGGGTGCTAGATATGGCCCATTCACATGTTCTGGGGGGACACCTAGGGGTCGGGAAAACTCAAGAGAGGATATTGAGAAGGTTTTATTGGCCAGGGTGTTATAGAGAAGTTCAAAACTATTGTAGGTTCTGCCCCACCTGCCAAATAACCACTCCCTCCTCCCACTTCCGTAGCCCCTTAGTCACACTACCTGTGATAGAGGTTCGCTTTGAGAGGATTGCCATGGACCTCGTGGGCCCCTTAGTTAAATCAGCTCAGGGCCACCAATATATCCTGGTCGTCATGGACTACGCGACTCGGTATCCGGAAGCGGTTCCCCTAAGGAACATGTCTAGTAAAAGTATAGCCCGAGAGCTGGTCCATATTTTCGCTCGGACAGGTCTACCAAAAGAGATTCTGACAGACCAAGGATCCCCCTTCATGAGCAAGGTGATGAAGGAGCTTTGCAGAGTCCTTCAGATAACTCAACTTCGGACCTCGGTTTATCATCCACAGACGGAAGGCCTAGTAGAACGCTTCAACAAGACCTTAAAGGCGATGCTCAAGAAGGTCGTTGAAAAAGGATGGGCGAGACTGGGACTACCTGCTCCCATTTCTGCTTTTCTCGGTCAGAGAAGTTCCTCAAGCCTCCACTGGCTTCTCTCCATTTGAGCTCCTATATGGGCGGCATCCAAGAGGTCTCCTAGACATCGCCAAGGAAACTTGGGAGGCTGAAGTCACGCCACACCGGAGTATCATCAAACATGTCGCCCAGTTACAGGAGAGAATGTCAAAGGTGATGCCCATCGTGAAGGAACATCTCCTCCAGGCGCAGGAAGCCCAGGCGAGTGTCTATAACCGGTCGGCGAGACTAAGACAGTTCCAGCCCAGAGACCGTGTTTTGGTGCTAATCCCTACCGTCGAGAGCAAGTTCCTCGCCAAATGGCAAGGTCCATACGAGGTGGTGGAGAAAGTCAGCGAGGTTAATTATAAAGTCCACCAGCCTGGCCGAAGAAAGCCGCATCAAATATATCATATAAATTTGCTCAAGCCGTGGCGGGACCGTGAACCTGTGGAAACTCCTTGCCTGGGAGCCGCACCAGAAGGCAAGGTGGAGGAGGTCACTATTGCAGAGACTCTATCACCGGCCCAGAAGCAACAGTGTCGAGAATTACTTCAGCGGAATCGGGAGCTGTTCTCAGAGTTGCCGGGGCATACACAGGTGGTAGAGCATGATGTGCTGACAGAGCCGCACGTACGAGTGAATCTGAAGCCGTATCGGATTCCGGAAGCACGCCGGGAGGTGATCTCGGCCGAGGTGAAGAGGATGTTAGACCTCGGAGTAATAGAGAAGTCAAAGAGTGGGTGGTCGAGCCCAATCGTCCTCGTGCCGAAACCCAATGAAGAATGGAGGTTTTGTAATGACTACCACCGGCTGAATGAGGTATCCAATTGTGACGCGTACCCGATGCCCCGCGTCGACGAACTCATCGAGAGGCTTGGACCGGTGATGTACATCACCACTCTCGACCTGACGAAAGGCTACTGGCAGATCCCCATGTCCCAGATGGCTAAGGAGAAGACGGCATTCTCAATATCTGATGGGTGTTTTCAGTACACGCGGATGCCGTTCGGACTACAGGGGGCCCCAGCCACTTTCCAGAGGGCTATGGATCGGATCCTAGCCCCACATAAGAAGTATGCCGCAGCCTACCTCGACGACATTGTGGTCTTTAGCCCAGACTGGGCTAGTCACCTACCTAAACCACAGGCCGTTCTGGACGTGCTAAAGAAGGCAGGATTTACCATAAATCCAAGAAAGTGTGCCATCGGAAAAGAGGAGGCCAAGTACCAGGGCTATGTTGTTGGGAGAGGCGAAATAAAGCCGCAAATCAAGAAAGTGGAGGCAATTCAAACCTGGCCGCAACCACTCTCGAAGAAGCAGGTGAGGGCATTCCTAGGAATGGTGGGATACTACCGGCGGTTTATCCCGAATTTCGCCATGATTGCCGCGCCACTAACAGATCTTCTAAAAGGCACCAAATCAACCATGGTGAAATGGACGGAAGAAACAGAGACCGCATTTCAACAGTTGAAGCTAACACTCTACAAGCAGCCGGTCCTGGTCGCGCCAGACTTCAAGAAAGAATTTGTGGTCCAGACGGATGCTTCAGAGGTTGGTCTAGGGGCTGTACTCTCCCAAGAGATA
Source organism: Phyllobates terribilis (assembly GCF_046119375.1). Classification (NCBI taxonomy): domain Eukaryota; kingdom Metazoa; phylum Chordata; class Amphibia; order Anura; family Dendrobatidae; genus Phyllobates; species Phyllobates terribilis. The sequence continues at coordinate 298,786,266 of NW_027362763.1, read as the reverse complement.
AATGTGGAAGAACATCCCATTCTCTATCTAAGCCGAAAGCTGTCCTCCTGCGAGAAGAACTACGCCTTAGTAGAGAAAGAGTGTTTAGCCATAAAATGGGCCATGGATACACTGAAATATTACCTACTAGGCCGGAAGATTAGATTAGTATCAGACCATGCCCCGTTGACATGGTTGAGGGAGAAGAGGGGTAAAAATGCCAGGGTAACTAGATAGTTCCTAGGGCTTCAAGAGTTTAACTTTCACGTGGAGCATAGGCCTGGGAAGTTACATGGGAATGCAGATGCCCTCTCTAGGATTCCCTGCCTGGTGTCAGAAGGTGCCCAAACCCCCGGCTTTGGGCAGAGGGGGGGGGGGGGAGAATATGTGACAGTGTCACTGTTTTTATATGTGAGGGGAGGTATGTGTCACTCAGGATGCTCTCCTGTGTGAACTAAGACCTACTTTATTTTTCTGCCAGCGTGTTATATGCTGGTAGATTTACTCTGTTAAAGGGTGTGCAGTTTTATGGGAATGGCAAAGAGGGCGGGACGCCATTCCCCCTACCTCCCCTCAGGGTGTGGCTGAGCAATGTGTAAAAGCTCAGTCCTGTTTTTTTTTCTCTGGAGTGTGGTCTGGAGAGGGAAGTCTCCAGAAAGTATTGTGGAAGCTGCAGAGCTTGTTACTTGGACTGTGCAGTTTATGCTACCGAGAGCGGGCGGAACCCGCTCATCTATGGACTGCGCTAGACTTTGTTTACTTTTTTTTTTCTCCTGCGAAACCCTGCTGGTCTGCCTCCGGGAGAGCCGGGTGAGTAGTCTTGCCACAGTTGCCAGGTCCCTTTTATACTGGCCATACCTGGTACCTGTGTGGTGGGGCTTCGGAAGGAATTTCCCCCTCCCCGCAGGTGATCGTTTAGCAGCACTGGCGGAACGCCCCCGGATATTCCTCCTTCTCCGGCGTGCTCACCATGCTCGCATGCGGTCCCCTACTTCCTGGCCGCGTGCGAGCCCCTCCCACTTCCGGTGATGCCTCCGATGCACCGGAAACACATCACAGGGCCGCACCAGTCACATTCCCCGCTGGCACGGCCCAGAACTCTTGCGTAGTCTAGCGGGGGGGGGGGATGCTCTCCTGCGGCTCCACACATGGCGGACCATCTACCTCCACGAGAGGGGATGTCACGCCGGCTGCAACGCACACAGAGGTGCCCCAATGAGCCCTGCCGTGGCATCTCCAGAGGTCCAGGACCGACTAGGGCCGGAAACTTCACCGCTCCAGACACCCTGTCGATTCCGTCTGGGGCAAGAGACTATCTTCATCCTGCAGGTAAGCCTGAGAGGTCTCCCATCAAGGACAGGAAACCTAAACAGAGGCGGGAGAGAGGTGCCGCCCTTTTTAACCTGTAGGTTTCTTGTCCTTGATGGGGGGATCCTCTCTCATCGTGCTGTCATGGGAGTGCGAATAAAAATTCAATTTTGACGTTTTGAATTTTTTTTCTGTTTACTAATCGGCCTAATTATTTTTAACATTTTGATACATCAAACTTTTCTGAAACCGGCGATAGCCCATGTGTATTTTTTTGATCACCTTTATTTTTATTGGGGTAAAAAGGGTGGTGTTCCAAACTTATTTATTTTTTTCATTTTTGCTGCTTATAGTAAAAATCGCAATCTCATTTGAAGCTAGTGCACAGTTTGAGTTTCCAAAGAGCTCAGTAATGACAAGCACAAAGGTCTTTAACAGACCCCCAGCTGTGAAAGCAACTAGTGATTAGAGATGAGCGGTGTTCGACTAGAACTGTTCGCCAATCTCAAATTCGAGCTGTTTTGGGCGGTGTTCGAGTTGTTCGACGAACCCGAACGATTTGCAAAAAATTCGGCTGTTCGAGGTTATGTTCGATAACTGTTCGTGCACCAAAAGCGTATCCTGCATGTCTGGCGCTATTTAGAGCACCAATCATGCAGGGATTGACTGCCACTCACTGTAATGCCACAGCCATGGTGGTTGTGGCATTACAGTGATTGCCCAAATCGATGGGAACAGTGCTCACAGTGAAACATGAAAAGCCGGCAATTCAGCAGCGGCATACACCGGTACCCGACAATTTAGAACAGAAAGAATAGAGAATCACACATAGATTAGATAGATAGAAACATGTCAGTCACACATATAAGAAACACAGTGACAGTGTTGATTACTGTGCTTGTCATTTAGTGTTAAAATAAAGGATTTATTTAAAAAAAAATTGGCGTGGGGTTCCCCGTAATTTTAGGCTCTAGCGGAGGTTAACCAGACGGCTGGGGCAGATGTTTGAAGCCTGGGAAGGGGGTAATACCCACGGAGCTTCCCAGGCTACTAATATCAGCCCCCAGCGGAATACCTAGCCTTTACTAGCTATTAAAATGGGGGACCCCCCAAAAAAATGATGTGGGGTCCCCCATATTTTAATAGCTAGCAAAGGCTAGGCAGACAGCTGGGGGCTGATATTAATAGCCCAGGAAGGGTTCCATGAATATTGGCCCCCTCCCAGGCTAGAAACACCAGCCGTCAGCCGCCCCAGAAATGGCGCATCCTTAGGATGCGCCAATTCTGGCACTTAGCCTCGCTCTTCCCACTGTCCTTTATTTTAATACTAAATGACAAGTACAGTAACCAACACTATCACTGTACTTATTATATATGTGACTGACATGTTTCTATCTATCTAATCTATGTGTGAAGCTCTATTCCTTCTATTCTAAATTGTCGGGTACAGATGCTGAATTGCCAGCCGGCTTTTTTAAAGAGACGGTGCATGAAAACACTATTATTTTTTTTAATAAATCCTTTGCAGTAAATGACAAGTACAGTAAGCAACACTGTCACAGTACTTCATATATATGTGACTGACATGTTTCTATCTATCTAATCTATGTGTGAAGCTCTATTCTGTCTGTTATAAATTGTCGGGTACCGCTGCTGAATTGCCGGCCGGCTTTTTTAAAGAGAAAGGCACGAAAACACTATTATATTTTTTAATAAATCCTTTACACTAAATGACAAGTACAGTAAGCAACACTGTCACTGTACTTCATATATATGTGACTGACATGTTTCTATCTATCTAATCTATGTGTGAGGCTCTATTCCTCCTTGTCTAAATTGTCGGGTACCGGTGTATGCCGCTGCTGAATTGCCGGCCGGCTTTTTTAAAGAAAGCGTCTTCTGAGCAGTTTGTGAGCTTTTGGACACCTTTGAAGGTGTTTTCTATATGTTCCTATGTGTTTTTGTTTGCCTGCCATTGGTTTTAACGGTGTTCGACGGTGTTCTAAGGTGTTCGCGAACAGTTCAACGAACAGTTCCTCGAACATCCCGGTGTTCGACGAACCGAACCGAACCCGAACACTACGGGGGTGGCTCAACACTACTAGTGATGAGCGAGCATGCTCATTTAACCCTTTAAACGAGCAGGCTCGGGTACTCGCCGAGTAGTCTCGTCATTTCAATTACAGCTGCCGCAGCTGCATGGGTCACATTTGTTAGACAGCTGTGACATGCAGGGATAGCCTGTCAGGCTGTTACTGAAATGCTGAGCATGCCGAGACTACTCAGCGAGTACCCGAGCGTGCTTGTTTAAAGAGTTAATCACTAATAGCAACCATTGACGCCCCATGATCACAATGGAATGAGCGCACCCCCATGCCAGAAAGCGGTTAATGCCACTGTTAGAGTTTGTTAACATATTAAATGCCGCTGTCAGCGCTTCGGCAACAATTAAAATGTTGTAAAAGTAATGAACCAGCAAAGTTTAAGATGGTCTTAGAACAGGTTGTCAAGCAGGTAGTACTCACATGTCTATATTATTTACCTGTGTGTGAGCAGTTAAGATTGGAAAAATCCCATCAGCGGAAAACAGAAAACCTTCTGTATAGGTTTAGCTTATTAAAAGATTTTCCTGATTTCTTACAATAGAATCTAATGCAGTTCATGACACCATCCTAAATAGCTGAAACATAAAACCTAATTATGCAGCATTTAGGATGATCAACTGCAGTTGTTTAAGCCCTTCATGGCTGGGCCATTTTCTGTTTTTGCGTTTTTGTTTTTTTGCTCCCCTCCCCTTCTTTCCAGAGCCATAACTTTTTTTTTTTGGTGGGTCGAGTTGTACTTTTGAATGACACCATTAGTTTTAACATATCGTGTACTGGAAAAAAAATCCAAGTGCGGTGACATTGAAAAAAAAATGCAATTCCACTGTTTTTTTTTTACTATGTTCACTAAATGCTAAAACTGACCACCTGCCATTATGATTCTCCAGATCATTACAAGTTTGTGGATGCCAAACAAGTATAGAATTCTTTTTTATTAAAAAGTGGTGAAAAAAAAATTCCAAAGTTTGCTAAAAAAAAAAAAAAAAAAGGCGCCATTTTCAGAGACCCGTAGTGTCTTCTATTTTCGGGATCTAGGGCCAACTGCAGTCTTATTTTTTTGTGCACTGAGCTGACATTTTCATTGATACAATTTTGGTGTAGATACAATGTTTTGATCTCCCGTTATTGTATTTTATGTAGTGGCAACCAAAAAAACCCTTAATTCTGGTATTTTTAATTTTTTTTTTCGCTATGCTGTTTACCGAATGGATTATTTTTTTTCTATATTGACAAATCGGGCGATTCTGAACGCAGCGATACCAAATATGTGTATATTTGATTTTTTTATTGTTTTATTTTGAATGGGGCAAAATGGGAGCGATTTAAACTTTTGTATTTTTTTTTATTAATAAAATTTTTTTTTTTTTTACTTTTTGCATGCTTCAATAGTCTCCATAGGAGACTACAAGCTGCACTTCTCTAATCGCCTCTGCTACACACAGGCGATGAGCAGATCACCTGTGTGTACCAAAAATGCTCACTTGATATGAGCGTCGACCACTGGGCGGCGCTCATAGCAATCTAGCAATGACAACTGCAGGGGTCTCCAGCAGACCCCGGGTTGTCATGCAAACCAATCGGCGACCCGCAATCATGTGACGGGGTCAGAGATTGACAGTGGCATTTAACTAGTTAACAGTCACAGGTGGATCGCGATTCCACCTGAGTCTGTTAGGGACACATGTCAGCTGTATAGATCAGCTGTGAAGTGCCCAGAAAAGCGGGGGCTCAGCGTCGGAGCCCGCACCAAAAGGAGAGAGCCGACGTGCGTTGTACTATTACGACACATGTCGGAAAGGGGTTAAAGGACCTTTGCCATCACTGAATGACTGTTCCAACTCGAGTACAATCTCACAATGCACCCTTGGTGTGGCCAAACATTTAAGTGTACCTTCCCACCTGCTTGTTTTCTCTCTATCTCTGTTCTTCTCAGTCTTTATGAAGCCAGAGCTGCAAATCAAAGAAGAGGTTGAGGTGGAGATTAAAGTAGATTAATGATCAGGTGGAAAGTTGTACTTAAATGTCGTGACCAGTACTGCTCAGTAGAGTTGAGCCACCCCCGTAGTGTTCGGGTTCGGTTCGGTTCGTCGAACACCGGGATGTTCGAGGAACTGTTCGTCGAACACCTTAGAACACCGTCGAACACCGTTAAAACCAATGGCAGGAATACAAAAACACATAGAAACACATAGAAAACACCTACAAAGGGTGTCCAAAAGCTGACAAACTGCTCAGAAGACACGCTCTTTAAAAAAGCCGGCCGGCAATTCAGCAGCGGCATACACCGGTACCCGACAATTTAGACAAGAAGGAATAGAGCATCACACATAGATTATATAGATAGAAACATGTCAGTCACATTTATAAGAAGTACAGTGATAGTGTTGATTACTGTACTTGTCATTTAGTGTTAAAATTAATGATTTATTAAAAAAAAAAAAAATTGGCGTGGTGTTCCCCGTAATTTTAGTCTCTAGCGGAGGTTAAGCAGACGTCTGGGGCAGATGTTTGAAGACTGGGAAGGAGGTAATACCCACGGAGCTTACCAGGCTACTAATATCAGCCCCCAGCTGAATACCTAGCCTTTACTAGCTATTAAAATGGGGGACCCCCCAAAAAGTGACGTGAGGTCCCCCCTATTTTAATAGCTAGCAAAGGCTAGACAGGCAGCTGGGGCTGATATTAATAGCCCAGGAAGGGTGCCATGAATATTGGCCCCCTCCCAGGCTAGAAACACCAGCCGTCAGCCGCCCCAGAGACGGCGCATCCATAGGATGCGCCAATTCTGGCACTTGGCCTCGCTCTTCCCACTGCCCTGAAGTGGTGGCAGTGGGGTAATAGGGTTGTGGTTGATGTCAGCTTATAATGCCAGCTGACATCAAGCCCAGGTTAGTAATGGAGAGGCGTCTATAAGACACCCCCATTACTAACCCCATAGTCAAAGTTACAAAAAAACACAAACACTGAGAAGCGCAGGCATGCTTGTGCTCCTCAGTGTCTGGCTGTGACGGCATCCAGATGAGCTGAGTTCATGTCCAATGAACTCAGCTCACCTCATGCACGTCACTGACAGCGTGGGAAAATTCTCAGCGCTCAGCGCTTGAGCAGGAGAATTCTCTCACGCTGGGATGGCATTGAGATGACAGGCTGGATCACAGCTGAGCGCTGCCAGCATAAAATAAAGGAAAAGCTGATGAAACTTTCCCAGACTTGCTTTATTTGGACATGGTTTTCTCTTCTATGGGAGAGCGTGAGAATTTAATACTCAACAGGAGTCGATGGACAGCACACCAAGCAAAGCCATCAGTTTATTAAGTGGTTATCAAACAAATCAACATTACAGATTTGATTTGTAATGGTAATAGGACAGAAATGGAATAAACTCAAGGGTTAAAAATCCACTTAATTAGCATTCATGAATTCATTCTAAGGATAGACCATCAATTTTAACGTAACGGACAACCCCTTTAAGCTTGCTTAAAAAAATCATCACTTCACCTGACAAATGAGTATGAGTATTTTACTCATTCATCAGGAGATTATGAGCCTGTCTAAACAGGTTGGCAATCAAGAAACAAAAGTTCCATGTGTCACGTGAAGCCAGTTCTCTAAACATCTTTGTCGTGTTACAAAAATATCTGTGCAACTTGTTGTTGCGTGACTATTTTAGGGCTCTGGATTTGCTATAAATAAAACAACCAATTAGCAAACAAGTTGTATGTCGCGTGCGATTTACAATGTAGCACGTGGCAAGTCATGTACAATATGACTAGCAACAAAAATCCAACTCCTTTGGAAACATTTGCAACTGTCACATGTAGTCATAAAAATTTGGAGGAGTTTACATTTTAATTTTTAAAGTTTAAAACCATTTTTTTTATACAATATTTATTAGTTGCTTAAAGGGACTTGAATGCACAATGTTTTTATTGTACTAGTAATACACAGCATTACTTGGGTACTTCTGCGCATTTCACTATTCTGCAAGTATTTGTCTGACAGTGGACTTATCAGGGTTTATTAGAATGGTGTGTGCTAGGCCTCCCATTGCCATAGATGCTTATTGGCACCCCATAAATGTGTTGCATGGATATCGCTGGGCTAATACAGGGAGCATTTTCCCCTGTCAAACCCCTCTTCGCCACACCATCATTAGTGACAGCAGCATATAAATGTAGTGTGTATTTATGGTTAGACTGCTAGTTTCGGTGAGAACATTAATTTAAGCAGTTCCATCAGGAATCTCGCAGTGTAAAATTATTACAGGTTCTCTGCCCCATGAGAGTTTGCAAAGAGTGGACCAACTGATGCTTCTCCTTGTGCTGGTTATGCATGATGGCAAGCACAATGAGTAATGTAGGGTGGAGAAGAAAAGCAAGCAACCAGTGGGCTCATGAGTTGAGCTGTGGTCACTTTATTGAGGCTTTGCGCTTCAGCACCGTACATGTGCCTTCATCAGGCCATCGATAAAGTCACCATACATCTACCCATGAGACATTTTTTTTCCAGAGCAGAGTTGTTACTTGGTTTTTCTCCTATACCCTGCATGATGCCAGACATGTCCAGTTGAGAAACATTTCACATAGGAAAGCCGAAAGATATGGGTACATGCTACTCCATCAGTAGCAATTTCTTAAACAGAAACATTGGGAAATCTATGAAGCACTCTATGAGGAAGGCTGTACTAATAAGTACAGAAGGGAAAAGTAATATTTATATATTTCTAAGTACCAAAATATTTTGTCACCAACATATTTGGTAAAATAAAATGCCAACACCCATTCAATTAAAACTTTACACACCCACCTTCTTCACTCTCTCAACATAAACCATAAAACTGCTCAGATTCCAGAACAGTTATATTACTGCATCAACCTGAAGCTTAAATACAGAGGTGGCTGTACCATAATGAAATAGTGGGCAAGTAGAATCGGGGACAAATTGTCATCTTCAACATATCTTTCAATTGTATGTTAAATCACATGTAAGAGAGTGAGCTAATACAATTTCACAGCTCACAATTACTAGGATACGATTAGAACCACTTAAGGGGAGACTGATGTGATGTTAGAGAGCAAGATGCTTATATGCGGTTCTTGCACAGTGGCCCTCTACTATTTTTGTCTATCCCAGTTTACGCACATACCATCTGAAGAGTACCAAAAAAGAAAAAAAATTGCATGGGTTTTACACAAGCAATGCTGTGTATTAAAACTTGGAAATGTCTATGCTGCAGGTAAAATATTACAATTTGAGCAGAAATAACTCATATTTCACCATCTGGCAGTCACAACACAAGAATTTGACTCAAATTTTAGAGAATCAATTAAATAATTCCCTGAGAAATAAATCACTACGTACAAGTAGGGCAAGGAATAGTACCTTAACAACAAAGTAGTTCACAGAGACAAAAAATGCTTGGTATACAATGAATTAACTAATCCAATATTCACAGTCACTATATACACTTAAAAAAAATAATTTTAGTAGATATGCATGAAAACGGTTAAACCCAAAATTCACAAAAAACAATTACAACAATTACAAAACAAACCAATAATGCAATAATGATTGCTGGGTAAATAAATTCATCAAAAGACAAAAAGAAGGAGGGGGAAACACTCAAAAAAGAGTATTAATTCAATGATGACTTCATTCAAGCAGTACAAGTCAAGCATACAGGGTCCTATTTCATCCCTATTGGTACCCCTAGCTATCAGCAGAGGCTGGCACCCCAATATTTGCAAGTGTCGCATCCGCTCCAATGGTGGCTTCTCCCTACCGCATCTGGCTACAGGAGGAAAAACCGGTTAAAACTGTCTCGGTACACTCCCCTGTAATATGGAACCACAATGAGTCACCATATTCATAAAGATTTTCGCAGATCACATAAAAAAAAACAAATGTATCAAGGAAAAGGTCTCAATAAAACATGCCTCATATAAGAGGATGACAATGCAACTGTGGTATTAAATCTCAAATATTGCCTCCCTACATATGGCCATCAAAATAATATTGTGCCAATGTCTTACCACTGGTATTCCAATTGATGTTTCCCTTACACAGTCAATGCGTTTCCCCTCTTGCATTCGAGGTTCCTCAGGAGTACAAATAATAACACAATGGTAAATATATTCCAACACTTTTTGTACAGCAACATACACAGTAAAGTTAGAGTTATGCTAAAGGCTCAGCTCCTAGATTGCTTAGCTGATTAAGGTGTCCCAGTACACACTCAGCCTGGAGGATATGATAGCACCATGTTCTGGGAGGTATACAAAAAGCCTGCAGGGGAACTTCCTTACCCAAAAATCATCAACATTTTAGAACAGAGCAATGGACTGCTCAAAATGCCATAACTACCTCAAACACTTTTGAAAGTTCATCTATAACACTGGCTGAAAACAGCTGTATTTCCCAACATCAGTGGCTGACCTCACAAATGCTCCAATGGCAGGATTGACATGACATAGCATTCTTGATGCAAAACTAAATGGAAGATAAAGCAAAAAAAAAAAAATAAAAGCTGATGAAGCAGCAGATGTTGACAGTTTTGTGTAAACACAGGTTGGTGTCATATTTGAGTGTTCACCTACTTTTTTGGAAAGCAAGATATACAATTACTGATATACAGTTAAAAACCGTTCTGGGAAAAGCTTTGCAAAATATTTCTTCCCTTTGGCTTGTGCACAACTTTTTCTGTTATCGAAGATATTATTTGTTGACAAAGCAAGTTCTTTTGAGAAGACAGTAAAGGTCAATATGCTATTACATTTATTGAACAATTAAACTATGCAACAAGCAATTTTAAACTTAAGCCTGTAGGCAAGACATGCATTATTAAATAATGCACAGCATTGTTGAGTGTCTTGTATTATGAATAACATAATAACCATACTGTCTTTATTAAAGCTCATAAGAAAAACAGATCATTTAGTCATCTTCAGTGCATAAAAAGTAGTATTATAGCTCAAATTGTATTGTGTAGACACATCTTTTCTGAAACATTTACTATAGTGAGCTAATATATACAGTGGTGGTCAAAAGTATTGGCACCCCTGTAATTCTGTCAGATAATACTCAGTTTCTTCCTGAAAATGATTGCAATCACAAATTCTTTGGTATTATTCTGTTCATTTAATTTGCTTGCAAGGAAAAAACACAAAAGAGAATGAAGCAAAAATCAAATCATTGATCATTTCACACAAAACTCAAAAAATGGGCCAGATAAAAGTATTGGCACCCTCAGCCTAATACTTGGTTGCACAACCTTTAGCCAAAATAACTGCGAACAACCGCTTCCGGTAACCATCAATGAGTTTCTTACAATGCTCTGCTGGAATTGTAGACCATTCTTCTTTGGCAAACTGCTCCAGGTCCATGATATTTGAAGGGCGCCTTCTCCAAACTGCCATTTTGAGATCTCTCCAAAGGTGTTCTATGGGATTCAGGTCTGGGCTCATTGCTGGCCACCTTAGAAGTCTCCAGTGCTTTCTCTCAAACCATTTTATAGTGCTTTTGGAAGTGTGTTTTGGGTCATTGTCCTGCTGGGCCCTACATTATGCTGCAAAATTTGTTGGTAGTCTTCAGACTTCATAATGCCATGCACACGGTCAAGCAGTCCAGTGCCAGAGGCAGCAAAGCAACCCCAAAACATCAGGGAACTTCCGCCATGTTTGACTGTAGGGACCGTGTTCTTTTCTTTGAATGCCTCTTTTTTTTCCTGAACACTCTATGTTGATGCTTTTTCCCAAAAAGCTCTACCTTTGTCTCATCTGACCAGAGAACATTCTTCCAAAACATTTTAGGCTTTCTCAGGTAAGTTTTGGCAAACTCCAGTCTGGCTTTTTTATGTCTCGGGGTAAGAAGTGGGGTCTTCCTGGGTATCCTACCATACAGTCCCTTTTAATTCAGACGCCGACAGATAGTACAGGTTGACACTGTTGTACCCTCGGACAGCAAGGCAGCTTGAACTTGTTTGGATGTTAGTCGAGGTTCTTTATCCACCATCTGCACAATCTTGCGTTGAAATCTCTCGTCAATTTTTCTTTTCCGTCCACATCTAGGGAGGTTAGCCACAGTGCCTTGGGCTTTAAATTTCTTGATGACACTGTGCACGGAAGACACAGGAAGATTCAGGTCTTTGGAGATGGACTTGTAGCCTTGAAATTGCTCATGCTTCCTCACAATTTGGTTTCTCAAGTCCTCAGACAGTTCTTTGGTCTTCTTTCTTTTCTCCATGCTCAATGTGGTACACACAAGGACACAGGACAGAGGTTGAGTCAACTTTAATCCATGTTATCTGGCTGCAAGTTTAATTTAGTTATTGCCAACACCTGTTAGGTGCCACAGGTAAGTTACAGGTGCTGTTAATTACACGAATTAGAGAAGCATCACATGATTTTTCAAACAGTGCCAATACTTTTGTCCACCCCCTTTTTTAGGTTTGGTGTGGAATTATATCCAATTTGGCTTTAGGACAATTCTTTTTGTGTTTTTTCATTGAAGTCAAATTAAATGTAGATAATAATACCAAAGAATTTGTGAATGCAATCATTTTCAGGAAGAAACTGAGTATTATCTGACAGAATTGCAGGGGTGCCAATACTTTTGGCCACCACTGTAAATGAGATAACAGATAAAACCACACACACACACTAGCATCAAAACTATGAATTCACACATGTGGAATTATATGGTCTGTAATATATATATATATATATATATATATATATATATATATATATATATATATATATATATATATATATATATATATATATATATATATATATATATATATATATATATATATATATAAAACTAATAATACGGGGGGTGTTCTCACGAATTTCTCTCTCTCTCATCCTGGACATATTGTCGTCATGGCATATATATATATATATATATATATATATATATCGTTATGATTTCTTCAAAGGTAATCATACGATTTTTAATTTAAATTGTCTAGAGACTAGAGGGTCATGTACAATATACAAATGTCCTCTGGAAAACATGCATCGAGACATGCATATGCTATAGACACCTGTGATGCATGGATAACTTATGTACAGTGGGTACGGAAAGTATTCAGACCCCTTTAAATTTTTCACTCTTTGTTTCTTTCCAAAAAGTTAAATTTTTTCTCATTTAAAGTACACTCTGCACCCATTTTGACTGAAAAAAAAAAAAAAGAAATGTAGAAATTTTTGCAAATTTATTAAAAAAGAGAAACTGAAATATCACATGGTCACCAATATGATATTAATAACCTAAGGTCTTCAAAATAAAAGTAGTGAAAACCACTTTAAAGTGAATCTGTCAGTAAGCGCAAACCTCCTAATCAGTCTATAAGGATATGCAATTCATAGGAAGCTGGAAAAAATTATACCTTGATTTCTGCTAACTAATGTTTCTGCCAGACATATCTATGTATCTCTTATGTGTAAATGAGCTGTGCCAGGAACTGGGCCGGACATTAATCTGCATGAGAATCTGCGTCCAGTTAATTTTATATGAAAGGGTGCATTACCAATATTAGACATGTAACAAACACTGGACAGTAGAACTGAATCTTGCCTCATTACAAACACATTATCAGCAGCAGTTCTCACAGCTCTGCTGTATTGCAACAATATTGCAACCCTGTCTGCCTGTGATCTGGAAGCTGAAGCAGAGATGAACTTGCAGATGTGTCCGTTAAAATCACACACACAGCTCTGCAGAGAGATCAGGAGAGCAAAGATTACATGTCTCACACTGGTAACTCAACCTTTAATTTATATGCAAATTGTCTCTTCAGAGAAAAAGAGGACTTTAACTCTATAGTGCCACCTATTGGAAGCAGAAAATCTCTCAGCATCCAGCCCATAGTCCTGAACAGCTCATTTACATACAAAAAAATATGCATTTCTTTGGAATAAGACATCAGATTACAGATATCAATGTATCATTTTATTCCGCCACATATTACCTGCGAGACCATATAGGCAGCTTTGGAGGGTTGATCCAACTGACATATTTACTTTAAAGTCTATTTTCCCTGGAATGTATAATAGGGGTTTTATTTTTGAGGAACATGGTTTCAGATATGTAGGCAATTTTATCCAACAAGTGTCAGGTATTAAACTGTCATGAATGGCTGCATTTCAAATACGGAGGATTAATTTAAAAAAAAAAAAAAAGGGTTTTCCCCATCTTCCTAAAAGATATTTATTGAGCAAAAAGTAGTAAATTTTATGAAATGAAGGAAATATATATTATGTGACTGGTAGATTTTACTAAGAATTCCATCTATAATGATCGAAGGCTAAGGCCATTTTTATTACTACTAATAATGTGTACATAGTTTAGAAACACTAAACACTAAACCAGAGGCAATATTTAAAGTGAAGTTTCATAGGACTGCTTAATACAGATTTTAGCCCATAGCCCTAATAAATATAGCTAATTTTTGGTTGTTCATATGCTGAAATCTACAACAGTGTGTAATACTAGAGTATAGGACCTTCTGGATTGGAGTACACCTTGTCGCTGTTGGAAGGCTTTTATAGTTTTTTCATTAAAAACAGTGTTTACCAAGCACCCTAATATTATATATTTGTAATATTACTATTTACATACAGCAGGGTATTTGCTCATATTGTTTCTAGCTTAGGTTTTTTATAATAAATGGCACAGTGTGACCATACTCTTATATGTTGCATTTATACTAATTTATCCTCCGGCTCATTTCTTTCACTTTATGTTTTTAAATGTGTATATTGTTAGCCTTGGGGAAAGATTAAAGTAACTTCATAGTATGGGGATGGGGGTACTTGATTTAGTAACAATGAAAAACCGTGATCTAGAAGATTACTAATTTATAGAACATAATGTTATCTGCAATACAATTTTATGGTAATAATATTTTATAAATTATTGTTTCAGCTGTTTAGCATTGATCAAGACTATAGACCAGCGCTAAACGCAGTCAATTACTGAGATGCTTACATGAATTGCCGAGAACAGCAGCCTGGTCTTCTTTAACTGTACTTTAATTAAGTCATTTTTCTACTGTAATCACTCAGTATGTGACCTCTGTCAGATTCTTCATTCTGCCATCCATCTTACCTGTAACAGTTTACTCAATTGATTCTAAATATAAGCATCACACATAACCATATCTATTATATTTAAATACCAGATAGCGTGAGGCTTAGTAGCTACATAAATGCACACGGTGAATGCAGATGACCATTTAAAGAGGCGTTTGAAGGATAATGTATGTAATGTTTGAAGAAAAAATGATTATATTGCGAGATGGCATCTATACATATACATTTGAACAAACAGTAAGAGGGGACATAAAAAAAATGAGACCTCCTCCCACTTCTAAACACTATTAACTAGCCCCTCTCAATATCACCAAATCATCAACCTTAGCTCATCTCTTGTAATGGAAAGGGATAGTTGAAAAAAGGTAGCACAGTAGAAAAAAAAAGCCTAAAAATTACCTTGGACAGCCAATCATACAGTGTGCAAATATGACTGATAATGTGGTAAGGGATAGGTTACTAAAGGGAAGTAGATAGTATAGGTATCGACATTCTAAAAGAATAATAAGTATCAGTGCTAAGTTTGTCAATGAAGAAATCAAAGGATTAACTTCAACTTCCTTGGTCGCAAGGTAAAGTTCATAAAAGTTCCTCCACCTACCATTAGCATTATTAATGATGCATGTCTTGGGTGGCAGAAAGGCATTTGAGCTCTCCTCAGCCAACCAAAAGGTTTGACTGCTGACTCAGCATCCTCAATGGCTACACCCCAGCTGGAAAGTGGAGTGAGTTGGCACATTAAGTCGTATCATTTTCTATATGATCTCACATAAAAAGGTTCTAATGTGAAATGTGAAATTAGTTGCCATGGGTAATTGCTAGTTTTGTCTGTAATAGTTCTATATGAGCTCCTTACATTCATTTTAGAGTCCAAGAGATTCTGGTTACCCATGACGAGGGTTGCCAAATTATTTTTTCTGGACAAATTATTTAAAACTAATCAATTTTTATGGACAAATTAGAAAACCAAAAGGAAACATTAATATTATAAAAGTTACATATGCCTACAGCTAAAAAACTCATATAAAAACATTGGCAGCATCTACTGTGATCTGTAAAATAATAATTACAGCTGCTACCATCTGTAGTAACTCCTCCAGCACAAAGAAAAAAAAAATAATAATAATCAATACAATTTTTTTTTTTTTTTTTTTTTTTTAAATTTAAAAACAGACAGTGGGAAAATGTACTTTTTATCCCAGACTGTCCTGAACAGTTATCAACCCTGCGATTCATCTGGTTTAAAATTAAGAGGAATTGTCCACCTTTGGCGATTTTTTTTTCTCTACTTAAATGCATGTATTTGAGGTAAAAAAAAAAAAAAAAAAAAATTGCCAATAGGTTTTATTTAAAGAAAAAAAAAATTGAACAATTTTGCCTTTACTGGCTTTGTTTCCATGCACATTCAACTTTGTTAGGGTCTGTGTGCTATAACAAGCACACTAATGCACTCTCAATGAACCCATCCTGCAATCAGCACTAGACAGTGCATTCCAAAGGCTACAGAGGTCAACCGGTTAATGACACCCAATAACAAATTTTTTTACCCCAAAATAAATGCAGTGAAAAAAAATAAATTTGTGAATAATAAGCATTTCTATTTTATGTGACATTATAATTGGAAACATATGCCTCTATCATGTCTCATACATTTTGGTAGACATATATAATTAAAAAGGCATTGTAAATTTGTAATAGGAAAGAAGGCATATTTTACATGTACTACATGTTCATGAAGCCCAGACAGGCCATTTATGAAGTGTCACGACTAATTTCTTGGCTAAAGCTAAAAGGGCACTACGTGAATCTCCACATGCTGTAGTAAGATGAAGAAATCAATTTCTCCTCCCATGTGACAGAACTCATGTACAATAAATCTTTAAATGCCACCACTTATTGTAGAGGACTTGAGTCTTGAAGGAAAATACTATTAATTAGGTGAGCATTGAATTCACAATTGCACACTTTATCAATAAGATCAATACCCAGACACACAATTAATTACTCAAGGGAATTCTAGATTTATTTATTTCACGTCGTATATTCATACATTAATAATGAATTTTATTATATGATATTCCACTTTTTCTAGCTTTAAGTTCATATATAAAATGTACAATGTAAGCATATAAAAAGTCATCAACTCTACACTTTACGCATGGAAATGTAATAAATACTTTTTTCATAGTAAAAGGATAAAAATATAAATTGACCAATTGTATAATATATATATATATAATATATATAATATATATATATATATAATATATATATATATATATATATATATATATATATATATATATATATATATATATATATATATATATATATACACACACATATATATACATATACACACATACACAGTTATATGAAAAAGTTTGTGCACCCCCATTAATCTTAAGCTTAATGTTTTATAAAAATTGGTGTTTTTGCAACAGCTATTTCAGTTTGATGTATGTAATAACTGTTGGACACAGTAATGTTTCTGCCTTGAAATGAGGTTTATTGTACTAACAGAAAATGTGCAATCTGCATTCAAACAAAATTTGACAGGTGCATAAGTATGGGCACCCTTATTTTCTTGTTTGAAATACTCCTACCTACTTTTTACTGACTTACTAAAGCACTTTTTTTGGTTTTGTAACCTCATTGAGCTTTGAACTTCATAGCCAGCTGTATGCAATCATGAGAAAAGCTACTTAAAGTGGCCACGTGCAAGTTGTTCTCCTGTTTGAATCTCCTCTGAAGAGTGGCATCATGGGCTTCTCAAAACAACTGTCAAATGATCTGAAAACAAAGATTATTCAACATAGTTGTTCAGGGAAGGATACAAAAAGCTGTCTCAGAGATTTAACCTGTCAGTTTCCACTGTGAGGAACATAGTAAGGAAATGGAAGAACACTGGGACAGTTCTTGCTAACTCCAGAAGTGGCAGACCAAGAAAAACATCAGAAAGGCAGAGAAGAAGAATGGTGAGATCAGTCAAAGACAATCCTCAGACCACCTCCAGAGAGCTGCAGCATCAACTTGCTGCAGATGGTGTCACTGTGCATCGGTCAACTATACAATGCACTTTGCACAAGGAGAAGCTGTATGGTAGAGTGATGCAAAAGAAACCGTTTCTGCAAGAACGCCACAAACAGTCGGCTGAGGGATGCAAAAGCACATTTGGAGAAGCCAATTTCTTTTTGGAAGAAGGTCCTGTGGACTGATGAAACCAAGATTGAGTTGTTTGGTCATACAAAAAGGCGTTATGCATGGCGGCAAAAAAACACAGCATTCCAAGAAAAACACTTGCTACCCACAGTAAAATTTGGTGGAGGTTCCATCATGCCTTGGGGCTGTGTGGGCAATGCCGGCACTGGGAATCTTGTTAAAGTTGAGGGACGCATGGATTCCACTCAGTATTAGCAGATTCTTGACAATAATGTTCAAGAATCAGTGACAAAGTTGAAGTTACACAGGGGATGGATCTTTCAGCAAGACAATGATCCAAAACACCGCTCCAAATCTACTCAGGCATTCATGCAGAGGAACAATTACAATGTTCTGGAATGGCCATCTCAGTCCCCAGACCTGAATATCATTGAACATCTGTGGGATCATTTGAAGAGGGCTGTCCATGCTCGGCGACCATCAAACTTAACTGAACTGGAATTGTTTTGTAAAGAGGAATGGTTAAAAATACCTTCATCCAGGATCCAGGAAATCATTAAAAGCTACAGGAAGAGACTAGAGGCTGTTATTTTTGCAAAAGGAGGATCTACTAAATATTAATGTAAATTTTCTGGTGAGGTGCCCATACTTATGCACCTGTCAAATTTTGTTTGAATGCAGATTGCACATTGTCTGTTAGTACAATAAACCTCATTTCAAGGCAGAAACATTACTGTGTCCAACAGTTATTACATATATCAAACTGAAATAGCTGTTGCAAAAACACCAATTTTTATAAAACATTAAGCTGAAGATTAATAGTATATATATATATATATATATATATATATATATATATATATATATATATATATATATATATATATATATATACATACACATACACACACACACATACATATACACACACACACTGCTCAAAAAAATAAAAAGAGAACTCTTAAACAACAGAATATAACTCCAAGTAAATCAAACTGTCCACTTAGGAAGCAACACTGATTGACAATCAATTTCACATGCTGTTGTGCAAATGGAGTAGACAATAGATGGAAATTATTGTGAATTATCAAGACACAATCCATATAGGAGTGGTTCTGCAGATGGGGACCACAGACAACATCACAGTACCAATGCTTTCTGGCTGATGTTTTGGTCACTTTTGAATGTTGGTTGTGCTTTCACACTCATGGTAGCATGAGACGGACTCTGCAACCCACAGAAGTTGCTCAGGTAGTGCAGCTCATCCAGGATGGCACATCAATGCGAGCTGTGGCCAGAAGGTTTGCTGTGTGTCAGCGTAGTGTCCAGAGATGGGAGGCACTACCAGGAGACAGGTCAGTACACCAGGAGACGTGGAGAGTGCCGGAGGAGAGCAACAACCCAGCAGCAGGACCGCTACCTCCGCCTTTGTGCAACGAGGAACAGGAGGAGCACTTCCAGAGCACTACAAAATGACTTCCAGCAGGCCACAAATGTGCATGTGTCTGCACAAACAGTTAGAAGCCGACTCCATGAGGATGGTATGAGGGCCCGACGTCCACAGAAGGGGGTTGTGCTCACAGCCCAACACTGTGCAGGACGCTTGGCATTTGCCACAGAACACCATGATTGGCAATGTCACCACTGGTGCCCTGTGCTCTTCATAGGTGAAAGCAGGTTCACACTGAGCACTTGTGACAGACGTGACAGTCTGGAGACGCAGGGGAGAGCGATCTGCTGCCTGCAACATCCTTCAGCATGACCGGTTTGGCAGTGGGTCAGTAATGGTGTGGGGTGACATTTCTTTGGAGGGCCGCACAGCCCTCCATGTGCTCACCAGTAGAGATGAGCGTGGTTCTACTCGAACTGTTCGCCAATCTCAAATTCGAGCTGTTTTGGGTGGTGTTCGAGCAGTTCGGTGAACACGAACAATTTGAGAAAAATTCGGCTGTTCGAGGTTATGTTCGATAACTGTTCGTGCAACAAAATCATAACTGGATTTTTTTCTCAGTAATGATGAAAATTAATGTTAATACGCAGTTTGAGTGTACAGCGGGGTGGGGGGAGGGGCAGGGGATGGATCTCTGCAGGAACAATGAAGATCTCCATTTTTTTTTTCTCTTTCCCGCATTTACAGTGGGGAGGTGCAATCTGTCAGCCTATCAGCAGCGCACACACGGAGCGAAGTGCTTTTTTTCACACAAGCAAGGGCATGTATCATTGGCAGTGTATGTCACATGTCCTTGCCCTATAAGACCAAGCCATTTTCCCCGTCGCCACCATTTTCTCACTGCTGCAGCTGCGTGTTAGACGGCACCGCTGTTGCTGTGTGCGCTATACCTTGTTAATTTCAAGCCAATTTTCGCACAAATCTACAGATAGCTTGGGAGTAGGGAATAGTTGTGATTGCAGTCCTTTTAAGGACTAGGTTACAGCATTTCCTATGACTTTTATCAGGCAGGTCTGTGCTCTTAAATAGATAGATTGTGGGAGTAAAGACTAATTGTAATTGGAGTCCTTTTCAGGACTAGGTTACATCAGTTCCTATCAGTTTTTGCCAGGCAGGTCTGTGCCAGTGCTGTGCAAGTTTTTTTCACAGCATTTGGCTGAATCTAGCAAAGCTAATCCTTTTTGGCCCATTGCAGAGTGTGTTAGTCAGAGGAGTAGCCTATCTGTGTTGCAAGATATACCACCTGTGTATAGAATACCAATTTTTTTACTGCACCTAGTGAAGTAAAATCTTTTGGGCATAGCATCATTCTATTAGTCCATCTATACTGACCTCCATCAGGTTGCAAACTGAATATATTTTTTTCTGCATCTACCTCTGAAAAAATATTGGGCTTCTAGCTGTGTGTGGGACTTGTTGTATTAGTCCATCTATACTGACCTCCATCAGGTTGCAAACTGAATATATTTTTTTCTGCATCTACCTCTGAAAAAATATTGGGCTTCTAGCTGTGTGTGGGACTTGTTGTATTAGTCCATCTATACTGACCTCCATCAGGTTGCAAACTAAATATATTTTTTTCTGCATCTACCTCTGAAAAAATATTGGGCTTCTAGCTGTGTGTGGGACTTGTTGTATTAGTCCATCTATACTGACCTCCATCAGGTTGCAAACTGAATATATTTTTTTCTGCATCTACCTCTGAAAAAATATTGGGCTTCTAGCTGTGTGTGGGACTTGTTCTATTAGTCCATCTATACTGACCTCCATCAGGTTGCAAAATTCAAAATAATTTTTTGTCTGCATCTAGCTCTGAAAAAATATTTGGCCTTCTAGCAGTGTGTGGGACTTTCTCTATTAGTCCATCTATATGGACCTCCATCAGGTTGCAAACTGAATATATTTTTTTTCTGCATCTACCTCTGAAAAAATATTGGGCTTGTAGCTGTGTGTGGGACTTGTTCTATTAGTCCATCTATACTGACCTCCATCAGGTTGCAAATTAAAAATAATTTTTTTCTGCATCTAACCCAGCCAATAGTTTTGGCCTAATACCACAGTTTGGCCACTCAGCTCTGCTCGGTTACCATCCATTGTTTTTTTGTGCAAACAACTCCAGAGTTGTGAATTAGTTAACCACCAAAATGAGTGGAAAAAGGCCTGCTGCTGGTGGAAAGGGGAATAGGCGTGTTGGGAAGGGGAAAAAAGGTTTTGTCCGTGGGGTAGGTGTTAAAGCAACAGTAACATCTGCAGAAGAAAGACCATCTTCCAGCCAAACTAAAATGTCTACTTCTTTTAGCGGACAATGTGATAAGATCCCTTTCTTACGGCCACGCCAATCGCTACAAATTCCAGATGAGGCACAAAAACAGCAGGTGCTTCAACGGATATCAAGTGCTCCTTTAAGTGGGCTCTCCTCCACATCAACTTCAACATCACAAATACTCCAGTCCTCAAAGGTGTCACCCCAATCGCACGTGCTTCCTCACAGCTCCCAAATCTCCAGCTGCCCGTCTGAGTATGAGGTAGAACAGATGGTTGAGTCTGCAGAGCTGTTTACTCATACTATAGCCTGGGAATCAGAGGTCGGCTCCAGCGCTTCTGTGAATCCAGACGAGGAAATAATCTGCACTGATGCCCAGAATCTTTATGAGTCGTATCCAGGACCAGACGCAGAAGGTTCTGACCATAATGTAGACCCTCATTCCCAAACTGTAACTCCTGTTGGTGGAGACAATGAGGAAGACGATGATAAGACTCAAATACCTGATGGGAGCGACAACTTTAGTTTTTTGTCAGGGCAGGAACAGGTTGGCTCTGAGGACGACGGGTGTGATAACGCACAGGGTGATGATGAGGAGGTTGGAGATCCCACTTACTGTCAACCCACAGTCAGCCAAGAGATGAGGTCAGCAGAGGAGGTGGAGGAAGATGCTAGTGACGACGAGGTCAGGTTGCGCCTTCCTGGACAGAGACGTAGTACTGGAAGCACGTCAACAACTGCATCCTCAAACACAACTCTGCCTCTCACCACAAGTCGTGGTGGCTCTTCAGGTCGCATGGGTGCTAAGCCTTGCATAGCCTGGGCATTTTTTCAGATCGATAAAGATGACCCAACTCGTGTTATCTGTAACATTTGTCAGCAAAAGCTAAGTAGAGGCCAAAAAATACATAGTTTGAGTACTTCATGCATGAACCAGCACATGGACATGAAGCATAAGTTGCAGTGGGAAGCTCAGTGTGCTACAATGCCGCCTAGCCGGCCGGGCCATATCTTGTGCATCCGCGGCCTCTTCATCCTCTGTGACTGGGGGGACAGCAGTCACACCTGTTTTGGGGCGCAGACCTGCCACCTCTTTACCCGCAACAGCCAGCGTGATTGGCAGGTCATCATTTTCTTTGGAGGTGGTAACACCAGCTGGTGTTGAGCGCTGTCCGACATCGATAGCACCACCTTTGGATCAAGGCAACCTAACATGTCCGCCTGCATCTTCCTCACAGACCGGCAGTTTGCCGGGGACACCCTTATCAACCCCGTCTAAGCACAATAGCCAGCCCTCGGTCCCTCAGATGTGGACAAGTAAAAGACCATTTCCTCCTAGCCATGAGAAAGCTAAGAGGTTGAATTTCACCATCTGCAAGCTCTTGGCTACAGAAATGCTGCCTTTCCGCCTGGTGGACACAGAGGATTTTCGAGACCTTATGTCCGTCGCAGTGCCCCAGTACCAGATGCCCAGTCGGCACTACTTCTCAAAGAAAGGTGTACCTGTGCTCCACCAGCATGTCGCACACAACATCACCGCTTCTTTGAGAAACTGTGTGTGACAGGGTGCATTTCACCACAGACACTTGGTCGAGTAGGCATGGACAGGGGCGTTACATGTCGCTGACTGGGCACTGGGTAACTATGGTGACAGCAGGACAAGGGGCTGCTGTCCAAGTCTTGCCGTCCCCACGAGTTGTGCGTCAATCCTCTTTATGTCAAAGTTCCTCCACTGCTTCTGCCTCCTCAACCTCCTCTCGGTCTTCCACCTGCACCCAAAGCCTGTCTGGTCATGCCACAAGCTTTCTAACTGCGCAGAAGGGATCCTGCACACCTCCTTACTATGCTGGCAGTATTGCTCAACGTCATCAGGCGGTTTTTACATTGAAATGTCTGGGAAATGTGAGTCACACAGCTGAGGAGTTGTGGTCAGCTCTGGAGAACCAATTTCATGAATGGTTGTCTCCACTGGACCTGAAACCAGGGAAGGCCGTGTGCGACAATGCTGCAAACCTGGGTGCGGCCCTCCGCCGGGGCAATGTCACACACCTGCCTTGTATGGCTCACGTGTTGAACCTGGTTGTCCAGCAATTTTTAGCCCACTATCCCAGACTAGATGGCCTTCTGCAGAGGGCACGGTCGCTGAGTGCTCACTTCCGCCGTTCGCATCCCGCAGCTCAGTGACTTACATCTCTACAGAAGTCGTTGGGCCTGCCACTTCACCGGCTAAAATGCGATGTGCCTACCCGGTGGATATCAACTCTGCACATGTTGCAGCGACTGTTTCAGCACCGACAAGCCCTGGTGCAATACGTTCTGACGTATAGCCTGGGCCAACGAGATCCAGAGGTGGGGCAAATCACGCTGGAGGAGTGGTCTCAGATCAGGGACCTATGCACCCTTCTGCACAGTTTTGAAATGGCGACGAAGATGTTTAGTGCTGACGATGCCATTATCAGCATGACTATTCTGGTGATTTACATGCTGGAGCACATGTTAAACAGAATTCGGAGT
The DNA here is from genome assembly GCF_046119375.1 of Phyllobates terribilis. NCBI lineage: Eukaryota > Metazoa > Chordata > Amphibia > Anura > Dendrobatidae > Phyllobates > Phyllobates terribilis. Next base: position 298,762,386 of record NW_027362763.1, on the reverse strand, counting down.
CAGGTGGTGGCACAAGAGGAGGTGGAGGAAGTAGAGGAGGAGGAGTTGTATGCGGAAGGGCTAACATCTGCAAGTTCCAGACGGTCGGCAGCACCAAGGCGGCAGGCATGTGAGGGTGGGGGAGATGGTTTTACCAGGGCGCATGGTAGCAGCCAAACTAGTGAGGAAGGTGCAGGAGCCCAGGAAGAAGTGGAGGACGAACTGATGGAAGACTCATCAGATGAGGGAGACCTTGATCACATTTCTGTTGTGCGAGGTTGGTGGGAGAGGACAGAGGAAGGAAGCATGATTGTTACCTCGCCACCAACACAACAGGGACTTGGTGCTCCTGGATGCGCAACACACATGAGTGCCTTCTTGCTGCACTACCTGCAACATGACCCTCGAATTGTGAGAATTAGAAATAATCCTGACTACTGGGTTGCCACACTGTTAGATCCCCGGTACAAAAGTAAATTTGCAGAAATTATTCCTGCCATAGAAAGGGATGCACGCATGCAGGAGTATCAGCAGAGACTGTTGCAGAATCTTACATGTGCTTTTCCACAAAATACCAGTGGTGCACGTAGTGAATCTCACAGTTCCAACTTGCCAACCGTGGGACCGTCAAGTGTTCAGCACTCAAACCGTAACAGAACCACAGTATCTGCTGGTAACATCAATTTTGCGGAATCATTTCACCACTTTTTTAGCCCATCCTTTGCAAGGCCACAGGAGACAAGAAGTCTGACACATAGTCAACGCCTAGAGACGATGGTACAGGAGTATCTCCAAGTAAACATTGAAGCCATGACTGTCACTGGACCCTTGCTCTTTTTGGGCTTCCAATCTGGATAAATGGCCGGAGCTAGCCACTTACGCCTTGGAGATCTTGTCATGCCCCGCAGCCAGCGTTCTGTCTGAACGTGTGTTCAGCGCTGCTGGTGGTGTGCTGACAGATAAGCGCATGCGGCTCTCCACTGATAATGTAGACCGACTCACGTTCATAAAGATGAACAAATCATGGATCCGAAATGACTTTTCTACCCCTGTGTCATCCTGGGGAGAGTAAAAGCTTGATGATTGGTTAAAATCACCTCACCAACCGTTTTAAGCTTTCAAATTACTAATCATGTTTATCTGTATCTTGACTGGAAAATAATTTGGGCTTTGTAGCAGTGTGCAGCACTGATCCTATTAGGCCATCTATAATAAGCTTCACCAGATTTAAAATTAAAAATAATTTTTAGCTGCATCTAGCCCGGAAAATAATTTTGGGGCTCCGAGATGCGCAAGACACATAAGTGCCTTCTTGCTGCACTACCTGCAGCATGACCCTCATATTGTCAGAATTCGAAGTAATCATGACTACTGGGTTGCCACACTCTTAGATCCCCCAAACTTTTCGATCAACCTTTTCATTTTAATAAAGACCAAAAAAATGGTCATTTTTGAAATTATAAGCATTAGCAGGTTGTTAGAAACTGAAATCAAACAGTTTTCAACTCAAAACTTTATTCTAGGTGATGTTACATTTTCACATAGGACCCCTTGTTCGAAAGGAGCTTCTGAACTCTCTCGTCCATTGAATTTGTCAGGTTTTGGATGGTTTCTGCTTCAATTGTTTTGCATGAGGACAGAATACCCTCCCAGAGCTGTTGCTTAGATGTGAACTGCCTCCCGCCATCATAGACACTCCTTTTAATGATGCTCCAAAGGTTCTGAATGGGGTAGAGGTCAGGGGAGCATGGGGGTCACACCATAAGTTTGTCCCCTTTTATGCCCATATCAGCCAGAGATGCAGATGTTTTATGAGCAGCATGAGATGGTGCATTATCATGCAAAAAAATGATCTTGCTGTGAAATACACGGTTCTTCTTCTTGAACCATGGCAGGAAGTGCTGCTTGAGAAAATCCACATACATTATCGAGTTCATCTTTAGCGCCTTCAGGGATCCTAAAGGGACCGACAATCTCTCTCCCCATGATTCCAGCCCAAAACATTACTCCACCTCCTCCTTGTTGGCGCTGTAGCCGTGTTTGCGTGGGGTGTCCATCAACCAGCCATCCTCCACTCCATCCATCTGGACCATCGAGCGCTGCACGGCACTCATCCGTGAACAAAACAGTTTTGAAATCAGTCTTCATGTAATGTTTGGCCCACTGGAGCCGTTTCTGTTTGTGTGAAGTGGATAGAGGAGGTCGACAGGATGGCGTATGCACAGCTGCAAACCTCTGAAGGACCCTGCATCTTGTTGTTCGGGGGACGTTGGAGGCACCAGCAGCTTCAAAAACTTGTCTGCTGCTATGACAAGGCTTTTTTGCCGCTGCTCTTTTAACCTGACGTAATTGCCTGTAGGAAAGAGTCCTCAATTTGCCCTTATCAGCACGCACACGTGTGTACTGTGAATCAGCTACATACTTCTTGATTGCCAAGACACTTCATCCTGATCATCGCACAATGTTGATTGTAGTCATGCCTTGACCTAAACACTCCACAATTTGTTGCTTCTCAGCAGCCGACACATCCTTTTTCTTTCCCATTTTGGCAGAAATTGTAGGCTGCTTAATAATGTGAGACAGCCTTCTTAAGTAGTTTTGCCTTTCATTGGACACACCTGCCAAACTAATTAGCACAGGTGTCTGCAATTGCTTACAGTGATATAAAGAGCCCTGACACACATCACCATCAATGAGTTTAACTGGCAAACAAACAAATTCTTCCCTTATCACTCCTAAACACTTTTTGCATAATAATTTGGAACACAGTGTACATGTGCTTTTCCACAAAACACCAGTGGTTCACGTAGTGAATCTTACAGTTCTAACTTGCCAACCGTGGTCTGTATGGAGTTGTTCAATAAAGGGCCTAAAATTAAGATAAGATAGATGGGAGAGGTCTCTATGAATAGGAATTCCTAAGTATTTGATACCCTGTGAGGGCCAGGCAAAGGGAAAGTTGGACTGGATGGAATCCTATATGGATTTGGGGAGGGAGACATCGAGGGCCTCAGACTTCGCTGCATTGATTTTAAAATTTGACCATGTAACAAAGTGATCTATTTCAGCCATAACAGCATGGATGGATATATGTGATTGAGTGATATATACTAGGACATCATCAGCAAATAGAGAGCACTTGTACTCGGTGCCTCCCACCTCAATCCACCTAATATTGGGGTTATGGCGAATTGATGAGAGCAGGTGCTCCGTCACTAGGATGTATAAGAGAGGGGACAGAGAACATCCCTGCCTTGTCCCATTGGTGATTGTGAAAGGTGATGAAAATGATCTGACGCGACCCCTGGGCCTTGGGACACCCGGAGCCGGACCCTTTTTGTTGGATGCTGGTGGTTGTAGTCTCCGTGGCGGCGACCCGGTTCCGTGGCTCAGGGCGGTCAAACCAGTGGCGGAACTATTTATGTGGTTTTGATGTTTAAATGTCCGACTACGCCACCCGTGGATTGCGGTCAGAGTGAACCGCCGCTCCAGCGCAGACCGCTGAGGCTGGTGTTGTGGGTGCAGCAGAGCGTAGCATAACTCCCCACGGGAGGAGTATAGCCTCAGGGCAGTGTATGCGGAGGATGGGGGTGATGGTGCAGGGCAGCAGCAGTAACGACACGGAGTCAGTGATGCAGTCCAGGGCCTTTACTCACAGTTCTTATTATCCAGACCACGTCTGCAGGTAACGGCTGCCCACGTCGTACTGTGCTCACCAGGTGAGGGGCTCAGACAACTCCCAGATAACTTTGGAGCGCTTCACAGGACCCCCTTTGTGTGTCCTTTGTCTGGCCTTTCTTACCAACCCTTCTGTCCGGCTGCCTCGGGCCTCCTCTTGGTAAACTTGGCGCCAGTTTCCCTGACCCTATGTGGTGCCTTCCTAGCGGGTGTAGCGAGGGGCTGCGCCACATAAAATGTCACAGCCTCCTGTTTCTAACTGAGGGTCGTTTCCTGCCTCCACTAGTTTCGGGGACCGGTCTCCCCCTTTGGCCTGACCCCTCCACGTAGGTGGATTCGGGCGTGCGGTGGCGACTCGCCCGTCCGCACCCCTGGGATCCCTTCATTCCTGGAGCCTTCTCCGCTCCTCTTCCTTCCTTCTCCCTCTTCCAGGCCTGGGCCTCTGTTACTAGGCCCGCCTCCGGAGCAGAGCTCATGCAGAGCCCCTGCTCCCTGCCACTTCTGCTCAGACTTCTCTGCACTGAACTAAGATGGTGCCCACCTTTTATACTCCCTTCTCAATGCACCCAGGAACTGCTTCCTCCCTGCTCCTGCACTACAGGGTTCGCCTTCCTCAGTGTTCCCTCCCCCCACTCCAGCCAGGGACAGGGACTGTCGTGCCCATCTCAGGGGCATATTGGTCGCCCTGCCCCACGGCAATGTGGTGTAATGCATGCAGGTGTCGGGTCCTGATCCACACTCCATCCTTACCTGAGAGTGAGATATCACACCTCTGGGTGAGGTGCAATACCTCTGTAGCAACCAAGCCCTCAGGGTGCTACAGTTCCATTTATCTTCAGCCTAGGTGACGTATTGCGATACAGGGCCGTGATTTTGGCTATAAAAGGGTCCCCTAGACCCCTACCCCAAGCTTTTTAAGAGAATCATATATGGCGTGCCAGGAGACTCTATGGAATGCTTTCTCAGCATCCAACGAGAGTATCTAATTACAAATTTTTAACTGCATCTAGCCCAGGAAATACTTTGTGCCTAGTAGCAGTGTCTGCTAGTCAGCGGATTATCCCAGCTGTTAAGCAAGCTACACCACCTGTAGTTTGGACACTTCATTTTTTCAAAGGAAATGCTTCGGGACCACGGGATACTCAGTGAAGAGCATCAGGAGGCACCCCAAGGCATAGGGGCTGGGACTGGTAGTAGGATGCCTTGCGGTGGACAGCCGAGCTCGATCCTTATAAAAGCTTTTTAACTGCAGCAGCTTTAGTGGACGCTACTGGAGCTGGAATTACGCGGCTGCTGGCATGAGACTTGCCCTCCAATAGATCCTTGTAAATGGATTTAAAGTGTATTCATTCAAATTAGAGAGACAATTTAAATTAAAAAGCTTAGAGCTGCCTCCACCACAGGGGGGCTCGCTCGACCCACCAGCGGACAGGCACCACTATTGGGAGAGGGGGGCTGGCCGTCAGGGTTCACCGCGGCTCTGGCACAAACCCGGCGACGCGGAGGTGGCACGGGCAGGAGCGGACAGAACGTGTCGGCTTCTCACTTTTTGGATTTTAGAAGGGCATATGTGAGACCATATGCTAGTGCGGTTGGCCCTGGATTCCTCCTAATGCAAGACAATGCCAGACCTTATGTGGCTGGAGTGTGTAAGCAGTTCCTGCAAGATGAAGGCATTGAATCTATGGACTGGCCCGCCAGTTCTCCAGACCTTAAACCAATTGAGCACATCTGGGACATTATGTCTTGCTCCATCCACCAATATCACGTTGAACCACAGACTGTCCAGGAGTTGGCGGATGCTTTAGTCCCGGTCTGGGAGGAGATCCCAGAGGAGACCATCCGCAACCTCATCAGGAGCATGCCCAGGCATTGTAGGGAGGTCATACCGGCACGTTGAGGCCACACACAATACTGAGCCTCATTTTGACTTGTTTTAAAGACAATATATTAAAGTTGGATCAGCCTGTAGTGTGTTTTTCCACTTTAATTTTGGGGGTGACTCCAAATCCATGCCTCCATTGGTTAATAAATTTGATTTCCATACATGATTTTTGTGTGATTTTGTTGTCAACACATTCAGCTTTGTACAGAACAAAGTATTCAATGAGAATATTTCATTTATTCAGAACTAGAATGTGTTATTTGAGTGTTACCTTTATTTCATTGAGCAGTGTATATATATATATATATATATATATATACACATACATACATACATACATACATACATACACAGCACAGACCAAAAGTTTGGACACACCTTCTCATTTAAAGATTTTTCTGTATTTTCATGACTATGAAAATTGTACATTCACACTGAAGGCATCAAAACTATGAATTGACACATGTGGAATTATATACTTAACAAAAAAGTGTGAAACAACTGTAAATATGTCTTATATTCTAGGTTCTTCAAAGTAGCAACCTTTTTCTTTGTTGACTGCTTTGCACACTCTTGGCATTCTCTTGATGAGCTTCAAGAGGTAGTCACCGGAAATGGTTTTCACTTCACAGGTGTGCCCTGTCAGGTTTAATAAGTGGGATTTCTTGCCTTATAAATGGGGTTGGGACCATCAGTTGTGTTGTGCAGAAGTCAGGTGGATACACAGCTGATAGTCCTACTGAATAGACTGGTAGAATTTGTATTATGGCAAGAAAAAAGCAGCTAAGTAAAGAAAAACGAGTGGCCATCATTACTATAAGAAATGAAGGTCAGTCAGTCCGAAAAATTGGGAAAACTTTGAAAGTGTCCCCAAGTGCAGTTGCAAAAACCATCAAGTGCTACAAAGAAACTGGCTCACATGAGGACCGCCCCAGGAAAGGAAGACCAAGAGTCACCTCTGCTTCTGAGGATAAGTTTATCCGAGTCACCAGCCTCAGAAATCGCAGGTTAACAGCAGCTTAGATTAGAGACCAGGTCAATGCCACACACAGTTCTAGCAGCAGACACATCTCTTCAACAACTGTTAAGAGGAGACTTTGTGCGGCAGGTCTTCATGGTAAAATAGCTGCTAGGAAACCATTGCTAAGGAGAGGCAACAAGCAGAAGAGACTTGTTTGGGCTAAAGCATACAAGGAATGAACATTAGACCAGCGGAAATCTGTGCTTTGGTCTGATGAGTCCAAATTTGAGATCTTTGGTTCCAACCACCGTGTCTTTGTGCGATGCAGAAAAGGTGAACGGATGGACTCTACATGCCTGGTTCCCACCGTGAAGCATGGAGGAGGAGGTGTGATGGTGTGGGGGTGCTTTGCTGGTGACACTGTAGGGGATTTATTCAAAATTGAAGGCATACTGAACCAGCATGGCTACCACAGCATCTTGCAGCGACATGCTATTCCATCCAGTTTGTGTTTAGTTGGACCATCATTTATTTTTCAACAGGACAATGACCCCAAACACACCTCCAGGCTGTGTGAGGGCTATTTGACCAAGAAGGAGAGTGATGGGGTGCTACGCCAGACGACCTGGCCTCCACAGTCACTAGACCTGAACCCTATCGAGATGGTTTGGGGTGAGCTGGACCGCAGAGTGAAGGCAAAAGGGCCAACAAGTGCTAAGCATCTCTAGGAATTCGTTCAAGATTGTTGGAAGACCATTTCCGGTGACTACACTTGAAGCTCATCAAGAGGATGCCAAGAGTGTGCAAAGCAGTCATCAAAGCAAAAGGAGGCTACTTTGAAGAACCTAGAATATAAGACATATTTTCAGTTGTTTCACATTTTTTTGTTAAGTATATAATTCCACGTGTTAATTCATAGTTTTGATGCCTTCAGTGTGAATGTACAATTTTCATAGTCATGAAAATACAGAAAAATCTTTAAATGAGAAGGTGTGTCCAAACTTTTGGTCTGTACTAATATATATATATATAATGTGCACACACGAAAATATACATATATACACACACACACACCTCTCTGGAGTGTAACTATTCTTGCAAAATACTTTGTTCTTATAGGTATTGATGGGATCTAAGCCTGTAGGTGCTGAATTACTGCACGCACATGAATAATGCAAGCACTGAATTGGAAATGTTATATAGCAGTGATCAATATTGATCCGGATTGTCTTATTTGCATTTAAAAGCCTTTTGTGTATTATTGTGATTCAGAACATAAAATGTATCAGAAGATTAAGGCATAGAAATACAAAAAAGATATTCATTCAGAACTAGAAAACAAGTCTCTATTGTTCATGGCTTAGAACAAAAAGATCATGTTACGCAATGGCACAGAAAATAAAAATTACATAAAAGGAATTCAGCATTATCACGTGACGCAAATGCCAGTATTAAATAAAAAATATATATTTATGTAAAAAAAAAATTGAGAATTTTATTTGATTATATGCTGTATTTGGTCTGTAAATGATTCAAAAGTGAAGACTCCATTCCATACAGGTGAGACTATAGTGTGAGCTGTGTAATGAGGTTAATTAGGACACAGCAGAGAAGACGCCTTTAAGAAGGTGCGATGTTTTCACATCATAGCTTCCCATCTGTAAAAGGCTGTGGGAAATATCATCATCACAGGAAATGGTCGGGATTATGCAGATTTCTAATTGTAGGTTAGCAAGTAGTGGAGAAAAATACACTACTGAAAGAGACTTCATGTTGGGTTTATATGTAGTCTGTGTTCAAGGAAAGTGCCAAGATGGTGGGAGGAAGCCATGCAATGCTCTTGTAGGAATTTTAACATGCAAACAACCTTTTTAGAGAGGAAGAGGACTTGAACTTAGTTCTAAGAGAAATGTACCCCCTTACTTCACATTTGTCATCCCTGTGTGCTGTCTGTATGCAATCTATTTTTTTACTCAGTAGGTATTAATCTTTTAGTGGACCACTTACAGTTTCCTGTATTACAAAATTGTAAAGTATCCATAAAAAATAAAAATCGGATGTTATAGTGATGGTCCGTATGGCATGCAATTTTTTTCTCACACTGTCTGATTTCAGAGCGAAATTGAAACATCCTGTTTTTTTTCCTCATGCTAAATACAGGTGAGAAAAATATATGCAGATCATTGAATAACATTTGTCCCAGTGAAATCCAAATTTTTCTCGCATTGTACTCGTCCAAGTTATACGCTAGTGTGAGTGAGTCCTTACACTTATGATGGGCAAATAACACAAAACACGTGTCTACAAATTAAGTGCCTAGTTTGGCTTCTTATCCTTCGTTGTGGCCAGGCTTGTTATAGGGTCAATATTGACTTTTTGGATTGCTGCATCCAATAGGTGGCGATCAAGTTCAAGTCCTCCCTGAAAAGACTATTTGCATGTTCAAAAAAACAATTGTCTGCTATGAAAAGTTATGTCAAAATAATAGGATGCATGACTTTCTTTGCAAAGTTGTTTAATTAACTTACATAAATTGGTGCAATATGACTGGTTGTAAGTGTGCCTTTAAAGCTACAACAGAAATATATTTTGCTCTTGGATGCACTTACAAAACCATGCAGCTAGTTCTCCAGATTACTGAATCATTTTCTGGGTGTTTACTAGCCATCATCTTTAATGGAGAGGAATTACCAGTATTCTAAACTCAACCACAAGCATTCCACAGTTCATCATTTTCATTAAATGGAAAAATTACTGTTTGACGTAGTTCGGCTATGTGGACACAGTCTTTTTGGTGAGTTTTTGAGAGGTAACTGAGTAGAATCTCCAAATTTCTCAGGTGTTTTGCATTTTTTGAAGAGAATTTAGAAATTTTCTGCTCAATTTTTGTTCCAAAAACTCCATGTGCACATAGCCTTTCTGTGTTTTATAAGGCTATGTGCACAACAAACTTTTCAAGGAATTTTTGAAGCAGAAAGTTGCCAAATCCTTCTCCAAATATTTGAGTTTCCACTTGAAAGCCTCTTCCATAAACTCATATTAGGTTACCATGATGAATTTTTGAGGAGTTTTTGAGGCTACATATTTTTGCTGCACAAAACAATGCAACATCTTACAGTTCCAGCAAGTTCAATGGAATTTATAGAGATCTCATGTCCACTGTGCTCCAAGCTGTGTAAAGATATAAACATTACCTGTGGTGCATTTTTAACATCCACAACGCAATATCACTCTTTACTTCTTCACTGTTTGGGAACTGTGAAGCATTTAAAAAAAGTATCAAAAATGTAAAATGTACACATCACTGTAATTTTTACATTAGTGTGCGATGGCTTTGAGGCATTTTATCAGGTGGATTATCAAACGGAATTTGTCAGAGATCATTCAGTGAATTTTAATACGACTTTCTTGTAGTATAGTTATTGCATTCAAAAAGGATTCGTGTAACAAATCTAGAAAGTTTCTGGGCCAAATTCATCCAGAATTCAGGTGTAAAACACTAACATTTTTCCAGAACTTTGATTTGGACAAGAATTTTGCAACTGTTGGCACTTTTACCTTAGTACTAGGCAACTTTTCACAACTGGGAAAGAACGCCCGGTAAATTTATTTAAATTTATACCACTTTCATATATCATGCCAGAAGTGTACACCAGTCCCTGACTGGAGTAACATTTCTAATGGAAGCTATCGCCAGTTTTAAGATACACATAATTCTTTAAGAGGCGTGCATCACTGAATGAATTTGATGGTCCCTTCATTAAGGCTAGCATGCCTAATTTGAGTCTTTGTGAATCAGGCTCTATATCTACTAATTATTTCTGTGTCAGGTTCCTTCAGACACGCTACAACTCCATTTGTTGTCTCATTGGCTTCCAAATATATTTGTGTTAATCTGCATTCATTTTAGGTTTAAACAGAATTATTTAAGTTTTCTTATCTTTCACATATTTTAGATACGTTTAGAGCATTTTCTGTTCCAAAAAGATAACTATTTCAGACACAATATACTCAGATATTACCATGTTATTTACTTAAATGCAATTACAAATTCTGCAAAACAAAGAAGGTTAAGAAAGGTCATGTCTACACACAAAAGCAGCGCACAATTTGGGTAGATAATTGTGAAAGTATAGTTAGGTCACATTTAATATTTAATACTCAGGCATGGATCTAAGCTATAACGTGGCTTACAAAAGTATTTTCCCGCTTGGCTTTTTACCTATTTTGTTACATTACAATCAGTGTTTAATTTTTTTTACATCTGATTTGTGCGTGTGATGCATCACCACTATATATTATCAGTAGAATAGAAGGACCACATCGAAACTTGAGTGAAAAAAAAAACTTTTTATTCTGCCAAATACAGTGCAACCTTTGAAAATTTCAGTCTTTATCAAGCATTATGCTTGAAAAAAACTGCGACTGTCGAAATGTTGCACTATATTTGGCAGAATAAAAAGAAGATTATTTTTTACTTCACTCAGGTTTCGATGTGGTCCTTGTATTGTACTGATGATTTATTTATGTAAGTGAGCTCCAAGGAGATTGGGACGCTGCATCTGTATGAGTATAATGACCTGGTTCCTGGAAGTCTTGATGGAATGCTGGGGTTAACTTTCTACTTTGGATCGGCACTATATAGTCTAAGTTTGTGAAGTGAGAAAAATATAGGCATAAATTAAATTTTATGGGATCAAGTAACTAAAAATTGGCATGTGCCTATATATCCACCCCTTTTTGCTACGAAGCCCCTAAAATTTTCTAGTGCAAGCAATTACCTTCATAAGACTCATGCTGAGTGAAAGATTGTACAAAGGTGGACGTCCTAAGTGTCACATGGTCTGTCAGTTTATGCACACCTTTTCTGAAAGGCCACAGAGGCTGCAACACCACTAAGCAAGAGGCACCACTAACCAAACAACACCATGAAGGCCAAGAAGATCTCCAAACAAGTCAGGGACAAAGTTGTTGAGTAGTGCAAGTTAGGATTAGGTTATACAATTTTTTTCCCGAAAGCTTGCAGCGCTAGCAGCCGCCCATGTGCTCTGACATTTGGCTCTCCAAATGTGTGCAGTGAGGCAGTGTAGTTTCCAGCTTCACTACGCATGCGCTGTGACGAGTGGCTCTGGCTTCACATAGTGAAGCTGGGAACTATACAGCTTCACTGTGCACACGCAGGGAGCTGCTCGTCACATCGCATGCGCAGTGAAGCTGGGAACGGGGAGCCGCACATTACAGCGCATGCACGGCTGGACGAGCAGTTATCATAAGTTTATAAAATGCTTTATACTCATGATATAAGCACCAATTTTAATGAAAAAAGCATGCTAGTGATGCACATTGCATCACTAAACAACTCAATGGGGGCAGTTTACACAGTAGATATGACATGACCGGTTTCTTTTAACATGTATTTATGTCATATGTTGTGTCCCTGTCTTTGATGTGGGCTCTAACCATGGCTGTTAACCTGTTAAATCTTGCTGTCAATCTCTGATATTGGGATTTAACTTGCACCAGCAGAGTGCGTCATTCCATACACCCATTGGCGTTCCCCCTTTTGCACCATTGAAAATAAAGAATAAAAAAAAAAAAACATCGCATATTTGATAACGCTACATTCAGTAATGTTCGATCTATCAAACTATAAAATACATACAAATCTGTGAACAGCGTAATGAAGAAAATAAATTAAAAATGTCAGAATAACTTTTTTTTTTGCTCGCTGCAACATTGCAATAAGAGGTGATCAAAACATTGTAACTACCTGAAAATGGTAGCAGTAAACATGTCAGCTCAGAACCAAAGAAATAAGCCATCACACAGCCACATATCTCGAAAAATGAAAGCGGAAAATGGCGACAAAAAGCAAAAAATATATAATGAAAAAAAATTCAGAAATTTGTATTTAATTATCATTTGAAAAAATTTCTTTGGATTAAGATATATCAAAGGTATAATTTTATTCAGCTTTTGATGACCTTCATATCCATATAGTTGGCTTAGGAGGGTTAATCCTATTGACCAGATTCCCTTTAAAGGGAATATGTCACCACTTTGGAGATATCAGACCTCCACTATGGCCATACAGGTTATAGAAAAGTAAATCTATACTTACCTGTATGGCCCATAGTAGAGGTTTGATTGCAGAGAAAAGCGCTTTAATCAATTCTATTTTGTTCAGGCTTGGCATCCCCTGGACACCAAGCAATCCCCGCCTATATGCTTAATTATCATATTTCCCCCTTCCCCCTGCACATCCCAGGGCCTTGTGACAGGCTCTGATGTGCACTGTGCTCCCTGACTTCCCGGGCATGCGCAAAGCTTCATCTCTGCCCCATTTGCCTGTGCACTGCGCTGCAGGGTTCTATTGCGCAGGCACTGGGAAGTGACTGTGACTCCCCGGCGCCTGCGCAATAGAAACCTGCGGCACAGTGCACGGATAGACTGGGCCAGGATGAAGCAAAGCTCGCTCTATGTGAGCGGCGCTTTGCGCATGCCCGGGATGTCAGGGAGCACAGTGCACATCACAGAGCCCTGTAAAGTGCAAGGGAAAGAGGGCATATGATAATTAAGCATATAGGCGGGGATTTGGGAGAATAATAAGTACATAGGCGGGGATCCGGGAGACGCCAAGCCTTTATAAGATAGAATTTATTAACCCCTTAAGGACCTTGGGTTTTTCAGTTTTCTTTTTTGCTCCCCTTCTTCACAGAGCCATAGACTTTTTATTTTTTTGTCAATATGGCCATGTGAGGGCTTATTTTTTGCAGAACGAGATGTACTTTTAAATGCCTTCACTGGTTTTACCATATCATGTACTGGAAAACGGGAAAAAAATTCCAAGTGCGGTGAAATTGCAAAAAAACTGCAATTACAGGGTTTTTTTTAAACCACATTCACTGGATACTAAAACTGACCTGCCATTATTATTCTCCAGGTCATTATGAGTTTGTAGACATCAAACATGTAAATGTGGCGCCCCTGAGGGTTCGACCGCCACAGGGATGCTGCACTTCTCTAATGGAGTGTAGTGTTCCTCCTCTGAGGTAAGAATAGTGAGATGGTCAGGACCCAACCTCCACATCCAACACCACATGTCTCCACCAGAGGGGGCTAGAATGCCCTAGGTGCTGCCCTCCTGGTTACAGGGAGACTGGGGAACCAAGAGACTGGTGAACCATTTAGTGGGTGAAGGTGGAGGACTCACATTTTAGTGACACTTTAAATTTCATATTTAATAAAAAAAGCCATTTTGGTTTTGTTCTCTGGCACTGTGATCTCCCACCCTGAACATGGATCCTGTGTGGACCTGCAGCGGATGGAGACACGGCCCTCGTACCTTGGCCTTGGGTCGAGGGGCAGGTTGCAGATAATGGAAGTCTCAACCCGGTCAACGACCATGACCAAGAAGGCCCGGAGCTTAAGAGTGTAGCTCCACTGCAAATGGATCCCAGGGAGGATGCAGATGGAGCGGTATACGCCACCTGTCCTCGCCAACCTGATATATTCAGAGGGAGTCCGGCTGCAAGAGGGGTACCGGCCCCCAATACCCGACCATGTTACTCCCTGTCCTTGTCGGGAAAGCCCGGCAGGCCCTGAGGATCCCACCGTGTATCAGAAGGAGCGGAGCTGCCACCCGTGCCCTATTTCTGAGAGGAGTTCAGAGGGAGACCCGGCCAATCTACACACACACACACACACACACACACACACACACACACACACACAGACAGGAAAGGAATTGGTCTGTAGTTCAGGAACACTCTGGTGCAGGGTCCTGATTGAACGCTGGACTCAGTCGGACGTTGTTGCACCCCCGTTCCTGGTGACCGCAGAATCCCGCGGGGAGCAGGGAGTCGCCTTCCTTCTGCCATCTCTTATGCGAGTAAAGCCTTGGAAGTTCACCCCTATGGCCTCCGGACTCTTTATTCTGCGCTACACCACATTACGCAGCACCCGGTCCTCTCTACTACTACTCCCTCCATCCTGTCTCTCTGCCCTGAGGCCTTGCTCCGCCTGTGGGGAGTAGTAACAATGACGGCCACCATACCACCATGCCTCAGCGGACTGCAGCGGCGCTGGTGGCCCCTCACCAGGTGCCAAAGGTGGCATAGTCGTAATCAGCCACTCAACCCGGATAAGCCCACACCATCCTTTTTTAATGTGATGGCCCTGGGCACGGAGCGGGTCCGGGCCATGGCTGCACCCCATCTCACCATCTTAGGACCCGACTCAGAGTCCCCCATCTCCCAGGGTAAAGAAAAGGGCTTCCGAGGAGTGGCGTCACATATAGGTTATTTTTTATTTAAGGGGTAAGAAACAAATCCAAAGTTTTCTAAAAAAAGAAAAAAAATGGCGGCATTTTCCGAGACCCGTAGTGTCTCTATTTTTCGTGATCTGGGGTCGGCTAAGGGCTTATTTTTTGCGTGCAGAGCTGGCGTTTTTATGGAAACCATCTTGGGATAAATCCGATGTTTTGATCGCCCGTTATTGCAATGTTGCGACGACCAAAAAACCGTAATTCCGGCGTTTAGAATTTTTTTCTCATTACACCGTTTACCGATTGGATTAATTCTTTTTTCATATTGATAGATCAGGCGATTCTCAATGAGGCGATACCAAATGTGAATGTGAGAATTTTCTTTATTATTTTATTTTGAATGGGGCGAAAGGGGGGTGATTTCAACTTTTAGATTTTTTTATTTTTTATTTATTTATTTTTTTTTACACTTTCTGCATGCTTCAATAGTTTCTATAGGAGACCTGACGCTGCAGTTTCCTGATCGTTTCTACTGCATACAGGTGACGAGCACAACGCCTGAATGCAGAAGAAATGCTCCTGTGCTATGAGCGCTGATTACTAGGTGGCGCTCATAGCTAGCGAGACATGACAACCACAGGGGTCTGCTGCAGACCCTGGGTTGCCATGCCAACCCATAAGTGACCCGCAATAATGTGACGGGGCCACTGATAGGCGGGGCTAAGGCCGGGCTTAAGACGCGCCACTGTTAAATGTCGCTGTCAGAGATTGACAGCGGCGTTTAACTGGATAACAGCCACGGGTGGATCGCGATTCCACCAGCGACTGTTGCGGGCACAAGTCAGCTGTAAGAATCAGCTGACATGTGCCCGGTTCAATGCGTGCTCAGCGCCAGAGCCCGTGCTGAACCAGGGGTGGTGGCCTAGGGCGTACTAATACGCCCTAGGCTATAAAGGGGTTAAAGCGCTTTTCTCTGCAATCAAGCCTCTACAATGGGTCTACATACAGGCATGTATAGATTTACTTTTCTAAACCCTGTATGCCCATAGTAGAGGCCTGATAACTCCAAAGTGGTGACAGATTCCCTTTAATCGGTCAGCACAAAATAACTGTTCAAGCCAAGCACATGTGCTCTGGGCACCCTTGCAAATATTTAACTGTTCTCTGCACCAACCTTCTCATTTACACTACTTATTTTCCATCCATCTCCACCCAGTCCTGAATAAAGATGAGCGGTGTTCGACTAGAACGGTTCGCCAATCTCAAATTCGAGCTGTTTTGGGCGGTGTTCGAGTTGTTCGACGAACCCGAACGATTTGCAAAAAATTTGGCTGTTCGAGGTTATGTTCGATAACTGTTCGAGCACCAATCATGCAGGGATTGTCTGCCACTCACTGTAATGCCACAGCCATGGTGGTTGTGGCATTACAGTGATTGCCCAAATCGATGGGAACAGTGCTCACAGTGAAACATGAAAAGCCAGCAATTCAGCAGCGGCATACACCGGTACCCGACAATTTAGAACCGAAAGAATAGAGCTTCACATATAGATTAGATAGATAGAAACATGTTAGTCACATATATATGAAGTACAGTGACAGTGTTGCTTACTGTACTTGTCATTTAGTGTAAAGGATTTATTAAAAATAATAGTGTTTTCATGCACAGTCTCTTTAAAAAAGCCGGTCGGCAATTCTGCAGCGGTACCCGACAATTTAGAATAGAAGTAATAGATAGAAACATGCCAGTCACATATATAATAAGTACAGTGACAGTGTGGATTACTGTACTTGTCATTTAGTGTTAAAATAAAGGATTTATTTAAAAAAAAATTGGCGTGGGGTTCCCCATAATTTTAGTCTCTAGCGGAGGTTAAGCAGACGGCTGGGGCAGATGTTTGAAGCCTAGGAAGGGGGTAATACGCATGGAGCTTCCCAGGCTACTAATATCAGCCCCCAGCTGAATACCTAGCCTTCACTAGCTATTAAAATGGGGGACCCCCCAAAAGAT
Organism: Phyllobates terribilis; assembly: GCF_046119375.1. Classification (NCBI taxonomy): domain Eukaryota; kingdom Metazoa; phylum Chordata; class Amphibia; order Anura; family Dendrobatidae; genus Phyllobates; species Phyllobates terribilis. Next base: position 298,745,607 of record NW_027362763.1, on the reverse strand, counting down.
GATGTGGGGTCGCCCCTATTTTAATAGCTAGCAAAGGCTAGGCAGACAGCTGGGGGGCTGATATTAATAGCCCAGGAAGGGTGCCATGAATATTGGCCCCCTCCCATGCTAGAAACACCAGCCGTCAGCCGCCCCAGAAATGGCGCATCCATAGGATGCGCCAATTCTGGCACTTAGCCTCGCTCTTCCCACTGCCCTGTAGCGGTGGCAGTGGGGTAATAGGGCTGGGGTTGATGTCAGCTTATAATGCCAGCTGACATCAAGCCCAGGTTAGTAATGGAGAGGCATCTATAAGACTCCCCCATTACTAACCCCATAGTCAAAGTTAAAAAAAAACACATTGGACATGAACTCGGCTCTTCTGGATGCCGTCACAGCGAGACACTGAGGAGCGCAAGCATGCCTGCGCTTCTCAGTGTCTGCGGGATGACAGGCTGGATGGCAGCTTTCTGCTGCGGTCCAGCCTGTCATCTCGATGTAGCAGAGCTGAAGCAGTCCTGGGAACCATGGAAAGGTAAGGATGATGTTGCTTTATTATTTTACTTTTAGTGCAGGAGATCTTTGGCTTCAGCTGGAATGGGCGTGATGGTAAGTATGGTTTAATTTAGAACAATAAAGAATTGTGTGTTTATTTCAATTAAAGGACTTTATTCTGGGTGTTGTGGTTTTTTTTTAACTTTGACTATGGGGTTAGTAATGGGGGAGTCTTATAGACGCCTCTCCATTACTAACCTGGGCTTGATGTCAGCTGGCATTATAAGCTGACATCAACCCCAGCCCTATTACCCCACTGCTGCCGCTACAGGGCAGTGGGAAGAGCGAGGCTAAGTGCCAGAATTGGCACATGCTATGGATGCGCCATTTCTGGGGCGGCTGACGGCTGGTGTTTCTAGCCTGGGAGGGGGCCAATATTCATGACACCCTTCCTGGGCTATTAATATCAGCCCCCAGCTGTCTGCCTAGCCTTTGCTAGCTTTTAAAAATGGGGGGGACCCCACGTCATTTTTTTTGGGGGGGGGGTCCCCCATTTTAATAGCTACTAAAGGCTAGGTATTCAGCTGGGGGCTGATATTAGTAGCCTGGGAAGCTCCATGGGTATTACCCCTTTCCCAGGCTTCAAACATCTGCCCCAGCCATCTGCTTAAACTCCGCTAGAGCCTAAAATTACGGGGAACCCCACGCCAATTTTTTTTTAAATAAATCCTTTATTTTAACACTAAATGACAAGTACAGTAACCAACACTGTCACTGTACTTCTTATATATGTGACTGACATGTTTCTATCTATCTAATCTACGTGTGATGCTCGATTCCTTCTTGTCTAAATTGTCGGGTACCGGTGTATGCCGCTGCTGAATTGCCGGCAGGCTTTTTTAAAGAGAGTGTCTTCTGAGCAGTTTTGACAGCTTTTAGACACCTTTGAAGGTGTTTTCTATGTGTTTCTATGTGTTTTTGTTTGCCTACCATTGGTTTTAACGGTGTTCGACGAACAGTTCCTCGAACATCCCGGTGTTCGACGAACTGAACCGAACCCGAACACTACGGGGGTGGCTCAACACTAGTCCTGAATCATTGTGATTGGTGTTTTGCATGCCAATATTCTTAAGGACGGGTCTGCTGGACTTAAATGCACCCTATTCATTAAAACAAGTGTCTCAATGAAAATCTTTGAAATGAAAATCTGTTGTGTCACATCATAATATACTTAAAAAGGGATTTCCCCATGGAGAAAAGTTAATTTTAATCAACATTGTAATTTCTAGATCTTTGAGTAATAAGTTTCACATTAAAAAAAATGTTCCTGTGCAGAGATAATCACAATGTGCCCCATCTATGTACTGTAATGGCTATGTCTAGCCATATAAGTAAATTTGACTTATGCCACATCTCCTGGGCAGGGGGGCAAAAGAGAGTATACAGACTTTATAGCATTGGCTCACAACTGATTCTCTAAAAGGTAAATCATGGCCTAAAAACAGGCAGTGAAATGTTTTACTCACAAACAGAATCAGCTGTGAGCCCCTGCTGTAATGTTTATATACTCTTTTGCTTCCTCACCTGCACAGGAGCTGTGGTATGATCAAACATATCCATAAGACAGTACAGAGCAGAGGCACATTTATAGGATTATCTCAGCACAGGAACTTTATTTTTTTAAACACATGCGATTGTGAAAACTATTTTTGTTCCAAGATCTACTAATTAAAATGTACTTTGTTCATAGGGAAACCGCTTTAAGTCATAAATGTTTGGCATAATTTACACCACATTTGTGGCATAAATTATGATGAATTCATCAGTCACGCTCGTCCATGTCATCAAACTCCTGTCTTGCCCCTCTTCCCACTTTGCTGAAGCTCTATGCAAAAGAGGTGAGGACACCAAAAGTCACAAAATTTTAGTGCAGCCTCGGGATCAATGTGTTTTTGCGCTTAGTACAACTGTAAAGTGTAGTAAACCAGTTAGACTTGTTTGGAACAACTGTTCTTGCTAAGCTAACACCTTAAAGCCAGTTAGATAAAGGTCAGATGTTTGCCGTCTGGAATTTTACTATATGATATAAAGTGCCATTATGACATAGTATATACCCACTGATATAAAATCTGAGCAACACATTTGTAATCAGGTCTGCCAGGTCTCCCTTAGGTGATGGCTGCATAACACTGGAGCTTAATATACATACCATTATATTTTAAATTTAATTGTAATTAGAGATGAGTGAACCTCTCAAGGTTAGATTCATTTTAGATTGGCAAACTTCCCAATGTTCTCTGAACAATTCGTAGAAGAGATCAACGATCATATCTGAATCCCATTGCATTCAATAGAAGGCAAAACCAAACGCATACACAACAACTTCAAAACGGGTCCAAAAGCTGCCAAAACAGATCAAAATTGAGGGCCGACAAAAGGAGAAGTGGCATAAATTGTCCCACAGTACAAATAATAATAATAATTATACTATTATAGTGCCATTTATTTCATGGTGCTCTACATGTGAAAAGGGGTCACCTGATACTGGTGGAGAGAGGACCCTGCCTGCGAGTGCTCACAAAATCTACAAGTAATGAGTGAGGATACAGTAGATGAGGGTACAGCTTGTTTTGCAGCAGTATGGTGGAGTGAGGGTTTCTGCAGGTTGCACATCTGTCGGAGGAGGTGGGTCTTCAGGTTCCTTTTGAAGTTTTCCACGGTAGGTGAGAGTGAGATGTTGTTGAGGTAGAGTGTTCCAGAGTAGGGGAGATGCACAGGACAAATCTTGCATGCGATTGTGGTAAGACGAGATATGAGCGAAGTAGAGAAGGAGATCTTGGGAGGATCGGAGGTTGCGGGCACGCAAGTACCGGGAGACAAGGTCACAGATATATTCAGCAGAATGGTTTTGGATGGCTTTGTATTCCAAAGTTAGGGTTTTCAACTGGAGTCTCTGGGCAACAGGGAGCCAGTGGAGGGATTGACAGAGGGGAGAAGCCGGGGAATAGCGGGATGACAGGTGGATTAGTCGGTCAGCACAGTTTAGGATAGATTGGAGGGCTGCGAGAGTGGTAGAAGGGAGGCCACAGAGCAGGTGGTTGCAGTAGTCAAGGTTGGAGATGATGAGGGTGTGCATTTTTTTTATAGCAGACTCATGGTTGAGGAATGTGCGGATCCGGGAGATATTTTGGAGCTGGAGTTGCAGTAAATGGAAAGGGATTGGATCTCAGGTTTGAAAGAAAGATCAGAGTCAAGCTTGTGGGACTAGGGAGAGCAGGCCGCCATTGACTTTGAAGTACATGTCAGTTGGGGGGTGGGGGGGGTTCGAATGAGATGGTTGAAGGATGATGAATTTGGTGATACTGATGAGACTCAGATACCTGAGGGACACACAAACTGTATTGTACTGTCAGGACAGGAGGAGGAGAAGGGCGACTCTCAGGGTGAGGAGTAGGAGAACAGATAGGATTATGATGAGGTTGTAGATTCCACTTGGTGTAAACCCAGAGGCACACAGCCGAGTAGCTCAGCAGAGGAGGTGGAGGAGGAAGGCAAGGAGGTTACATTGCGGCTTAACGCACATACACTGAGTAATGCAACCACGACAAGCACTGTATCCAGAGCCACGACTGTGGCTGTAGCCAGCAGCGGTCATGGGTTTGCAGTTGCAGGGGCAGCAAGGGTTGTCTAGCCTGGGTCTTTTTGAGACTGCAAAGGATAACGCGAGTTGTGTTATCTCCCAACTTTGTAAAAAACAACTGAGTATAGGCAAAATTTGCAATAATTTCACTAGTACATGCATGAACTGGCAACATGCGCTAGACTGGGAATTTCATGGTGCTAAAATGCAGAATAGTGGGAATAGCCAACCACAGGCCATCCCATCAACCACAACTGCTGCTTCTTCCTCCATCACCGTGGTCTCTGGCTGCAGAACCTCCACTTGTTTACCCACTACAGTCGGGGTGAGTGAGAGCCCATCAGCTCTTACGGCAGTGGACATGCCTGATGTTTTTGACTGATCTCAGACACCGAGCACATCACATCTTTCTCAATCCACCATATTATCTCCACCTGCACCTCTCTCATAGTCCAGCAGTTTGTCGTGTTCACCCTACTTCACCATCTCTCAGCACAGCAGCCAGCCTTCTGTCCCGCAGTTGTAGTCACATAAAAGATTGTTTCCTCCTACACATGCCAAAGCAAAAGAGTTTGAACTTCACCACCTCCAATCTGTGGGCCACAGAAATGCTGCTCTTCCGCCTTGTGGATACAGAAGGTTTCCGAAAGCTGATGGCCGTCGCATTTCACCAGTACCTGTTGCGCAGTCGCCATTACTTCTCTAAGAAAGATGTACCTGTGCTACACCAGCATATTGCAGACAACATCCCCCGTTCCTTGAAAAAAAAAAAAAATCTGTGTCTGCCAAGGTGCATTTCACCACAGACACCTGGACAAGCAAGCATGGCCAGGGGCATTTCATCTCACTGACTGGGCACTGGGTGACTCTGGTGACTGTGGGGGCAGGTGCGCAATAGGCTACTCCACAAGTCTTTGAATCCTCAAGGCTTGCAGGGCACTTGGGGATGGAGAACTAAACTACTGGACATCAAGGTGTCACTAGATACCAAGTCTTGGATTCCCCAAGGCTTGCTGGACAAACCTCTGTATCTAACATTTTCTCTGCTGCTTCTACCTCCTCCACCTTCTCTAGTACCTCCACCTGAGCCCTCAAAAATTCCCTAATGAGACAAGTGCTCTAACAGTGCAGAAAGAATCTCCCCCACCTCTGTACTGCACAGCCAGGGCCCACCGCATTCAGGCAGTGTTTAAATTAATATGCCTTGGAGATCACAGTCATACAGACCAAGAATTGTAGACAACTGTCCAGGCTGAGTTTGAGCAATGGCTGTCTCCACTGAACCCGGAGCCAGGGAAGGCCGTGTGCAATAATGGTGTGAACCTCTGGTGGCCCTTCACCAGGGCAACCTTACACATGTGCCTTGCAAGGCTTACATACTCAACCTGGTGGTAGAGCAATTTCTCTGCCACTGTCCCCATCTGGATGCGTTGCGGCAAAAACCACAGTTGCTGTGTGCTCACTTCTGCCATTTGCATCTCATGGATCATTGACTTGCATTGCTATAGAGATCTTTCAGCTTTCTGGTTAACTGGTTGATATGCGATGTGCCGACATGGTGTAATTCAACTCTGCACATGTTGCAGCAGCAATGAACCCTGGTGAAGTATGTCATTTTGCATAGCCTGGGCCAACACAGTACAAACGTGGTGCAAATCACACTTGCAGAGTGGACGCAGATGAAGGACCTCTGCACATTTTCAAAATGGCCACTATGATAGTTAGCGCTGACGATGCCATCATCAACATCAATATTGCGGTCATCTACATGCTTGAGCTTACTTTGAGTAGCCTGTGGAAGGAGGTATTGTTCCCAGGGGAAGAGTGGAAAGAGGAGGAAGCAGGGGAGGATGCAGATGGATATGAATAACTCTGTCATCGCACAGGCAGTTGCCATGGTAAGGTGGATTGCAGTGATCAAGGGGGGCTCATGGTACCAGTAAAACTGTTAGTGAAGGTGCAGGATCCGAGGAACAAATAGAGGAGGACAAGGAGGAAGAGGTGATGGATACGCAACAGTTCAAAGATGAAGAGGAAAATGATCCCCTCTTTGTTGTCCGTGGTTGGCGGGAGGGGACAGAGGAAGCAAGCTTGAGTGTTATCCCGACACAAACACACAATGGACTTGGACTTCATGGAAGAGACCGACCTATATGTGCCTTATTGCTGCACTATCTGCAACATGATTGTTGCCCGTATTGCTAGGATTGGAAATAATGCTGACCACTGGGTTGACACTGTTTGATCTATGGTACAAGAGTAAATTTTGCAAGATGCTTCCCCCCTGAAAACGGACGCAACCATGCTGCAGTACCAAAACATGCTTCAAGACAATCTTGAGAGTGGAATTCCCCAAGACAGCAGTAAGGCACACAGTGTGCATCACAGTTATAGACTTCCAACTCCAGGAATGTAGGGTCATCAACGCAAAAACATTAGCAGCAGCAGTGTAAATGTCAGAAGCAATTTCTGTGAGTCGTTCCCCACAATTTCTATGCAGAAATGTAACCTGCTGTTTCTGGACCACACTAATAGCAAAAACAATTGATCTGCTGGAAGGTCGATTTCTCAGTCATTCAGGATCCTATCTAAACTATCTGACTTGGAAGCAACCACCTAGCTAACTAACTACCTCAAATCTCTCAGAATCCAGAAGCAGCCTCTCTGCGCTGTTACACTGACAAAGTGGTGCTTAAACAACATGTCTGCTCTTTATATGGAGAGGGACTTGTGACTTCAGCAGCCAATGACAACAGCCATTATGTCTGGATGTTGTGGATGGTTCCAGCGCCCCGATTGGCTTGCTGGAATCTGCACACATTAAGTTAAGATTAAGAAAAAAAATAAGATTAACAGCCTGCCGCTACTCAGACCTCTCCCATCCTCTCCTCTCAAACATGTCCCCCCACTCATCATACAGCACCACTACCCTAGCCAAAGTCCTAATAAATACAGTAGTGGAAAAGCAATAATTTCCCCACACTTTTGCAGAATTGGGCAGATTTTCAGTAAAAACGCTCTGGTATCTGATCATGAATCCGAATGTGTAATGTTAATGCCGAATTAGAAAAAAAACGAACTTTTTTCCGAACATGTTCGATCAGCTCTAATCATAACAATAAAATTCCCTCCACTTAAAGAGGGGAGTATGAAGACCTAAAATATGAGATACAATACTGTTTGATCCTCTTAGGTGGGAATCACACTAGCGTATAGCATACTGATACTGATCTACATTGCCCCATAATATAACAATGGGCAGAGTGCTATTGGATAAAACATCGACCGTGTTATATGATCGTGTGAACCCGGCCTTAGTCTGTGTTCATGAGTCACTCAGTTGTTTCCATTTTTGGTTCCGACTTACCAAATACAAAAATTCAACTTTCCTTTAAAAGGGGATGAAAATGTTCTAAAATGTCTTCCATTTGCTTTCAACCCAGTTGCAATCTTTTTTTAGCTGGATGAAAAAATAAAAATACCAGATTGATTATAAAACAGATGACTATTGGAGTTATGAATGGAGCCTTACAGGGCCATCAGACGAATTGTCTTCAGTTGGTGGTGATAGAAGCAGTGAGTGACACCGCCGCCGCCCCCATATGATGATTCATTTCAGGAGGTTGCAAGAAGCTCTGAGGTGGCGCTTGTGTCACTCACTGCTTTCATTTCTACCCCCTGAAAACATTTTGTTGCTCTGTTATAGGTGGTGGCAGAGATAGAAGCAAAGTGCTGGCACTGCGCTCACCTCTCCCATAGAGCCTATCAGCACGGATCCAGGAAATTTTCTGAATGTGGTAATGCAAGAATTTATATTAAGTAACTGCAGCGCTGCCTTCTGATGACATCCTGTTCCAGGAGGGGTGATAGATGCTGCAGAGAAGTAAATGCAGCCCCAGCTTCCTGTGGAGTCCTGTTTGAGACTCTTCTCAAATGAAATATCACAGGAAGTACAGTAGAACCCCCCCCCAAAAAAAGAACACTACAGCGTTACATAACTTTAGAATACTATGATCATTATAACCTTCTCAAACAGGGTTGTCAGGTTTGTTGGTCATGAACTTACACTCCCTCCTTGCATAGCAGTCATTTCGGCAAAACATATATACAATATAGCCCTGGAGACAACCTCTAAACTATTAGGGACTTCAAACATGACCTCTGAAATAAAGCAGGATGTCACAAAAAACGATTGACTGTCAGTCTGAAAGACCCGTACAAGAATGCAATGGTTAAACATGTTTCTGAAACAGTCCCTTTAATACTTTGGGTTTACCAAGCACATTATATTTTACATTTATAGGTCTATCAAACCTGATATTTTTTATATGAAGCGATCCCAAAAAAATTTATTTTCCTTCAAACATTTTTTTTATACTTGATGTTAAGCTCATGAAAACCTGTAAATTAATCATTTTGTGCCCTATATTCCAGTCAATTTTCATGTGATTACTCGAAGAGGTTTCACTATCAGACCCTGTATAAGGAAAGCTTTGCCGTACTAAATGTAAACAGTACAGTACAGGATCATTGGAAGAATGCCCAAACACTCTAAGGAGGTTGTAATGCGGCCACTGCAGAAAGAAAATCATGTATCTCCTTGGAAAATGCAGTGACAAAGAATGACCTTGTAATTGCTGCCAGATCAATGGCTTGTCCTGGCTGATCTCCACAGTATGTCAAACTGAAGCAGGAATACGTTCTCAATGCCCTATTACTAGACCTTTCCAGCAGGTTAATACAAAACTATGTTTCTATACAAGTCGGATGAACCTCTAAATAGAGAAGAAAAACACACAACAGAATACAAACGTACTTCATGTCAAAGTTTACAGTATATAAAACACTGATATATTTAACTATGCTTTGCAAAACAGCATACGAATAGACAATGCTGTGAACAACAATGCGGCAAAGTCCAGAATATTTGCAGAGATTAGAAATGCCACTTTTTTTTTTTAATTAATTTATTTTTTAATCAGAACAAACAGATTCAGCATGATTTGTCCTTGTGTCTCTAATATTATATTCAACTGTTTGGGGGTCAGATTAATGTAAGATGCTAGATTTTCAATGCCACTTTAGTCCATAGAATCATCACCCAGCTTTTTACAGACAATAGAAAATCTGCATGGGAAGGTTTCAATTACATATGTGTATTTTCATTTCTTTCATGTTTTTGCCTTTCATAGAAAGCAGTTTCAGAAGGGAGGAGAGGGAGTTATTTTTTTCTGTTAAAGAACATTTATGGCCAAGTGAGAAATGCCTTAAACAGAAATGAATGGCAGGTTGTAGTATTAATGTGCATTTACAGTATGGTATAGGGTAAGTGTAAAAACTTCATTGGCACAAAGGGCACTGCGCCTGTGCTGGGTAGATTGATGGTAGATATGATGATGTTCAAGTCACAGTATTAGGCAGCGTGCCCAATATGCGTTTTTCAAGCGTTTTTTGCCGCGGAATTTCTGCAGCGAAAACGCTTAAAAAATGCTTGGTAATACATGCCTCATCGTCCCCAATGATAATCCCCATGTGCTGTGCACATGCTGCGGAAATTTCCGCTGCGGATTATCATTGCGGAAAAATACGCAGCATGTCGTAATCGCCACCTTCGACTTGCATTGGACCGCGCAACATCTGCATCACTGCATCTGCACAAGCGGATATCACACGGTTCAATGTGCGGATGGTACCCAGGTCTGGAGGAGAGGAGACTTTCCTCCAGACCTGGGTACCATAGAAACTGTAAAAAAAAAAAAAAAGAATTTAAAATAAAAAATAAAGATTATACTCACCTTCCGATGTCCTCCCGTGTTTTCTCCCCTCCGTCTGGTCTGCTGTATGGGTCGCTGTGTTGTGAAGGACCTGCCATGATGTCATTGAGTCATGTGACCTGTCACATGACTCATTGACGTCACCGCAGGTCCTTCACACCACAGCGAGCAGTGAAAGAGACCGGATGCAGTAGAGAAAACACCGGGAGGACATCGGAAGGTGAGTATAATCTTTATTTTTTACTTTTTACCATTCTTATTCTTTTTTTTTTTTTAAACTAACTTGGTTACACTATTATAAATCTATGCCAGTTGCATGGCTTTATATAGTGTGACCAAGTTGTCAAGCACTTTTCCAAGTGATGCTAAAATCGCTTGGAAAAGCGCTTGATAACCCACATGCAGAAATGCATGCAGAAACGCTTGACAAACGCTTCTACCTGGTGGGAAAAGTGCATGTGAAAACCACATGCGTTTTTCCTGGCAGGGAGATGCGGAAAAAATATGCAGCATTTCTGCCTCGTGGGCACATAGCCTTAGGAGCATACTTTTCATAGTTTATTTCATCATTGCAGCCAATTATTCATTTCAACCGAGTACCACTGGGTAGTCAGGTCATGTAGTTAGTCAAGAACTTCAATGCTGCAGGATGCACTGGAGCTGTGGTGAATTTATTACCTAAATAATATGACAATCATTATTTTATGCAATTTCACTCCATTGGCCAAATACGTGAAGTTGGAAAACCCCCTTTAAATAAGCACTCCCACCAAAGTTTTTATCCTCTTTATATATTGTGGTCATCATATTATATAAAACACTGTGTACTTACAATTGCTCATTTTTTCCTTATACTGTACTCTTTTCCAATACACCAAAAATGACATCTCTATATACAAAAAATTGGGCAGCCACCTGTATTACAGATGACTGTCCACATGCATGCTGAAAGCAGCATAAACCAATGAGGAGAACAGTTCAGCATTTATTGCAAAAAGTATTTATTAAATAGTGCATAATAAAAACACAAATAGAAATTTAGACAATGAGGTAGTGTCAGATAATAAAGTGCTTACAGGTTAGATAAATACATTGTAATATGCTTGTGGTAACTCCATGAAATTACCCAATTGCATGTTGCCAACAATGATAATTATAGATAATTAATTTAGGCAAGTGAATTGGGAATCACAGGATCAACAATATGACATAATCCCACTGACTGCTGAATGTAGGGGGATGGGAATGAAACAATGTTCTTAGTATTAAGCTATGTGCCCATCTCCAAAGCCAAAATAATATTACAAACAGTGGGATAATTACCTGACAAGGAAGCACAGCACAGGCGGGAATGAGAGAGTGGTGAGGGTAATAGCCCATTTTCCATTAGGTCTATGACTTCATGTGATTAAAAGCTGACTGGCTGAATCCTTCCAAACTGTATCTAGAAACAGGAAGTCTCTTTTCCCTGCAAGAGTCATTATTAGAACTACAATTCTACATCACTGCAAAGTCCCTGGCAGGGGAAGGAGCAGTTGGGTCAAGAGTTTGACAGAGGGATAACTTTGATGAAAGTACTTCTTTAAGAAGAGGCACCTATTAAAATGTGTTTCAATTTTGGCAGAAAAAGAATCCAGACAGAATTCAACAACTTCTGGAAACAAAATCATGTAAAGTGATTATTTACAATTTGGGATAACCCAACATGAACCCTCACTAACAAGAATAAAACATAACTTTTATTATGAATTAATTAGGACAAGCTATAGTCCCATCCCATCCTCTGATGATGCCACATCTGCTGGAAAACATGTTGCGGGGACAAGTGCTCCAGTAAAAATTGCCTTATAGTGTTGGCACCCCGGGGTGTCACTAAATAATATTTTGGCAAATACCTCTACACTACAGTATATTAGAATCATTTAGCCAATATAGGGACAGAATATTTCAGGTGTAGTATTACCCCTCTAATTTAATTCATAATAAAAGTTAAAGTTTTAGGACTTGTTAGTGAGGGTTATCCCAAATTATAAATAATTGTTATATATAATCCCCCCAAGCCCTTACAAGATCTTCACAATTTACACATTGATCATGTAAAGTGACATTAAGGAAGCGCTCTTTCAATAATATTTTTTCTTCTTTCCCCTTTGCAATAGTCATGGGCCCCCATTCAAAGAGGCTACACCATAAATCTGATCTAAAACAATTAGAAAAGTCTCACAATCTATGTGCAGTGCTAGGTTGCCAACAATTTATGACTTTTGGCAATACCACTGCAGTTCCAGCTCGGCCAAGATGGGGTGAGCTGGGGTTGGACACGGACATACTCCCTTACCAAGACTGGCGTGAATAACGTCGGCCTTGATGAATCAGAGTAATGGCATGCAGAGTGCATTTGTGATTGGCATTACCTCTTGAGTCTCACATCAAAGTTCTCATAGGGAAGGCAACATTTGGTCCACATGGGATACACTGTGTGATCTGGCTAGTCTGATTTGTGATCACATGGTGCAGAAGAGGTCCAGAACAATGATCAATAAGTACATGAACAGAAGTACTGTGTACACAACTATTGCAAACAGACTAGAAGATAAAAAATGTACTTGGTAATGCTTCTTTACTGTCTCTACAGGTCTATAATTCTGACAATATTCTGATGCACCAAGAACCAGAGCATGGACAGACCTTCATTGTCCAATATCGTAAATTAGTGATAGGAAGCCTACAGATTTCAGTTACCTATGAAAGCTTTTTAATAAAATCAGATGAAAAGCTTAATTATTACAGAATCTTAGGGGGTTAGGAATATTTCAGAGTTGAGTAAATATCTGCGGTAGAACAAATGATATGTGTGCTCAGGTATTTTCACTGCAGTGTGAGAACAAAAGTAGAGTAAGCTCGGGTTACATGCCAAATCAGACAGGCCCTGAAACACTTCTGGCATCTTCTGCATTGGTGAATAGAGTCCCAGAAGGACAAATATTTAATTATGTGCTACTAGAAAATAATACATTACAAAAGTCAATGACAGAGCCGTGCAAATAAATATGTCCTACATGCAATGTTAACATTTGGCACATGAAAAACTGTTTGGGACTAAGATTTCAGAAACTAATGTCACTCACAATGTGTTAATATACATTTTATATGCAGCAGACGATAGCCATTTAGGGAGAGATAAAAACATAGACAACAGTGGCTCCTAGACTGCTCAGAGATGGTTATAAAATATACAGTAGCAGCCACACACAGGCTAATATGTCTGGCAATAAGGTATGCAACAAATTCAGAAAGCGAATTGTGGCATTAAAAATTGGATATAAAAAAAAACAAAAACACAAACACACACAAACCCCATCAATTTATTAGTACTGTGTAATTCTTAGCCAAGAGTCTTAAAATCCGGCAAATCTATGATAGCGATTCATGCTCTTTGATAAACGAGTTGCATCTTTAGACCAAGTAGTCAGACACCCTGATTCATTAAGACTGGCATTTTCTACATAGGAATTAGATGCACCAAATTCATTAAAAGGTGCATGGCACTTAATATATTTGGTACATTGATGTGCGCATGGCCCGAAATGTTACGCAAATCAATGACTGAAGAAACAGTTCAGGTATAAGGAACATAGCCACGTTTACTTAATTTGCTTGGCGGGCATTGAAACACCCCGTCCTCTCTTCAAGGCTATGTGCCCACGATGAGCTTTTGGTACATGTATTTTTGCAGCGTCAAAAATGAAGAGTCCTACAGTTTAAAGTGGATTGGATTGATAGAAATCAAGCCCATCATGTATTTTTTTTTTACTCAGCGTAATCTGACCTGCAGTGCATGTTTCAAATTCGCAGCATGTCAATTTCTCTTGCGGATATGCTGAGTTTGATGTGTGGATTTTCCCCATAAAATTGCATTAGATGCAGAAAATTCACAGGTAGAAAAAAAAAAAAAATGCACACGTAATTTTAGTGCATTTCCGAGGCAGAGATGCATCAAAAAGGCATGTAATCCGCATCTAAGTATATTAAAGTTGTCAAAGCCAAATACCAGGAAGTATCAAAAACAAAGCAGCTTTATTAAAAGCATTAAAATGCATGTTAAAAAAAATACACAAAAAAGCAATGGAAAAGCTGGAAGTAACCTAATGTAAATAATAGATGCAGAAATTCTGAAGTGTCAAAACTCAACAAAAGCTCATTGTGGGAATTTAGCCTTATGTTCATAGTCGGAACATTTTCACGCTGCGCAATAATTCTGCGGCTTTTCAAAGTGTTTTATGTCAGATTAAACAATTTGATGAATCAAGATCTATGTTCACTAGTGATGAGCGAGCACTAATGTTTTCAGGTACTCATTGCTTAGGTGAAGCAAATTGGAATGCTCGGTCTGAGTAAGGCTTAGTGCCCACGATGCAGAAATTTTCCTGAGCATTTCTGCATCTCCTTGGCAGAAAAACGCATGCGTTTTTTGCCGCGTATTTGCCATGTGTTTTTCCAATGCATTGTATGAGCAAATCTGCATGCAGAAACGCACAAGAATTGGTCATGTCCGCATTTTTTCTGCGAGTAAAATCTGCGCAGAAAAAATACGGACCATGTGCACAGAACTTACAGGCAGAATGTTATAGGAAGTCATGGGATAAGGTATGCAATGCGTTTCTGGAGAGTTTACGCACTGCAAATACGCACCAAAAATGCATCGTGGGCGCACAGCCTAACGAGTCCAATGTAAGTCTATGGGAAACTGGAGCATTTTTCCAGCGGCCCCCCCAACCCCCAGCGGTCTGCAAAGGGCCTACAAATTGCCCAAATCGATGGGAACAGTGCTCAAATGACAAGGGAACAGCATGGGGAAGACACCTGGAAGCATTTCTGACTCCCAGGTGAATGCTGTCAACAATGTTGTCAGAGGTATTACGCCACTTTTACGGACTCACAATAAAACATACATAAACAAAACCAAAATGGATTTTCCTGGGAAATATGTTAAGGAACATCCTTTCCAGGGTAATGAGTTGTGTATAAGGCAAAATAAATATACAAAAACAAAAATGCTCCTCCACACCTTGGGCTATGTTCACACGTAGAGTTTTTGATGAGTTTTTGCACTTTTGCATTGCTTTCAACCAAGACAAGTGCATTCACTGGGAAATGTAATTTTAACATTCTGCAACCTTATCTGGCCATGTGGTGTGTGACACGTCAGACACATTTCATTTATGAAGGAGGGATTGTGAAAGTCACAAACACTATTTTTACAGCCTTACTTTTCTTAAAAGGGACAGCAGTCGGCAATGTCCCTTGCAAGAGACACAGAGGTTGGAGGGCCTTCTGAAAACAATGTTCCCATTATTAGGAAGTGGGTCTCCCATAATGTTTGCCTATGCAGTGAATACAATGGCTGCCAAATATTTGGAGGAACTCCAATGTCTCTTGCAAGAGATGTAGATATGGTAGTGATATGGAGGAGGATGTGGAGAATGAGGAGAAGGAGGAGGACACGAGCAAATAGACAAAATCAGGAAGCATAAACCCATGTCTGGGTGTGAAGACAGAGGTGCATGGGAATAGAGTTAGACCTCCCCAAAAAAAAAGACCCCCTATTTAAGTTTATGTTACGCTGCTATCATTCAGTGGTGTTGAGAAGTCTGGCCCAATCCAGCCCTTGTTCATTTTTATAAGAGTCTGCCTGTCAGCATTTTCAGTTGACAGGCGGAATGCACTTATCAGTTATAATTCCACCAGTGGCACTAAAATCCCGCTGTAATAAAATGCTAGCAGCAGGACAGGACCTCAAAGGCGTAGAGAGCCAGTTCATGCCACGTGTCCAGCTTGGATACCCAATAAAAATAAGGTACAGAGGAATCATGGAGGACGTTGGTGTGGTGGGCAAGGTACTCCCTCACTATCTTCCAAAACATTTCCCTCCTTGTGAGAGTATCCCACGCCTCAGGGCCTGTGCAATGGGAGGGTCTGAGAAAACTGTCCCAGAGCTTTGACAGTGTATTCTCCTGCCTAAGCTGGATTGCATTTGTGTCTCTCTCGCGTTTACTACTTAGTTGTCCAATGAACTGTGACCTCCGCCGCCAGAGTTTTCAGATGGTAATTTCTTTTAATAATTCCGCAACAAAGGGCCTTATCGTACTGCACCATTTTTTTTAGGCCTGTCCTGCAAGGGAATAAGAGACAAATTTCTTCTAGTAGCAAGGGTCTAGAAGTGTAACCAACCAGTAATGACTCTCACCCAAAATTTGGACAAATCGAGGGTCACGGGAAAGGCAACGTAACATAAACTAAGCCATGTGTGCCAGACTGTAAAGAGGCAAGACTTCCATGTCCTCACCAAGAGGACAACTGACCATGCTCTACTCCTCCTCCTCTTCCTCCCTGTCCTCAGGCCATCCACGCTGAACAGACGATATGACAATTGTGCAGGTAGTACCTTCTATAGCGCAGGAAACTAGCTCCTGTTCTTCCTGTTCTTCCTCCTCCTCCTCCTCATTGTCACCCAATCCACGTTGAGATGAGAGGTGGTTGGGCTGTGTGGAATCACCCTGTATGGTTTTCCTGCACCATTTCATCATGCTCATCCTGCAATGCTTCTTCTTTGATACTGAGCAGAGAGCGTTTCAGAAGACAGAGAAGCGGAATGGTGACACTAATTATGGTGTCATCACCGCTCACCATCTTAATGGAGTCCTCAAAGTTTTGGAGGATAATACTTATGTCTGACATTCATGTCCACTCCAGAGTTCTTATGTGTGGAGTCTGTACTGAATACAGGGGACAACGCAGATCAGTCTGTGAACTGGAAGCTGCAAACGCTGCTGAAGCATGGCAAGGGCGGCGGAAGCTGTAGCTGATTTTCTAAAATGGGCACAGAGACGGCGTACTTTGACAAGCAGATCCGGGTTGGTTTTGAGAAACTGCTGAACCACGAGGTTAAGCACACGGGCCAGGTATGATACGTATGTGAGCTCGCCGCGCCTCAGAGACGCCACCAGGTTCTGGCCTATGTCACACACACCATGCCTGGCTGTAGGGTCAGTGGTGTCAACCACAGATCTGCCCGCTCTTTCAGAGCTGTCCATAACTCTTCAGCAGTGTGCGGTTTGTCACCTAAGCATATTAGCTTCAGCACAGCCTGTTGCCGAGGCAGTGCTGCATTGCTTCCAGCTTGCGACTGATGTGGCCATTTCAGAGATGGATGCTGAAGAGGAGGAGGAGGTGCAGGAGCTGTAGAATGTGGAGGCAACACTTATTGACCCAGGGCCCACAATCCTCGGCGTCAGGAGGACGTGTTCCGTCCCAAGGTCCGACTGGGTCCTGGCTTCCACTATATTAACCCAGTGTGTCATCAGGGAGATGTACTGTCTCGGCCCACAAGCACTTGTACACGTGTCTGTGGTTGGATGGACTTTCCCAGTAACTGCGTTGTTAAAAGGCACAGTTAAATGTTGTGGGACACATGCTCGTGTAATGTGGGGATGGCACACCGGTAGAAATAGTGGCGGCTGCAAACTGAGTACCAAGGGACGGCCTCCGCCATCAGGTTGCGGAAAGCTTCCATCTCCATGAGCCTAAAAGGCAACATTTCGAGCGTAAGCAGTCTCAAAATGTGTGAATTTAGTAGTATGGCCTGTGGGGCGTTGGCTGTGTATTTGCGCTTGAATTCCAAGGACTTTGGTAGGGACAACTGAACACTGCGCTGGGACAAGGACATGCACGTGCTTGCTGATGGTGCTAGTGTGCAATGACAGGTGCAGGGCAGGAGGCATCTTGCATGTGCCATGGACAGAGGTTTGATGTGCATGCACAACAGTGGAAGAAGCAGTGGTGTCATCTGCAGACACTGTTTTTGGACCCTGGGGTTCGGCCCACTTATTTGGGTGCTTTGCTGTCATGTGCTTGATCATGCTGGTGGTGGTCAGGCTGCAAGTTTTGCTACACCTGCTGATGCTTGCCTGGCAGGTGGTGAAAATGGCCTTTTTGGGGGTTATCTGCAGAGTCTTTAAAAAACAACAAGACCTAAAAGTTGTACTGGCAACTTCTGTCGTGTTGGCTTTATGAGGAACGCTTTACCGTCTTGTGTCTGTGGTCACCACACTGCTTCTTCCTGCCTGTTGTGGTGCTACACCTCCCTCCCCCTGGGAGCTGCTTTCCTCGCTCTGTATATCCCCCTGTCAGGTTGGGTCAGTTACTACATCATCCACCACCTTGTCTTCCACTTCCGCACCCTGGTCCTCCTCCTGACTTTCTGGCAATTGTGTCTCATCATCATCATCATAGACCTGTTGTGACATTAATTGCACTTTCCCACTGTTTCCTTTGTGTGACCGTGGCTGTTCCAATATTTGGGCATCGCTACACGCATTCTCATCTTGACTCGCTTGAAGCTGACCTGGTAAAAGATCCGAATCTTCAAATGGAAAAGTGAATAGCTCTGAGTGTCTAAGTGTGGGATCAGTTGTCTCCAGGCACTCAGCATGGTGGGAGGAAGGAGGATCAGGGTGAGGAATATGTGGTCCAGACTCACGGCTACTGAGACTTGACTGTGTGGAAGACAGGGTGGTAGTAGTTGTGGAAAAGTGACTGGAAACATTAGCTGCTATCCAACCAACAACCTTTTGACACTGCTCTGAGTTCAATAGTGGTGTACTGCGGTCACCTAGTAATTGGGACAGGAAGTTCGAGCAACAAGATGTGGGTGTTTGTTGTGGCACAATTTCAGCTTGCCCATGGCCAAGTCCTTGGCCTCGGCCTCTGCATGCATCATCACCATCTCATCCACTTTCCCATCCCTTGCCAAGTACCTTACCCATTTTAAATGGAAGACAAATGTCTGATTTTGGAACGCAGCTATATTTGATACAACTGACCGAGAACCACGGTTTTAAATAGCAGGCCTGTAATTTACTAATGCTATTCTTCACAGACACCTAGTGTGAATAACTTGAACGACACACTGCAACAGAATGGTGGAAAATATTGGCCTCCTTTTCCAATAGCAAATAGTGTGAAGGAATTCACCAGCTCACCTAAGCTCAGGAGCCTTGAAGCACGGAGACGAGGAACCACTCGTGGATTATTCGAAGAATGTAAGATGAAAATTCCAGCTTCATATAAAGACCAAAAATGTAGTTAAAAACATTTTCCAAAGTCATATTCCATAGCCAGACTGGCTATGGAATCTGTTTTTAACTAGATTTTTCAATACATTTTTGGTCTTTATATGAAGCTGGAATTTTCGTCTTTCATTCTTCCAATATTTTCAACATTCAGTTCAAATTTCTGGATTTTTATCGCTGAAATATGGAACAGATCTGGCTTTATCCTGCAGAGAGAACAAATGGAGCAGAAACATGGTGTACTCTGGATTGCTTTTTAAGCAAAAAACCAGGATTAAGATAAAAAAAAATTTGCCCTTGCCCCTGATATCTGGGGCTAGGTCTACAAACGTCTGTAATTACTACAGCAGCAACAGACAGGACGTTCAATGGACCCTCTTGCACTATATGCACTGCAGTCTGCCACATACACTGCCTGCCTGCTACCACTTTCACCACTGAAAATACGCACCTGAATTAGTCCTCAGAAGGACTGTTATATCCATCTGAACTAACTATAAACAAGCAAATCTCTCCCTGCGTCAACAGCACCTCTCCCTACTCTGCCTGTTTCCAGGGTAGATTGACGAGAATAGCGGAGCCAGGTCTTATGAAGACCTGATGACGCTGTGCGGCCAGCCAAATCACTGTAATGCCACAACCAACATGGCTACGGCATTACTGTGCGTGGCAGGCAATCCCTGCATGTTTAATGGCTCTTTAAAGAGCGCCAAACATGCAGGGAGGGGACTCGAGTTCCTGCCCAAGCAACCCATAAATACTCGCCAAGCATGTCGAGCACTGTGATGCTCTGGTGAGTACCGAGCAGTGGCGAGCACGTTCGCGCATCACTAACATTGAATTGATAAGATACTTCACTATGTCTTTGGGCCACTGCAAACCTTAGGTATTTCCAATGTGCTGGACGAATGGGGATCGGATTATAAAAATCCCAAAGATCTATGGTTGCAATCAATGTCTTGTCCTATTAATGGAATGGTATTTTTTAACGTTTCCATCTTGAACCTTCTGTTCTTTATATGTACATTTAGGGGTTTTAGGTTTATTATTATCTGATGCATCCCATTTTTATTTTTTTTTTAAACATTAAAAGGCGCTCCTTGATTCCCGAGATGACAGGGAGGTTATTCTCAAAATCTATGGAGGTTCAGAGTAGAATTCAATCTTTATCTCATTTTGGACAGACTGTAGAACCCATTGATTTGGGGTGAGCAGTTTCCAATGAGAGAGTTACCCAGAGATACTTTCTGACATCATTGTTCTTGTAAATCAAGATGTTTCTGCCTCTACCTCCCTTGGGATAGCTCCAGCATCCTGTTTTTCCCTTCTCCCCTATATGAAGGTGGCCGATTCTGTGGGGGGATGAAAGGACAGCTTTTTGGCCACTTTGGGTTCAGGAAGCATTGTCTTTTTATCTGTTGCTTTTACTAATGTATTACCCTTTGAAGTAAATAGAGCAGAGCATCATTTTTTAGGCTGTGTGTCTCTGCTCCATAGTTTTAGCCATAGTGCACGTCTAGTTGAGTTCAACAGGACTGAAGATCTGGCCACTGTTCTTACTGATTTAGCAGAAGTGTCAGCTAAGAAACATGTGGCTTTTTGTGAAAAAGGTATGGACCCCAATAGTTCTTCTCTTGAGGTAACAATGCTGAGGTGCTCTTCCAGCTGGTTTAGCCACTGGAACATCGATTTTGCTATGCAGGTGGATACATTTGCGTTCAATAGTATCAAGGAAGCCTCCCAGGATTTGTTTAGCAAGCAGTCCATTTTTTGATCCAACAGGTCTCTTAGCATGTGAGGAGTCTTCAAAGGGCAAAGTGGTCTTTTTTGCCACTTTCGCTACCTGAATATCCATTTTCGGTATTTCCAACCAGCATTTAGATATTTTTTCCCTCTGGTGGTTACCTCTCCTTGAGTTCTGCTGGTATTCCTAAGCGCTTCTCTGGAAGCTCCCACTCAAATATGAATCTTTGTACGGTCTCATATACTGGAAATAGTAATTTATTTTGTGTCTTGAGATCCCCAAACATTTCGTCCGGTTTTGGGTATTCTTCTTCCTCTACATTCATGGTATTTTTCACTGGCGTGAAAAGTTCCTACATGTCTTCTGATGAGAAGTAGTATTTTTTACTCTATTGGGTCTGCTCAGCCTCTAGGGTTGACTCACCTTCTTCCCACCCCTCTTTAGAGAAGGATCTCAGACCTTCCTGGGAGTCTGAATCAGACTGTTCCTCCATATATATATATTTTCAGCTCTTTGACCCCCAATGGGGTTTTTAAAAAGCACTGGGAAAAACAAGCTAGGGATGATTGGACCTCCTGACGGACCATTTTCCTAAGCTCTCCTATTAAGGAGAGTTGCTCCACTTTAATGATTTTATCTGTGCAATTCTGACACAGGCGTTTCTTGTGGGAAGATGGTAGTTTTTTTTAAACAGATGGCACATTTACAGGACATCTTGTCCTTGCTTTTTGGAGCAGGACCCTTGTCTCCCTAAGGAGAGAAGGGACCGAAAAGTGTAAATCCCTTTAGGAAATCCTGCTCCAAAGATAAAGAGACCTCAGTGGTTAGCACTGCAGCTTTGCAGACCTGAGGTCCTGGGTTCAAATCCCACCAAGGACAATATCTGCAAGGAGCTTGTATGTTCTCCCCGTGTTTGCGTGGATTTCCTCTGGGTTATCTGGTTTCTACACACACTCCAAAGGCATACTGATAGGGAATATAGATTGTGAGCCCCAATTTGGACAGTGATTATACTTTTTGTAAAGCACTGTGAAATTAATGGTGCTATATAAGCGAGTAAAATAAAAACAACATAAAAAAGCCAGGTACTTACTGTGTTTGGGCTATCACTGGGCTCTGCAGAAGCAGAGCAGGAAAAACTACCACCCTCTATGATAGAAAGGTCCTACCTTGTGGTGTCTTCAGTCTGGGTTCCTTTTATCCAGGTGCCGGGACCAGAGCGCAGCATCCTACTGGATGATTCTCCCCCTCTCTGAGCTCAGCAAGTGCAAGCAGGGTCAGCAGACGCTTCTTTGGAATTGACTCAATTTTCAGAAGATGCGCGCCGTAATTCAGTGGTGCGTTCCACTGTGGAACGCAACCGGAAGTGAAGTCAAAGTACCGACAACCGCGTCTGACGTCACTTCCGGTTTCAGGGAGGCTCCCGACTCATGTTGCTATGCTTTACCAGGAGGAGCAGAAAGTCCTTTGTTCCCGGGGAGACTGGAGCAGCCATAGGAGGGGGAAGGCCGGAGCAATAGTTTTCAGCTACCCAGCCTAAAGGTATGTCCAAAGCAGCATTTGTCACCAGCCACAGAGCACCGCAAGAGGACCTCCTCATGCCCCATATGAACAGGAAAAAACACTGAAGACAGGAAGTGGGGGGAGGGGCTATTTGACTTGTTTATGTTTCATGTCCCTATTAGGGCAGGGAGTATCTCCTGTGGTGCTGTCATGGAGAGCAACTGGAGAAGAACAGGATAAAAATGCAATTAAAAATTTAAGTAACCTAATTTAGTTAATTGGTGCAGAAAATCTGCACCATCAAAAACTCACCAAATATTCATCATGGGAACTTATCCTTAAAGAAGTCGTCCATTACTTGGACAACCCCTTCTTTTGCCCCATGCTTCGCCCTGATAAGCAGTTTTATTTTATACTCACCTCCCTTGCCAGCGTGGTTCCAGTGGTTTCGACATTTGCGTTTTTGGGGATCTCATGTGGTTGTTATGATACGTGAGCCTGGCACCCAAAATTAGCGCTAGAGTCACTGTACCTGCCTTCATATGAAAAAAAATTACGTGGGTTCCTCCCATTTTGATAACAAGCAAAGGTAAAGCAGACAGCTGTCAGCTGACATTATCAGGCTGGTAAGGTCCATGGTTATTGGGCCCTTCTGAGCCTTAAAATACCAGCGTGCTGTCGAAGTATAAGTGGAGCATCACATTAGATGTGCCATTACTGGGGCTTTTCCGAATTGCCCTGGTGCGTTGGAAATCAGTGTAATGGGGCTTGGAGCCAGGGCCCGGCAGGTGAGGGGCCCACCAACGCCAGCAAATATTTAAGCTGGATGTACGTCCTCAGACACACATTCAGCTGACGTGTATTGCAACGCACAGAGCCATTGGGCCAGTGTGCGGCAATACACACTGCTGGCCAATCAGAGGCCAGCATCTGACATTGGCGTGCATGTTACTGGGGACATGATGCTCTCTAGCCACTTGCACGTTGAAATCAATTGCTTGTTTCAGAAGTGAACGCCATCCAATGGGAGATAAGTATTTTTTTTTTAATCATTGGAATACACGGTGGCCATACTACTACATGGATTACTATGGGCTGTGCAGTATACTACATGTATGACTATGGTCTGTGCCGTATATATGGAGATGCATTATACTATATGGAGGACTATTGGGGGGTGCGTTACATGATATGGAGGACTATGGGCTGCACATTATACTATATGGAGGACTATTGGAAACGCACTATAATATATGTATGATGTAGAATTTACAACAGATATCACTCATGTAATGTAAGAAGTGAAATCTTTGGCATTGTATTACACCTATTTTTCTCTGCCGTATCTGTGCATCATAAATTGTGGTATGTGTTAAAGGGGCCCACTGAGACACTTAAACCTGGGGCCCGTGAAAACCTGGAGCTAGCCCTGCATAGCACATTAGTCAATGACATGCTTTCAAAGTTTGAAAAAAAATAACAGGAAGGACCACATAAAAATAGTCTGTGACCGATTCATATGTTCTCCACGGAGAGCAATGCTTTCCATTTGACAAACTGCAGCAATGTTTTTTTTTCCCATCCTTATTCCTAGGCCTCATTCAGATGGCTCATTTTCCTTCATCAGTTTTTCTTGCAAAAATAATTACATTTAAGGCATTTCCTACTCAGTAAACCGTGACCACAGACATCACATGGATGAAACACAGATGGCACTCGTGTGATGCCCACTATTTTCATGGACCCATTGATTGGTTGAGCTTGTTCCCTAACTTGAATAACAAATGGACGTCTCCATTTTTTTTTTTTTGTATACATTCAAAGCTTTTACACCAGAATTCTGGCATAAAAAGTCGCAAAATTTTCTTACAACTAGAGGCTGTACTAAAATTTTTATTTTTTATAAAGTTCTCTTACCATTTTTGCCAAGTCCGACAATGGACGGAACTGGGGTAGGATGGGGGCATGGCGACATCTGCTCATCAAGGACTGGAGTAGGATTTGTGGTGCTTCTTAATGAATCAGGAGCCTCAAACTTACTCCTACCACCATAAAATTCCATAATAGCTTTTAGGCCACATCCACATTGAGTACTTGGTCCGTAATTTGCCTCAATATTTATGAGCCAAAACCTGGAGTGGGTGATAAATGCAGAAGTGGTGACATGTTTCTATTATACTTTTCCTTTGATTATTGCACTCCTGGCATTGGTTTACAAATACTGGAGGTAAAAAATTCATCAAATAGTCAAAGTGTGTACATGGCCTTAGTTGGAGTGTATTTAATTTTATAGCACTCAGATCAAGATGTGCCAAGTTGCTAAAAGTACCATGCTGATTATTTCCTGCTGTTTCATTCTACAGGTGTGTACAATATGCTTTGGTTCTGAAATTTTCTTTTTTTTTTGGGGGGGGGGGGGGATTTTAATTTGTTTATGCAGATTTGATGCAGTGTTTTTTATGCATTATTTTTCTGAGTGCAGAACCACTGGGACATTGCACTTAAAAATGTAATTGCATTTTTTAAATGCACAATGGGCATGAGTATTGATGAAACGATATCCACTTTTCTTGAACTATTAAATGCAGAGACTTTTCGGCACAACAAAAGAAACTACACACCGCTTTTACGCTACTTAAGAACATGGTATAAAATAGGTCCATCTAGATCCAGAAAGCTCCCATTTACATCTGCCATCTCAGAGGACAAAGGACAGTCTTCAAAAAATTCCCCATACAATATTTCACTGTTAGGCAACATGGACAACTAGATTTAACTGCACTGTGTGAATTACCTTTAAGCAGGACGGCTTTTCATGTCTGCATTTCTCACTTCATGACCGAAATTTCTTAAGCCACCTCCTATTAGAGTATGCGCACACAAAGTCTTTGAAACTCAGGCAAACGCTCCAGGAAAATGCCAATGACTTTTGTTATTGTTTTTTTTTTGTGGTATCTTTTCCACCAGCTTTATTTTTTGCTTGCATGTATAAAATAGTGAGTGGCTTCTAAGCAGAAGCCATCTGAGGAATGGTCAGGTCACTGCTTTTAACCACTTCAGGTTTGCAAAGAAGCTCAAAAATTGAACATGTGCATGGCAAGTTGTTTTAACATGACAGTGCACAAGTTCATTACTTTTAGCACTCACTCATACAAGTTACGGAGGGTATACAACTGAAAAATAGGTCGTGTGCATATACCCTTAGGCTAGGGTCACATTAGCGTATAGCAATTGATGCGATATGCTAATGACCCTTAGCTCAAACTTTGCTGCGGGCATGAGACGAGTGTCATGCTTCTGTGTTCCGATCCTCTATCCAATCACAGGTGAAGAGAAGGAGAGAGATTAATTTCTTTCTCCTCCATTGCCTGGTTTGGCGCATATCGGACTGCATTCGGATGCCATCCGAGTGCAATTTGATGTTTTGCATGAACCCATTGACTTGAATGGGTGCACGCCGTGCGATATACGCTGTCATAAAAACCAAAATATATCGCAGATCTGCTCTGCCTCATTGAATCACACCAATCAGAATGCAATGCAACATTTTCTTGCATTGCACTCTTGTGTGAGGGAGCCCTTAGGCCAGCACTTGCTCAGGAGACCTGTGGCTGGTCTGGAAATTGCACGGACTGTGAATTTGTAAGACGGCCATAGTCATCATTCACATATCAGTATATCTCCCTCTTTTTTGCAATGTAACAAGACATGGGCACTATATAGATATGCTTAAAATTTATAAACAAAAAATATAAAAAATTTCCGATCAAACACTGGGGTGTGAAAGCTTAGGCCTTAAAAATGACAAAGCTTGTCATGGTATGACTCATTGTAAAACGTTGAAGAACAAAATCTTACTTGCTAATGTTCCTGCCAGTTATCTAAGGTAATAGGAAGAGCGCATTATGAAACAAACGCCGTTGAATGACTGAGGAGACATTAAATCTGGCTCATGGCCATGACATCCAGTGTTACCTTTCTGAGCATCAAATTTGTACAGTTAATGCAGGCAAGCATTTCTAATACATTTAAACCAGTCACAGAAAAATCACCACAAAACATAACACTGGGAAAGAAACAGTAGTAACAAACGAAAAGACAAAACAACTAAAACACGCAAACTCTGAAAACATTGCAGCGTCCTTAATAACATGAATAAATGACATTGTGTTTATGATCCAGCCGAATACAACGTGACATTACTAATGTGAAACACAAGAGCCGTGATAACAATGTGCACCGGTATTAGAGACTGTCAAACTGACAGGTGCAAGACGACTGAACTGTAAATTTCCAGGAATGGGGCATGCCAGCTCTAGCACACCACCGCAGATCATGTTAACACTCATACATTACCTTAACAAAGTGCGACATAGAAATAACATTACTCAGAACACTTTCTTCCCTTCTATCACAGCACAGTTTCAATTAGTCATGCTTTTGGTATGAAAACACCAACACATGCTGTTGCAAAAGGCAATAAAAATCTCACAGGTTGCAGAGACTAATCTAACACCTGAACTCTTGAAAAATCACTTAGCAAGCTGTTGAACTTACCTTGAAGTGAGACGCCTGCAGAATTTGATTCCTTTTCTCCCATTGTAGTTGTGATGTAAAAAAAGAGAAACTAGTACAAAGTAGCAGTTTTCCTTAGAGTAAGTCACTATGTAGGCTGTGACCTCCTGCCGGGGTAGTGTACAGCGCTGCTGCAATAGTATACCTATTTAGCTGGTGAATAATTAGCAACCTGTTTCCTGAGTTACCTGGGCTTGCCTGACCTGTTTCTCTATCAACTGACATCATATCCTTTGATCTACAGTGCCCAGCTCTAAACAGCATGTCTTTGTTTCTCTAGAAAAGAAGTGTATTTGCATTACTGGATTGGTTATTTAATATAAGTGAAGTTAGAAATGTGTTTTTTTATTTTTGCACATTGTAGATTTAGGTCACACCTTTTCCATTTGAATTGGGAGAGAGAAATGCACAAATTCATTGCATTTTGCATGTAGGACACAGCTTCAATGGGGAAAATAACCTGAATAAAGGCTTAGTCTCATGTTCAGTATTTGGTCAGTATTTTTCATCAGTGTTTGTATGCCAGAGCAAGGAGTGGGGCTTAAAAAGAAAAACTATAATTGAAAGATTGACAACTGTTCTCTGTTTTGGTAGACAATCCTCGTTTTGGCATACAAATACTGATCAAAAAGACTGTTGTGTGAATACAGCCCTAGATCAGAACAGTTGTGCCTCTTTGGCCACGACCCTACTATCAGTATTCCGTCAATATTTTTTCTCAGGATTGGGAGCCAAAACAGGTGAGGAACAATCAGAGAAAAGGTATATTAGAACCAAGTCACCAATTCTGCATTTATCACCCACTCCTGGTTTTGGCTCCCACTCCTAAGAAAAAATACTGATGGAATACTGACAAAATACGAATAGTGGGTCCATGGCCTTTCTCACGTCAGTAAGCCAAAACTAAGACTGAAACATAAACAGAGATTACTATAAGGTCTAATCAATCTCTGATTAGATTTTGATCCAAGTGTCATTTACATAATCAATCTGATTCTCACGCATGTAACCCCGGCCAAAATGTGATTTCAGTGACTTACAGATGACGTCCTTTCTGATTGGGATCGTTCGTTTTTTTCGTCTTTTCCATCTGGCCCAGACCGACCATAGGAAATATATTTGACTTCTCACATTTCCAGCACAGTCCTTATGTGCATGTTTCATGAACACAAAAATCCCCATCCTTCCTGTACCTGCAGAATGGAACAGTGAGGCCAGTACTTCACAAACTGTGTCATTACTTTGATTACCTCCCTCAAAAACTGTTGCACAGTCCGTGTACTAGATAGATGGTGTCTCTGAAAATAATAGTGTCCCATAGACAGTATTAATGCCCCACTATGCTACTTAATAAGTAATAGCTACCCATATGCACCTTTGAAGGTTATAATGTCCTAAATGCCCCATTCAAGCAATAAATATCCTTGAGCGTAACCTTAAAGTATCAATAACCCCTTATATAGTAATAATGCCCGAGTGCCCCATATTGTAGGAATGTCCTCATCCAGGGCCCCATATTGTAGGAATGTCCCCATCCTGGTCCCCATATTATAGGAGTGTCCCTATCCAAGTCCCCATATAGTAGGAATGTCCCCATCCAGGTCCTCTTATTGTAGATATGTCCCCATATAGTAGGAATGTCCCCATCCAGGTCCTCATATTGTAGATATGTCCCCATATAGTAGGAATGTCCCCATCCAGGTCCTCATATTGTAGGTATGTCCCCATCTATGTCCCCACATTGCAGATATGTCCTGATCCAGGTCCCCATATTGTACATATGTCCCAATCCAGGTCCCCATATTGCGGATATGTCCCCATCCAGGTCCCCATATTGCAGATATGTCCCCAACCAGGCCCCCATATTGCAGGTATGTCCCCATTCATGTCCCCACATTGCAGATATGTCCCCATCCTGGTCTCTATATTGTAGGTATGTCCCTATCCATGTCTCCACATTGCAGATATGTCCCCATCCAGGTCCCCATATTGCAGATATGTCCCCATCCATGTCCCCACATTGTAGATATGTCCCCATCTAGGTCCCCATATTGTTGATATGTCCCCGTCCTGGTTCCCATATTGTAGGTATGTCCCCACATTGTAGATATGTCCCCATCCAGGTCCCTATATTGTAGGTATGTCCCCATTTATGTCCCCACATTGCAGATATGTCTCCATCCAGGTCCACATATTGTAGGTATGTCCCCATCCAGGTCCCTATATTGTAGGTATGTCCCTATCCATGTCCCCACATTGAATATATGTCCCTATCCATGTCCCCACTTGCAGATATGTCCCCATCCAGGTCCCCATATTGTAGGTATGTCTCCATCCATGTCCCCACATTTCAGATATTTCACTATCAAGGTCTCTATATTGTAGTTATGTCCCCTGTGCCGTTCTTCACATACACATAAAAGAAATAAAAAAAGAGTCCTCTTACCTGTCCTCCATTCCCTCGGCGTCCTTTCTGCACATGCAGGCACCATAGACCTCCTTAACAATCGCGGCCCGGTCCAGGAGCCACCGACCGCATAGCTTTAGTTCAGTGTATTGCTGCTCAGAGACCGGCTCTCTGCTCAGCAATACCAATGCCAGCCGCCAGCCTATCAGAGGAGAGTAGGTGACATCTGCGCATGGCAGTGACATCATATGCCGCTGCGCCGGGAAGCAGATGTCAACTGCTGCCCTCCACAAGGGCAAGGATGAAAAAGGTAAATTTTTTTATGCAAACAGGCATTGCACAACAATATACATCTTTTCAATAGAGTAGTGGTACACATCCCTTTATACATGTCATTCAGAATTAGAGTGAAATTTGTGTGTTTTAAGCCATTTTACTCTTAAATTTATAGTTTTTAAAAGTGTCTGGGTGAAAAGGTGTGGCTACAAAGACTCATAGCATGCACCAAAATTACAAATGTTGTGCACTTTTGTATGGAAATGTTGAACAAAAAGAGAGAGAGAAACACGCTAACCATAAGAGCTTACACTTTACAGAAGTGTGAAACACCCAGCTGATCATAAGAGATTATACTCTAAAGGAGAGAGAGGGAATACCCCACTGGGTAGAAAAGCTTACTGTAGACTGTACAAAAGAAAGATTTACCCAGTGATTCCGGAGATTGAAAACGACAACTGTGCTAAACCTGGGAACTGCCGACTTCTGATTACCCAGGTACTGACACCCACTGGTGTGATAATAAGTAACATTTCATAGCTGAAGGACAATTTGGGGAAGCCGACACGGCAAGGCAAAATGACTTTTGCCTGCTCTTTGATGCTTTAGCATTGTCATCAATGTGGGAAAGAGTGCTGGGCAAGGTTTTTTTTGCGACCCATGAATCAAGTCTCAAAATATTTAAATTTGTGTGAATCAGCGAATTTCAGGAAATATGACTTGAACTTGATCCTTCGCAAATCGATCCTCTCATCTCTACTTAAAACTGCTTGAGTTGTCACAAAATGTCGGCAAAAACCCTATTCTGCCAAAATTGTTTGTAATTTAGCATTTTTATGTCAACTTGGTCTGGTCCACCAACATTTTTAAAAGGAATGCAGGGCTTAGCCAAGAGGTGTCATGGTCGAGTGAAGTTCTCTATCATTTTCACAAAAATAGTGGCAGGTATGACAACAGAAATGTACAACAATTCCTGATTGAAGTAGAATTTTTGTGTGATGCATAACACCAAAAAGATGTGACAAATTCCGTAAGAGGGGCATGCCTCTTAATGAACTTGGTAAATCTTACTTCACAGCATCCTTCATCAAGACAAGCTTGCAAGATGTCAGATTTGATGAATCGGGGCCTAAATACTTATACATTACTTTCTGTTTGAATAATCACTAATGGAATATTATATAATTATAACATAACTACTGATGAACGAGCGCTAAAATGCATGGATGCTTGTTACTCTAACCAATCAATTCATAATGTTCAAATGCTCGTCTCGAGTATAATGGGAGTCAATTGGAAATCCAATCATTTTTCTGGTAGACCCTACAAGAAGGTCTGGGGGCAGTGAAACAATCACCAGAGCTTTTAGGCAACAAGAGTTGCCACATTACCTACTCCGGATGGCAGAGCAAGCAAATTTTATCCTTTAACACCTGTGCTTTGTTTTGTTGAGGCTAACAACCTCCTTCTCTTCTTCCAGGTCACAATTGAATCATTATCATAATCATCCATGATTTGGCTGACAGTTAACATGGTGTGGGAAATGGTCTGAGATTCTTTCCCACCTCCAGATTTTCCCAAGCTCAGTGAGCTACTACCACTGCCAATGCATCAACCACCATGGCTCACATGTTCTCCATCTCCTCCAACCCCATGTCATCCAAGAATAAAGGTTGACTGTTTATTTCTTGCAATAAATCCACCAGAAGAAGTTGCTCTCGTGTGGTATGCTCTTTAGCCCTCAGGTGCTATGGGTTAGTGAACTATGGGGCAGAATAAAATAGGTGTCATTGACGGAATGGAAGTTCTGCTTTGTAAAACATGGCTACAGTAGAGGAGGTGGACTGAACAGAACATTGACTCTGCTTCTTCCCCGTGAATATGCTTTCTAGAGGCAAATGAGGCCAACTTTATCATGCATTTTACATTACTACTTCATGGTTCCTCCCTGAAGGATTAGTGGTGTTAATGCTGCTAACAGCTCCCTCATTTTCTCCATATGTTTTCTTATCATAATGATACTACACTTGCCAGTGCAACTTTTTCTTTTCATTTATATTTTTCACACAAGTTTAAATTTTAATTTGTACCACAAGCTAGGCAGGGTTCCTGTAATATCTGTGAGGTGTGTTTATGCCTCCAATTTGACAATTTGAAGGGGTTGTCCACTACTAGGACAACCCCTTCTCATTTCCCATGTTTGTTCCCGTTAAAATAAAAACACCTATACTCACCTCCTGTGCCTGTACCATTCCAACGGCATTCCCGGGGCTCACGTGAGGTTATTAAATCACGTGAGCCCTGTGCTCAATCAGCTCTGGGGTCACTGTCCCCCGCCTTTGGACATATAAGTAATCATGAGAAAGAGAGAGCTGTGTCTGCCAGCTCACTTCCTTTTGATTACTTATATTCCAAAGGCGGGAACAGTGTTGTCCGTGCTGATTGAACGCAAGGCTCATGTGATGTAACAAAGTCACGTGAGCCCCAGGAATGCGAATCTCGACACCACTGGAATGGTGACGGCACAGGAGATGACTATAGGTGTTTTTATTTTACGTGGACAAACATGGGAAATGAGAAGGGATGGCCTATTAGTGGACAACCCTTTTCAACAGGTGTAGCAAAACAGACCTACACAATTTAATTATTTAATTTACTGTAATATTTTGTTTGCAAACTTTAGGATAAAACATATTAATTTACTTGACCAAAAGGTACCCCGTAAAAACAAATGCTAGGAGGTTGGAACACCGCCTTAAAATGGTGCAACAGACCACAGAAAAGTAGTGCGTAGAGATGGGTGAACCCGAGTAGTAAAGTTCAGGGACCGTACAGAACACCTAGTGCTCAGTCATGGACTCCAAACACGGACTTCCTCAGGAAGTCCATGTTACTATTTGAGTTTGGGTGTTTCCCGCATTGTCATCTGTGTGACAGCGCGGGAAACAGGGTCTCTGATCATGGTAACATAGATACTGCAGGTCAGAGCGTTGCAGGATCATATGGTCAGATTTCAGCGTGATTCCGCAGCTGTCACTGTGTCCCACTGTAAAAAGCTTAACGCCAGTCACAGGCATTGGATGATGAGAGACTACTACTCCCATCAGCCTACTCCTGCTGTCACTTTTAACAGCTAGCGCATGCCCCGGTGATGGGAATATTTATCAGCCAGTGCCTGTGCTCAAAGTAAAAAACAAATAAATAATTAAAATTAATAAATATTGAAATAAAAATAAAAAACACAGCTATACTCACCTAACACCTAATCCCAGAAACCCTTGTCCACTGTAAAAAATAAAAAATGAAAAAAACCACCATAATACTCACCTTAATGCTTAATCTCCAATGCCTATATGACCTGTGAAAATTAAATAAATAAACCACCATAATACTCCACCATAATACACATAATCCATACTGTCCCATGATGATTGGATAACTTGTATAACAGTCACATCAACAGCAAAACAAAATACAAAGATATATCACAGTCTGTAAATCCGCTGGGGTCTGGAGACTCAGGATTAGGCACACAAGGTTCTGCACAGCACATGCAAGCTCCTTTATGTAGCAGGCTTCTCCAGACACTGACCACACCTGAGTGTAAAGGCTGGCTATTTAAAGCCCAGACCATTCACTGGATTGGAGATCTGGTGGATGGCGTCCCACCCTGCACTTCGCCATCCACACAAAACATGCCTTTTTAAACCTGGGCCATTAACCCTCTCTACACCTAATGTGCAGGAGAAACTTCCATGTTTCACATCACTGAGGCTAACAGAATCAGTGAAACATATCTCCCTTTCGACACACTGCCAGTGACTTTGTCACAATGAGTATAAATTTGAAAATGGCTTCAGAGGATTGGGCGTCAAGTGAGTATAACTGTGCTTTTTATTTTTAAATAAATGTGTAAAAAATGATGTGAACTTTTATTTAAAATAAAGGATTTTATTCTTGCTGTATCATTATCTAAAACTTTTACTATAGGGTTAGTAATGGGGACCTCTCCATTACTAACCCCTGAGCTTCATGACAGTTGCCAATACAAGGGTGACATAAACCCCAACCCTATTACCCCACTTGCCACCACACCAGGGCAAGTGGAAAGAGCCCTGGTGCACCATTTCTGGTGCGCCTGAGGGCTGAAGCGCCATTTCTGGGGTGGTTGAGGGCTGATATTATTAACCTCGGATGGGGCAAGTATCTATGGCCCCTTCCCTGGCTATTAATATCAGCCCACAGCTGTCTGGTTAGCCTTTGCTGGTTAGATTTTATAATGGGACCCTTTGTCAATTTTTTTCTGGGGTCCCCCTGTAATCTAGCCAGTAAACACTAATAAAACAGCTGTTATTAATAGCCAGAGAACTGTTGTGGTATCTGAACCCAGACTTTTAATAGCTGTTCTGCTGAACTATCCAGACCAGAACATCCAGGGATCGGCCCTTCTCTAGTAGTGTGGTGTACCACTGCCAAACTGGAATATTAAAATAGGTATGCAATATGTGTAACTGTGTATATAGTGTGACAAAATCAATGGAAAAGTACTGGAGGGAAGATGTGCAGCACTGAGATTGTTAGATCTAGTAATATAAACATAGAAAAAGTGTTCCAGCACACAAAGTATAGAAAGAGGTTAATCAGCCATCTTTAGTGCTAGGGTTAAAGGGCCAGCAGTTGGCCTTCACTGCAGTTAGAGGGCCATCAGCTGGCTATGCTTTGCATAGCTGTATATTGCTACTGCAATATATCATATAAATTTGAGGTGGCTAAATTTTCTTTTTCAGGTATATTCTGTAAAGTTTGAAATTTGGATATTCAGCAGGCGGCCCTCACAATTTATGTATATCTAGCAGGCGACCCTCACAATTTATAGAGCAGCAGCAGACGGCCTCCACTATTTTTAGAGGGCCAGCAGGAGTCTTGGGGACAGATGAGACCAATATAGAGCTTTTTGGTAATGCACTGTTTACTGTTAATTTAATGTGGCTTACAAATAAAAGAACACAGCATTTCTAGTCAAATATGGTGGAGGTTCAAAGATATTTAGGGGTTATTTTGCTGACTCTGGCACAGGGTGCCTTGATAGTGTGCAAGGCATCATGAAATGTGAAAATTCCCAAAGGATTTTGGTTTTCAATATAGTGCCAAGTGTCGTAAATCTGGCATTGCATCCTAGGTCATGGGTCTTCCAGCAAGATAGTGACCCCAAACATTTTTCAAGAAGCACCCAGAAATGGAGGGAAATGAAGTACTGGAGAGTTCTGAAGTAATAATTCCAGCTACAGTAGCATCAAGTCTCCCACCACTATCTCTTACGTACAGAAGCTGCAAAGGAACTGTAAATGAACACATTAAATCACGCAATTTTTTTAAGTTTGATTAATTTCTGTCAAATTTGAAAAATTTCTGACAATTTCGATGAATTTCTGGCAACTATGATACATTTCTGTCAACCTTGATTAATTTCTGAGTACAGATCATTGTAAAAATTATGAATCGGTCAATGAGTGCATGGAATGCATCAATCAAGTTATGCACTGTGGAAGATATGTATGTGACTAGAATATAAACACTCGTTTCCAGCTGATGATACCATCTAGCACCTGTCCCTATTCTAAAGGCAGCTAACAGCATTATCAATAGAGAATAGAATTTTTTTTTAGCACGGAGTATAATACAATAATACCTGAGTAGATGCCTGTAAGATGCTATCCCAACAGCTATAGCTCACCGGTACACGAAACTCAGATAAGAGAGGTAATATTGTACAATAAAAAATAGAATTTAACCGGCTCTGAAGATGTTTTTTTTGGTATGTTGCAGCACCAAACTGTGAAAAAACGCAAGCAACCAAAATTATGAAACGGTCAACGGGTGCATGGAAAAAATCAATCAAGTTATGGATTGTTTTAGGGATGTATGCGACCAGAATGAGCACACATTTCCAGCTGATGGTTCCATCTAGTACCTGTCCCTATTCTAAAAGCAACTTACAGAGGTATCAATAGAGAATATAATTTTTTTTTCAGCATGGAGTATGATACAATAATCCCTGACTAGATGCCAGTAAGATGCAATCCCAACTGCTATAGCTCACCCGTACATGAATTTCAGATAAGAGAGGTAATATTGTACAATAAAAATTAGAATTTAACCGAATTCAAAGAAGTTTTTTTGGCACATTGCACCATCAAACTATGAAGGAACGCAAGCAACCCTGCCTGCTTTCATTAATTTCTAATTACAGATCACCGTTAAAAATGATGAATCAGTCATCGAGTGCATTGGAAAAATCAATCAAGTTATGCACTGTGGAAGATATGTATGTGATCAGAATATGAAAACTCATTTCCAGCTGATGTTACCTAGCACTTGTCCTTATTCTAAAAGCAGCTAACAGCAGTATCAATAGGGAATAGATTTTTTTTTTGCAGCACACAGTATACGTCAATAATCCCTGGCTGAATCCGTGTAATATACTATCCATACTGCGATAGCTCACCGGCACATGAATTTCAGATAAAAGAGGTACTATATTAGAATAAAAAATAGATTTTAACCGGCTCCGAAGAGATTTTTTTGGTCTGTTACAGCACCAAACTGCATGAACACAAGCAACATATCTGAGTGTCAATGATTTTGGCAAAAAAGCTATGAAATTATTAGACAGTGTAAGAGATGTATGCAAACAGAATGAACACTCATTTACAGCTGATGATAGCTGCATTTAGCATAGGGACAGGTGCTAGGTAACAGTGGTATCGATAGGGAACTGATTTTTTTTGTTTGCTTGTAGCTGCAAGGGTATAAGGCAATAATCCCTGTCTGGATGCGTGTAATATGCTATCCATAGTGTGATAGCTCAACCGTACACGAATTTCAGATAAAAGTTAATATTGTACAAAAAAGTATCGATTTGAAATGGCCTTCCCATTATTTAAGAGTGTGTCTCCCATACTTTTATTGCCTATGCAGCAAGTTCAAGGGCTGCCAAAAATTAGGACGCACTCCAATACCAATTTGAAGAGACATAGTGAAGATCCTCAAAAAAATTGTTTTAAAAATTATTAAGGAGTGGGTCTTCTATACTGTTATTGCGTATGCAGCAAGATCAAGGGCTGCCAAAAATTAGGACAAACTCCAATACCAATTTGAAGAGATGTAGTAGAGGACCTCAGTAAAAAAATAATTTTCTATTATTAAAGAGTGGGTCTCATAGACTGGTAATGCCCATGCACTAAGTGCATGGGCTGAAAAACATTTACACTATATAAATTATTTAGAATGTTAGAGGTAGGCCTCTAAAAATACTTCCTATGGGCATCATAAATACCCTTAAAAAAATGATGTGGGCGTTGCATGATAGTCACCCTGGTGATATGGTGGTGGAGGATGAGGAGAAGGATAAGGAGGAGGACGACATGAAATAGATGAAATCCAGAAGCATATACACATGTGTGGGAGTGAAAGGGTGCATAGGAATAGACCCTCCAAAAAAAAACCATTGGATTTGAGTATGCTCCGCTGCCGTCATCTCGTGGTGTCGAGAAGTTTGGACCAATCCAGCCATAGTTCATTTTCATAAGACTCAGCCTGTCAGCATTTTCAGTGGACAGGCGGATGCACCTATCAGTTATGATACCCCCAGCGGCAATAAAATCCCTCTCTGACAAAACGCTAGTGGTAGTGGCAGGGCAGGCCAGGACCTTCAAAGCGTAGAGAGACGGTTCATGCCATGCTTCCAGCTTTGATTCCCAATAGTTGTAAGGCACAGAGGAATCACTGAGGATGCTGGTACAGTCAGCAAGGTACTCCTTCAGCATCTTCCAAAACTTTTCCCTCCTTGTCAGAGTACTCCGCGAATCAGGGCCTGGGTGCTGAGAGGGTCTGAGAAATCTGTCCCAGACCTCTGACAGTGTTTCCCTGCCTCTGCTGCATCTGGTTTATGTCTCCCTCACCTGTAATCCTTGGTTGTCCAAGACACTGTAACCTTTGCTGCCAGCGTTGTTAGCTGGGAATTTTTTTAATAATTCTTCAGCAAGGGCCTTCTGGTACTGCAACATTTTATTAGGCCTGTCCGCCACGGGAAGGAGAGATAGAAAGTTCTCCTTGTAACACGGGTCTAGAAATGTGACCAACAAGAAATTACTGTTGCCTAAAATGTGTACAACGCAAGGGTCCCTGGAAAGGCAGCGGAACATAAACTTAGCCATGTGTGCCAGACTGCTGTAACGGGTCTGGGAGGCGGAAACTCTGAGCAACTTATTCAAGGGGCAGTCCTTGTAAGGAAGCGGGTGGCGACCAGGGAAGACAGGCAGGCGGTCACAGCAGGTGACCGGGACAGTCTCTGGGCAAATGGGCAGGAGGTCACGGCAAGTGACCGGGACAGTCTCTGGGTAAACGGGCAGGAGGTCACAGCAAGTGACCGGGACAGTCTCTGGGTAAACGGGTAGGAGGTCACAGCAAGTGACCAGGACAGTCTCTGGGTAAACGGGCAGGAGGTCACGGCAAGTGACCGGGACAGTCTCTGGGTAAACGGGCAGGAGGTCACTGCAAGTGACCGGGGCAGTCTCTGGGTAAACGGGCAGGTACGACCTGTGACGGCTGAGCCTCCAGGTAGGCTAGCAGGCAGATGGCAGATGAGTGCTCCCAGGTGAGCAGGCGAGAGTCTCAGGATAAGCAGGTGGTCACAGCATGTGACGGCGGAGCCTCCAGGTAGGCTAACAGGCAAGTAGCAGATGAGCGCTCCCAGGTGAGCGGGCAAGTGTCTCTGGACTGGCAGGTGGTCACAGCACGTGACGGCGGAGCCTCTAGGTAGGCTAACAGGCAGGTAGCAGATGAGCGCTCCCAGGTGAGCGGGCAAGAGTCTCTGGACTGGCAGTTGGTCACAGCACGTGACGGCGGAGCCTCCAGGTAGGCTATCAGGCAGGTAGCAGGTGAGCGCTCCCAGATGAGCGGGCAAGAGTCTCTGGACTGGCAGGTGGTCACAGCACGTGACGGCGGAGCCTCCAGGTAGGCTATCAGGCAGGTAGCAGGTGAGCGCTCCCAGGTGAGCGGGCAAGCTGGTCCATAGACAGACTGACAGGTGTCGGAAGGCAGACCGTCGGACCTCAGGCTAGCAAGCAGTAAAGCGGATGACAGGCAGGAATCAGGCAGCAAACTGGCAGGAGACTGGCAGGCAACTAGCAGGCAACTGGCAACGGGACCTGAGGGCTGAAGCAGAGTAGTGAACAGTGCAACAACATTGCTCGGGCACCTCCATTTTGGAGGAGGTGCCTTATATATGGAGGGATCCTCCGGCCATTGGCCGGGGAATTCTTAGGTCGACGCGCGCGGCCCCTTTAAGAGAGTTGGAGGGCGCACGCGCGCGCCCTAAGCACAGTGACCGGGGGAGAGCGGGCGCTACAGGCAGAGCGGGAGGAAGCCGCCGGGCACGGAGCAGAGAGGTGAGGGGAACAGCGTCCCTGCCTAGCAGGAGGCAGGGACGCCGACGCTACAACTGCCAACAGCCAGGACTTCCCTGTCACCATCAAGAGGACAACTGTCCATGTTCTCCTCCTCATCCTCCTCTTCAGGCCATCCACGCTGAACAGACAGTATGAATGTGGTGTGGGTAGTACCGTCTGAATGCAGGAAAACAGCTCCTGTTCCTACTCCTCCTCCTCCTCATTATCACCCAATCCACGTTGCGATGAGTTGAGAGTGAGCATTTCAGTTGCCAGAGAAGTGGGATGGTGATGCTAATTATGACATCATCGCCGTGCACCATCTTGATCAAGTCCTCAAAGTTTTTGAGGATGTCACGGATGTCAGACATCCATGCCCACTCATCAGCTCTTATGTGCGGAGGCTGACCTGAATATCGATGGGCTTGTTGAAGCTGGTACTCTGCTGCTCACAAATCCTTCCCAACATATGCAATGTTTAGTTCCAACGCGTACTGACATCGCACACCAGTCGGTGAGCTGGAAGCTGCAAACGCTACTGAAGCACTGTCAAGGCAGCGGAAGCTGTAACTGACTTTTGGAAATGGGCACACACGCGGCGTACTTTCACAAGCAGCTCATGCAGATCTGGGTAGGTTTTGAGAAACCGCTGAACCACTGAGTTCAGCACATGGGAGGCATGGAACGTGTGTAATATTGCCAAGTATCAGAGCTTCCATCAGTTTCCGGCCATTGCCACCCATGACCATGCAGGCTGTAGGTCACAGATCTGCCTGCTTGCTTACAGCTTTCAACATCTCTGCAGCAGTGTGCAGTTTGTCACCTAAGCAGTTAAGCTTCAGTACAGCCTGTTGCCGCTTCGCTGAGGCAGTGCTGCAATGCTTACAGCTTGTGACTGGCTTGGTCATTTCGGAGATGGAGGAAGAGAAGGTGGTGCAAGTGCTGTAGAATGTGGGGACAACCCAACCCAATCTTCCGAGTCAGGAGGTTGTGTTCCATCCCAGGGTCCGACTGGTTTCCGGCTTCCACATTATTAATCCATTGTGCCATGAGTAAAATGTACCATCCCTAGTCACAAGCACTTGTCCAGGTGTCCATGATTAGGTGGCCCTCCCAGTGACTTCGTTGGTAAGGGCACGAGTAATGTTGTGGGAAGGCGAGGACGGCGGGGAGAAATAGTGGCGGCTTGGGACCGAGTACGAAGGAACAGACGCCACGATGAGGTTTCGGAAAGCTTCTGTCTCCACAAGCCTAAAAGACAACATTTCCAGTGCAAGCAGTCGTTAAATGTGGCAGCTTAGTATTGTGGCCTGTAGGTGGGTGGCTGCGTATTTGCGCTTGCGTTCCAAGGACTGTGGCAGGGACAACTGAATGCTGCGCTGGGACAAGGACGTGGATGTGGTTGCTGACGGTGATGGTTGCAAGTGTGCCATGATATGTGCAGGGTGGGAGGCCTCTTCAAATGCATCATGGACAGTGGATTGGCGTGCACGCATAACTGCAGAACAGGCAGTGGTGTCACCCACAGACGGCATCTCTGGACCCCGGCGTTTGGCGCAACCAGTCAAGTGCTTTGCTGTCATGTGCCTAAGCATGCTGGTTGTGGTCAGGCTGGTAGTTTTTCTGCTCCTGCTGATGCTGGCATGGCAGATGTTGCAAATGGCCTTTTTGGGGTTAACTGGACAGTCTTTAAAAAAGAACCAGACTCGGGAAGATCTAGCAGTTGGACTTTCAACTTCCCTCGTATTGGTGTTTCGAGGAACATTTTCCCGCTGTAACATACCTGGCGGCGTCCTTGCATGGTGGTCCATCTCCCATTGTGCAAGAGCGCGCACTTGATCTCCAGTCCAGAATGTCTCTCTGGCTTCCCTCCATGCTGTCTGTTTGTGTCTGTTTCTGCTGCTTAAGGGCGGCGCCCGATCACTTCCTGCTTTTTGTACCTGCTGTGGGTCACACCCCTTGTGCGTCCTCAGCCTATTGCTGTCTGTCACCTGGTATATAGCTCAGCTGCTCCAATCAATCCCTGCCTGAGCATAGTGTTTCTTTCAGTGTGTGCTTGCACTCTGAAGGTGCCAGGTCCCGTTCTTTGTCTCCTGCTTTGCGGTATCAGTTCCCATGTCTGAACTGAGTCCTGTCTATGTCTCCTGCCTTGCGGTATCAGTTCCCGTGTCTGAGCTGAGTCCTGTCTATGTCTCCTGCCTTGTGGTATCAGTTCCCGTGTCTGAACTGAGTCCTGTCTATGTCTCCTGCCTTGTGGTATCAGTTCCCGTGTCTGAACTGAGTCCTGTGTTCTCTTGTCTGCCTATCCTGGAGGCTGTATTTCCAGGCCTGTCTGAACACGCTCCTAGCCTGTTCCTCCCGCCTACTAGGGGCCGATTACCTAGACCTGTTCCTGTATCTTGTCTGTCCTGTCTGAACACGCTCCTTGCCTGTTCATCCCGCCTCTCTGGAGGCCGTATTCCCAGACCCGCTCCTGTATCCCGCTGCAGTGTCGGTCTCCTCCGTACACTCAGTTCCAGTCTGAACTCTTTCCTATCCTTTACCTGTTTTGCCTCTATGTCCGTTCCCTTCCTTTTTCTGCAGAGTCTGAACTCGTACCTAACTCCTGCTTGTTGTCTCTGTACTCCCATTTGTGAGTTTGTGGTCCACTCGCTACTTCACTGCAAGTATCCTGTGGGTATCTGGCTCTGCCTTTCTCTTCCTGTCTGTTCCGTGTGAACAGAGCCCTGTCCCCCCTGCTCTGCCTTGCTTACCGTTCCGGCGGTTCTAGCCTGCTCCTACTCCTTTGTTCACCGCTCCGGCGGTTCTAGCCTGCTCTGACTCCTTTGCTCACCGCTCCGGCGGTTCTAGCCTGTTCTGACTCCTTTGCTCACCGCTCCGGCGGTTCTAGCCTGCTCTGACTCCTTTGCTCGCTGCTCCGGCAGCCTTGCTCCGCTCGGACCCTTTTGCTCGCTGCTCCGGCAGTCTCGCTCCGCTCTTATCCTTTTGCTCACTGCTCCGGCAGTCTTGCTCCACTCTTGCTCACCGCTCCAGGCGGCATCGTCCTGCTTTACTCTTGCTCACTGCTCCGGCAGTCTCGCTCAGCTCTGACCCTTTGTTCACCTCTCCTGGCGGCCTTGTCCTGCTCTACTCTTGCTCACCGCTCCAGGCGGCCTTGTCCTGCCCTGTTCTCGCTCACCTCTCTGGGCGGCCTCACTCTGCTGTGTTTGTCCGCCACATCTGTGGTTCTGTTCCTGAGTCCCAGTGTGTACTGGGTCCTATCCCGCCAGTGTCCCTACCTGCTAGTGCCTCCCTGTCTGCACTCTAGCTGTGCTTGCCTGTACCCCTCTGCCTGTATTGTTCCTGAGTCCCAGTGTGTACTGGGTCCTATCCCGCCTGTGTTCCTACCTGCTAGTGCCTCCCTGTCTGCACTCTAGCTGTGCTTGCCTGTACCCCCCTGCCTGCATACCCGCCTGCCTGCATACCAGTCGTGCCTGCCTATACCCACCAGTCTGTGTGCCAGCCTACCAGTCTGTTCCTGTATTCCCCTGTGTGGGTCAACAGCCGTGTCCGGGGTCTGTCCTGGAGTAGCACCTGGTCCCTCTGCTCGGTTCCTCCTTGGTGCACTGGCGTCGTATGCCGTCGTGCGACCCTGGTCGGATCGGGTGAATACCTAGTTACGCCCCTCCAGGCATTCACTCTCCGGCACGGTTCAGTGGAATCACTACAATCACACGCACACGCCGCTCAGCCCGGGCGTGTGCATTACAGCATGCTCAGGCCATGGTTCCCGTTGAGCCCCACGGCCTTCGCTCTCTGAGAAGTTTTCCAGCGAATACATGCATTAAAATAAATAAATAAATTTTTTTTCCTTAGCTGAGTTCCAGGCGAATTACGCACCGTCCAGATGGATCTATCAGCTCTCGTTCCTGCGGATCCGCCACGTTACTATGGGGATCCAAGACAGTGTCGTGCATTTGTGGAGCAATGCATGCTACACTTTAAGGCCTACCCTCTCTATTTTCCTTCCGATTGGGCTAAAGTGGCCTTTATGATTGACTACCTAGCGGGTGATGCCTTGAAATGGGTCACCCCCCTATGGGAAGCATGGGATCCTGTCGTCCTTGACCTGCAGGCCTTCCTGGTGGCCTTTCGTATGGTCTTCGAGGACCCTAACCCTGAAGCCCCTGCTGAAGCTTCACTTCCCAATATCCCGGAGCAGCCCCGACGGGTAATGTGTGTGGGTAGCGCAATAGTCCTCCAGCCCAATGAGACTACTGCCCACCCAGAATCCTCACAGGGTGACTACGCTTTCCAGAATACTTCTCCCAACCTCATGAGGCAGTCCAGACGTGCTAGACGTAGAGGCAAGCTGTCACGCCAGGGTCTGTCCTCCCTGAGACCTCCTGACCCCAACCTTGAAGTCCCTACTGAAGCTTCATCTCCCTGTATCCCGGAGAAGCCCCAACGGGTAATGTGCGTGGGTAGTGCACCAGTTCTCCTGCCCGAAGAGACTTCTGCCCATCCAGACTCCACACAGGAGAACTTCCTGCACCCGGCATCAGATGCTTCACCCACTTTAACCGATGTGCATGTCAAAGGATGCTCCAAAGCTGTGGTTACCTCAGAGTCTGTGCACCTCTACTACCTGGTGGAGGACCCCCTGTTGCCTCCTGAATCCTCCGGGATACCACTCGATGACAAATGGAGAGAGACTTCTCTACACCCGGTACTCGATACTTTGTTCGCTTCGTCCAGTGAGTCCAACCTAGTGTACTCCGAAGCAGAGGTTACTCCCGAGTCTCTACACCCCTCCGACCAGGCGGAGGACCTCCAGTTGTCTCCAGAACCCTTCGGGGTGCTACCTGGTAGCGAAAGGACAGAGACTCTCCTATACTCTGTACCTGATACCTCGCTCGCTTCGTCCACTGAGTCCAACCTAGTGTACTCCGAAGCAGTGGTTACTCCCGAGTCTCTACACCCCTCCGACCAGGCGGAGGACCTCCAGTTGTCTCCAGAATTCTTCTGGGTGCCACCTGGTGGTGAATGGACAGAGACTTTCCTATATCCTAGATCTGATACCTCGCTTGCTTCGTCCAGTGAGTCCGACCTAGTGTACTCTGAAGCAGAGGTTACCCGTGAGTCTCTACACCCCTCTGACCAGGCGGAGGACCGCCAGTTGTCTCCAGAACCCTTCGGGGTGCCACCTGGTGGTGAATGGACAGAGACTTTCCTATACTCGGTACCCGATACCTCGTCTGCTTCGTCCAGTGAGTCCGACCTAGTGTACTCTGAAGCAGATGTTTTCTCTGAGCCTCTGCACTCTTCTGACCCGGCGGAGGACCTCCAGTTGTTTCCTGAATCCTCCGGGGTACCACCAGATAACAAAGAGACAGTGACTTTTCCTCATTATGTACCTGATAACCCGTCTATTTCTTCCTGTGAGCTTGACAAGTTGTACCTCGAAGCAGAGATTACCCCCAAGTCTCTGTCCCCCTCCAACCCGGTGAAGGACTTCCAGTTGTCTCCTGTACCCTCTGGGGTGCCACCTGAAAATATGTGGAGAGAGACTTCCTTGTGTGCTGTTCCTGGTACTCCACCCGTTTCGTCTGTTGCTGAGGATGGCTGGATAGGAGGTAGCATCCTAGCTAACCAGATGAGATCAGTTTTTCCTGTGGACAGTGGAAGTGATCTCCTTGAAGTGAACGACTGGTCCTCGAATTCCCTGCGGAAGATTCTGGCAGGCCTGAAGAAGAGGGGGCGTAAGGGGGGGGTACTGTAACATACCTGGCGGCGTCCTTGCATGGTGGTCCATCTCCCACTGTGCAAGAGCGCGCACTTGATCTCCAGTCCAGAATGTCTCTCTGGCTTCCCTCCATGC
The DNA here is from genome assembly GCF_046119375.1 of Phyllobates terribilis. Classification (NCBI taxonomy): domain Eukaryota; kingdom Metazoa; phylum Chordata; class Amphibia; order Anura; family Dendrobatidae; genus Phyllobates; species Phyllobates terribilis. Next base: position 298,700,774 of record NW_027362763.1, on the reverse strand, counting down.
TGTCTGTTTGTGTCTGTTTCTGCTGCTTAAGGGCGGCGCCCGATCACTTCCTGCTTTTTGTACCTGCTGTGGGTCACACCCCTTGTGCGTCCTCAGCCTATTGCTGTCTGTCACCTGGTATATAGCTCAGCTGCTCCAATCAATCCCTGCCTGAGCATAGTGTTTCTTTCAGTGTGTGCTTGCACTCTGAAGGTGCCAGGTCCCGTTCTTTGTCTCCTGCTTTGCGGTATCAGTTCCCGTGTCTGAACTGAGTCCTGTCTATGTCTCCTGCCTTGCGGTATCAGTTCCCGTGTCTGAGCTGAGTCCTGTCTATGTCTCCTGCCTTGTGGTATCAGTTCCCGTGTCTGAACTGAGTCCTGTCTATGTCTCCTGCCTTGTGGTATCAGTTCCCGTGTCTGAACTGAGTCCTGTCTGTGTTCTCTTGTCTGCCTATCCTGGAGGCTGTATTTCCAGGCCTGTCTGAACACGCTCCTAGCCTGTTCCTCCCGCCTACTAGGGGCCGATTACCTAGACCTGTTCCTGTATCTTGTCTGTCCTGTCTGAACACGCTCCTTGCCTGTTCGTCCCGCCTCTCTGGGGGCCGTATTCCCAGACCCGCTCCTGTATCCCGCTGCAGTGTCGGTCTCCTCCGTACACTCAGTTCCAGTCTGAACTCTTTCCTATCCTTTACCTGTTTTGCCTCTATGTCCGTTCCCTTCCTTTTTCTGCAGAGTCTGAACTCGTACCTAACTCCTGCTTGTTGTCTCTGTACTCCCGTTTGTGAGTTTGTGGTCCACTCGCTACTTCACTGCAAGTATCCTGTGGGTATCTGGCTCTGCCTTTCTCTTCCTGTCTGTTCCGTGTGAACAGAGCCCTGTCCCCCCTGCTCTGCCTTGCTTACCGTTCCGGCGGTTCTAGCCTGCTCCTACTCCTTTGTTCACCGCTCCGGCGGTTCTAGCCTGCTCTGACTCCTTTGCTCACCGCTCCGGCGGTTCTAGCCTGCTCTGACTCCTTTGCTCACCGCTCCGGCGGTTCTAGCCTGCTCTGACTCCTTTGCTCGCTGCTCCGGCAGCCTTGCTCCGCTCGGACCCTTTTGCTCGCTGCTCCGGCAGTCTCGCTCCGCTCTTATCCTTTTGCTCACTGCTGCGGCAGTCTTGCTCCACTCTTGCTCACCGCTCCAGGCGGCCTCGTCCTGCTTTACTCTTGCTCACTGCTCCGGCAGTCTCGCTCAGCTCTGACCCTTTGTTCACCGCTCCTGGCGACCTTGTCCTGCTCTACTCTTGCTCACCGCTCCAGGCGGCCTTGTCCTGCCCTGTTCTCGCTCACCTCTCTGGGCGGCCTCACTCTGCTGTGTTTGTCCGCCACATCTGTGGTTCTGTTCCTGAGTCCCAGTGTGTACTGGGTCCTATCCCGCCAGTGTCCCTACCTGCTAGTGCCTCCCTGTCTGCACTCTAGCTGTGCTTGCCTGTACCCCTCTGCCTGTATTGTTCCTGAGTCCCAGTGTGTACTGGGTCCTATCCCGCCTGTGTTCCTACCTGCTAGTGCCTCCCTGTCTGCACTCTAGCTGTGCTTGCCTGTACCCCCCTGCCTGCATACCCGCCTGCCTGCATACCAGTCGTGCCTGCCTATACCCACCAGTCTGTGTGCCAGCCTACCAGTCTGTTCCTGTATTCCCCTGTGTGGGTCAACAGCCGTGTCCGGGGTCTGTCCTGGAGTAGCACCTGGTCCCTCTGCTCGGTTCCTCCTTGGTGCACTGGCGTCGTATGCCGTCGTGCGACCCTGGTCGGATTGGTTGAATACCTAGTTACGCCCCTCCAGGCATTCACTCTCCGGCACGGTCCAGTGGAATCACTACAATCACACGCACATGCCGCTCAGCCCGGGCGTGTGCATTACACCCGCCTTGTGTCTGTGGTCACCCCACACCTTGTTCCTGCCTGTTGTGGGGCTATGCCTCCCTCCTCCTCTGACCTGCTGTCCTCAGTATGCATGTCACCTTGCCAGGTTGGGTCAGTGACTTCATTGACGAACTCTTCTTCTACGTACGCACCCTGGGCCTCCTCCTGAGTTGCTGGAAATTGTGTCTCATCATCATCCACCTCTTGCGACAGTAATTGCACTTTCCTACCATCGCCTTCTTGTGATCGTGGCTGCTCAAATATTTGGGCATCGCTACATGTGATCTTCTGTTGCTCTGCTTGAAGTGGACCGAGCTAGAATCTATAAGTGAAAATGTAAACAGTTCTTTGGAGTGTCCAAGTTTGGGATTACTTGTCTCTGGGCACTCGTCATGGTGGGAGGAGGGAATATGTGGTCCAGTCCAGGCTCACGGCTACTGAGACTGGACCGTATGAAAGACAGGGTGGTGGTGGTGGTAAACTAACTGGAAGCATTTTATGCTATCCAACTAACAACACTTTCACTCTGCTCTGGCTTTAAGAGTGGTGTCCGGCAGCCTCCTAGAAAGTGGGACAGGAAGCTAGATCAACATGCTGTGGGTGCTTGTTGTGCTCTCTCCTTAGGTGCAGTTTCATCTTACCCATGCCTTGGCCTCTGCATGCACCATCAGCATCACGTCCACTTCCCCGTCCCTTACCATGTGCCTTGCCCATTTTAAATGGATTATATTATTTTGCACCTTGAAAAAAATGTCACTGTTATTACCGCAGTAATATTTAATCACGTCTGATAACCATTTTTTTTTGGCGGTGCTAGTATAGCGATGCTATTGATCAGCGAACAAGCGTGGATATATTTTGGACATACAACTGGCAAACTTTAAATGGAGTATAATATTTTGTAGCTTGCAAAAAATGTCACGGTTAAAACCGCAGCTGGATACAAGTGGGTTTGGTACAGCAATGTAGACTTCCTTTTTCCTTAGCACAACTCCTCTTCCGTTCTGCCAAACTTTCATTCTGGACTATCCTCAATCCCGCTGACTTCACCAGTCCCAGGGATTCATTGTCCTCACTGACAGTGCACCCAGTTCTGGCACCTCATGTAACTCAATGTCCACCGACCTCGTGATGTCGGAAGACCAAGCCTGCTCCACGGTTCCTGGCCCGAGACCTAGGCTCTAAACTCAGTTGGAATGTCCATCAGGGATCTTCATTTGGCCGCCCACTGCCCTGAACCTTTGGCACATGCTCAACTAGCAGTACATCACTCCACCTGAACTTGAACTCACTCCAAAATACACTGGCTGACACTGACCTTCCTCTAACCAGGAACTGCCACCCTTTTTATCAGCACTAGTGCCCTCCCACTGTGCTAATCCTAACCTTAACCATTTCCTCTCTAAATGCTAACCTATTACCCTTATTCTAAATCCTATGGTGTCCTAAGCTTATCCTATGCTATACTCACATTATGCTCTAACACTTTATATACTGTACATCACCATTATACATTATATCACATTACATTAGACACATGTTACTTTGACATATAAAACCGCTGTAGGGTTTAGTGCTCACTCGGCTGCAGTTGAGGTAGGCACAGGAAGTGTTTTCATTGAAATCCAGTCTGGTTTATTAAGACAGCATAAACAGCTCATAAAGCAAAACAAACAAAACAGCCTTTTCCGGCACGAAATGGAAACACAAAGTAAAATGTCCATACAACATTGCGTGTTCGCCTGCTCAGATTAGTGTTCAGTCCTTAGGTCCTTAGCACAGACCAACACACTGGAGATCCACACATCTCCAGACACAGACAGTGAATGAGACACTTGGTCTCTGTTTTATTTACCAAACCACAACCCTGGGGTGGGGATATGTGAGCAGCCATTCCCACCCATCTCTTATGACTGCTCGTAAAACCCGTCTCTGATACGCCCTATTAACCCTCTCAGCATTATATGTGCTGAAGCATTCTTTTCTGGGCTTACATCACCGAAGTGATCAACCTCGATGACACATTTCTCCCCTCAAGGATGTGTCCAGCTGCCATCTTACATACCCCCACTCTGCCCAAAGCCGGGGGTCTTGGCATCTTCCACTATCATGCAATGGACCCTTGACAGTGCTTCCGCATTGCCATGTGTACCGGGTCTGGGAGGTGGAACCTCTGAGCAACTATACAAAGGGGCAGTCCTTGTAAGGAAGCGGGTGGCTCCCAGGGAAGATGGGCAGGTAGTCACAGCAAGTGACAGGGACAGTCTCTGTATAGAGGGGCAGGTAGTCACAGCAAGTGACAGGGACAGTCTCTGGGTAGAGGGGCAGGTAGTCACGGCAAGTGACAGGGACAGTCTCTGGGTAGAAGGGCAGCAGGCTGGTGGCTGGTAAGCGCTCCCAGGTGAGCAGGCGAGAGTCTCTGGACAGGCAGGTGGTCACTGCAAGTGACGGCAGAACCTCCAGGTAGACTAGCAGACAGGTAGCGGATGGACACTCCCAGGTGAGCGGGCAAGAGTCTCTGGACAGGCAGGTGGTCACGGCAAGTGACGGCAGAGCCTCCAGGTAGGCTAGCAGGCAGGTAACAGGTGAGCGCTCCCAGGTGAGTGGGCAGGCTGGTCCATAGACAGACTGACAAGAGTCGGAGGGCAGACCGTCGGACCGCAGGCTTGCAAGCGGGTAGCGGATATCAGGCAGGTATCAAGCAGGAATCTGGCAGGTGACTGGCAGGTAACAGGCAGGAATCTGGCAAGTGACTGGCAGGTAACAAGCAGGAATCTGGCAGGTGACTGGCAGGTAACTGGTAACGGGACCTGAGGGCTGAAGCAGAGTGAAGGCTTTGCAACAACATTGCTCAGGCATCTCCATTTTGGAGGAGGTGCCTTATATATGGGAGGTCCTCTGGCAATTGGCCGGGGACTCCTTAGGACGGCGCGCGTGGTCCCTATAAGAGAGGGGGAGCGCGCGCGCGCCCTAAGCACACTGCCGGGGAAGGAGCGCGTGCCGGAAGCAGCGGGGAGAGAAGCGTTGGAGGACGCCGCGCCAGGAGCTGGGAGGTGAGAGGGACGGCGTCTCTGCCTAGTACAGGGCAGATACGCCGATGCTACAGTACCCCCCCCTTTAGGCCCCCTCTTTTTTTGGCCAGAAAGAAATTTTTCAAGGAGAAGCGGGGCGTTGATGTTCTCCCAGGGTTCCCAAGTTCTCTCCTCAGGACCAAACCCCTTCCAATCTACCAGAAAAAAGATCTTTCCTCTTACCCTCTTGGAGGCCAGAATACTCTCTACCTCAAAGATGTCATCAGCGGAAACCGGAGCAGGAGGGGAACCTGGATTATTTGAAAAGAGTTAAAGACAACGGGTTTGAGGAGAGATACGTGGAAGGAGTTGGGAATCCGTAGCTTGGCCGGGAGTTTTAATTTGTAGGCCACAGGGTTAATTTGCCTGAGGACTTCGAAGGGACCGATGAATGGAGGGCCCAACTTGAAGGAGGGTACTTTGAGCTGCACATGTTTGGACGAGAGCCAAACCTTGTCTCCTGGACGGAATTGAGGCGGATCCAGATGTCTCTTATTAGCATATCTCTTCATCCGCTCAGGGGACAGAAGAAGAGCGGACCTGGTACTCTCCCAAATAGTAGAAAATTCGCTGACAAGAGTCTCCACAGCAGGGTTGTCCACAGAAACGGAGACAGGAAGTGGAATCCGGGGATGTTGGCCACCGACTATAAAGAACGGGGATTTGGAAGAGGATTCACTCTCATGGTTATTGTAAGAGAACTCGGCACATGATAGGAGATCCACCCAGTCCGAATGGTGTGCATTAACGAAATGCCGGAGGTAACTGGTCAGGATCTGATTGATCCGCTCCACTTGACCATTGGACTGTGGGTGGTAAGTGGAGGAGAAGTCCAGGGTGATGTCTAGCAGCTTACATGTGGCTCTCCAGAAGCGTGAGGTGAACTGAACCCCGCGATCCGACACGATGTGGAGGGGCAGGCCATGGAGATGGAAGATGTGGCGGATAAAGTCTTTAGCCAACTCGGGTGCAGATGGGAGACCAGGCAGGGGAATGAAGTGGGCCATCTTAGAAAAGCGGTCAGCGACAACCCAAATGACTGTACAACCGGCAGAAATAGGAAGATCGGTGATAAAGTCCATAGCAATGTGCTGCCAAGGAGCAGCAGGTACGGGAAGGGGCAGGAGATGGCCGGCTGGTAGATGTCTGGGAACTTTGTTACGGGCACAGGAAGAGGAGGTCGCGACGAAGTCTACCACGTCCTTACGCAGGGTAGGCCACCAGTAATGCCGGGTAATGAGTTGGAAGGTCTCCTTTTGGCCAGCATGGCCAGCTAGCTTAGAAGAATGTCCCCAGCGAAGAACCCTCTCCCGATCTGGTACGGCTACAAACTGGTGGGAGACGAGTCAGATCCAAGGGGGCCACATTCATCACCTTGGAGGAGTCGATGATGTGCGTAGGTTCCTCCTCTTGATCGGAGGACAGGAAGGACCGGGACAAGGCATCAGCTTTGACGTTCTTGTCCGCCGGACGGAAATGAAGAATGAAATCGAAGCGGGCAAAAAACAACGACCACCGGGCCTGGCGAGGATTGAGTCTCTGGGCATTTTGGAGATATGCCAGGTTTTTGTGATCCGTGTAGATAATTACCGGGTAGAGAGCCCCTTCAAGCAGATAGCGCCACTCCCCCAGTGCCAATTTAATGGCTAACAATTCACGGTCTCCTATGGAGTAGTTGCGCTCAGACGAGGAGAAGATTTTGGAGAAGAAGCCGAAGGTTACCATTCTCCCGGTAGAAGATTTTTGGGTGAGTACCGCTCCGGAGGAGGAGGAGGTGGCATCAACCTCCAGGTAGAATTGTTTATTACAGTCCGGACGGTGCAGGACGGGGGCAGAGGCGAAGGCTTTCTTTAAGGAAAGGAAGGCCTCCTCGGCTTCAGGCGACCATGTCCTGGGATTAGCCCCCTTATGGGTAAGTGCAGGTATGGAAGCAGTCCGAGACGAGAAGTGTGGGATGAAAAGACGATAGTAATTAGCGAAGCCCAGGAATCGCTGTATCGCCTTCAAACCTTCAAGACGAGGCAATTTTAGAACGGAAGAGAGCTTCTCGGGATCCATTTGCAGACCTGTCTGGGAGATGACATAGCCCAAGAACGGTAGGGAGGTCTGGTCGAAGAGGCACTTCTCGTATTTGGCATAGAGGTGGTTCTGCCGAAGCCTAAGCAGGACCTGACGAACATCCCTTCGGTGTGTTGGGAGATCCGGAGAGAAGACCAAGATATCGTCCAGGTATACCACTATGCAGGAGTACAGGAGGTCGCGGAAGATGTTGTTGACTAGTTCTTGAAAGACAGCGGGAGCATTACAGAGACGAAGGGCATCACAAGGTACTCATAAAGAACGTCCCGGGTATTGAATGCCGTCTTCCACTCGTCTCCTTGATGGATACGGACCAGGTTATATGCTCCTCGTAGATCCAGCTTGGAGAAGATCCTGGCGCCCTTGAGACTGTCAAACAATTCGGAGATGAGCGGCAGGGGGTATTTGTTTTTTACTGTGATGAGATTGAGTCCTCTGTAGTCAATACAGGGACGTAGCGAGCCGTCTTTCTTTTTGACAAAGAAGAATCCGGCTCCAGCCGGAGAGGTAGATTTTCGGATAAATCCCCTAGCCAGATTCTCTTCAATGTACTCAGACATGGCCCGGGTCTCGGCTGCAGACAACGGGTAGATACGCCCACGGGGAGGAGTGGTGCCAGGTACCAGGTCGATCGGGCAGTCATATGGCCTATGGGGGGGCAACGTCTCTGCTTCCTTCTTACCGAAGACGTCCGCATAGGGCCAGTAAGGAGCCGGTAGACCTGGTAAATTAGCTGGAGTAGGCGGAGGGCGAGCTGGGCGGACCGGAACCAGGCAGGTCCTATGGCAGTCTGGACCCCATCGGAGTACTTCACCGGATCGCCAGTTCAGTACGGGTTCGTGTGTCTGGAGCCAAGGTAGACCTAGCAACAGGGAGTGAGAAAGTCCGGACAGCACATGGAATGAGATTTCCTCAGAGTGCAGCATTCCCACCTGCAGGGTTATGGGTTCAGTGACGAGCAGGATGGTCTCCGAGAGAAGTCTTCCATTCACGGAGGCGACTGACAATGGTTCAGCCAGGGACTTGGTGGGAATACGGTATCTCTCTACAAGAGACTAAATCCAAAGGCGGTGAAAGTAGAGATATACGTTCGCGCCACTGAAAGATCCTCAAGTCAGGAACATGTAATAATATCCTTGTTTATTGGCAAATGCCTACGCGTTTCTGGGTGTTCCACAACCCTTCATCAGGGCACCAACAGATATATCAATGTATGCACTGAAACACTCCATTTATATACAGACAGCAAATGAAAAAAAAGGGTTAAAAAAGGAAGAGCAGAAAAAAACCAAACATAACCTTTGCACCTGAGGCCGTGTACAAAAGAGAGAAAAAAAAAAAAAAAAGGGGGCAAAAAGATAATGTTGGACAGAAAAGTATAAATAATCAAAGGTATCAGTCAAATGGAGTAATTACATAAAAGCAATATTACTTACTAACAAGTAAGTGTACACATTAGGTAAGAACAAAATAAATATGTGTATAACATTAAAAACTCTAATGAGAATACACCCATCAGATATCGTTCCATAAAGGGAGATGGAACTGGAAAGAACAAAATAAAATAAAAAAAAAAAAATAATAAAAAAAAAAAAATAAAAAGTACCCCCATATAAAATATAGCTAGTAGTATCCTCTGTCAACGGAGGAATAGTGCAAGGAACAGGTTATCTGACATATGTCATGTAGTGACGTAGAGACCTAATGTGTAGTAATAGGATCCTGAGAAAACGCCGCAATGTAGTATAAAGACTGCGGCTTAAATACAGGAGATACACAGACAGGTAGTGAATCACCTGATGTGCGGTGGCGTGGAAGGAGAGAGGTGTGTGATAGTAGCATCCAGCAGAGCGCTGCGATGCGGGTTCGAATTATACTACTCCCAGAAGGAAAACATAAAAGAGGGAATATTTATAATAGCGTACATGATTTTAGAGGAACACCATATTTGTGTCAAAAAACTATGATAAATGTAAAACCAAGGATTTATGTGTATATATGTGAAAAACAATATTATTTATAGATCTTGTGAATAACACAATAAAAAGGAATAGTAATACAATAAGGAAGTAATTATGAAAATAGAAAAACTTATACATTAACTATAAAAAAACTTCAGAAACATCATTCAGACCAAAGGGCTTAAGAGTATTCAGTCTGTAAATCCAATAAATTTCCTTTCTGTTTAGTTCTTGGAGCCTATTAGGATAATTCTCGGGAATTTGATCAATAGGGCTGATTTTTAGATTCAGAAAATCTTTATTATGCACCATTGTGCAGTGTCTAGAAAGACCTTGTTTTAAAAACCCTTTAAGAACATTATGCCTATGGGAGTTGAGGCGTAGGTGGAGGGGCTGTATCGTTCTCCCCACATATGGTTTATTACAACTGCATTCTATCATCAGATAAATAACAAAGGTAGAATTGCAGGTGAGATATTTATTGATCTCAAAACTCTCCATATTAGTATTTGATTGAAAGTGAGTAAGACCATGCTGTAGTGCCGGCGTCCCTGCCCTCTGCTAGGCAGGGACGCTGTTCCCCTCACCGCTCTGCTCCGTGCCCGGCGTCCCTCTCCCGCTCTGCTGGCAGCGCGCGCTCCTTCCCGGCCACTGTGCTTAGGGCGCGCGCGCGCGCCCTCCCTCCCTCTTAAAGGGGCCGCGCGCGCCGTCCTAAGGAGTCCCCGGCCAATGGCCGGAGGACTTTACCATATATAAGGCACCTCCTCCAAAATGGAGGTGCCCGAGCAATGTTGTTTGCACCTGTGTCTCACCTGTGCTTCAGCCCTCAGGTCCCGTTGCCAGTTACCTGCCAGTTACCTGCCAGATTCCTGCCTGATTTCCTGTTACCTGCCTGCCTGCCTGAGGTCCGACGGTCTGCCTTACAACTCCGGTCAGTCTGTCTAAGGACCAACTTGCCCGCTCACCTGGGAGCGCACATCAGCTACCTGCCTGCTTGCCTGAGGTCCGACGGTCTGCCTTACTACTCCGGTCAGTCTGTCTATGGACCAGCATGCCCGCTCACCTGGGAGCGCTTCTCCGCTACCTGCCTGCTTGTCTGCCCGGAGGCTCCGCTGTCACATGCTGTGACCACCAGCTATTCCAGAGACTCTTGCCCGCTCACCTGGGAGCGCTTCTCCGCTACCTGCCTGCTTGCCTGCCCGGAGGCTCCGCTGTCACGTGCTGTGCCCACCAGCTATTCCAGAGACTCTTGCCCGCTCACCTGGGAGCGCTTCTCCGCTACCTGCCTGCTTGCCTACCTGGAGGCTCCGCTGTCACGTGCTGTGACCACCTGCTATTCCAGAGACTCTTGCTTGCTCACCTGGGAGCACACATCCTCCATCTGCCTTGCTAGCCTACCTGGAGGTTCAGCCATCACAGGTCGTACCTACCCGTTCTTCCAGAGACTGCCCCGATCACTTGCCGTGACCTCCTGCCCGTACACCCAGAGACTGTCCCGGTCACCTGCTGTGACTGCCTACCTGGTCGCCACCCGCTCCCTTACAAGGACAGCCCCCTTGTATAGTAGCCCAGAGGTTCCGCCTCCCAGACCCGTTACACATGCGTAATACTTTTACAGCATAGACAATTTTTGTTGCCACATTTAAAAACCCCTTTACGGGATGTTACAGGAGTCATACTGTTGTTCTTTGTCGTATAACCTTATCCTACTTGGAGCTATGATGTTTCTTAGTGTGGGGGCACGCCTAAAAGTAATACCCGGTTTTTTAGGCAAGATCTTTTTCAGTATGGGATCATCCAGAAGAATTTTCCAATTATCTTCTAGTATTTTTCGTATTTGTCCATGAGATTTGTTGTAGGAAGTTATGAAGTTCAAGGAATAATTACTCTCCTTGGCATTTTTAGTTTTTTCTTTACCTATCAATAGACTATCCCTATTTTCTATATTTAAAGCCTCCAGATATGCTTTTTTGATTAGATTACCGGGGTATCCTTGGTTTTTGAACCTGTTAATAAGAGTGCTAGATTGCACTATAAAATCATCTTTGTGAGTACAATTCTTTCTCAACCTATAGAATTGGTTTCTAGGAATATTTTTTAGCCATTTAGAGTAATGGCCGCTTTTAAAATTAATATAGCTGTTTGTGTCAACATCTTTAAAATATGTTTTTGTGCAAATATTCTCTCCTATTGGAAATAATGTGACATCCAAAAAATTGATAGTCTCAGGATTAACATAGGGTGTAAAAGAGAGACCCCAAAGGTTTCCATTCAGATGATTTAGAAACTCAGCCGGACCAACAAGTTCAGCATCCCAGATAATGATCAGGTCATCAATGTACCGTTTATAAAAAATGATGTTCACAAAAAAGGGGAGTTATAAATATATATTTTTTCAAAGAGACCCATAAAAAGATTAGCATATGTAGGTGCTATTTTAGACCCCATCGCTGTACCTGATACCTGATGATACATTTTATCTCTAAAAGTGAAATAGTTGGTGTTCAATATAAACGACAACCCTTCAAGTAAAAAATCCCTTTGTGTAACCATAAGCCTATTATCTAGATCTAAGAAGTGCCTAAAAGCCGCAAGGCCAATTGTGTGTTCTATATTGGAATATAAAGATGCTATATCTAAAGTGATGAAAGTATAAGTGTCTTTCCATTTGATCTCTTTTATTAAATTAATCAAATGTGCGGAGTCCCTAAGGAAGCTATCCAGATGCAATACATGTATTTTCATAATTTTATCAATGTATTCAGACAATTTACTCGTAAGCGAGCCAATACCTGAAATAATGGGTCTACCAGGGGGATTTTTTGATTTTTATGTAATTTGGGTAGATGGTAGAAGAAGGGGGTATTGGGACTCCTAATGGTCAGGAATTTTTTCTCTGTTTCATTAATGTTCTTGTTAGCAAAGGCCTGATTAATTCTTGTAGTATATTCCTTAATTAAATCAAATAGTATCTGACAAAATATTGTTGGCTTCTTTGACATAATCATCATAATTCTGTATAACAATAGCCCCCCCTTTGTCTGCTGAACGAATAATGATGTCTTTATTCTCCCTGAGAGATTTAATGGCCATTTTTTCTTTTTTTGAGATGTTTATTTTATCGTTTTTTAGAAAAAAAGGTTTATCATTAATCCTTTTGAACTGACTAATCAAAAGATCACTAAAGGTACTAAGATGGTGTGTTTTACTCTCTAGAGGATAAAAATGCGATTTTCCTCTCATATCCAGATGTAAACCTCCTTCGATTTCACTTTCTTTTTTTATAGTCATGTTTTTATCCGGAGCTATTGCAGCTTTTATTGCAAAGTGTCTTTTAAGAGTTAATTTCCTTTTAAAGACTTGAGTGTCTAAAAATAAATCAAAGTCTTTGGGAGTGTTAGTTGGACAGAAGGAAAGACCCTTACTTAAAATGAGTTTTTCATCATGTGTGAGTGAATATGAGGACAAATTAAAAATGTTTCCAAAATCCATGGTCTTGTCTAATTCCTTGGATCTATTTTTTCTTTCTTTTTTCCTTTGCCCTCCTCTACACCCTCTTCGGATTTTTTTCTTTGTATAGTCTTTTTTGGAAAAAAATGATCTATCCTTCCTTTTATGGGCAGTGCTGAGGGTAAAAAAGGCACTGAGCAAGTTGCCCCTGTGTTGGAATTATCGACAATATGATCCCTGGTAGAGGGCCCAGGGATCTCGGTATCTGGGGGGGTGTTGCTGAGGTCAATATTTTCATGTATAGAGAAATCCAGTAATTCTCCAATTGGAGGGTCCTCCCTTGCAGGTGAAAGGGATAAGGAAGTATCAGATGCCGCATACACGGGGAGTGTAAAAGAAGAGGATTTCCTCCTTTCCTCAGTAATTAAATTAATTTGGGCAATAACCTGTTCGATATTAATGTCAGGACCCTTGTTAAGGGGAGTGATTACATCAGGTACATTAGACGGTGACGGCACTGTAACAATATTGTTCGGCTCAAAAGGCGGAACTCTAATACTGTCTAAAATAATATTAGAAGACATAGGTGTTGTTATCATCGTGTTTAATTTAGAATCAGAGGTTCTAATACCATTGTTCGACAATGGGATAGTGTCAGTCTCTTTATCCCTTTGAGCTCTTTTATCACTCATTTTGTTGGAGGTAGAATTTGAGTGGTGTCTGTTGCTGTTAGAAAATGTACGAAACCTATTTATATTATTTCTAGTATTGGAAACCAGGGGTTTATTTGGCACCACTTTTGGAGACAAATTATTGTCCTTTTTATTAACAGAACAATTAGATAGCTCATTCGAGTTGTAGTCATCACGATCCCTAATTAGTTTTTTTGATTTTTTTAGAATGATGTCATGTTCAAGTTTAAGTATATCTGTGTTAATACTAGAGTTAATTTTCATAAACAAAGGATGATTTTTATATTTTTCCAGTTCTTTAACGATCGCCAACGCTTTAATTTCAGCAAGTCCACAAAGTTGTGAGCGTTTTTTATAAAGACAAGTCAGCATGTTCATCATACAATTATCCAAAATGGATTTCCATTCATTAGAAAAAACTTTATCATCAGGGAACGGAGAATCATGTGAAATCCTCAGTCCTCTTGGGCAAATCTTCTCTTTCAAATAAAACTCCAAAAATCTCGCATCAGTACCAAAAAATAGTTCATCTTTTATACAGTCCTCAAATTCATGAAAAAGTTTTTTCATTAAGGAAGTCTCCTCATCACTAAAGATGGCATTCACTTCATTATCCATACATATTTGTATATTAGAGGCTCCCACAGCTTGTAGGATAAGCCTTTCCCTTGTAGTAACACGATGTTTAAAATATTCCATAGTGAAAGGAAAAAAAAAAACAAAAAAAACCAAAACACACACAACTTTCCAGGTGAAGACTTCAATGCAGCTCCCAAATAAAGACGAAAACCGTCAGCACGCGGTGCAGACCGCAAAACCGCTCCACAGTGCAGCTAGATGAATACAAAGAGAGAGAGAGCGCAAAGACCAATAGAGTTTCACCTGTAGACATAGGAATGAATAATAAAAAGGTGGTGCTCACCTGGTTTGGTTGTGTAAGGACACAACCACCATAACGTATAAAAAGCAGCTGCAGCAGATCTCCAATGGGTGTCCCACAGGACCAGAATAAATCCAAAGGCGGTGAAAGTAGAGATATACGTCCGCGCCGCTGAAAGATCCTATATTAATTTTAAAAGCGGCCATTACTCTAAATGGCTAAAAAATATTCCTAGAAACCAATTCTATAGGATTAGAAAGAATTGTACTCACAAAGATGATTTTATAGTGCAATCTAGCACTCTTATTAACAGGTTCAAAAACCAGGGATACCCCGGTAATCTAATCAAAAAAGCATATCTGGAGGCTTTAAATATAGAAAATAGGGATAGTCTATTGATAGGTAAAGAAAAAACTAAAAATGCCAAGGAGAGTAATTATTCCTTGAACTTCATAACTTCCTACAACAAATCTCATGGACAAATATGAAAAATACTAGAAGATAATTGGAAAATTCTTCTGGATGATCCCATACTGAAAAAGATCTTGCCTAAAAAACCGGGTATTACTTTTAGGCGTGCCCCCACACTAAGAAACATCATAGCTCCAAAAAGGATAAGGGATACGACAAAGAACAACAGTATGACTCCTGTAACATCCCGTAAAGGGGTTTTTAAATGTGGCAACAAAAATTGTCTATGCTGTAAAAGTATTACGCATGGTCTTACTCACTTTCAATCAAATACTAATATGGAGAGTTTTGAGATCAATAAATATCTCACCTGCAATTCTACCTTTGAAATTTATCTGATAGAATGCAGTTGTATTAAACAATATGTGGGGAGAACGATACAGCCCCTCCACCTACGCCTCAACTCCCATAGGCATAATGTTCTTAAAGGGTTTTTAAAACAAGGTCTTTCTAGACACTGCACAATGGTGCATAATAAAGATTTTCTGAATCTAAAAATCAGCCCTATTGATCAAATTCCCGAGAATTATCCTAATAGGCTCCAAGAACTAAACAGAAAGGAAATTTATTGGATTTACAGACTGAATACTCTTAAGCCCTTTGGTCTGAATGATGTTTCTGAAGTTTTTTTATAGTTAATGTATAAGTTTTTCTATTTTCATAATTACTTCCTTATTGTATCACTATTCCTTTTTATTGTGTTATTCACAAGATCTATAAATAATATTGTTTTTCACATATATACACATAAATCCTTGGTTTTACATTTATCATAGTTTTTTGACACAAATATGGTGTTCCTCTAAAATCATGTACGCTATTATAAATATTCCCTCTTTTATGTTTTCCTTCTGGGAGTAGTATAATTCAAACCCGCATCGCAGCGCTCTGCTAGATGCTAGTATCACACATCTCTCTCCTTTCACGCCACCGCACGTCAGGTGATTCACTACCTGTCTGTGTATCTCCTGTATTTAAGCCGCAGTCTTTATACTACATTGCGGCGTTTTCTCAGGATCCTATTACTACACATTAGGTCTCTACATCACTACATGACATATGTCAGATAACTGTTCCTTGCACTATTCCTCCGTTGACAGAGGATACTACTAGCTATATTTTATATGGGGGTACTTTTTATTTATTTATTTATTTATTTTATTTTATTTTGTTCTTTCCAGTTCCATCTCCCTTTATGGAACGATATCTGATGGGTGTATTCTCATTAGAGTTTTTAATGTTATACACATATTTATTTTGTTCTTACCTAATGTGTACACTTACTTGTTAGTAAGTAATATTGCTTTTATGTAATTACTCCATTTGACTGATACCTTTGATTATTTATACTTTTCTGTCCAACATTATCTTTTTGCCCCCCCCTTTTTTTTTTTTTTTTCTCTCTTTTGCACACGGCCTCAGGTGCAAAGGTTATGTTTGGTTTTTTTCTGCGCTTCCTTTTTGAACCCTTTATTTTCATTTGCTGTCTGTATATAAATGGAGTGTTTCAGTGCATACATTGATATATCTGTTGGTGCCCTGATGAAGGGTTGTGGAACACCCAGAAACGCGTAGGCATTTACCAATAAACAAGGATATTATTACATGTTCCTGACTTGAGGATCTTTCAGCGGCGCGGACGTATATCTCTACTTTCACCGCCTTTGGATATATTCTGGTCCTGTGGGACACCCATTGGAGATCTGCTGCAGCTGCTTTTTATACGTTATGGTGGTTGTGTCCTTACACAACCAAACCAGGTGAGCACCACCTTTTTATTATTCATTCCTATGTCTACAGGTGAAACTCTATTGGTCTTTGCGCTCTCTCTCTCTTTGTATTCATCTACCAGAGACTGGGAGATGAGGTTTCCAGTAGCTCCAGAATCCAGGTTGGCGAGTTCAAAGTGACGGTTTTCTCCCTAAGCAATAGAGACCGGTAAAGTCAGAGACAGAGAGGGTTTACTTTTGTCTAGGACGACCTCTCCGAGCGGTCCTAGACACTGGCGTTTCCCAGGAACGGATGAAGTGCTCCATACTGCCACAATAGAAACAGCTTCCCTCGGCTCGTCGAGATTCTTGGCGAGATCTGACCATCTTGGTCTGGTCGATCTGCATAGGTTCAGGCGAGAGCGCCCGCGGAGTGACTGGTTGAGAGGCAGGTCTCAGGGAAGTAGGAGCAGAGCAAGAAAAGTCTTTCTCCCAGGCAGTCTCTTTGGCACGTTCTTGGAACCGGATGCCAATCCGGGTAGCTAGTGACACCAGGTCATCCAGAGTGGTAGGAATGTCCCGACCAGCTAACTCATCCTTAATCCGACCGGAAAGACCTTCCCAGAAGACGGACACCAGAGCTTCATTTTCCCAGGCAAGCTCAGAAGCGAGGGTGCGGAACCGTATGGCATATTGGCCCATGGTGAGACTCCCTTGGCGGAGACGTAGCAGAGAGGAGGCAGAAGAGGTTTTCCATCCAGGTTCATCGAAGACTTTCCGGAAAGCAGCGAGGAAAGACGGCAGGTCGGACACCTGGGGATCCCCTCTCTCCCACAGGGGATTTAGCCATGCCAGTGCCTCCCCAGTGAGATGGGACATGATGAAGGCCACCTTGGCCCGGTCGGAGATGAACTGGTATGCCAATAGCTCAAAGTGCAGGGTGCACTGGTTTATGAAACCCCGAGCTAAAGTAGGTTCGCCGGCAAAGCATGGAGGTGCCAGAAGCCGAGGTCCATAGTCGGGTACCATGAAGGGACTGGATTTCGGTACCGCAGGAATGGGCACGGCTGGACCAGAGGTAGACATAGACGAGTCACACAATGCGCCTAGACGAGAGTTAGCGGACCATAGATAGGACAGTACCACTTCCTGCTGAGTTTTCTGACGTAAGACTTCCTGGTGCAGATCGGAGATCTGGGGGCCACCGGGTTCCATGGCCCGAGCAAACTGTAACGGGTCTGGGAGGTGGAATCTCTGAGCAACTATACAAGGGGGCAGTCCTTGTAAGGAAGCGGGTGGCTCCCAGGGAAGATGGGCAGGTAGTCACGGCAAGTGACAGGGACAGTCTCTGGGTAGAGGGGCAGGTAGTCACGGCAAGTGACAGGGACAGTCTCTGGGTAGAGGGGCAGGTAGTCACGGCAAGTGACAAGGACAGTCTCTGGGTAGAAGGGCAGCGGGCTGGTGGCTGGTAAGCGCTCCCAGGTGAGCGGGCAAGAGTCTCTGGACAGGCAGGTGGTCACGGCAAGTGACGGCAGAACCTCCAGGTAGACTAGCAGACAGGTAGCGGATGGACGCTCCCAGGTGAGCGGGCAAGAATCTCTGGACAGGCAGGTGGTCACGGCAAGTGACGGCAGAGCCTCCAGGTAGGCTAGCAGGCAGGTAACAGGTGAGCGCTCCCAGGTGAGCGGGCAGGCTGGTCCATAGACAGACTGACAGGAGTCGGAGGGCAGACCGTCGGACCGCAGGCTTGCAAGCGGGTAGCGGATATCAGTCAGGTATCAAGCAGGAATCTGGCAGGTGACTGGCAGGTAACAGGCAGGAATCTGGCAGGTGACTGGCAGGTAACAAGCAGGAATCTGGCAGGTGACTGGCAGGTAACTGGTAACGGGACCTGAGGGCTGAAGCAGAGTGAAGGCTTTGCAACAACATTGCTCGGGCACCTCCATTTTGGAGGAGGTGCCTTATATATGGGAGGTCCTCCGGCAATTGGCCGGGGACTCCTTAGAACGGCGAGCGGGGTCCCTATAAGAGAGGGGGAGCGCGCGCACGCGCGCCCTAAGCACGCTGCCGGGGAAGGAGCGCGTGCCGGAAGCAGCGGGGAGAGAAGCGCTGGAGGATGCCGCGCCAGGAGCGGGGAGGTGAGAGGGACGGCGTCTCTGCCTAGTACGGGGCAGAGACGGCGATGCTACACCATGCAGTTTCCCAGGCCTATGCTCTACATGGAAACTAAAATCCTGAAGAGCTAGGAACCACCTGGTCACCCGGGCATTGTTCCCCTTCTTCTCACTCATCCACCTTAGTGAGACACGGCCTGACACCAGCCTGAACTTCCTACCTGAGATGTAGTATCTTAGAGTGTCCAATGCCCACTTGATGGCCAAACATTCCTTCTCCACTATGGAGTAATTTTTCTCACAGGATGTCAGCTTCCGACTTAAATACATTATGGGGTGCTCTTCCCCATGCACCTCTTGTGATAGAGCAGCACTCAGCCCGACATCTGACACGTTTGTCTGGACCACTAACTCTACCAGCACTGGATGTTTACACAGGGCTAGCTTCAGTTCCTGGAAGGCCGTCTCAGCTTCTGGAGACCACTTAGCCATAGCAAACTATGTCCCTTTAAGGAGGTCTGCCAAAGCTGTGGCTTCATGGCGAAGTTAGGGATAACCCAGCTGTAATAGCCCACTATGCCCAGGAACACTCTGACCTGTTTCTTTGAGAGGGGTTGTGGCCAACTCTGGATCTCGCCAAATGTTTTTATTTGGGGCTTTATTTTGCCTCTGCCTATGACATAGCACAGGTATTTGGCTTCCTCCATGCCCATAGCACATTTCTTCGTGTTTATGGAAAACCCCATATTCCATGGAGCATCAAGTATCACATGGATTTTGCTCAGATGGCTTCTCCAATCCTGACTGTAGATCACTATGTCATCCATGTAGGCAGCTGCGTACATCTTGTGAGGAGCTAGGATCCAGTCCATGGCTCCCTGGAAGGTGGCTGATGCTCCTTGTAACCCAAACAACATCCTTGTGTATTGGAAGCATCTGTCTCACGTTGAGAAGGCAGTCTTCTCCTTGGCATCATGAGACCCGGGAATTTGCCAATACCCTTTTCGTGAGGTCAAGGGTGGTAATGTACCAGTCCGGCCCCAATCTTTCAATCAGTTCATCTACCCTGGGCATTGGGTAGGTGTTGAACTTCAGGACCTCGTTGCACTTCCTATAGTCATTGCAAAACCGCCATTCTCGATCTAGTTTCAGCACTAAGACTCTGGGGCTGGAACAGCCACTCTCGGACTCTTCAACGACTCCCAGGTTCGGCATCTGCTTCACCTTTTACGAGATCACCTCTTGGCAGGCTTCAGGAATCCAATACAGCTGTAATGGATGTGTCAGATTTGACAGACAGTCGCCCTGCAGTTAGATGCCACAGATCTCTTTGTTTGGCATTAAAGACACCTTCTTAGATCTTTCTCACTCTAGGACCCAGCGGCTAACTTCTTCTTGCTAATTTACACCCTGGCCTGGGTGTATAAATACTTTCACTTTGCAATAGGGAGGCGTCAGTGATATTCTCATGACCCCTTGTGAAGGCTTGGAGCAAGTGCAATTCTTAATGTTATGATCTGCAACATGTACTAAGGAAAGATAGGGGAAAGCTGTCCCTACAGTAAGACTAAGCTGAATCCCTACGATGTAGTGGGCTGCCTGTTCCTAGCGAACAGACCCGCCTTAGTCCTCGGCTTGTCTGAACGAAGACCTATAGCATTAAGGGAGGGGTCCCTAAAAGAACTAAGGACTGGAACAAAAATGGGACACCTCCTAAACAGAGAAGTTGTTGCAGAACACAAAAAGACAAACTGACAAAAGGTACTAGAGGTCCGAGAAGGATCAAGAGAACTGACAGAGAAAGGCACAGAAGCACCTGGTTAGAGAAACAGTCAAACACTGAAGTCCAGCACAGCCAGAAGGGCGCAGCCGAAATATAAGGCAGATGGTCACATGACTGCAAAACACAAGGTAGAAAAAACAAACAGGAGGGTTCTAACAGTACCCCCCTCTTTTATGAGGATCCTCCGGATCAGCCAGGCCCAGGCCTATCCAGAAACCTCCTGTGGAAAGCTTTAACAAGTCTAGGAGCAGAGACATCATCCGTCCTTACCCAGGAGTTGTCTTCGGGACCGAAACCCTTCCAGGAGACAAGATACTGTAATCTCCCTCTATGCCATCTAGAATTCAAGATAAGAAAAATTTCATATTCGCCGTCTTCCACCACAGGAGGAACTATGACAGTGGCATCCCTATCAGATACATCAGCCTTTTTCAATAAGGAAACATGAAAGACAGGATTAATCTTCCAGAAAGTAAGGACATCCAACCTAACAGTAGACGGGTTAACAACCTGAAGCACTTTAAATGGACCCACAAACTTAGGACCCAGTTTTTTAGAGGGAATCCTGAACCGCAGGTTCTTCGAGGAAAACCAAACCATGATACCCACAGTAAACAAAACCTCCTTACGTTTCCTGTCAAAATACTTCTTGGACTTCTTGTTAGCCTCTTGAAGGTTGCAACGTACATTAGTCCAAACTCTCTCCAAATCACCGGAAAAATTCTCTTCCTCCAGCACCGCCGATGCCAATTTGGAGAACGAACCAAAAGACGGATGTCTCCCAGTACAACAAAAAGAAGAACACCCAGCAGAGGAGGATGTATGATTGTTAAGAGCAAATTCAGCTAGAGGCAGAAACTCAGACCACACCTCTTGATTGTCCGCCACAAAACAACGCAATAACTGTTCAACATCCTGGTTCTTTCATTCAGTCGGTCTATAAGACTCAGGATGATAAGCAGATGAAAATGACAAATGGACTCCCAACCTGTCACAAAAAGCACACCAAATACGAGCCACAAACTGAGGTCCTCTATCAGAAACAATATCCGTGGGAACGCCATGGAGCTTGACAATTTCCTTAACAAATGCCTTAGCGAGAGTCTTTGCGCAGGGCAACTGAATGAATGGAACCAAATGACACATCTTACTAAAACGGTCCATGACCACCCAGATGACAGTAAAATCCTCAGACACAGGAAGATCAGTAATAAAATCCATTGTGAGATGAGTCCAAGGCGCGCTAGGAACCTCCAGAGGGCAAAACAACCCCACAGCAGGAGTATGTGAAGCCTTTGACCTATCACACACAGTACACTGACGCACCCACTTGATGACTTCCTACTGCCAACCATGCCACCAAAAACTGCGACTGATAAGTCTCTCAGTCTCCGAAATTCCAGGATGACCTGCCAGCCGATACTCATGACAATCCACAAACAAATCTCTCCTAAAGGCTCTAGGCACGAACAACCTCCCATGGGGAGTGTTAGATGGAGCATCATCTTGAGCTTTCAGAATCCCATTCTCCAAAACGGAGTCCAATACCGCCACCACAACTCCTTTCTGTAAAATGCTCTCCTCCTCCTCTGCACCGACCGTAGGAGAGAAGCTGCGAGATAAAGCATCGGCTTTAACATTCTTAGTACCAGGGATATAGGCAACAGAAAAAAGAAACCGAGAAAAAAAAAGTGCCCACCTAGCTTGACGGGCATTCAAGCGCTTGGCAGCATCCTGATAGATCAAATTCCTATGATCTGTAAAACCTGAATAGGAAATCTAGCGCCTTCCAAAAAATGACGCCAATGTTCAAACGCAAGTTTAATAGCCAGCAACTCCCGATTTCCAACATCATAATTCAGTTCAGTTTCCGAAAAATTTTTTGAAAAGAAGGCACAAGGATGTACTTCATCCTTGTTCTCCTGAGACAAAACTGCTCTGACCCCACCGACGAAGCATCGACCTTGACCAAAACAGGCTTAGTCTCATCAGGCTGCATAAGGATAGGGGCAGAACTGAACCTCTCTTTGAGAAACTCAAACGCTTCACTTGCCTCAGTAGTCCACTGGGCCGTATTCGCACCTTTCCTGGTGAGATCGGTTAGAGATTTAACAATTACAGAAAAATTCTTAATGAATTTCCTGTAATAATTAGCAAAACCCAAAAATCTCTGTATAGATTTCAAACCAATAGGCCTAGGCCATTCCTGCACCACCTGAACCTTCACAGGGTCCATCTCAAAGCCCTCGCTGGAGACAATGTAGCCCAAAAAACTAATTTTCTGCACAGCGAACTCACATTTCTCTAGCTTAGCAAAGAGTGAATTATCACTCAATAACTGCAAAGCTTCACCTACACTCTGCCAATGGAACTCTAGATCTGGTGAGTAAATCAAAATGTCATCCAAATACACAACCACATTCTTACCAATCAAAGGTCTCAGGATGTCATTAATAAGGTTCTGAAAAAATGCAGGTGCATTGGTAAGACCAAAAGGCTTCACCAGATTCTCAAAATGACCTACCAGAGTGTTAAAAGCAGTTTTCCATTCATCACCCTCCTTCACTCGTAATAAATTGTATACCTCCCGGAGATCAATTTTAGAGAACCACTTGGCCCCCACTAACTGGTTAAACAAGTCAGGAATTAATGGCAATGGGTAGGAATTGCGTACGGTAATCTTATTAATTTCACGAAAATCCAGACATGGACGTAAACCCCCGTCCTTTTTTTTAACAAAGAAAAATCCAACTGCCACAGGTGACTTAGAAGGTTTAATGTGACTAGCAGCCAGGCTAGTCTGTATGTATTCCTCCAAGGCCTTTCTTTCAGGGATAGTCAGATTAGTCAAGCGACTCAATGGCGCAATCATAATCCCTATGAGGAGGTAAAACTTGCGACTACTCCTCTGAAAAAACCCTCCAAAAATCTTGAATAGGTACAGGTAATTCCCCTTTTTCCACAGCCGCAATGCGACCATTACAGCATTTATCATAGCACTTCGCCTCCAAGACTTAATCACATTAGTAGACCAGTCCAGTAAAGGATTGTGCAGTTTTAACCAAGGCAATCCTAGAACAACCGGAGAGGGTAAATTATCTAAAACAACCAAGTCCAAAATTTCTTGTTTAACTCCATTGATAGTCAGGGGAAATGCAGCAACCTTGTGAGTAATACATATCAAGGGAGTGTTATCAATTGCAAGCACAGAAATAGGTGATGACAAAGGTTGGATTTCAATTTAAGGTTTTCCAAAAACCCTTTATTAATCACATTAAGTGTTGAACCACAATCCACAAATACCTGAAATCCAATCAAATCTCCCTGCAAAGTAGTACTCCCAAAAAGAAATACTCCTGCAGAGCGTAAACAAGCTATATGGGCGTAACTGACCTTTATTTTTCTTTACTTAAACGATGCTCACAATACTTAATCAAATGGTCAGCTTTACCACAATAAAGGCACAATCCCTCGGCGAACCTGAGAGCAAAGTGACATCGCCCCAACCTCCATCGGTTCTCCGCCATCTGAGCAAATTTTCTGGGAGCTAGGAACTGACATTACAGGAGCATTTTACCTCATTAAGCCTGCACCTCAGCCTCCTGTCCACACGAACAGCTAACTGCATGGCAGCCTGCAGAGTCTCAGGTGCAGGGAATGAAATTAGCAGATCCTTAACCCTTTCACTCAGACCAGCAAAAACAATGATCAGCACAGGATCATTCTATTTAACTTCTGAGGCCCATCTCGAGAAGTGTGTGCAATAATTTTCAACATCACCTGACCCCTGATTCAAACGCCTGAGTTCTGCTTCAGCAGATGAGATTCGATCAGGATCATCATATAATAGCCCCATAGCAGAAAAAAATTCTTCTACAGACCTTAAACATGGATCATTAGGTTGGGGAGGAAAAGCCCACCCCTGTGGTTCATTGCGCAAAAGTGACATAATAAAACCAATGTGCTGTGATTCATTCCCAGAGGACCTTTGTCTCAAATGAAAATATAACAAACAAGCATTTTTACCATACCATTTTTACCATGTTTACCATAAAAAACATCAGGCAGTCCTACCTTGGGTTCGACAAAATGAGCTCCAGAACAGCTACTCACGTGTTGCTGAAGCTCGGCCACCTCCAGAGACAATCCCTGCAGGCGTTGAGCCAAATCCTGAATGGAAACCATACTGATCCCCGAATTTCATTCCTTTTAGTTTTTTGGGTTGGACTTACTGTTATGATCTGCAACTTGTACTAAAGAAAGATAGGGGAAAGCTGTCCCTACAGTAAGACTAAGCTGAATCCCTACGATGTAGCGGGCTGCCTGTTCCTAGCGAACAGACCCGCCTTAGTCCTCGGCTAGTCTGAACGAAGACCTATAGCATTAAGGGAGGGGTCCCTAAAGAACTAAGGACTGGGACAAAAATGGGACACCTCCTAAACAGAGAAGTTGTTGCAGAACACAAAAAGACAAACTGATTAAAGGTACTAGAGGTCCCAGAAGGGCCAAGCGAACTGACAGAGAAAGGCACCAAAGCACCTGGCTAGAGAAACAGTCAAACATTGAAGTCCAGCACAGCCAGAAGGGCGTAGCTGGAATATAATGCAGATGGTCACGTAACCGCAAAACACAAGATGGAAAAAACAAACAGGAGGGTTATAACACTTAATTTCTCTCTGATGCTAAGAGGACATGGTTGCAATCTCTCTTTTAACACCCTGGAAGATCATTTTGAGTGTTTGGTGATGCCTTTTGGGCTTACTAACGCTCCTGCATTTTTTCAAAATTTCATCAATGACATTCTGAGACCCTTGATTGGTAGGAGTGTTATTGTTTATCTGGATGATACTTTGATTTATTCTTCGGATCTTGAGGCTCATTGGCAGTGGGTCCGCGAAGTTCTTCAGATACTGAGAGATAACATACTGTTTGCTAAATTGGAGAAGTGTCAGTTTGCTGTTCAGAAAATTCGTATTTTGGGTTACTTTTTTCTCTTGTGATGGTTTTGAGATGGACCCGTTGAAAGTTCAGGCTGTGCTGGAGTGGCTGAGGCCTGAAGGTTTGAAGTCCGTACAGAGGTTTTATGGGTTTGCCAATTATTACAGGAAATTCATAAAGAATTTCTCTGTCATCGCTAAACCCATTACTGATCTCACCAAGATGGGTGCTAATACAGTCCAATGGTCCACTGAGGCTATTGAAGCCTTTAAGTATCTCAAGGAGAGGTTCAGCTCTGCTGCTGTTCTTATCCAGACGGATGAGACCAAGCCATTTTTAGTTGAGGTGGATGCCTCATCTATAGGCGTAGGGGCAGTTCTGTCCCATGAGGGAGAGGATGGGGTGCATCACTGTGCTTTCTTTTCAAAAAAAATTTCTGAGACAGAGCTCAACAATGATGTTGGGAATCGTGAATTGCTGGCTATTAAACTCGTTCGAGCATTGGCGACATTTTTTGGAGGGGGCTCAACATCCTATACAGGTTTTCACTGATCATAAGAATTTGATTTATCTGGACGCAGCTAAACATTTGAATGCCCGCCAGGCTAGGTGGGCACTGTTTTTTGCCCGGTTTAATTTTTCCGTAACCTTTGTCCCGGGGACAAAGAATGTTAAGGCTGACGCTTTGTCTCGTAGTTTCTCTCCAGCGGTGAATGCTGAGAGGGAGGAGTGTATTTTGCAGAGAAGGGTGGTGGTGGCCGCATTGGATTCTGAGTTTGAAAATAGCATCCTAGGAGCTCAGAATGCGGTACCAACTAACACTCCGTGTGGTAAATTGTTTGTGCCTAGAGCCTTGAGGAGAGCATTGTTTGTTGAATGTCATGAGTCTCAGTTGGCAGGTCACCCAGGGATTTCAGAAACTAGGAAGTCTATCGGTCGGAGTTTCTTGTGGCCAGGGTGGTAAAGGGAAGTCATCAAGTGGGTGTGTCAGTGTTCTGTGTGCGCTAGGCCGATTGCCTCTCATGTTCCGGCTGGGGGGTTGCTGTGCCCCTTGGAAGTTCCTAGTTCTCCATGGACGCACCTTGTCATGGATTTTATCACCGGTCTGCCTGTATCGGAGGGATTTTCTGTCATCTGGGTTGTTGTCGACCGGTTTAGTAAAATGCGTCATCTGGTTCCGTTCAACAAGTTACCTTGCGCCAAGACTCTTGCTAAGGCTTTTGTGAAGGAGATTGTCAGGCTCCATGGTGTTCCAACGGACATTGTTTCCGATAGAGGACCACAGTTTGTGGCTCGCTTTTGGCATGCTTTTTGTGATAGATTGAAAATTCATTTGTCATTCTCATCGGGGTATCATCCAGAGTCCAATGGACAGAATGAAAGGAAGAACCAGGATGTCGAGCAGTTTTTGAGATGTTTTGTGGCAATCAGGAAACATGGTCAGAATTTCTACCACTTGCGGAGTTTGCCCTTAATAATCATACTTCTTCCTCGGCTGGGTGTTCTCATTTTTTTTGCTGTACTGGCAGATATCCATTTTTTAGTCCATTTTCCAAAGTTGGGGCTGCAGTACCTGAGGAGGACAATTTTTCTGGTGATTTGGAGAAGGTTTGGACCAGTGTACACCTGAATCTTAAAGAGGCTAACAGGAGATCAAAAAGGTATTTTGACAAAAAAGAAAGGAGTCCTTGTTCGCTGTTGGAGACATGGTTTGGTTGTCCTCTAGGAATCTTCATTTGAAAATTCCTTCTAAAAAACTGGGGCCTAAATTTGTGGGTCCTTTCAAAGTGGTTCAGATTGTTAACTCAGCAGCGGTGAGGTTGGACATTCCCTCGTCCTGGAGGATTAATTCTGTGTTTCATGTGTCCTTACTTAAGAAGGCGGACACGCCTGATAAGCAGACGAAGCCTACTGTTCCTCCTGTTAATGAGTATGGTGAATTTGAGATTTCTCACATTTTGGATTCCAGGTGGCATAGAGGGAGATTACAGTATCTTGTGTCCTGGAGAGCTTTATGCCCCGAGGATAATTCCTGGGTGAAGGCCGAGGACGTCTTGGCCTCAAGGCTAATTAAGGATTTTCACAGGAGTTTTCTTGGTAAGGCTTGGTCTAGAGGATCCAGAGGATCCTCGTAAAAGGGGAGCTACTGTTAGAATCGATGTTGTTTTACTTTTCGGCCATCTTTTTGTGGTTTGCTGGCTTCTAGTCTTTTCCTATGGTGCTGGGTGTCTTAGTCACGTGATCTCCTCACTCTTTATCATTCAGCACCTGTCTCCCATTTCTTGCTGGACATCAGTGTTGTTACGCTTGTGCTCTGGCTAAGTTGCCTTGTTAGTTCTTTGTGATTAGGACAATTGTTATCCTGGAACTTCTTGTTCCACCAGTTTTGTTCCCTTTAATCTACGTTTCTGCAACTAACTTTTCTGTTATGAGGTCTCCTGTTTTTTCTCCCAGTTCTTAGATCTTTTAGGGACATCCTTTCCCCTTCCTTCAGGTCTTCGTTTGAGTTCATTTCAGGATCGTCGGTGCGGCTATTCACAAGGAATAGGGCACCCACCCCAGCGTAGGGTTTTAGCAGAGTCTCAGAGCAGGGACAGCTTTTCCCTTCTGTTATTTAGTTCTTAGTTGCAGAACATAACAAGCTCCCTATCTCGCAATAGCTTAATCAAGTTGACGTGGTACACCTGGTAGGGCTTCCTTCTCCCTGGTTGGTGGACTTTATAGTTGATGTCGCCAACCTTTTCAACTACTTCATAGGGTTCCTGCCACTTGGCCATGAATTTGCTGTCCACCGTAGGAACCAGCACCAGTACCCGATCCCCAGGGTTGAAGTGTCTCTCCCTTGCCAAACTATTGTAAACCCTCGACTGTACCTCTTGTGGCACAAGGAGGTGTTCTTTCACAATGGGCATCACCTCTACAATCCTCTCTTGCATCTGGGTCACATGTTTTATTACACTCCTATAGGGTGTATACTCCACCTCCCAGGTCTCCTTTGCTAAGTGCTCAAGAACGCGGGGGTGTCGGCCATATAACAGCTCAAAAGAGGAGAATCCAGTAAAGACCTGCAGGACTTCTTTGATGAAGAACAGAAGTGATGGCACTAGACAGTCCCAGTCCCTGCCGTCCTTCTCTATGACCTTCTTCAACATGGCTTTCAAGGTTTTATTAAACCTCTCCACTAAGCCGTCTGTCTGGGGGTGGTAGATTGAGGTCCTGAGTTGTGTGATTTGCAGGGTTTTGCACAACTCTCTCATCACCCTTGGCATAATTGGGGTCCCTTGGTCTGTTAGGATCACCTTAGGCAACCCCATTTTGGAAAAGATGTGAACCAACTCCCAGGCTATGCACTTGGCGGAGGAGTTTCATATTGGTACGGCTTCTGGGTACAGCTGGCAGGTGGGACAGGACCTACAATAATTCACGATTTCTCTGTGACAACCGGGCCAGTAGAAACTCTGGAGGATCCTTTGCTGGGTATTTTTACCCCTCGATGACCACCTAAGACATGTGCTTGGGCTATATCTAACACCCTGCTTCTTTACTGCCCTGGCACTAGTAACTGCTCGATTACCTCCCCTCTGAGCTTGTTGACCCGATACAGTAACTCCCCATTTATTGCAAAGTACAGATATCGGGTGTTAGCACTCGGCACTTGATCAACACCATTAAGAACAGTTACATTATCAAACGCCCCTTTTAGAGTTAAGTCCCTGAGTTGGGCGGCTGCAAAGTTTTGCCTGGACACCTCCAGCTCAGGGATGTTGGCCTCCAGGGATGCTGCCTCATCTTCATCGCCAACAACTATACAAAATGAAACCCGTCAGCTGCGGCCTGCAGCAAGGTTTCTTCAGGAGCGACCTGGCTATTGCCTAGACAACCTGGTGTCCTCCCTTTCCCCCACAAGTCCCAAAACAAGGCAAAATCCCACCCTATTATAACAGGGTGCAATAAGTCCTTGACTACACCCACCTCATGGGACTCGGAGCCACAGTTTGTGTCTATGACCACTCAGGCTACAGGGTAGTCTTTGGCGTCTTCATGGATACAGCGGACGCCCACCATTTTACCAGGAATCAGCCAATGAGGAATTGTGGCCCTCACTAGAGTTACCAAACTCCGCAAGTCCAACAAACCAGTCATTTTCACTCAAATCACTGACACGGTGCAGACTGCGGTCCCTCGGCTGGTTGAGTGACAGCACTGCAGGCAGAATATGCAAAGTACGAGCAGCGCCGTCCTATGCTGCAGTCCATAGGCTCGTTGGTCATGGGGCAACGAGCCGCTATGTGACCCAGGGTGTGACATCCCCAACAAATTACGTTATTGGATGGGGTCTTTGGCAGCAGCTCAGACCCCTCCTGGGCTCTAGACCGCTCCCCAGATGTGGCTCTAATTCCCCTCGTTTTGGAACCCCAGTATGGAGATGCTCCAACCCCTTGCTTTCCCAAAGCACTCTCGACTGCCTGGCACCTTTCCACCAACCCCACCAGGTCATCGGTATTATGGGGATCTCTCTGGGCAATCCAGGATTGCACCGGCCTCGGAAGGGAGTGTATGAACCTGTCCATGACAACCCTCTCCACCATCTGTGCTGGGAAGGAAGATTCTGGCTGCAATTACTTTTGCACCAGGTGTAGGAGGTCAAACATCTGGGACCAGGGAGGTTTGTCACGGTAATAGGCCCAGTTGTGCATCCTTTGTGCCCTGACAGTCAAAGTCATTCCTAAGCGCGCCACCATCTCAGTCTTCAATTTGGCGTACTCTTTTGAGTCCTGCAAGGCAGGTCATAATAGGCCTTCTGTGGCTTCCCTCTTGAATATGATGACAGAACCTCAGCCCGCTGCTCTGGAGGCAATTTCTCCAGCTCTGCCCCCCCTCCAAAACCGTCAGGAATGCCACGACGTCATCACCCAGGGTCATCTTTTGTAAGTTCGTCTTACCATCTTCCTGACGTGTGAATCTTCACCTGGACTTGGGGGTGGGGCGGTTGCCCTGCCACGGATCACCTCGGTTAGGAGTTCCATCTGCTACTTGTGCTGCTGCTGTTGCCACTGCTGCTGCTGTTGTTAATGCTGCTGCTGCACCTGCTGCTGTTGCCACTGCTGCTGCTGTTGATGCTGCTGGAGATTATCCTGTACCTGTTGCTTTATCAGCTCCTCCATGCTGCCAGACGTCCCTTGCTGGCTGGCAGCCTTCAGCCACAATATATACGGTTTCCTGTAGCAGTCACACTGCCTCTTGAGATTTGCGCCCGTGCTTCTAGCACCAATTGTAGGGTTTAGTACTCACTCAGCTGCGCTTGAGGTAGGCACAGGAAGTGTTTTCATTGAAATCCTGGATCGTTTATTAAGAAAGCATAAACCGGTAAGTAAGCAAAACAAAAAAAATAGCCTTTTCCGGCACAAAGAGGAAACACAAAGTAAAATATCCTTACAACGTTGCGGGTTCTCCTGCTCAGGTTAGTGTTCAGTCCTTAGGTCCATAGTACAGACCAACACACTGGAGATCCACACATCTCCAGACACAGACAGTGAATGAGACAGTTGATCTCCATTTTATTTACCAAACCACGCCCCTGGGGTGGGTATATCTGAGCAGACATTCCTATCCATCTCTTATGACTGCTCCTAAAACTCAGCCCTGATACGCCCTATTAACCCTCTCAGCACTGGAGCATGCTTTTCCGGGCTTACATCACCGAAGCTATCAACCTCGATGACACATATCTCCCCTCAAGGACCTGTCCAGCTGTCATCTTACACTGCATAGCAGTATCCACACAGTGTTTCTGTTGTCTTAAAGGGCAGGAACTGAGTAAGTCAGTCCACATACGTACATTTCTCCCCTCTTTAGACATGATCATCCTCAACCATTCTGGGACCTGGAAGACAACAGTCAGGAGCATGTAACAATCACATAAAACGTATAAACTGTTAGTCTCCTTTCTTCTGGGGTACAGAGTGTCCATGGCCGGTGAGTGCACTGACCCCAAAATTAAAGAGCTCAAGTTTTTGGGCCCGTAACTTAACCACCGACCAGTTCTTCGGCGCACACTATGTCCTTCTCCTGCACAAGACTTTAAGTATGCAGTCCTCTCCGTCAGAACCACAGAACAGTGTCCATCTGAGTCCATATTCCAAAAACAATGGCCCTTAGGCCCACACATTAACAATTGCCTGACAGTCATCAGGCAGAGTATAGTTCCTTATTGGGTTCGCATGACCCTGGTCTCGCCAACTTGGAAACCGTCACTGACAACATGTGTCTAACTTCTTTGTACTCACAGGCACGTTGACCAACACAATAACAGCTCAAGTAGTGCTAGAGCACAGTCCATACAGTCCCTCATCTGTCTTTTAAGATAAGGGTGCAATTAACACAGTCCTGACCCAGCTTGATCCTCAAGTCATCCATTTTCATTCCTCCCTTTTGTGAACAGCAGTCCCTTTTAAGTTGCACATTCCATAGAGACTGAAAAGGGTTTCTGGCCCTTTAAGAGTTCACAGTCCCGCAACCCAGCAGGGAGGTACGCAACATGCATAAAACAAAATTGGAGGGGGGGGGGGGAGAAAAAAAAAAACACTCTGCCATCTTGGCCAGCATACAGGGATTTGTGGCAAAATATTAGGGCTTCCTGCCCTTTTGGAAAGTGTAACAGTTCCTCTGTGGTTCCTTTTGAGTGCAACAAGCACAACTGAACCTTTTCTCTCTTGGGCTGCATTTTACTTGCAACCTCCATTTTGAATGTTGTGGTGTTACTCTCCCATGGGTTCCCCTCCTTCCAGGCTGCCCGATATAGGTGGTAGAGAGGGGAAACTAAGACACAATCACAGTGGCCAGACTTCTGGTGCTGGTGGTGAAGGATTCGCTATTGGACCCTGATTCCCCGCTGTGTTTTTGGGCCCGCTTATTGGCGCTGAAGAGCACGGGACTGGGAGGTGTCGGGGCCCTGAATGCGGGCTATGCTGGTCGCAGTTGAGCGCTCGCCTGGGTGCCCACCTTCTCTGGCTGCATTCCCTAGGGGCCTTTTTTCTTTTGGAAGAAGCATGGTCATTGCAACCACAAACCACCCTTGTGGTTTGTCCTCCTTGATGAAAATAAGGTGGTCTCCTATGGACAGCATATAGGTCCCATGCGATAAGGACCCGGCATTCACACAGACTTTATTTCCAGTGACTTCCTTCTGGATGAACCCGTAGCCCTTCCTGGAATCATAATGACGCATGGACCCTTGCGTTAATTGGTGGCTGACTTCAATGCCTCTGGGGAGCTGTAACTGTACCCGCGTACATTTCTCCCACTTTCTGTTTCCCAGGATCACCCGGGACACCCATTGGCACTTCTTGGGGTCTGGGGCTGGGGTTTCCTCCACATACAACCATGGCATGGGGGTAGGAGCTGACTTAGGGACCATGGCTTCGAGGTGTACTTACAGCCGCTTCCACCAGAGCTTTGAACTTTGCTACTCGGATTCAGGGCCTCGGCAACGCTGACGTGGCAGTTCTTTTGGTAGTTCAGGTGCTGATTTGAGGGCCAATTAGGAAACTTCAGCCTTGAGGTCCAGTTCTGGCTGCTGAAGCCTCCGGATGGGCTAAGACAGATCCATAAGTGGCCGTAGTCCTTCTGGCCAAATCAGTTTTTGCTGCCATTCGGCAAGTCTGGGCCCACTATGAAGCGCAGCATTTAACCTCTTCATGTTCACTTGTCTGTTTCTCTGCTCTCTCACCATCAATGATGCCAGGCTCTTCTGCTCAGGGTGTAATTTTCCAGGACCCCACCTTCCTTTAGGTGGGGCCATTTCTAGCTGTTTCACCCATTTTCTGGCAGTACCTGCCCATTCTCTTTTGACTGGCTGTGACAGGCATGGTTTCTTCTTCTTTCCTCACAACCATTGGAGACAGGCACTGCTCACCATGGGCCAGCCTCTCTGCATAAATCTCTTCCTAGGCTGGATGAACTTTTGTGTGGTTTCTCTATAGGTACTCCCATGATGGGCAGGTCCATCTAGCCATTTCATG
Organism: Phyllobates terribilis; assembly: GCF_046119375.1. NCBI lineage: Eukaryota > Metazoa > Chordata > Amphibia > Anura > Dendrobatidae > Phyllobates > Phyllobates terribilis. Next base: position 298,667,728 of record NW_027362763.1, on the reverse strand, counting down.
ACACTCACTGCCATCTTGTCATCGCTGTTCAGTGCCATCTTTGTTTCAGCAGGATCCTTCCCCGCATCTTTCAAGTTTTCTTGATGCAAGGATTGCTCCTGCAGACAATGGGTGTCCCAGTCATAATGTGCTGTAGAGTGTGAGGTGTATCACACTCACTTGTAGGCCACAGGTCTCTGCTGCCTCCAGGCTTACGTCTTCAGCAGTCATGGCACATAATTCATGGAACACCAGCACAACTCCTTTTCTGTTCTACCACACATTCATTCTGGACTTCACTCAAGCCCACTAACTTCACCAACCCAGGGATTTGCTGTCCACTCTGGCAGTGCACCCAGGTCTGGCCACCTGCCACTCATGTAACTCCATGTCCACTGACCTCATGACGTCAGAGGATCAGGCCAATTCCATGGTACCTGGCCCGATCCCTTTGCTCCAGAGTCTATAGGGAATGTCATTCAGTGATCTCCATTTGGCTACCCACTTCCTTGAATGTTTGCCACATGCTGCCCCTAACAACCCACCACCCCACCTGACCCTGAACTCACCCCACCTTTAACTGACTGACACTGAACTCCCTCTAACCAGGAATGTTCTTATTTGCAATAGTGGCCTCCCACTTGACTAATCCTAATCTTAACCATTTCCTATCTACATGCTAACCTGTTCTATATCCTATGCTGTCCTAAGCTTATTTTAGGCTATACTCACTCACTAACACTTTATATACTGTACATCACCATAATTCATTATATCACATTACATTAGACACAAGTTATTTTCACATATAAAACCGCACGACAGTATTCACATAGTGCATCTGTTGTCTTCAGGGACAGGAACAGGGTAAGACAGTTGACATCCCTACAGTACCACAAATTTGGAGCGCACACTGTAGCTCTTTGTTTTTTCCTCTTCCTCAGAGGTGCTTCTATGATGTCACTAACTGTTGGTCCACCAATCAGAGTAATGCTACACTCCTTTTCTCCCTACTTCTCAGCTACAGCTGCCATCAGGCACTGGCTGTATGATTTCACTGTGAAACATTGAGGTTTTTCAGAGAAAAACTGGCCGGGTACAAAGTCTCATGGTTGACTAGTCGAAAAGGCTGGTCCCGCTCTCCTTGAGGGATTAGTCTCTCCCTGCTTGTGTGTATAGGAAGAGCCTGTCAGTCCTTGGTCAGCTGTCAGGTTTTCTATAAAATAATTTAAATAGACTTATTTGTCTGCTAAGCCTTCACAGCCTTCAATCCTATGCACCAAACATCAAGTGCCAAGTGGCAGATACGAGCCTGCTTCTATTATCATTGCAATTGCTATTGTACCATTTATTATATTTTAAAGTGTAATCTGAATTCTACAGGTGCATTCTTTATTGATAACCCTTCTTTTTTTTGCATTGCATCCATGAAAACCAAACGTCTTTGACACCTTCAGTTATTGTACTGGTTCTGTTGTTCTTTATTCCTCCTCTTTCTTACACATGCAACCCTCTATTATTGACTTATGCTCTCTTTGAAACAATGCTTCTTTGCGATAATATCTCTCTAATCCAGGATCCATTGATGCATGTCATGAGTATTTTTGCTACTATTGGAGTCATATAGAATGGACTGAATAGTATTCCATGTAATTGATGGCACAGGAAGGTATAATAAAGGTGTAGAAGTCATAGACGTACATGTGCCTATAGCCATAACTTGCATAGGTTACAAAATGAATTCTCTAAGTGTTACTTTGAATTTTGATCTGCAAATTGAACTCTTAACTTTCCACTCATTGCTTGGTGTATGGTTGAATAGACAGTTCAAATCTTGAAAAAACAAGAGTGAAAACGTAATTCTCCTTTGCTAGTTACAGTCATTGTGTGCTGTGCCTTTGGGAAAAAAAACCTCGATCAGTCACACAGTGACAGACTGAAAGTTCTGAAGAAAACAGGAGAAATATAAATGTCTCTCTGCGCGGCAATGCTTAGGAGGTTTCCTTATATTTTATAGTTTCTTTGTAAGAAAAATGGTATGGGCATTGAAACGTACGGCATGAATTGTGCCAATCATTGACCATACATTGATTTGTAGCCATTACTTTCTATAGGTACTTATTTTAGCTGGGTGAGTTGCCACGCAGTTGTCCATGAGAATTGAAAGACAAATGTCTTAAAAATGTAAGACTAATGCATAAATATAAAGCACAGTATATAGCTGGTATACATCCATCTGTTTTCAGATGGACACTAAAGACAGGCAAGTTTAATCATGTATCCGATCACAAGGACTGCCTGCTCCCCTTGAGAGATGTTTGTTTCTATGGTGACCTTCCATACTTGTATTTTGGATTTCTTGACAATGGCTGTGTAGGCAGAGGAACAGCATGACTGATATAAATGTCATTTGTTGTCATCTGGCTCCTTTTTCTTTCCCTAGTTGTGCAGGTGATTGTCAGGAGACAAATAACCTTCCACCTCTTTTTTATCCCCTGCTGCTCCTTCCCCTCCATCACTTTGGGAAAAGATTCCATCTCAGAAAACTAAATGCTGATAGTCGTCACTAGGGTGGATGTTGCATAAGACGGTGATGGAGGAATAAAGGGTTATTTCTTACTGCAGTTTCTGCTGATGTCACCCTGTACTTGAACAACTCGCTAAAGAGAATGAAAATAAAATTGCCTTTACCCTCGCATAGCTGCCTTCTACTTTGGGAGTTACTAATTTGCTCTCTGCGCTGCCATCATACATTACAGTCAGGACCTAATTATATCCACAATAGCGTGATGGCCACTTTGTTTCTCGACGAGACAGAGCGGTCTTGTATGCCTTTTGGTTGCTAAGGGAAACCAAATTAATTTGATCACTGATGTCTGTCAATTTAAAAGCAAAAGGCAGCACAAGCGTAAATTAGGCGAAATATAGAGCTCCGGTAGTAAAAAAAGCTGTGATCGTATCCTGATTCTTGAAATTCACAGTTAAAAATGATCAAAATGTTGGATAAAAGATTCTTCTTTAGTAAACATTTCTATATGCAGAGTTTTTTCCCTACCTAACAAACATACTTACCCATTGATATAGGAGACAGTAAACACTTTCACAACTTTGCCTCAGGCACCGTAGGTTGTTCTCCTAATGTAGCTTCTTGTACATCTCTGTCCTTGTTTAAAGTAGTAAGAAAGGAAACCTCCATCAATCTCAAGATTTACAGGCTACTTTTGTTCTCCTCATTCCCATGAGCTACAGTAATGTGATGATCATAAGGGTTATCTTCAAATTAAGATGAAAGGCAGAAGCATTTTCTAGATTTTTTTTAGGTTTGACATTTTTTGTTATATATCTTTGCTGCAAAATCTTGTTTCTACCCAGAAACTATCTTCTATTGCTGCATATTTTTATAGCTTTATTTTATTGTAATTACAATTCATATTGCATTTTGATTTTTTTGTTCTCTTTTTAAATGGATTTTTACTTTTTAACATTTTTTTCAAAGTGATATTCTCATAGTGTTGAATTGCTTTAGTTAGTTAAACAAGGTCACAGTTGATTTGCTTTTTATATTTTCTTTTATACTTCCGCTGTGAGAGATTTTATGTTATATTGGGCAAAAAATTCATCAACCTTTTACACCAGAACCAGGAGAGGAGTTAACATCTAACATCCAAGTCATCTCTCTCCAGCCCATTGATTTCTTTCTGCATTTTTGTACAGCAGTGGATGATTTTTGCTTTTTTTAAGTAAAGATATTTGAAAAAAGAAACATGGAACTAGAGATGAGCGTTGTTCTACTCGAACTGTTCGCCAATCTCAAATTCGAGCTGTTTTGGGCGGTGTTCGAGCCGTTCGGCGAACACGAACGATTTGAGAAAAATTCGGCTGTTCGAGGTTATGTTCGATAACTGTTCGTGCACCAAAATCATAACTGGATTTTTTCTCAGTAATGATGAAAATTAATGTTAATACGCAGTTTGAGTGTACAGCGGGGTGGGGGGAGGGGCAGGGGATGGATCTCTGCAGGAATAATGAAGATCTCCATTTTTTTTTCTCTTTCCCGCATTTACAGTGGGGAGGTGCAATCTGTCAGCCTATCAGCAGCGCACACACGGAGCGAAGTGCTTTTTTCACACAAGCAAGGGCATGTGTCATTGGCAGTGTATGTCACATGTCCTTGCCCTATAAGACCAAGCCATTTTCCCCGTCGCCACCATTTTCTCACTGCTGCAGCTGCGTGTTAGACGGCACCGTTGTTGCTGTGTGCGCTATACCTTGTTAATTTCAAGCCAATTTTCGCACAAATCTACAGATAGCTTGGGAGTAGGGAATAGTTGTGATTGCAGTCCTTTTAAGGACTAGGTTACAGCATTTCCTACGACTTTTATCAGGCAGGTCTGTGCTCTTAAATAGATAGATTGTGGGAGTAAAGACTAATTGTAATTGCAGTCCTTTTCAGGACTAGGTTACATCAGTTCCTATCAGTTTTTGCCAGGCAGGTCTGTGCCAGTGCTGTGCAAGTTTTTTTCATAGCATTTGGCTGAATCTAGCAAAGCTAATCCTTTTTGGCCTATTGCAGAGTGTGTTGGTCAGTGGAGAAGCCTATCTGTGTTGCAAGATATACCACCTGTGTATAGAATACCAATTTTTTTACTGCACCTAGTGAAGTAAAATCTTTTGGGCATAGCATCATTCTATTAGTCCATCTATACTGACCTCCATCAGGTTGCAAATTGAATATATTTTTTTTCTGCATCTACCTCTGAAAAAATATTTGGGCTTCTAGCAGTGTGTGCGACTTGTTCTATTAGTCCATCTTTACTGACCTCCATCAGGTTGCAAACTGAATATATTTTTTTTCTGCATCTACCGCTGAAAAAATATTTGGGCTTCTAGCAGTGTGTGCGACTTGTTCTATTAGTCCATCTTTACTGACCTCCATCAGGTTGCAAACTGAATATATTTTTTTCTGCATCTACCTCTGAAAAAATATTGGGCTTCTAGCTGTGTGTGGGACTTGTTCTATTAATCCATCTATACAGACCTCCATCAGGCTGCAAACTGAATATAATTTTTTTCTGCATCTATCTCTGAAAAAATATTTGGGCTTCTAGCAGTGTGTGGGACTTGTTCTATTAGTCCATCTATACTGACCTCCATCAGGTTGCAAACTGAATATATTTTTTTTCTGCATCTACCTCTGAAAAAATATTGGGCTTCTAGCTGTGTGTGGGACTTGTTCTATTAATCCATCTATACAGACCTCCATCAGGTTGCAAACTGAATATAATTTTTTTCTGCATCTACCTCTGAAAAAATATTTGGGCTTCTAGCTGTGTGTGGGACTTGTTCTATTAGTCAATCTGTACTGACCTCCATCAGGTTGCAAACTGAAAATAATTTTTTGTATGCATCTAGCTCTGAAAAAATATTTGGTCTTCTAGCAGTGTGTGGGACTTTCTCTATTAGTCCATCTATACTGACCTCCATCAGGTTGCAAATTAAAAATAATTTTTATGTGCATCTACCTCTGAAAAAATATTTGGGCTTCTAGCTGTGTGTGGGACTTGTTCTATTAGTCCATCTATACTGACCTCCATCAGGTTGCAAACTGAATATAATTTTTTTCTGCATCCAGCTCTGAAAAAATATTTGGCCTTCTAGCAGTGTGTGGGACTTTCTCTATTAGTCCATCTATACTGACCTCCATCAGGTTGCAAATTAAAAATAATTTTTATCTGCATCCAGCTCTGAAAAAATATTTGGCCTTCTAGCAGTGTGTGGGACTTTCTCTATTAGTCCATCTATACTGACCTCCATCAGGTTGCAAATTAAAAATAATTTTTATCTGCATCCAGCTCTGAAAAAATATTTGGCCTTCTAGCAGTGTGTGGGACTTTCTCTATTAGTCCATCTATACTGACCTCCATCAGGTTGCAAATTAAAAATAATTTTTTGTCTGCATCTAGCTCTGAAAAAATATTTGGCCTTCTAGCAGTGTGTGGGACTTTCTCTATTAGTCCATCTATACTGACCTCCATCAGGTTGCAAACTGAATGTATTTTTTTTCTGCATCTACCTCTGAAAAAATATTGGGCTTCTAGCTGTGTTTGGAACTTGTTCTATTAATCCATCTATACAGACCTCCATCAGGTTGCAAACTGAATATAATTTTTTTCTGCATCTACCTCTGAAAAAATATTTGGGCTTCTAGCTGTGTGTGGGACTTGTTCTATTAGTCCATCTATACTGACCTCCATCAGGTTGCAAACTGAAAATAATTTTTTGTCTGCATCTAGCTCTGAAAAAATATTTGGACTTCTAGCAGTGTGTGGGACTTTCTCTATTAGTCCATCTATACTGACCTCCATCAGGTTGCAAATTAAAAATATTTTTTATCTGCATCCAGCTCTGAAAAAATATTTGGCCTTCTAGCAGTGTGTGGGACTTTCTCTATTAGTCCTTCTATACTGACCTCCATCAGGTTGAAAACTGAATATATTTTTTTTCTGCATCTACCTCTGAAAAAATATTGGGCTTCTAGCTGTGTGTGGGACTTGTTCTATTAATCCATCTATACAGACCTCCATCAGGTTGCAAATTAAAAATAATTTTTATCTGCATCCAGCTCTGAAAAAATATTTGGCCTTCTAGCAGTGTGTGGGACTTTCTCTATTAGTCCATCTATACTGACCTCCATCAGGTTGCAAATTAAAAATAATTTTTATCTGCATCCAGCTCTGAAAAAATATTTGGCCTTCTAGCAGTGTGTGGGACTTTCTCTATTAGTCCATCTATACTGACCTCCATCAGGTTGCAAATTAAAAATAATTTTTTGTCTGCATCCAGCTCTGAAAAAATATTTGGCCTTCTAGCAGTGTGTGGGACTTTCTCTATTAGTCCTTCTATACTGACCTCCATCAGGTTGAAAACTGAATATATTTTTTTTCTGCATCTACCTCTGAAAAAATATTGGGCTTCTAGCTGTGTGTGGGACTTGTTCTATTAATCCATCTATACAGACCTCCATCAGGTTGCAAATTAAAAATAATTTTTATCTGCATCCAGCTCTGAAAAAATATTTGGCCTTCTAGCAGTGTGTGGGACTTTCTCTATTAGTCCATCTATACTGACCTCCATCAGGTTGCAAACTGAATGTATTTTTTTTCTGCATCTACCTCTGAAAAAATATTGGGCTTCTAGCTGTGTTTGGGACTTGTTCTATTAATCCATCTATACAGACCTCCATCAGGTTGCAAACTGAATATAATTTTTTTCTGCATCTACCTCTGAAAAAATATTTGGGCTTCTAGCTGTGTGTGGGACTTGTTCTATTAGTCCATCTATACTGACCTCCATCAGGTTGCAAACTGAAAATAATTTTTTGTCTGCATCTAGCTCTGAAAAAATATTTGGACTTCTAGCAGTGTGTGGGACTTTCTCTATTAGTCCATCTATACTGACCTCCATCAGGTTGCAAATTAAAAATATTTTTTATCTGCATCCAGCTCTGAAAAAATATTTGGCCTTCTAGCAGTGTGTGGGACTTTCTCTATTAGTCCTTCTATACTGACCTCCATCAGGTTGAAAACTGAATATATTTTTTTTCTGCATCTACCTCTGAAAAAATATTGGGCTTCTAGCTGTGTGTGGGACTTGTTCTATTAATCCATCTATACAGACCTCCATCAGGTTGCAAATTAAAAATAATTTTTATCTGCATCCAGCTCTGAAAAAATATTTGGCCTTCTAGCAGTGTGTGGGACTTTCTCTATTAGTCCATCTATACTGACCTCCATCAGGTTGCAAATTAAAAATAATTTTTATCTGCATCCAGCTCTGAAAAAATATTTGGCCTTCTAGCAGTGTGTGGGACTTTCTCTATTAGTCCATCTATACTGACCTCCATCAGGTTGCAAATTAAAAATAATTTTTTGTCTGCATCCAGCTCTGAAAAAATATTTGGCCTTCTAGCAGTGTGTGGGACTTTCTCTATTAGTCCTTCTATACTGACCTCCATCAGGTTGAAAACTGAATATATTTTTTTTCTGCATCTACCTCTGAAAAAATATTGGGCTTCTAGCTGTGTGTGGGACTTGTTCTATTAATCCATCTATACAGACCTCCATCAGGTTGCAAATTAAAAATAATTTTTATCTGCATCCAGCTCTGAAAAAATATTTGGCCTTCTAGCAGTGTGTGGGACTTTCTCTATTAGTCCATCTATACTGACCTCCATCAGGTTGCAAATTAAAAATAATTTTTATCTGCATCCAGCTCTGAAAAAATATTTGGCCTTCTAGCAGTGTGTGGGACTTTCTCTATTAGTCCATCTATACTGACCTCCATCAGGTTGCAAATTGAATATAATTTTTTTCTGCATCTAACCCAGCCAATAGTTTTGGCCTAATACCACAGTTTGGCCACTCAGCTCTGCTCGGTTCCCATCCATTGTTTTTTTGTGCAAACAACTCCAGAGTTGTGAATTAGTTAACCACCAAAATGAGTGGAAAAAGGCCTGCTGCTGGTGGAAAGGGGAATAGGCGTGTTGGGAAGGGGAAAAAGGTTGTGTCCGTGGGGTAGGTGTTAAAGCAACAGTAACATCTGCAGAAGAAAGACCATCTTCCAGCCAAACTAAAATGTCTACTTCTTTTAGCGGACAATGTGATAAGATCCCTTTCTTACGGCCACGCTAATCGCTACAAATTCCAGATAAGGCACAAAAACAGCAGGTGCTTCAACGGATATCAAGTGCTCCTTTAAGTGGGCTCTCCTCCACATCAACTTCAACATCACAAATACTCCAGTCCTCAAAGGTGTTACCCCAATCGCACTTGCTTCCTCACAGCTCCCAAATCTCCAGCTGCCCGTCTGAGTTTGAGGTAGAACAGATGGTTGAGTCTGCAGAGCTGTTTACTCATACTATAGCCTGGGAATCAGAGGTCGACTCCAGCGCTTCTGTGAATCCAGACGAGGAAATGATCTGCACTGATGCCCAGAATCTTTATGAGTCGGATCCAGGACCTGACGCAGAAGGTTCTGACCATAATGTAGACCCTCATTCCCAAACTGTAACTCCTGTTGGTGGAGACAATGAGGAAGACGATGATGAGACTCAAATACCTGATTGGAGCGACAACTTTAGTTTTTTGTCAGGGCAGGAACAGGTTGGCTCTGAGGACTGCGGGTGTGATAACGCACAGGGTGATGATGATGAGGTTGGAGATCCCACTTACTGTCAACCCACAGTCAGCCAAGAGATGAGGTCAGCAGAGGAGGTGGAGGAAGATGCTAGTGACGACGAGGTCAGGTTGCGCCTTCCTGGACAGAGACGTAGTACTGGAAGCACGTCAACAACTGCATCCTCAAACACAACTCTGCCTCTCACCACAAGTCGTGGTGGCTCTTCAGGTCACATGGGTGCTAAGCCTTGCATAGCCTGGGTATTTTTTCAGATCGATAAAGATGACCCAATTCGTGTTATCTGTAACATTTGTCAGCAAAAGCTAAGTAGAGGCCAAAAAATACATAGTTTGAGTACTTCATGCATGAACCGGCACATGGACATGAAGCATAAGTTGCAGTGGGAAGCTCAGTGTGCTACAATGCGGCCTAGCCGGCCGGGCCAACCACCGTCTGCCATATCTTGTGCATCCGCGGCCTCTTCATCCTCTGTGACTGGGGGGACAGCAGTCACACCTGTTTTGGGGCGCAGACCTGCCACCTCTTTACCCGCAACAGCCAGAGTGATTGGCAGGTCATCATTTTCTTTGGAGGTGGTAACACCAGCTGGTGTTGAGCGCTGTCCGACATCGATAGCACCACCTTTGGATCAAGGCAACCTAACATGTCCGCCTGCATCTTCCTCACAGACCGGCAGTTTGCCGGGGACACCCTTATCAACCCCGTCTAAGCACAATAGCCAGCCCCCGGTCTCTCAGATGTGGACAAGTAAAAGACCATTTCCTCCTAGCCATGAGAAAGCTAAGAGGTTGAATTTCACCATCTGCAAGCTCTTGGCTACACACATGCTGCCTTTCCGCCTGGTGGACACAGAGGATTTTCGAGACCTTATGTCCGTCGCAGTGCCCCAGTAACAGATGCCCAGTCGGCACTACTTCTCAAAAAAAGGTGTGCCTGCGCTCGACCAGCATGTCGCACAGAACATCACCGCTTCTTTGAGAAACTCTGTGTGTGACAGGGTGCATTTCACCACAGACACTTGGGCGAGTAGGCATGGACAGGGGCGCTACATGTCGTTGACTGGGCACTGGGTAACTATGGTGACAGCAGGACAAGGGGCTGCTGTCCAAGTCTTGCCGTCCCCACGAGTTGTGCGTCAATCCTCTTTATGTCAAAGTTCCTCCACTGCTTCTGCCTCCTCAACCTCCTCTCGGTCTTCCACCTGCACCCAAAGCCTGTCTGGTCATGCCACAAGCTTTCTAACTGCGCAGAAGGGATCCTGCACACCTCCTTACTATGCTGGCAGTAGGGCTCAACGTCATCAGGCGGTTTTTACTTTGAAATGTCTGGGAAATGTGAGTCACACAGCTGAGGAGTTGTGGTTAGCTCTGGAGAACCAATTTCATGAATGGTTGTTTCCACTGGACATGAAACCAGGGAAGGCCGTGTGCGACAATGCTGCAAACCTGGATGCGGCCCTTCGCCGGGGCAATGTCACACACGTGCCTTGTATGGCTCACGTGTTGAACCTGGTTGTCCAGCAATTTTTAGCCCACTATCCCAGACTAGATGGCCTTCTGCAGAGGGCACGGTCGCTGTGTGCTCACTTCCGCCGTTCGCATCCCGCAGCTCAGCGACTTACATCTCTACAGAAGTCGTTGGGCCTGCCACTTCACCGGCTAAAATGCGATGTGCCTACCCGGTGGAATTCAACTCTGCACATGTTGCAGCGACTGTGGCAGCACCGACAAGCCCTGGTGCAATATTTTCTGACGTATAGCCTGGGCCGACGACATCCGGAGGTGGGGCAAATCACGCTGGAGGAGTGGTCTCAGATCAGGGACCTATGCACCCTTCTGCACAGTTTTGAAATGGCAACGAAGATGTTTAGTGCTGACGATGCCATTATCAGCATGACTATTCCGGTGATTTACATGCTGGAGCACATGTTAAACAGAATTCGGAGTCAGGTGGTGGCACAAGAGGAGGTGGAGGAAGTAGTGGAGGAGGAGTTGTATGCGGAAGGGCTAACATCTGCAAGGTCCAGACAGTCGGCAGCACCAAGGCAGCAGGCATGTGAGGGTGGGAAAGATGGTTTTACCAGGGCGCATGGTAGCAGCCAAACTGTTGAGGAAGGAGCAGGAGCCGAGGAAGAAGTGGAGGACGAACTGGCGATGGGCATGGAAGACTCATCAGATGAGGGAGACCTTAATCACATTTCTGTTGAGCGAGGTTGGGGGGAGAGGGCAGAGGAAGGAAGCATGATTTTTACCTCGCCACCAACACAACAGGGACTTGGTGCTCCTGGATGCGCAACACACATGAGTGCCTTCTTGCTGCACTACCTGCAACATGACCCTCGAATTGTGAGAATTAGAAATAATCCTGACTACTGGGTTGCCACACTGTTAGATCCCCGGTACAAAAGTAAATTTGCAGAAATTATTCCTGCCATAGAAATGGATGCACGCATGCAGGAGTATCAGCAGAGACTGTTGCAGAATCTTACATGTGCTTTTCCACAAAATACCAGTGGTGCACGTAGTGAATCTCACAGTTCCAACTTGCCAACCGTGGGACCGTCAAGTGTTCAGCACTCAAACCGTAACAGAACCACAGTATCTGCTGGTAACATCAATTTTGCGGAATCATTTCACCACTTTTTTAACCTATCCTTTGCAAGACCACAGGAGACAAGAAGTCTGACACATAGTCAACGCCTAGAGACGATGGTACAGGAGTATCTCCAAGTAAACATTGAAGTCATGACTGTGTCACTGGACCCTTGCTCTTTTTGGGCTTCCAATCTGGATAAATGGCCGGAGCTAGCCACTCACGCCTTGGAGATCTTGTCATGCCCCGCAGCCAGCGTTCTGTCTGAACGTGTGTTCAGTGGTGCTGGTGGTGTGCTGACAGATAAGCGCACGCGGCTCTCCACTGATAATGTAGACAGACTCACGTTCATAAAGATGAACAAATCATGGATCCGAAACGACTTTTCTACCCCTGTGTCATCCTGGGGAGAGTAAAAGCTTGATGATTGGTTAAAATCACCCTACCAACCGTTTTAAGCTTTCAAATTACTTATCATGTTTATCTGTATCTTGACTGGAAAATAATTTGGGCTTTGTAGCAGTGTGCAGCACTGATCCTATTAGCCCATCTATACTAAGCTCCACCAGATTTAAAATTAATAATAATTTGTAGCTGCATCTAGCCCGGAAAATAATTTTGGGGCTCCGAGATGCGCAAGACACATAAGTGCCTTCTTGCTGCACTACCTGCAACATGACCCTCATATTGTCAGAATTCGAAGTAATCATGACTACTGGGTTGCCACACTCTTGGATCCCCCAAACTTTTTGATCAACCTTTTCATTTTAATAAAGACCAAAAAAATGGTCATTTTTGAAATTACAAGCATTAGCAGGTTATTAGAAACTGAAATCAAACAGTTTTCAACTCAAAACTTTATTCTAGGTGATGTTACATTTTCACATAGGACCCCTTGTTCGAAAGGAGCTTCTGAACTCTCTCGTCCATTGAATTTGTCAGGTTTTGGATGGTTTCTGCTTCAATTGTTTTGCTTGAGGACAGAATACCCTCCCAGAGCTGTTGCTTAGATGTGAACTGCCTCCCGCCATCATAGACACTCCTTTTGATGATGCTCCAGAGGTTCTGAATGGGGTAGAGGTCAAGGGAGCATGGGGGTCACACCATAAGTTTGTCCCCTTTTATGCCCATATCAGCCAGAGATGCAGATGTTTTATGTGCAGCATGAGATGGTGCATTATCATGCAAAAAAATGATATTGCTATGAAATACATGGTTCTTCTTCTTGAACCATGGCAGGAAGTGCTGTTTGAGAAAATCCAAATACATTATGGAGTTCATCTTTAGCGCCTTCAGGGATCCTAAAGAGGCCGACAATCTCTCTCCCCATGATTCCAGCCCAAAACATTACTCCACCTCCTCCTTGTTGGCGCTGTAGCCGTGTTTGCGTGGGGTGTCCATCAACCAGCCATCCTCCACTCAATCCATCTGGACCATCGAGCGTTGCACGGCACTCATCCATGAACAAAACAGTTTTGAAATCAGTCTTCATGTAATGTTTGGCCCACTGGAGCCGTTTCTGCTTGTGTGAAGTGGATAGAGGAGGTCGACAGGATGGCATATGCACAGCTGCAAACCTCTGAAGGACCCTGCATCTTGTTGTTCGGGGGACGTTGGTGGCACCAGCAGCTTCAAAAACTTGTCTGCTGCTATGACAAGGCTTTTTTGCCGCTGCTCTTTTAACCTGACGTAATTGCCTGTAGGAAAGAGTCCTCAATTTGCCCTTATCAGCACGCACACGTGTGTACTGTGAATCAGCTACATACTTCTTGATTGCCAAGACACTTCATCCTAATCATCGCACAATGTTGATTGTAGTCATGCCTTGACCTAAACACTGCACAATTTGTTGCTTCTCAGCAGCCGACACATCCTTTTTCTTTCCCATTTTGGCAGAAAATGTAGGCTGCTTAATAATGTGAGACAGCCTTCTTAAGTAGTCTTGCCTTTCATTGGACACACCTGCCAAACTAATTAGCACAGGTGTCTGCAATTGCTTACAGTGATATAAAGAGCCCTGCCACACATCACCATCAATGAGTTTAACTGACAAACAAACAAATTCTTCCCTTATCACTCCTAAACACTTTTTGCATAATAATTTGGAACACAGTGTACATGTGCTTTTCCACAAAACACCAGTGGTTCACGTAGTGAATCTTACAGTTCTAACTTGCCAACTGTGGTCTGTATGGAGTTGTTCAATAAAGGGCCCAAAATTAAGATAACATAGATGGGAGAGGTCTCTATGAATAGGAATTCCTAAGTATTTGATACCCTGTGAGGGCGAGGCAAAGGGAAAGTTGGACTGGATGGAATCCTATATGGATTTGGGGAGGGAGACATCGAGGGCCTCAGACTTCGCTGCATTGATTTTAAAATTTGACCATGTAACAAAGTGATCTATTTCAGCCATAACAGCATGGATGGTTATATGTGATTGAGTGATATATACTAGTACATCATCAGCAAATAGAGAGCACTTGTACTCGGTGCCTCCCACCTCAATCCACCTAATATTGGGGTTATGGCGAATTGATGAGAGCAGGTGCTCCATCACTAGGATGTATAAGAGAGGGGACAGAGGACATCCCTGCCTTGTCCCATAGGTGATTGTGAAAGGTGATGAAAATGTTCTGATGCACCCCCTTGGGCCTTGGGACACCCGGAGCCGGACCCTTTTTGGTGGATGCTGGTGGTTGTAGTCTTCGTGGCGGCGACCCGGTTCCGTGGCTCAGGGTGGTCAAACCAGTGACGGAACTATTTATGTGGTTTTGATGTTTAAATGTCCGACTACACCACCCGTGGATTGCGGTCAGAGTGAACCGCCGCTGCAGGGCAGACCGCTGAGGCTGGTGTTGTGGGTGCAGCAGAGTGTAGCATAACTCCCCATGGGAGGAGTATAGCCTCAGGGCAGTGTATGCGGAGGATGGGGGTGATGGTGCAGGGCAGCAGCAGTAACGACACGGAGTCAGTGATGCAGTCCAGGGCCTTTACTCACAGTTCTTATTATCCAGACCACGTCTGCAGGTAACGGCTGCCCACGTCGTACTGTGCTCACCAGGTGAGGGGCTCAGACAACTCCCAGATAACTTTGGAGCGCTTCACAGGACCCCCTTTGTGTGTCCTTTGTCTGGCCTTTCTTACCAACCCTTCTGTCCGGCTGCCTCGGGCCTCCTCTTGGTAAACTTGGCGCCAGTTTCCCTGACCCTATGTGCTGCCCTCCTAGCGGGTGTAGCGAGGGGCTGCGCCACATAAAATGTCACAGCCTCCGGTTTCTAGCTGAGGGTCGTTTCCTGCCTCCACTAGTTTCGGGGACCGGTCTCCCCCTTTGGCCTGACCCCTCCATGCAGGTGGATTCGGGCATGCGGTGGCGACTCGCCCGTCCGCACCCCTGGGATCCCTTCGTTCCTCGTTCCTGGTGCCTTCTCTGCTCCTCTTCCTTCCTTCTCCCTCTTCCAGGCCTGGGCCTCTGTTACTAGGCCCGCCTCCAGAGCAGAGCTCATGCAGAGCCCCTGCTCCCTGCCACTTCTGCTCAGACTTCTCTGCACTGAACTAATATGGTGCCCACCTTTTATACTCCCTTCTCAATGCACCCAGGAACTGCTTCCTCCCTGTTCCTGCACTACAGGGTTCCCCTTCCTCAGTGTTCCCTCCCCCCACTCCAGCCAGGGACAGGGACTGTCGTGCCCATCTTAGAGACATATTGGTCGCCCTGCCCCATGGCAATGTGGTGTAATGCATGCAGGTGTCAGGTCCTGATCCACACTCCATCCTTACCTGAGAGTGAGATATCACACCTCTGGGTGAGGTGCAATACCTCTGTAGCAACCGAGCCCTCAGGGTGCTACAGTTCCATTTATCTTCAGCCTAGGTGACGTATTGCGATACAGGGCCGTGATTTTGGCTATAAAAGGGTCCCCTAGACCTCTACCCCAAGCTTTTTAAGAGAATCATATATGGCGTGCCAGGAGACTCTATGGAATGCTTTCTCAGCATCCAACGAGAGTATCTAATTACAAATTTTTAACTGCATCTAGCCCAGGAAATACTTTGTGCCTAGTAGCAGTGTCTGCTAGTCAGCGGATTATCCCAGCTGTTAAGCAAGCTACACCACCTGTAGTTTGGACACTTAATTTTTTCAAAGGAAATGCTTCGGGGCCACGGGATACTCAGTGAAGAGCAACAGGAGGCACCCCAAGGCATAGGGGCTGGGACTGGCAGTAGGATGCCTTGCGGTGGACAGCCGAGCTCGATCCTTATAAAAGCTTTTTAACTGCAGCAGCTTTAGTGGACGCTACTGGAGCTGGAATTACGCGGCTGTTGGCATGAGACTTGCCCTCCAATAGATCCTTGTAAATGGATTTAAAGTGTATTCATTCAAATTAGAGAGACAATTTCAATTAAAAAGCTTAGAGCTGCCTCCACCACAGGGGGGCTCGCTCGACCCACCAGCGGACAGGCACCACTATTGGGAGAGGGGGGCTGGCCGTCAGGGTTCACCGCGGCTCTGGCACAAACCCGGCGACACGGAGGTGGCACGGGCAGAAGCGGACTGAACGTGTCGGCTTCTCACTTTTTGGATTTTAGAAGGGCATGACATGCCTATATCTGTGTCTCCCCCTCCTTTTACTCCTCCACCTCTTTTCTTTTCTCATGACTATATGTACTTGTCACTTTTCCATGTGTTAGTTGTGTCTTCTGAGCAGTTTGTCAGCTTTTGGACACCTTTGAAGGTGTTTTCTATGTGTTTCTATGTGTTTTTGTTTGCCTGCCATTGGTTTTAACGGTGTTCGAAGGTGTTCGACGAACAGTTCGACGAACAGTTCGGCGAACACACGGGTGTTCGACGAACCGAACCGAACTCGAACACTACGGGGGTGGCTCAACACTACATGGAACATCGCTTTAAAGGGAATGTGTCAACCCCCTGGATGATATAAGACCTCTACTATGGCCATACAGGGTATTGAAAAGTAAATCTATACTTAACTGTATGGCCCATAGTAGAGGTCTGATTGCAGAGAAATCTGGTTTTATAATGTCTTTTTTCCAGAGGCTTGGCCACTCGTACAAATTATGTTATCACGCTCACAGGGGCATGATAATATGGAACGAGGGCTTACTTGTCAAAGCCCCATTGAATAGTCAAAGTCCCCATTAGAAAAGGGAAAGTGGAGGTTTTAAATGCTTTTTTAAAACATGTATTTAACCGAATTATGTCTCACAGAGCTGGTTAGGGAGGAGGTTTTATCACACATGGCTGAATACTGCTGGTTTAGATGGCATGGGGGACCTGACAGGTTTCCTTTAGGCTAAGTGCCCATGATGCAGAAATGCTGCAGATTTTTTCTGCATCTCCCTGGCAGGAAAAACTCATGCGGATTGTACATGCATTTTTCCTGCCAGGGACAAGCGGAAGTGAAGCGTTCTTCACATGCATTTCTACATGCGGGTTGTCAAGCGCTTTTCAAGCGATTTTAGCATCACTTGGAAAGTGCTTGACAACTTGGTCACACTATATAAATCCATGCAACCGGCATGAATTTATATAGTGTGACCAAGTTAATAGTTAAATAGATTAAAAATAGTAAAAAAAAAAAAAAAGAAAACATTATACTCACCGCAGGGTAGCCAGGACGCATCGTACAGGAGACCGGGGGACATCAGAAGGTAAGTATAATGTATATTTTTTATTTTAAATTCTTTTTTTTTACAGGTACTATGGTACCTGGGTCTAGATGAGAGTCTCATCTTCTCCAGACCCGGGTACCATCCGCACATTGAATCGCTTAATATCCGCATGTGCACATGTAGTCGTGCGGATATTAAGAGATTCAATGCAAGTCAATGGTGGCAATTACTCTGCAAGTCCGCAAAATTAATGGACATGCTGCAGATTTTTCCCAATTATAATCCACAGCGGAAATTTCCACAGTGTGTGCACAGCACATGCGGATTATCATTGGGGACCATAGGGCACGTATTACCAAGTGTTTTTTAAGCGTTTTCGCTGCGTAAATTCCTCAGCAAAATCGCTTGAAAAACGCATAGTGGGCACGCAGCCTTATTCACAAAATCATTTCTGCACAAAAATACACAGCAGAAAAAAAGTGTTTATAGCATGTGGTGACCTGGCCTAACAAGGTGACACAATCATAATTATGCCCTATTCACATGTACTATTTTCATACACATAGTGCATCAATTTTTGTTTTTTTTGCAGGTAGAACAAATACTATTTATGGCTATATACACTTTTTCATATGTCCAGAGGTATGACTGAGCTTGGTCTGATTTGTGGACCAAACTCGCCAACTCTATAAAGTCTGCATTTCAAATTGACAGCACATGGATGATATCAGTGTTTTATCCATATGCTGATCATTTCACACACAGACATGTCCATTTCACATACAATCTTACTTATTTGATAAAGTAAGATTCATCACATCCAGCTTATAAACTTACAGTGCTGACCTGTAGGAAGGCAAAAAAAGCTCTAAGGCTATGTTTCCACTCTGAATTTTTGGTGAGTTTTTCATGCTGCGTAGTTTCAAAAAAATGCAGGTAACCTATGTACTTAATCGGTGCAGAAATTGCGCTACATCAAAAACTCACCAAAAGCTCATCATGGGAATGTAGCCATAGCCTAGTTTGGTACACAAAAAAATAATGATATTTAAATCATTTTTATTGTGTTTTGATGTATTTTTTATAAGATGCTATACTGAAGTTGATAGGTGAATACACTCTGCATACAATACATTATCATTTGGCTCATTTGGATGTTTGCAAAATATATATTGTAATATATTCTGAGGATAGTGCTTTTTTTCAAAAGTTTTTATCAGAGGATTTGAGAAATGCCAGAAATTAACACATATACACAATGACAGTAAATGAAAAAGTTCCTTTCAATGGCAGTTTTATACAATATTTTACTAATCTTTACCATACATAACCTACTATTTATTTCCATTAACCGTTTCACAACATGTGAAGTACATGGCACATGGTGTGCCTCTCCCTTTGGCGCTGGCTCCGGCGATGAGCCCGCACATTTCCGGGGACATGACAGCTGATCTAATGAGCTGTCATGTGCCCCTAACAGCCGCGGGTGGTATCATGATCCACCCACAGCTATTAACATGTTAAATGCCGCTGTCAAACTCTGGCAACAGCATTAAGCATGGCCTCGGCGGAAGGACATCACTAGTCTCGTCCATCGGAGCCCGTGTCACATGACCGATAGGTTTGCATGACAACCCGGGGTCTGCAGGAGACCCCTGCGGTTTTCAATGCCAGGATGCTATGAGCGCCAACCAGTGGTCAGCGCTCATAGCAAGTGACAATTTCTGCTACACACAGGTGATCTGATGATTGCAGCTTCTAGTCTCCCATGGAGACTATTGAATCATGTAAAAAGTAAAAAATATATTTTTAGAAATATAAAATATATATATATAAACGTTTAAATAAACTAAAGTTCTGTACATTGCACCTATAGAAACCCAGTGTTGTGGCCCAATTTGATTATGTTCTATTGATAATTACTTTCTATGATATAGGCATGAGTCAGTTTTTACATAACTAAGCCCCATTTACATGTTTGTGTTTTATGTAGTTCATTTTTTTTTCATATAGAACATGCACCCATTATTGTCTATGGGGATGTTCACGTGTCTGTTTTTTGAGGACTGGTTGTCCATGTTAAAGCAGAAACACGTCTGATTTTGTCCTATTTTAATTAAAGTGAATTGTTCCATGAAGAAAAACAGACAGCAGACTGATGCCATCAGTGTTGTATTCTATTGCGTCTTTTTTATGCTCTATGGCTAAGTTCACACAAGTAAATCATAGTGAATAGAAAATTGTCAGAATTTCATTCAGAAAATGGAGTCGTTTTTCATCAATATTGTCATTCGTATGCAATCTGTGTGCCATCCATGTCTTCATTTTCTACATCCGTGTGACATCCGTGTCAATTTTTTACGTCGTTTTTTATGCATCAACATTTTAAAATATACGTGATGAAATACAGTTTCCTAGGTTAATAATGGCAATATATCCATAAAAATAGGATGCTGCACAGATGATCTGTGTGGGATTCATTTTTTTTGCGCACCCATACATTTGCTTAGTTTAGTCTCACCTGACATATGGAAGAATGTAATGCATTTTCTTCACGCACAGATTCGGTCTATGAAATAAACGTTCATCTGAACAGCACGATTGAACAAAAGTGGTCTTAGTGCTGCCTAAATAATGTCAGATTTTTCTCAGCCCTCTGACCAAAAATACTGTTCACGTGTAAGACAAATTTGGAAACTTTGTCTCTTTTTTGGCTTTTATTTGAATACAAGAAACATCATTGCCAAGCAAATGATAGAAAAGGATTTTAGAATTAAAATCAGATAAAACACAAAAAGATTGTTCTGTTTTTCTTGTATGACAAAACAAATCAGAATGAGCACTTATACAAAATTTTCCGGTCCCAGCATTCAAAGTTTAAATAATGGTATCAAAGGGGTTAGGTTTTTTCTTGTGGAGAGTGACAAGCCAGGTCTAGCATACCGGTAGGAGGAGACTTACACGCCTTGCATGCTCCTCTGGGAAGTTAAATATGCAAATTATCTCTTCATAGAGGAAGAGGATTTGAACTCTAGTGCAACCTATAGGAAGTAGCAATCATATAAGTCAATATCGACTCTTTAATGAGCTTTGAAATATGACTTAGAATAAAAGCCAAACCAGAATCCCAATATGCAGACACAGTGTTTTGGGGTATTACCCCTCGTCAGTACAAAGTATGAGATATGATTTGGCTAGGTGAGAGGCTAGGACTGGAATGGATTCTGGTTTGGCTTTTAGCCCAAGTCATATTGCAAGGCTCGTTAAAGGATCAATATTGACTTGTAGTTTTGCTAATTCCAATAGATGGCACTAGAGTTCAAATCCTCTTCCTCTTTGGACAGACAAATTGCATATGAAGTTTAAATAACGATGATGTACAATACAAAATTATATTGCGGTACCGTATTAGCCAGAAAAATCGATGTAAATACTTTCGTGCCAAAAAATGCCAAAAGTATTCTTGGAGTGATACCTTTATTGGCTAACCAGAAAAAAATATGTTTGCAAATTTTCAAAGCACAGAGACTCCTTCTTCAGGCAGGATTACAAATGAATTGATAAGACAAAACACAACAAATTGTTATGTCTCCCAGTACAAAGTACCTTTGAAAATTCTAGAAACACATTATTCTTGGCACTAACCAGGTTTTTCTACAACTTAGCATCTTAAAGAAGCTGGTGAGTGTCATAGTGATATCATGCCCTGAGGTACCTGCCAACTTGATTACTATGATATCTACATACATACCTGCACATCGTAATAGAGTGATATCATCATTCTACTGCATGGTAAATTAAAATCATGCCAAACTAAAAATAAAATCTTTTGTTAATACTTGTATTTATGGTACCTCATCCACTATTGCTTTTGGTGACCATGGGATTGCCAAGAGACCGTTCACATAAAAGAGTTGTAAACTAGATCCTTCTTTGAGGAAATTGTTCTTATAGAACTGTCAGCTCCAAAATAAAGAAAAAAATGTAGTGAAGAATGAAGAATAAAAAGCAAACAAACCCAAATAATCTCCACAGCAATCTAACTTGCCATGTTATTTATCAAAATAAATTTCATATGAAGACAGATTTAATAAATTGCTGAAACGCCTAAACAAAAGTTTTTTGTTTTTAACATTTTGGATCTTGTGGGCTCTTTTTTTTCCAAAAATGCAGCATGGTCTAGCTATGGAGTTGATGTGGTGTCTTTTAATGGGTTTGTGCTTGATTAAAAAAGAAGCTCCAAAGAAATGTGCGTATGAGGCCTCATTCAGACGTCCATGTTGCACGTACATATTGTATCGTTTTTCATGGATACAACACATATCCATTATAATCTTTAGTAGTGTTGAGCCACCCCCGTAGTGTTCGGGTTCGAACACCGGTATGTTCGCCGAACTGTTTGTCGAACTGTTCGTCGAACACCGTTAAAACCTATGGCAGGCAAACAAAAACACATAGAAACACATAGAAAACACCTTCAAAGGAGTCCAAAATCTGACAAACTGCTCAGAAGACACAACTAACACATGGAAAAGTGACAAGTAAATATAGTCATGCAAAAAGAAAGAGGTGGAGGAGTAAAAGGAGGGGGAGACACAGATATAGGCATGTCATGCCCTTCTAAAACCAAAAAAGTGAGAAGCTGACACGGCCAGTCCGTTCCTGCCCGTGCGACCTCCGTGTCGCCAGGTTTGTGCCAGAGCTGCGGTGGACCCTGACGGCCAGCCCTCCTCTCCCAATACTGGTGCCTGTCCGCTGGTGGGTCGAGCCCCCCCTCGGTGGAGGCAGGTCTAATCTCTGTAATTTAAATTGTCTCTCTAATTTGAATGAGTACACTTTAAATCCTTTTACAAGGATCTATTGGAAGTCTGATGCCAGCAGCCACGGTAATTCCAGCTCCAGTAGCGTCCACTAAAGCTGCTGCAGTTAAAAAGCTTTTATAAGGATCGAGCTTGGCGGTCCACCGCAAGGCATTCTACCACCAGTCCCAGCCCCTGTGCCTTGGGGTGCCTCCCCTGATGCTCTTCACTGAGTGTCCTGGGGGCCCGAAGCATTTCCTTTGAAAAAATTAAGTGTCCAAACTACAGGTGGTGCAGCTTGCTTAACAGCTGGGATAATCCGCTGACTAGCAGACACTGCTACTAGGCCCAAAGTATTGCC
Source organism: Phyllobates terribilis (assembly GCF_046119375.1). Taxonomy (NCBI): domain Eukaryota; kingdom Metazoa; phylum Chordata; class Amphibia; order Anura; family Dendrobatidae; genus Phyllobates; species Phyllobates terribilis. The sequence goes on along the minus strand of NW_027362763.1, from coordinate 298,645,165 downwards.
TGGGCTAGATGCAGTTAAAAATTTGTAATTAGATCTACAGGCAGTGGCTACTCCGCTGACTAGCAGACACTGAAGCTTTGCAGCAGACCTCTGATTTCCAGGCTATAGTATGAGTAAACAGCTCTTCAGACTCAACCATCTGTGTAACCCCAAGCCATAGTGTATGTACTTTCTTACCGTTAAAAGGGGGGGTAGAGACCCGACCCACCTGGAATTGACGATGCCAACATCATGTAAAACACAGCAAGGGGATTCCAAAAAGAGTCTCCATTTTTTTCCTAAAATTGTGGCACAGACACCACTTAAGTGGCATCAATTGTCCCAGAGTTGCTTAAAATGGTTGGTGAGGTGATTTTCCAAAATCCTAAAGCTTTTAGTCTCCCCAGGATGACACAGGTGTGGCAGATGGTGGTTGGACCGGCCCGCTAGGCCGCATTGTAGCACATTGAGCTTCGCACTGCAACTTATGCTTTATATCCATGTGACGGTTCAAGCATAAAGTACTCAAACTATTGTTTTTTTGGCCTCTACTTAGCTTTTGGTGACAAATGTTACAGATAACATGAGTTGGGTCATCCTTAGACATCTCAAAAAATGCCCAGGCTATGAAAGGTTTAGAGCGCATGAGACTCTGCTACTAACAATGCTATCAAATGATTGGCTGGGTTAGATGCAGTAAAAGATTCTTATTAGATACACAGGCAGTGCAGCTTGCTTCGCAGCTGGGCTACTACACCCATAGTATTGGTAAACCCTATACTAAATAAGGAAGGATTCACTGACTGTGGTGGCCCCTCCGCGGGCCGTGGCGATTGGTCATCCACTTTCGCTGCCCCTTACTCAACGAATTCACAAACATCTCCCGTCGGTTTGGAGTCAAATTATGCCCAACCAAAAACATAGGCCCCACAACAAAGATATCATTCTTAGGCATCGAAATCGACACCACAGCAAGGCTGTTCCGCCTCCCATGGGAAAAAATACCAAAACATTACACCTGATCTAGGTTTTTTGCGCAGTATGGAAAGTGACACTACAGCAGATGCAAGTATTACTAGGTCTCCTCGTGTTTGCGAGCCGGGTGATGCCAGTCGGAAGGGTTTTTTCACTTCATTTATCGCCCACAACAAAAGGGGCATCTAAACTGAGTCATACTATCAGAATCAGCAGGCAGCTACGGGCGGACTTAGAGGTGTGGAATACCTTCTTATAACCATTCAACGGTCACACGTTATTTATGTCAGCAGAACAGTCCAACATTGAACTAAGATTATTCACTGGGGCGGCAGAATCAGGCTGATATGCAGCGATACTAAATAACCAATGGTAAACAAGCTTATGGCCTCCGTATTGGGCAGAACAAGTGCTGACAAAAAAACACACAGTCCTGGAACTTTTTCCAATAGTGGTAGCAATAGAAATATGGGGCGCACGCCTGGCTAACAAAAATATATGCTTCATTACAAAAAACACCAGCCTAGCGCACTTCATTAATAAGATGGCATCATCGTCTCTCCCAGTGCTAGGCCTACTATGCCGGCTAGCATTCCTGTGCCTAAAACACAATGTATGGGTCCGCGCTAGCCACGATGCTGAGGGATCTAACGCTGCTGCTAAAGCTTTATCACAATTCAATTGGCAGATTTTCACAGAGCTCCTCCCCAACACCCACCCATTGGGCAACAGTTTCCCAGCCTCCCTATGGTATCTAGTGGCGAATAGTTGAAGCCATTAATCAGAGCGTCAGTTGCCCCGTCGATGTGGCAAGCATACTGGAAGGCATGGGAAGAGTGGACACGACTAGTAGCAGGCAGACGGGTTGACCAATGTGAACAAGCCAGATTACAAGTCACCATAGAATTTCTCCACCAGCTAATGATGAGGGGCATATCAGGGGCGTCAGCGCAGCGGTGGCTGACCGGAGTAGCATTTCACTTCCAACTACTGAATTGGGGAGATGTGACAAAGAGATTCATCATCAGACAATCCATAAAAGGGTGGAAAAGGGGCCAGTCAAGTCAGGACTGTAGACGTCCCGTCTCGTGTCACTAAAACTGATTTCTCACATCATATCCCTAACACCATTAACATGAAACTCACAATTCGAAGCAAACCTACTGTCTACTGCATTTGCGATCGCCTTCTTCGGGGCGCTATGCATAAGCGAATTAGTCCCTCAATCCAAAATTACCACCAGTGGAGGCTTATTACACCAGGACGTAGTCATAGCCAATAAAGCAATACGTTTACGCATATGCAAATCGAAAACGGTTCCAGCGGGCAGGGGCGCTTGGGTACTTCTACAACCCACAAACGGTATGCTGAGTCGGGTAACAATAGTAAAAACATATATAAACATCAGATCACAAAGTAATTTCTTCTTATCACACATTGATGGAACGCCATTAGCAAGATACCAGTTCCAAGCTATATTTAATAAATGCCTAACATCGGCAGGGAACCACCCCAAAGATTATGGGACACACTTATTCCGCATAGGCGCGGCCATGGAAGCAGCAAGAGCAGGACTGTCAGAAAAGGAAGTTCACAGGATAGGGAGATGGCGATCCACGTGTTTGGCGAGATACATAAGACCGGACTTGTTATCCTAACGTGGTTTGTTTCTTTTACGGGTGATGCTAAGCCAACAGTGTGGGTGATAGGCCACTCGTATATATATTGTGCATAAAAAAGGGTGAAAGTCTGCCCAGGCGGGAGGAAATTTGAGTTTCATAACACATATTTCAACTGTAGAGGTATTAGAGGCCTGCAATGGCCACAGGTACTAATGGAGGTAATCAAGGTAGGGAGAGAGGCAAGAGGTCCGGTCATCTTAGTTATACAGGCCGGGAGAAACGACATATGTTATCACAAGAGCGCAAAACTAATGGCAATAATGAAACTAGACACTGAGCGCTTCAGAGAATTTTTCACAAAAATAACTATAGTATGGTCAGAGATTGTGCCGAGAGTGGTATGTCAAGGTGCCTGAGACATCACGGCCATTCAACGGACAAAGCGGCTAATAAATATTTGGATGGCGGTGATACCACACCGACAGCTGGAAGGAGATAAAGCAGGCCTCATACAGCCCGACAGTGTTCACTTAATGGATATTGGACTGGACATATTCCTGTCAGGACTCCAGGACGGAGTGGAACAAGCGTTAAGAGTGATGGATGGGGTTCAGAGTCCTGCATACGAGTACGTAGGATCCTCTGTGGCCTGGAAATAGAAAGGACATGTTGGAGAGTTACACTTGTTGGCCAACTTGCCGGTGTGGAGACACAGGGCATGCTGCAATAAGCTGAATTATTTTAGAAATAAAATGTCTTTCTAATGTCATGAGTATGAACAGTTAATAAAGCTGTGACCGATCCTCACCCATCTAGTTGTAAGAGTTACATGATTGTATTGCCAATGAAAGGGGGGCGTTAAGGGGGCTGAGCGTCTGGGTTTGGTTGGGGGTCCCCACAGTCTGCCTAGACTTAAAAATTATTATTAGATACACAGGTGGTGCAGCTTGCTTCACAGCTGGGCTACTACGCAAACTAGCAGACACTGAAGCTTTGGAGCAGACCTCTGAGTAAACAACTCTTCAGACTCAAACATCTGTGTTACCCCAAGCCATAGTGTATGTAGTTTCTTATGGTTAAAAGGGGGGGGGACCCCACCCGGGGGACCCCCCACCCACCTGTAATTGACGATGCCAACGTCAAGTAAAACACAGCACGGGGACTCCAAAAAGAGTCTCCATTTTTTCCAAAAATTTGTGGCACAGACACCACTTAAGTGGCATCAATTGCCCCAGAGTTGCTTAAAATGGTTGGTGATGTGATTTTAACAAATCCTCAAGCTTTTACTCTCCCCAGGATGACACAGGGGTAGAAAAGTCCTTGCGGATCCATGATTTGTTCATCTTTATGAGCGTGAGTCTGTCTACATTCCCAGTGGACAGCCGCTTGCGCTTATCTGTCAGCACACCACCAGCAGCGCTGAACACACGTTCAGAGAGAATGCTGGCTGCGGGTCACGACAAGATCTCCAAGGCGTGAGTGGCGAGCTCAGGCCATTTTTCCAGATTGGAAGACCAAAATGAGCAAGAGTCCAGTGACACAGTCATGGCTTCGATGTTCACTTGGAGATACTCCTGTACCATCGTCTCTAGGCGTTGACTATGTGTCAGACTTCTTGTCTCCTGTGGCCTTGCAAAGGATGGGCTAAAAAAGTGGTGAAATGATTGCACAAAATTGCTGTTACCAGCAGATACTGTGTTTCCGTTACGGTTTGAGTGCTGAAGACTCGACTGTCCCACGGTTGGCAAGTTAGAACTGTGAGATTCACTACGTGCACCACTGGTGTTTTGTGGAAAAGCACATGTAAGATTCTGCAACAGTCTCTGCTGATACTCCTGCATGCGTGAATCCCTTTCTATGGCAGGAATTATTTCTGCAAATATACTTTTGTACCAGGGATCTAAGAGTGTGGCAACCCATGAGTCAGGATTACTTCGAATTCTGACAATCCGAGGGTCATGTTGCAGGTAGTGCAGCAAGAAGGCACACATGTGTCTTGCCATCCAGGAGCACCAAGTCCCTGTTGTGTTGGTGGTGAGGTAAGAATCATGCTTCCTTCCTCTGCCCTCTCCCCCCAACCTCGCTCAACAGAAATGTGATCAAGGTCTCCCTCATCTGTTGAGTCTTCCATGCCCATCGCCAGTTCGTCCTCCACTTCTTCCTCGGCTCCTGCTCCTTCCTCAACAGTTTGGCTGCTACCATGCGCCCTGGGCAATCCCTCTCCCCATACCTCCCATGCCTGCCGCCTTGGTGCTGCCGACTGTCTGGACCTTGCAGATGTTAGCCCTTCCGCATACAACTCCTCCTCCTTTTCTTCCTCCAACTCCTCTTGTCCCACCACCTGACTCCGAATTCTGTTTAATGTGTGCTCCAGCATGTAAATCAACGGAATAGTCATGTTGATAATGGCATCGTCAGCACTAAACATCTTCGTCGCCATTTCAAAACTGTGCAGAAGGATGCATAGATCCCTGATCTGAGACCACTCCTCCAGCGTGATTTGCCCCACCTCTGGATCTCGTTGGCCAAGGCTATACGTCACAGCGTATTGCACCAGAGCTTGTCGGTGCTGCCACAGTCGCTGCAACATGTGCAGAGTTGAATTCCACCGTGTCGGCACATCGCATTTCAGCTGGTGAAGTGGCAGGCCCAACGACTTCTGTAGAGAAGTGTGTCGCTGAGCTGCGGGATGCGAACGGCCGAAGTGAGCACACAGCAACCGTGCCCTCTGCAGAAGGCCATCTAGTCCGGGATATTGGGCTAAAAATTGCTGGACAACCAGCTTCAACACGTGAGCCATACAAGGCACGTGTGTGACATTGCCCCGGCGAAGGGCCGCATCCAGGTTTGCAGCATAGTCGCACACGGCCTTCCCTGGTTGCAGTTCCAGTGGAGACAACCATTCATGAAATTGGTTCTCCAGAGCTGACCACAACTCCTCAGCTGTGTGACTCACATTTCCCAGACATTTCAAAGTAAAAACCGCCTGATGACTTTAAGCCCTGCTGCCAGCATAGTAAGGAGGTGTGCAGGATTCCTTTTGCGCAGTTAGAAAGCGGGTGGCATTACCAGACAGGCTTTGGGTGCAGGTGGAGGACCGAGAGGAGGTTTAGGAGGCAGAAGCAGTGGAGGAACTTCGAGATAAAGAGGATTGATGCACAACTCGTGGGGACGGCAAGACTTGGACAGCAGCCCCTTGTCCTGCTGTCACCATAGTTACCCAGTGCCCAGTCAGCGACATGTAACGCCCCTGTCCATGCCTACTCGTCCAAGTGTCTGTGGTGAAATGCACCCTGTCACACACAGAGTTTCTCAAAGAAGCGGTGATGTTGTGTGCGACATGCTGGTGGAGCACAGGCACACCATTCTTTGAGAAGTAGTTCTGACTGGGCATCTGGTACTGGGGCACTGTGACGGACATAAGGTCTCGAAAATCCTCTGTGTCCACCAGGCGGAAAGGCAGCATTTCTGTAGCCAAGAGCTTGCAGATGGTGAAATTCAACCTCTTAGCTTTCTCATGGCTAGGAGGAAATGGTCTTTTACTTGTCCACATCTGAGGGACCGAGGGCTGGCTGTTTTGCTTAGACGGGGTTGAGAAGGGTGTCCCTGACAAACTGCCGGTCTGTGAGGAAGATGCAGGCAGAAAACTTAGGTTGCCTTCATCCAAAGGTGGTGCTCTCGATGTCAGAGAGCGCTCAACACCAGCTGGTGTTTCCACTTCCAAATGAAATGATGACCTGCCAATCACACTGGCTGTTGCGGGTAAAGAGGTGGCAGGTCTGCATCCAAAACATGTGTGACTGCTGTCCCTCCAGTCACAGAGGATGAAGAGGCCGCGGATGCACAAGATGGGACAGACGGTGGTTGACCCGGCCCGCTAGGCTGCATTGTAGCACAGTGAGCTTCTTACTGCAACTTATGCTTCATATCCATGTAACGGATCATGCATGAAGTACTCAAACTATCGATTTTTTGGCCTCTACTTAGCTTTTGGTGACAAATGCTACAGATAACAAGAGTTGGGTCATCCTAATCGATCTGAAAAAATGCCCAGGCTATGCAAGGCTTAGAGCCCATGTGACCTGAAGAGCCACATCGACTTGTGGTCAGAGGCACAGTTGTGTTTGAGGATGCAGTTGTTGACGTGCTTCCAGTACTACGTCTCTGTCCAGGAAGGCGCAACCTAACCTCGTCGTCACTAGCATCCTCCTCCACCTCCTCTGCTGACCTCATCGACTGGCTGACTGTGGGTTGACAGTAAGTGGGATCTCCAACCTCGTCATCATCACCCTGTGTGTTCTCACACCCGTCGTCCTCAGAGCCAACCTCTTCCTGCCCTGACCGAAAAGTCAAGTTGTCGCTCCAATCAGGTATTTGAGTCTCATCATCATTTTCATCATTGTCTCCACCAACAGGAGTTACAGTTTGGGAACGAGGGTCTACATTATGCTCAGAACCTTCTTCATCTGGTCCTGGATCCGACTCATAAAGATTCTGGGCATCAGTGCAGATCATTTCCTCGTCTGGATTCACCGAAGCTCTGGAGCAGACCTCTGATTCCCAGGCTACAGTATGAGTAAACAGCTCTGCAGACTCAACCATCTGTGCTACCCCATACTCAGTCAGGCAGCTGGAGACTTGGGAGCCGTGAGGAAGCAAGTGCGATTGGGGTGACACCTCTGAGGACTGGAGTATTTGTGATGTTGAAGTTGAGGTGGAGGAGAGCCTACTTAAAGGAGCACTTGATATCCGTTGATGCACCTGCTGTTTTTGTGCCTCATCTGGAATTTGTAGAGATGGGTGTGGCCATAACAAAGGGATCTTATCACATAGTCCACGAAAAGAAGTAGACATCTTAATTTGGCTGGAAGATGGTCTTTCTTCTGCAGATGTTACTGTTGCTTTAAAACCTACCCCACGGACACAACCTTTTTTTCCATTCCCAACATGCCTATTCCCTTTCCACCAGCAGCAGGCCTTTTGCCACTCCTTTTGGTGGTTAACTAATTGACAACTCTGGAGTTGTTTGCACAAAAAAACGATGGATGGAAACCAAGCAGAGCTGAGTGGCCTAACTGTGGTACTAGCCCAAAAGCTTTGGCTGGGTTAGAAGCAGTAAAAATTTTTCATTACATACACAGGTGGTGGAGCCTAATACAATGAGTACCACACACTGCTACTATGCCCAAAATTATTTTCCGGGCTAGATGCAGCTAAAAATTATTATTAATTTCAAAGCTGGTGGAGCTTGGTATAGATGGCCTAATACAATGAGTACCACACACTGCTACTATGCCCAAAATTATTTTCCGGGCTAGATGCAGCTAAAAATTATTATTAATTTCAAAGCTGGTGGAGCTTGGTATAGATGGCCTAATACAATGAGTACCACACACTGCTACTATGCCCAAAATTATTTTCCGGGCTAGATGAAGCTAAAAATTATTATTAATTTCAAAGCTGGTGGAGCTTGGTATAGATGGCCTAATACAATGAGTACCACACACTGCTGTTATGCCCAAAATTATTTTCCGGGCTAGATGCAGCTAAATATTATTATTAATTTCAAAGCTGGTAGAGCTTGGTATAGATGGCCTAATACAATGAGTACCACACACTGCTACTATGCCCAAAATTATTTTCCTGGCTAGATGCAGCTAAAATTATTATTAATTTCAAAGCTGGTGGAGCTTGGTATAGATGGCCTAATACAATGAGTACCACACACTGTTACTATGACCAAAATTATTTTCCGGGCTAGATGCAGCTAAAAATTATTATTATTTCAAAGCTGGTGGAGCTTGGTATAGATGGCCTAATACAATGAGTACCACACACTGCTACTATGCCCAAAATTATTTTCTGGGCTAGATGCAGCTAAAAATTATTATTAATTTCAAAGCTGGTGGAGCTTGGAATAGATGGCCTAATACAATGAGTACCACACACTGCTACTATGCCCCAAATTATTTTCCGGGCTAGATGCAGCTAAAAATTATTATTGATTTCAAAGCTGGTGGAGCTTAGCATAAATGGCCTAATAGATTGGGTACCACACACTGCTACAGGCCCAATATTATTTTCTGGGCTTGATGCAGCTAAAAATTATTATTACATTCAAAGCTGGTGGAGCTTAGTATAGATGGCCTAATAGAATGAGTACCACACACTGCTACAGGCCCAAAATTATTTTCTGGGCTAGATGCAGCTAAAAATTATTATTAACTTCAAAGATGGTGGAGCTTGGTATAGATGGCCTAATACAATGAGTAACACACACTTCTACTATGCCCAAAAGGTTTTACTTGGCTAGGTGCAGTAAAAAATTCGTATTACATACACAGGTTGTGTAGCTTGCAACACAGATAGGCTACTCCACTGACTAACACACACTGCAAGAAGCCCAAAAGGATTTGCTTAGCTAGATTTAGCCAAATGCTGTGAAAAACACTTGCACAGCACTAAAACAGACCTGCCAGGCAAAAAGTCCTAGGAAGTGATGTAACCTAGCCCTCAAAAGGGCTGCAATTACAAATAGTCCCTACTCCCAACCTATCTGTCTATTTAAGAGCAAATTCGCTTGCAATTCACACAGTTAGAAAGTATAGCGCCCACAGCAGCAGCGGTGCCGTCTAACACTCAGCTGCAGCAGTGAGAAAATGGTGGCGACGAGGAAAATGGCTGGGTCTTATAGGGCAAGGACATATGACATACACAGCCAATGACACATGCCCTTGCTTGTGTTAAAAAAAGCACTTCACTGCGTGTGTGCGCTGCTGATAGGCTGACAGAATGCACCTCCCCACTGTAAATGCAGGAAAGAAAAAAATATGGAGATCTTCATTATTTCTGCAGAGATCCATCCCCTGCCCCTCCCCCCGCCCACTGTACACTCAAACTGTGTATTAACATTGATTAACAGCATTACTGTGAAAAAAATCAAGTTACGAGTCGAACACAGTTCATCTCTAATCTTTAGTGCTACTCACATGTCTGTGCTTTTTTCACGGACCATATGTCCATGCAAAACACACAGAGACATGTCTGTTTTTTCCGGCAACGCGGATGCAAAAGTGTCAATGAAAAACAAGTACAGCACATGGATGGCATCTGTGTGTCATTTGTGTGCTGTAAGTATTTAATATTGCAAAGCATATTCGATGCTTTGTCATTTATTTATGTGTTTATCTACAAGTGGCAAAAACAGATGATGACAATGATAGTAAAAATGGACACACATACAGTACAGACCAAAAGTTTGGACACACCTTCTCATTTAAAGATTTTTCTGTATTTTCATAACTATGAAAATTGTACATTCACCCTGAAGGCATCAAAACAATGAATTAACACATGTGGAATTATATACTTAACAAAAAAGTGTGAAACAACTGAAAATAGATCTTATATTCTAGGTTCTTCAAAGTAGCCACCTTTTGCTTTGACGACTGCTTTGCACACTCTTGGCATTCTCTTGATGAGTTTCAAGAGGTAGTCACCGGAAATGGTCTTCCAACAATCTTGAAGGAGTTCCCAGAGATGTTTAACACTTGTTTGCCCTTTTGCCTTCACTCTGCGGTCCAGCTCACCCCAAACCATCTCGATTTGGTTCAGCTCTGGTGACTGTGGAGGCCAGGTCATCTAGTGTAGAACCACATAACTCTCCTTCTTGGTTAAACAACCCTTACACAGCCTGGAGGTGTGTTTGGGGTCATTGTCCTGTTGAAAAATAAATGATGGTCCAACTAAACGCAAACCGGATGGAATAGCATGCCACTGCAAGATGCTGTGGTAGTCATGCTGGTTCAGTATGCCTTCAATTTTGAATAAATCCCCAACAGTGTCACCAGAAAATCACACCCACCTCCTCCTCCATGCTTCACGATGGGAACCAGGCATGTGGAGTCCATCCGTTCACCTTTTCTGCGTCGCACAAAGACACGGTGGTTGGAACCAAAGATCTCAAATTTGGACTCATCAGACCAAAGCATAGATTTCCACTGGTCTTTTGTCCATTCCTTGTGTTCTTTAGCCCAAACAAGTCTCTTCTGCTTGTTGCCTGTCCTTAGCAGTGGTTTCAGGCCTGCTGCTCAAAGTCTCCTCTTAACAGTTGTTGTAGAGATGTGTCTGCTGCTAGAACTCTGTGTGGCATTGACCTGGTTTCTAATCTGAGCTGCTGTTAACCTGCGATTTCTGAGGCTGGTGACTCAGATAAACTTATCCTCAGAAGCAGAGGTGACTCTTGGTCTACCTTTCCTCGGGCTGTCCTCATGTGAGCCAGTTTCTTTGTAGCGCTTGATGGTTTTTGCAACTGCACTTGGGGACACTTTCAAAGTTTGCCCAATTTTTCAGACTGACTGACCTTCATTCCTTAAAGTAATGATGGCCACTCATTTTTCTTTACTTAGTTGCTTTTTTCTTGCCATAATACAAATTCTAACAGTCTATTCAGCAGGACTATCAGCTGTGTATCCACCTGACTTCTGCACAACACAACTGATGGTCCCAACCCCATTTATAAGGCAAGAAATCCCACTTGACAGGGCACACCTGTGAAGTGAAAACCATTTCAGGTGACTACCTCTTGAAGCTCATCAAGAGAATGCCAAGAGTGTGCAAAGCAGTCATCAAAGCAAAAGGTGGCTACTTTGAAGAACCTAGAATATAAGACATATTTTCAGTTGTTTCACACTTTTTTGTTAAGTATATAATTCCACATGTGTTGATTCATAGTTTTGATGCCTTCAGTGTGAATGTACAATTTTCATAGTCGTGAAAATACAGAAAAATCTTTAAATGAGAAGGTGTGTCCAAACTTTTGGTCTGTACTGTATGACACGCTGAAGACACTGTACCATTTTTCATTGTGGTGCAAAAATTCTGTGGATTGGTACTACTAACTTTACCCATAATTGTATAGGAGTGGCATTCCCCGTAAATTCACAGCTCAATCCATAGCAAGATCTGCACACATGATGTGAAATTTGCTGTGAAATCACACCTAATTGCCAGCAAATCCATGGCCAAATATTTCATTACATGTTGTCTTACCTTTAAAGTGTTAACTCTTCAAATTTGCAGTATCTAAATTTTGACAAGATAATCTTGACATCATTATACCGTATTTTAGGAAGGATCCATGGAATTCAATAGAAATGGATTTTGCAGCAAACATTGCAAGTGAAAACATGTAGTTCAGTCTTTCAGCTAGTTGAATCCCATTAGAGATGTACAGTGTCTATAAATCAGACAGGCATGGAAATGTATGCGTTTCCAATATGACATGATTTAAGAAACGTTTTCAAGAAATGTAAGTAAAAATTACAGCACATTCCAGTGTGGAAGGGTAGAAGCAGTTTTACGTATGGGTTTAAAGGTTTACTAGCCCTACCATAATATCACACAATGTACTAAACCCTCAGCCATGTACTGTTTCCTGTGTTTAAGTAAGACCCTTGACTTTCTCTGTAGCTTGTATTATGATTAATTTATCTGTCATATAATTCCCTACAGAGCCAAAGATTATTCTGTTTGAGCAGAAAGGAGAGAAGTGCTCTTTACAGCAAGCTCAAGTTTTTGAATGATTTGTAAAATCCTTGATTTATGCTTCTATGTGTTATTTTCAATACCCAAATCAATCAATTATTCTAGCACCACATCTAGTTCTGAAATTACTGTAATTTAGCATGTAGGAAACTCTAACAAAATAATGGCATTTTCACTTTAGCGTTTTCACTATTTCCTGCTTTTAGTTTAAAAAGTGAAAATGATTCTTAAAAAACAATTATTTCAGGCTGCATTTTGCTTATATAAGGAAAGTGCAATTATATGACAATAGTTACCTAATCTCATTGTCTGCATTCTTGTTAAAGGGAATCTGCCAGCAGGTTTTTACTTCCTCATCCAAGAGCATCATAATGTAGGCAAAGAGACTCTGAATCCAACAATGTATCATTTAGTTTACTGGGTGCAGTTGAACTGACAGAGAGTTTTTAGCTTTTTGAATGCAGTAGAGCAGAGAAAGTTAACCCTGCCCACACCAGGCTCTGTATGTACATTGACTAAAGACAGTGAACTGCTTTTCACAGAAGGGGGCGGAGTTGGACTAGTATGCACAAGCTGCAATATGTAGACCGTGTACCGAGGAGATCTCTCACAGAATACAGTGGGCTGAGGACAAAGGATACTGGCAGAGAATTTACTGGGGTAACACCTTTTTACTAAGAACAGGAACTGGGTTTCCCCCTTCAATGCAAGAAAGGAACACAAATAAACTTCACACACACCTAGCTCAAGACAGCCAGGACCCTTGAGCTGCACAACCGACAGGACCAAGATGTACTAACAGAAGAACTGTAATTTGCCTACCAAGAGGTTCCGCCTAGTGCGGTAACCACGTGTTACCCAGAACAATGATGTAATCAGATGGGTGCACAAGGCAGTCCGTGCAGTGGTGCAGCGCAACAGTTAACAAACTTAACAACTTTCTACGTTTGCAATACTGTTATCATAACTATTCACAATCTCACCACTGAGGGGAGTCTCTAGCTAAGGTTCAACCAACCCTGCCTACAACCAATGTCTTTAATTGAGAAACTGTGTTTGGCGCCAAACTCTTCCTGCTATTTGCATGCATTCACCAGGGTCCCTGTGGTGGTGCCTGAGCTCAGAACTTACCGGCCGTTAACTGTTCACTGAAGAAGCTGTCTTATCATCTGATTGGGCACTTAGCTGGGAGACTGAGGAGAGGGTCCTAACCTCGTCACAGGAGCACAGTTTTCAGTCTTTCAGACTAGCAAAGGGCCCTTTACGTCACTCAGATGCCTTGGTGGGAATCTAACTCTGCATCCAACTGTAGTTATCCCCTCAAGGTGATTCTTTCTCTCTGGCCAGAGTCACAGATAAGGCTTCACCTTCACTCAAAGTCCTGTTACACTTCCAGCATGCTGCACACACCGGATTTTAGAATGCAGCTCACCACAAACTCTTTCCTCTCCTCACAACTGCTTGTTTTTTGCTGACTCACACACCAGCAAGTTTACCATGGATTCCCTTTTTTTAGAGGCAACAGAGACCTCTTGTGGCCAGAGGCTGATACTGCAGCAAAGTCTACACATCTCCCACTCACATGTAGCTACGATAGGCTGGGCAATGGTAATCACCAGGTAATGAAACATTCATTGTAAGTAAACAACAGCATACAGTCTGACATGTGACACATTGTTGGAATATGTGTTTTAACCCCTACCTCATGCTGTCCTCAGATTATAAAGCAAACACATGCTGGCAGACTCTCCTTAAAGGGCTTGTCCAGCCAAAATAACCTCTGTCTATATACCTTGGTAGGACATATGGGCATTAAAGAGCGTGGTCTTTCAAGACGATCATGTATTATATGGGTGCTTATTCCTATGATTTCCTGTCATATAACAACATGATGCCCCACTCACTTACTGTTCCAGGACTTTATCTTTGGTGTCATCAATGTACTCTCTGCTCCTCTTTTATCATCTTGAGTCATGCTTGAGTCAATTTTTTACGTTGCTCCTTAAAGAGGACCTTTCACCAAACTTTTCATGTTGAACTGGACACACGATATAACAATGGCTGCAGAGCAGAATAAAATGAAAACTCTGGACTTAAAAAGTTAACTCATTAGATGCAAACTACTTTGATTGCTAATATTTCCACAACAGAGACAAAATAAAAAAATACCTTTCTATTTTTCTGAGTTTCATCCAGAAAAGTGGGAGGATTTTTTCTCACTTGTCATCCATGTGCAATCAGTGTGCAGACCGTATACAATCTGTTGTTTTACAGCAGCAGCTATTAGCTATTACAAGAGCATTTTCAGTTGCCTATTTTATACAATTGCAATGTATCCATAAAAATTGGATGCTTTACAATGGCTCTATATGGCATCCAATTTTTTTCTCACACCTAAAGACTTGAATGAGTTTCATCCAATTTCCAGGGGAAAATTGTGCATGCTGCAACTCTTTTCAAGCACAGATTCGGTCAGTGAAAAATATGTTCATCTTCGCTGCCCCACACAATAACATTGGTCCAACTGCGATCCGTTTTTATCGGATAGCACTTGGACCGAAAATACTGTCGTGGGCACAAGCCCTTACATTGTGTGTCCAGTTCAACTTGAACAATTTGGTGAAAAAAGGTCCTCTGTAAAACCAAAGTGTATGAATGTATACACATGTTATTTTTCATTAAATTATTTTCTTCAGATAAATGAATGTATTCCTTAAATATTTTCTGTTGTTTTTTTTACCTTATAGACTGAGACATAATTTAGTTATTCCCACCCTTTCCTCCTTCATCTTGTCTGTCATTAAAGGTTCATATAATTTTTAAAAGTTATCTCCCTTCCTAAGGATAGGTGATATGTCGAGCAAATCTTTTGAAACTCAAATTTTCTGACTGCGCTGAATTTCCCCAAAACATTAGATTTGCAGAGAATAAATTTGCTTAAATCTTAATGTTGTAAAACTTTTAATTGCTTGGAAGAAAAACACATGGGACAGAGGAGAGAGAGAAAACCCTGCTGACCATAAGAGCTTATGCACTACATAAGAGAGAGATTTACCCAGTGACTCTGGGGAATTGGTAGAGACTCTTTCTTCGTACAAACTGTACTCTATTGGGAACCGCTGATCTGTGATGGCCCAGGTGCTGACCCCCATTGTACAAGGTATGATAATCCGTAAGATGTCATAGCTGCAGGGTATTATGGGCAGGCGCGCACAGCAGTACAAATGATGGTAGACAGTTTGACAAGTCTATATATTTTTTGCAAACCGCAAATCAAAGTGTTAAAATTTTAATTTTTTATCAGATAAATCTCCTCTTCTTTCTCCTCCCAGATCGATATTTTAATCTCAATTAACAACTAAATCTGTAAAATCTGCATTCCATAAAAACTGATTTTTCCAATACTGAGATAAGAGATGTCTGTTGCTGCTTATAAGGTTCTATGGAGAGGGAGGAGAAGGGAGAAGTTATAGGCAGATGCAGACATTCTGCTGCAAGTTCTCAAGAAACGAAATTTACATTTTAAAATGTTTTTTCTTTCCTTTTTTTATTTATTGATTGAGTCACGTTGCAATACTTTCATTTGATTTTTATCTTCAATTAGTATCTGTATTACATGTCCTATATACCTTTGATAGAATTAAACATTTGAATTTGCAGAATAAACTCACAGGAGAAATGTGATAAGACATTTTTACTGGAGTCTCTTTAACAGTGCATTACAGTATATCTCAGCAACTGCGAAATGATGATTGTAACCTTTGTAAATATAACTGTAGTTAGGAATAAACATGTTAAACCCAGGCCGTCATTTGTCATTTCAGTAGAGATAAAATATAGTGTATACTTAATCACGTTTCAGAAAAGAGTCTTGGGTACTTAATGCACAGGAGATTTATTGAACTAGATGATATATCTTTTGCTGTTTTGAAAAGTGATGAACTAACCTGACATTTTTATCCACAGAAATGTAATTTACTTCAATCCAACTAACCCGATGGGAATATCGGTTGTTTAGAATAAAAAGTGAAAAAGGCTGCAGTCCATGTGCTCAGAACTCTTTCTAGAAATAGGCATATCTACAATGAGGTATACCACTGTCTCTCACATTCATGAGTGCGAGCTGCTTAACACATTCCACTTTATTATTGATTTTGTGTTCATTGTATATTTCGGATTATTTTTTGCCTTCAGAAATCCATCGGCTGTGTTGCCATCAGTTCCAGAAGGATGAGTAGTCATATTACCATTCGACTTTTAAAAATCATTCTCCCAGTTTAAAGCACAAAAAAGTCAATGTATTTTCTATAAAATATTGCGCACCAAGCAAGAACTTTGAATGAGTAATGAGCATCCACTTGTAGCAGCCTGATCCTCCGTACATTGGCTTTCATGCACTAACCCCAAGTTAGTATGAAGATAACATTGATAATAATGTAATCCCCTCTACTGTTACACAATGAGTCACTGTGTAATATGCATTAAATTAGAAAAGAAATCAATATTAACTGAGAGAAAGCAGCTGTAATCCACTGAAAACACAGTAGTAGGTGGATAATGAAGAAGCAATTTTAAATGGATAGCAAAGGCATCTTCTAAGGCTTAGCTTAGAAACTCACATCGGGATACAGATCTATAAAGCCATCAGAAACATTTAGCTTTACTTTCAAAGGATCCAAATAGTATCAGACGGAAAATGCTGGTGTGGCACAGCTCAACGGAGCTCCTATGCTCTGCATTATTACGACCAACCATCAATAATATTGATCATGGTTACATAATACATATGTATCCTCAGAAAATAGAAAAAAAAATTTTTTATGCTTCTTGGATATGATTAGAATATGCTTTTCTTTTTCTTATTTAATTTGCATAAAATGTTTGTAGTAAAGTCAATTGGACAATGTATAAAATTGCAGAAGGTGATTTTTACTAGTGATGAAGGAATCTTCCAAAATTCTTATTCAGCAGTTAACAAAAATTTGGCCAGGAAATTTGATTTGCATCAAAGTTATTTGATGTGGGTCGAAAGTTTCATATTATGTTGTGGGTCAAATGTTTCTTTTTATGTTTTGGGTCTCACCAGATCTAAAAGCGTAATAAATATGGTGTTGAAAAAAACATACAGTCAGAATTCTATTGAACTCTGACTCATTGTTGAGTAATGTTTCTAGCCTATATCGTCAGCCTCCACAGCTCATGTGAACTGTCTTACTCCATTCAGAATTTCTCCAATCATTTTAAGTACTGCTTCAAAGGACTTTAACTATATTTTGCTATGTCACGCTCATAGTCTGCTGGCCATTGGATTCCAGCAGTGCTCCATCAATATCATAACAAATACTGACCTCGTCTCATCGCTCATCTATCCCTCCACAGCAACCCACTGTCCAGTTCTCTGCACATCTTTGCTTCTACTTCAGTAATCTTCAGGTGCTCTTCTGAATATTAGGGTCTTTTTCCGTGATCTTCACTCAACATCAAGTAGACCTCATACGTCAAAATATCATTAGCTGCGGCACGACGCCTGAGGCCTAGTTAGCACAACATTAAGTCATTTTACATGTCATTGAGGTAAAATCACTGAAGAGAAGGAGTAGATGTGAACAGCATCCGAAAATCATTGTAGAGAATTACAAAGCACCAGATCACAGGCTGTTGTGGACATGTAAAAGGCAACTTAAGTATTTTTTTCAGCAAAATGGCTACAATTTTGCTAAGTTCTCATGTAAGAAATCACAAAAAAGATATATTCAGTGACATCTGAATTTTTTTTTAATGCTATGCAAATTAAATTTGTCTTTAACAGATTTGCTGATTTCTTAATTTTTCTAATTCATAAATCAATAATTATTACTGTAAACCCACCTATATTTAGTAGAGATTACCATATACTGAAAAAAAAATTGCTCACCAACAAAATAAAACAAATTATGTTAACAAAATGGTTAAAAGGGACATTAAAAACCGTGAAAAATAAATACAAAATCAGATGAAACAGCTTCCAAGGGAATATGTCATCTGCTTCATGCTGCCCAAAGTATGGGCTGCATGAGTAAAATTCTGGTTGCATGTTGCAACCAGATATATTTTTCCCTTAAACAATGCATTGTTTCAGAGAAAATATAATTTGAAGGTCCACATCCGGAGCACATCACAAAACGAGACTACTCCAGCACCACCGACAGCCAGCTCCTCCCACCATTGCTATAGGTTATTGACAAGTCTCTTACTATGGGAGAGGCGCTTTAAAAAACAGAAGATAAAAAAAAAGAAAAAAAAAAAACATACCAATAAATACATATTTATGTAAAAAAAAAGGACAAATAAATGCCACCTTCCATTCTCCGACCTCAAGCATGGCCTATTGTCATGCCCGGCTTCAGTTTTATATTGGGGACAAGTATCAGCTATGATCCACACCATATGGGGTCCGGGTTAAACTCTCTCCCCTTATCTAGCCTTGTTACATTATTGGGACAACACAGAGAACCCTGAGGGGAAGAGGAAAACCCTCCCAAATTGCTCCACACCCTACTTATCCTGGCAAAAAAACAATTACTTAAATATTGGCTAGACCGCCCAAATGAAACATTTTATGGGAGTAGAGCAACACGACGCCCTTTGCAATAAGGAAACACAAGCTGGCAAATTTCTTCCGAAATGGAAACAGTTCATTGTAAATTGCTGCTCATTAAAAGAAAAAGGAAAATGGTGGAACCCTTCGCTTCCACAGCATGGTACATTCTGGAGGATCTTAAGGATAGCCTAGAACCACTTCGCCTGGGTTAAAAGTGGGGAGGGTGTGGGATAGAGGGATAATTTGGTAAAGGTCTATAATACTAATATAGGTGGTCTAATCTAACAATATGGCTTCAATAAATCAGAGTATCAACTGGATTGCATGTTAATTAAATTGATGTAAGTTACAATATTATTAAGTTCTTATATTGTTTATATTGTTTTGCTTTACCAATGAAACATGTGAGCTATATACTGTCTGCGAACAGGTACTTGATTATCACCTAAAATTGGTATGTTATGTTCTTTTTGAAAATATTAATAAAAATTATACATTAAATAGAAAGGACACATATTTAGTAATGACCTGACCTATTAAACTGTCACACTAGTTAACCCCTTCAGTCAATACTAAAAAAATTAAATAAAAAGCGAGGCAAAAAACAATGCTTTTTCATCATATCGTTAAACAGAAATCAGAATCAAACACGATCAAAAAGTCAAATGTAAATAAATATAGTACAGTTGAAAACATCATCTTGTACCGCAATAAACAAGCCACCATACAGCTCCGTCAGCGAAAAAATAAAAAATTTATTATTGTGTAAAAGCATCAAAGCAAAAAAAATATATACAGTGGCGACCAATAGTTTTGCATTTTTTTTTAAATGTGATTACCTCTGTCTGGTTCTTGTGATGCCATTTTCCTGATGATTTTAGCAACCAGATGTCAGGAAGCTTATTATTCTGAAAGTGAAGTCAGACAAAAAACAAAAAGAGCTAGAAACAAGAGACAAATGGAGCTTTTTAATGAAAGTAGAAAAGTATTTTATTAAATATTATGATACACCATAAAAATTCATAAAGTGTCCATACAAGGAATAACAAACGATGTGTTAGGAAAAGAACAGACACCCCAAAAGAGAGTAATCAGCCCTGGGTAAATGATGCAAAGTAAAACAATAATAGGGCACGACCAACCAGTATGCACCTTTAACACCTGGCCACATAGGGGCTTATAGAACAAAAGGGGAAAGCAGACAATGCTGCTATGGTACATCCACACAAAGTCAAAGCCAAAGAGATGGAGGGTCACAGGTGAAAGAACATGAGAGTGCAATGTGCTGAGAAGCGCAATGTAAAGAACCATAAATAATACAGCACTTACCCAAGGGCTGAGAACCCCCCCAGTAGGGATGAAAGGGTGCAAAGACACCTACCCAGCGTGCGTTTCGCGTGGACAATGCGTTGCTTTCTCAAGGGATGGTGTAGTGAAGCCCTTCCAGGACCTTTAAGTAACCCTGACAACCGGTCACGTGTGATATCACGTGACCCGAAACCAACCAATGGCGCTGCGTATAGTGGCGCATGCGCATCCGGCAGGCCACGCCCCCCCGCCGCGCGCCCGGCAGTCAAGCCCTGTGAGTGCGCGCACCACCGTCAGTCAGCTGGGCGTCCGATCGTGTCGGGGGTCGAGGGTCTATGTGAGCCAATTTGTAAGTTTATTGACTTTTATCTCAAACCTCTAGTTGAGTCCTTGCCCTCATTTACCAAGGACACAACGGACGTCCTTACCAGGTTTGACGACATCTGTGTGGAGAACAATACCCTCTTTGTCACTGCTGACATGGAGACATTATATACCTGTATTGAACATGAAGATGGTTTGGAGGCTGTCCGCCTCTTCCTGGGTGCCTCCGACCTGGGCGACCCTCTCTGCGGATTTATTCTCAGGCTGCTGCGCTTCGTGCTCACCCACAATTTTTTCACCTTTAAAGATACATTTTATCTACAGAAGCGCGGCACGGCCATGGGTGCGACCTGTGCCCCCTCGTATGCCAATCTCTTCCTTGGCTTATGGGAGAGACACATTTTTGGCGGCGAGGGGGCGTGGGCCGCTGACCATGTGCTGTGCTGGCATAGATATATTGATGACATCTTATTCTTGTTGAGGGGTACGGCGCAGCAGCTTGGGAATTTCATGGACAGACTTAATACAAATAATTTAAACATTCGCTTGACTTATAAGGATAACTCAACTAATATTGATTTCTTGAATGTCAGTCTTGAAGTCGACCATAGGTCGACCGTTCAGACTGATGTCTTTAGAAAGACTACAGCAGTCAATGCTCTTATTCATGCTTCTTCTGCCCATGACCCCGCTACTTTGAGGGCCGTCCCGGTCGGACAGTTTCTCCGGGTGAGGCGGATTTGCTCCTCCAACCATCTATTTGAGGCACAGGCAAAGGACCTTCAATCTAGGTTTTTACAACGTGGCTACATCCGAAGTTTAATCAAAAGAGGATATGTTAGGGCTAAAACAACTCCAAGATGTAGATTGCTATACCAACCAAAAAGAGAGGACACGGGAAACAATAAGATCCGCTTTATCTCCTCATATAATAGTGAATGGAGAAACATGCGAGCAGTTCTAGCCAAACACTGGCCCATTCTTAGTGCAGAACCTTCACTGGCTAACAGTCTGGGTGAACAACCTTCCATGACATCCAGGAGGGCCCGTAATTTAAGTGACCTTATTGTCAAAAGTCACTATGTTCTCCCTAATAGTACATTCCTGTCATCATTTAAGCCAACATTGGGATGTTATCCTTGTGGCCATTGCCTTGCTTGCACAAATGTTCTTCGTTGTAAAACCTTTGACTCTGCTGGAGGTGACCGGAATTTTAAAATTTTACACCGGATCTCGTGTGGCAGTAGTAATGTCATTTATTATGCCACATGCGGATGTCCCCTTATTTATGTGGGACTCACCTCCAGAGAGCTCAGAGTTAGGATTCGGGAACATGTCAGGGACATAATTGCAGCTAGTAAGGTGACCGAGACTTCGGATCTTAAAACGATCCCTCGCTATTTTAAGAACCATCACAATTGTGATCCCTGATCCCTTATGATTAGAGGCATAGATCTGGTACACTTGGGGACCAGAGGGGGCAATGTCAAAAAACTACTTGCACAACGCGAAGCACATTGGATCGTTACACTTGGTACTATGGCCCCCTCTGGCCTCAATGAGTCACTTAGCTTCGCCTCATTTTTGTAGTGGTTCCTCTATGTGCGTTTTGCATCTAAATAAATCTTGTAATTATTGCTTTTTTGCGTTTTTCTTTGCTCTTGATCTCAGTCCTGTCCTTCCCCTCCCCCTTTTCTTCTCGTATTTTCTTCATTTTTAAATTTTTTCAAAAAAAATTTTTTACTCTTCCACTGTTGTTCGGGTTCCCCCCCCCTCCACTTCCCCTTTAGTGTTCCTTTTATGTCCCCTTTTAGGGGATTTTTATTTCACTTCTTCATCTTTTGTTTCTACTATCGCATGATTGGTGCCTGGTTCTGTCATGGTCGCCCTGTTTTACATATTTCTTGTTTATTGTTACTAATCTATTTGCATTATATTTAGGATCCATTATGTGTTTACCTGTGGCTCGTGTTAACAACTCATCAGTCATCATATAATCTTTTCTACCTATGGACTATCGGTTTTGAGGCTATTATGAATTCTTTCTCTCAAGGGGACCGTATCTGAATTGAGCTTAAAGAATTCTTCTTGTGATGTTGATACATTCACTGCATATTATGCCCTCCCCTTTATATATGTGCCAATTTATCCCTTTAAAGGTGTTTGAAACCGGTCCTCCTTCCCAACATAGAAATTTTACACATCTTTACCTATCATTGGTGGCGCTGTGGAGCGTATGCGCCTCCTGGCGTCGTGATACCCTGCCGATCCCCGGTGTCTTCATGCCCATGCATGCACTCCATCAGCCGGCTCAGCTGACTGACGGTGGTGCGCGCACTCACAGGGCTTGACTGCTGGGTGCGCGATGGGGGGCGTGGCCTGCCGGACGCGCATGCGCCACTATACGCAGCGCCATTGGTTGGTTTCCGGTCACGTAATATCACACGTGACCGGTTGTCAGGGTTACTTAAAGGTCCTGGAAGGGCTTCACTACACCATGCCTTGAGTAAGCAACGCATTGTCCACGCGAAACGCGCGTTGGGTAGGTGTCCTTGCACCCTTTCATCCCCTCTGGGGGGGTTCTCAGCCCTTGGGTAAGTGCTGTATTATTTATGGTTCTTTACATTGCGCTTCTCAGCACATTGCACTTTCATGTTCTTTCACCTGTGACCCTCCATCTCTTTGGCTTTAACTTAGTGTGGATGTACCATAGCAGCATTGTCTGCTTTTCCCCTTTTGTTCTATAAGCCCCTATGTGGCCAGGTGTTAAAGGTGCATACTGGTTGGTCGTGCCCTATTATTGTTTTACTTTGCATCATTTACCCAGGGCTGATTACTCTCTTTTGGGGTGTCTGCTCTTTTCCTAACACATCGTTTGTTATTCCTTTTATGGACTCTTTATGACTTTTTATGGTGTATCATAATATTTAATAAAATACTTTTCTACTTTCATTAAAAAGCTCCCTTTGTCTCTTGTTTCTATATGTATTTTGGAGTTGTGTTGCTATCATGGCACGTGCATACTTTTATCACCCTTAGGTATTGACGCGTCTCCAGCAATCATGTTTTTTGGTTTATTGATCCTAAAAACCAAAAAGAGGTAGCTATGGAAATCAACTGTTCAACTGTACTCAGAGTCAAGTTTCACGTATATTAAAGAAAGAAAATGAAGGCTATAGGATAGCTGACAAAGTTAGAAGTGGACGACTACGGAAAACTTCCTCCAGAGTTGATCTCATTATTAAGAAAAAGTCAATATCTGGTGTCCATAAAAGTGCTGTACAAATTTCACATGAAATTAATAAAAATTATGGGGTCAAAGTGAATCGCCAAACTGTGGTCGACGGCTAAGAGCAGACAGGTTGAATACCCGAGTTCCAGTCAAGAAGCCTTTCATCTCTGTAAAGAACCGGAAGGTCCAACTTGAGTTTGCCAAAGAACACAACCAATGGAAAGAGATAGATTGGTCTAAGGTGTTGTGGTCGGATGAATCCAAGTTCAATCTGTTTGGTAGTAATGGCAATCACTATATATACCACCCAATTTGAATACGTAGTGATGTAAGGTACCAAACATCTATGGTGAAACATGGTGGTGGCAATGTGATGGTTTGGTGCTGCTTTTCTGCATCTGCCATTGGCCCTCTGCATAGAATTGATGGAAATATGAATGCTACCATTTATACGGATATACTGCAAAATGTAAAGCAGTCACGTGGTAAAATCAAAGTAGGCAGGGGATGGAAATTCCAGTAAAACAATGATCCTAAGAACACATCCAATTTAGTAAAAAATTGGTTAGCAAAGAAAGATGTTCACCTGTTGCAATGGCCAAGCAAATCACCTGACTTAAACCCTATGAATCACCTTTCGAATGAGTTAGGGTGATGAGTTGTGGCCCGTACCCATAGCAATAAAGATGAAATGTTTGCAGATTTGCAAATGGCAAATGGCTTTAATGCCCCGTCAGTGTAGTGCAGTAATTAAAGCAAGAGGTTATGCTACAAAATACAAGGTATGGCATTTTAAATAATGAATTACTCTCTATGTTGTGATTAAAAAATGTTTTGCAAAACTTTTGGCAGTCAGTTTTCTTTAATTAAATGACCATACCTATATTCAAAAGAATTTTTTGTTAAAATTAAGGTCTTGAATGATGACAACTTCATGCACTTTCAATTCATCACCAGGGAAATTGCATCAAAACAGCCAGACAGAAGTAATCACACTTTTTAAAAAAATGCAACATTTTTGGTCGCCATTGTAAATGTGGTATCCCTGTTATCGTAATTGTGAAAAATAGTGAAGATATAATCCCATGTCAATCATTGTGCCCTGTTTGGGGGGGATTATAGAGGTCTACAATGTACAGCTGTAACCAGACACTTTTTCAGCTAAATAAGAAGGGAGGGGGCTGACGGACAGTAAGTGACAAAACCCCCACCTTCTGCTGTGGAGCTGCCACAGGAAGACCCCAGCCATGCGGCATGTCATTTGTGTCAGACAAGTATAATTAAATACCGAGTTATGGGAATACGATACATCCCAGCAATACAACAAATAGATTTTTGGAATCACACAAACATGAGGAATGTCACCCTGGCTTCCAGCACAGCCTAGCACGTAGGGATGGGGAGATGCACGGCACAGCCTTTCAAAAACCCCTAGAGCCAGTGTGTTTGGTCTCCCCGCGTAGCAGCGGCCTGGCTGGATCTGATGACACCAGAACCGGCTCACTAGGAACATCTATTAAGGAAGTATAGACCATTTTAGTTTTTTGAGCTTGTAGCTGAGTGAGACCAGGGGTAGAGATTTAGGTCCAGCCAGGGGCAGGAGGTGGCGTGACCAAGAGGATTTAAGTGCTCCAGCAGCCCTAACTGTATTTTTACCTGGGAGGTAGTGACGACACATCGTGTGGTAGAAGTCCTGCAAAAAAGGGGACCACCCGACTCCCATGTGGCACCCCCTCCCCCACAAGCCAGGCCTTCCATATGACTTGTAACTGGCTTTCAATAACTGCTTTCATCTTTTGTACCACTACTATTGTGGTTGCATCTCTGACCATTATGTGTGTATAAACCTTATGTTTATAGTGTATTTCCTAGTGTGCCCTTAAGGCAATTAAATATATAATTTGACCTTGGGCTGCTCTTTTATCTCAATCCATGAATCCTCATGTCTATAATAAATTAAAGGACACAACTAGGACATCATCTTAGTTAAGGAAGGGCCTTCTACTCTTCTATATGCAAATTTAAACCAAAAAATAATGAGTACATAATGGCCCAAATAAGAACACCAAGAATGTCCATGCTAGTGCTAAAAATGAAATTCCGTTTATTAATCGGTTGCATTGTGGACAGCTTATACAAATCTTGGAGGAAATAACGGGATAAACAAAGGACTGAGCAGAGAGGCAAGGTAGGGGAAAAGAATTACACGAAGGCAACAGAGGGAAGATAAAGTGCATCTGGTACAGCTAAGGGTCCTTGTGCAAAGTAACAAAATTGGGTCCCAGTATTATGACAGGGGATATAACAAGGGTAGAAGAATCTTCAAGTCTGTTGTTCCGTCCAACGAACAAGCTACTGGGGCTTGTCCCTGGCCCTATAAAATCCCCTGGTCCTAGCAAGAATTATATTTAATAGGAACTGTAGGCAGTTCTACCAGGCCAACAAGGTTCTGCTTCACTGGGGTTAGTGAAGGGGACTCTCAGCCTGTCAGGGGTGTGAGCAAGTGTGGTGCCACATCAATGACTGAGTGGGCCACCCCTTCTCACTCCTGGTGCCTTCCTGTACCCCTGTGGACAGGGGGGTGTCTGTGTAGAACTGTATCAATTTAACCTTACATGTCCCTGAGGGGGTGCAGATCGTCACGTTGGTGCAAAGGGCAGATCCGTATCACGTGTTCCGTCTGATGTAATTGTGACATCAGGCGGGTGGCGAGGTGTGGATCATTCACAATTGGTGGCAGCGGTGGGATTCTGCGGGGACTCTCCAGTGCCTTTCTTCACAGTGGTGGCAGTGGTGGGATTCTGCGGGATCTCTCTGGTGCCATTCTTCACAGTTCTGTTTTATCAATTTTACTACATGCAGAATGGCATTAAAAAAAAAAACAATTCCTGAATTGCTGGATTTTGTTAATACTGCCTTGCAAAAATAGAAAACATGAAAAAATTGTTTTGTGACCGAAAATGGTACCATTAAAAATATCAACTCATCCCATAAAAAACAAGCCCTGATATGACTCTGTTGGCAGATATATTGGAAAATTATAACTCTCAAAAATGATGATTCAAAATCTTGTGTTTGCAATAAAAAGCGTCTTTTATAGTGATGAGTGAGCACTAAAATGCTCGGGCACTCGAAGCTCATGCCGAACACATCGTGAAACTCGGGTGCTCGACTCAAGCAACGAGCCCAATGTAAGTCTATGGAAAACTCGAGCATTTTTCTGGCAGTCCCCCCCGGCGGTCTGCAGAAGGTCAAAAATTGCCCAAATTGATGGGAACAGTGCACAATTAAACATGTCAGGCAGGCAGGCAGAATATATAGGCAGACAGGCAGGCAGGGTATATAGGAGGGTGCATGAAAAGCATAGCAGGGCACTCGGAACACACGGGTGCCCTCCGACTTTAATGCATCCGTCTCTTTAAAAATTCAACAGCCGCATACAGTTATAACATTGGTACCCGACAATTTAGAACAGAAAGAATAGAGCATCACACATAGATTAGATAGATAGAAACATGTCAGTCACATATATAATGAGTAAAGTGACAGTGTTGGTTACTGTACTTGACATTTAGTGTTAAAATAAATAATTTCTTAAAAAAAAAAATTGGCGTGAGGTTCCCCGTAATTTTAGTCTCTAGCAGAGGTTAAGCAGATGGCTGGGGCAGATGTTTGAAGCCTTGGAAGGGGGTAATACCAACGGAGCTACCCAGGCTACTAATATCAGCCCCCAGCTGAATACTTAGTCTTTACTAGCTATTAAAATGGGGGGGGCAAAAAAAATGACGTGTTTCCCCCTATTTTAATAGCTAGCATAGGCTAGGCCGACAGCTGGGAGCTGATATTAATAACCCAGGAAGGGTGCCATGTACATTGGCCCCCTCCCAGGCTAGAAACACCAGCCCTCAGCCACCCTAGAAATGGCGCATCCATAGAATGCGCCAATTCTGCAACTTAGCCTCGCTCTTCCCACTGCCCTGTAGTGGTGGCAGTGGGGTAATAGGGCAGGGATTGATGTCAGCTTATAATGCCAGCTGACATCAAGCCCCGGTTAGTAATTGGGAGGCGTCTATAAGACGCCCCCATTACTAACCCCATAGTGAAAGTAAAACAAAACACCAACACCCAGAATAAAATCTTTTATTTGAAATAAACACACAATACTTTATTATTCTAAATTAAACTCGACTTACCATTGCACACATTCCAGCTGAAGACAATGTCTCCTGCAATAAAAGTAAAATAATTAACCAACCTCCAGCTCGGATACATTGAGATGGCAGGCTCCAGATGAAATCGGCTCACCTCATGCATGTCACTGACAGCATGGGAGAATTCTCCTGCGCATGCAGTGCCGGCAAATGACGTCACCGCGTGAGCAGGAGAATTCTGGGCATTATAAGCTGACATCAACCCCAGCCCTATTACCCCACTGCCACCACTACAGGGCAGTGGGAAGAGCAAGGCTAAGTGCCAGAATTGGCACATCCTATGTAAGTGCCATTTCTGAGGTGGCTGAGGGCTGGTGTTTCTAGCCTGGGAGGGGGCCAATATTCATAGTACCCTTCCTGGGCTATTAATATCAGCCCCCAGCTGTCTGCCTAGCCTTTGCTAGCTATTAAAATAGGGGGACCCCACATCATTTTTTTGGGGGTCCCCCATTTTAATAGCTAGTAAAGGCTAGGTATTCAGCTGGGGGCTGATATTAGTAGCCTGGGAAGCTCCGTAGGTATTACCCCCTTCCCAGACTTCAAACAACTGCCCCAGCCGTCTGCTTAACCTCCGCTAGAGACTAAAATTGCGGGGGACCCCACGCCAATGTTTTTTTAATAAATCCTTTATTTTAACACTAATTGACAAGTACAGTAACCAACACTATCACTGTACTTAATATATATGTGACTGACATGTTTCTATCTATCTAATCTATGTGTGATGCTCTATTCTTTCTGTTCTAAATTATTGGGTACCGATGTTATAACTGTATGCGGCTGCTGAATTGCCGGCTTTTCATGTGTCACTAGCACAGTTCCCATCAATTTGGGAAATCGCTGTAATGCCACAACCAACATGGCTGCGGCATTACAGTGAGTGGCAGGCAATCCCTGCATGTTGATTGGCATTCTAAATAGCGCCAAACATGCACGGCGGGGACCCGAGCATCTGCCCGAGCATCGTTCAAGTACTCGTCGAGCTCCGAGCATCTCAAGTACTGAGATGCTCTGGCAAGTACTGAGCAGTGTCGAGCATGCTCACTCATCACTAGTATTTTAGTGTGTGATTGATGGATAGAGTCATCTAATCACTTAAACTGAATGAGGAATGGCATAAAAATGAATAAAACCAACTCTTAACCTGCTTATGATTTGTTTGCCTCCCAAAGATCGTGTAACAATAATGCCAGCACCCCTGCAAGGCACCCTTTCCTCCTCCATACAGGGACACCAACATACTCAACGACACGTCCACATGGCATGTTCCCCAGCATCTCCTGCTTCCTGTTTCTCTGTGCATGATGCACTTCCTGGCGGCGCACCTAATACATTATAATATAATAAGCATAATAATGTTTTCAACAAGTATTTTGAGAGTTATATACCATGGAAATGTAGTCCAGACTACGGAATAGTCTATTCATGAGCAATATAATAAGGATAGAGTTTTCAACAAGTTTTTTGAGTGTTATGCACAAAAGAAATGTACCCCAGAACATGGGATAGTTTATGGGTGAGCAATATAATAAAAATAATGTTTTCAACAAGTTGTTTTAGGGTTATACACCAAGGAAATGTACTCCAGACCACGAAATAGTTTATTCATAAGATATATAATAAGTATAAAATTTTCAACAAGTTTTTTGAGTGTTATATACCGACGAAATGTACCCCAGAACACAAAATAGTCTATGGGTGAGTAATGTAACACCGATTTACATTTTTGACCAAGTTTTTTGAGGGTTATATACCAAAGAAATGTACCTAAGAACATGTTAAACTGTATGGCTGAGAAATGTCACCCAGAAAAAATTGGAAACAATTTTTTTGAGTGTTTTATATCCAAAAAAAAATTACCCCTGAACATGGAATAGTGTTTGGTTAAGAAATGTAAAGAAGCAAAATTTTAAAATGCTTTTGGGTAGTATTAGATATCACCATATTGTGACAGAAAGCACGTAATACTGTGTGGATGAGTAATCTAATTCAGAAATATTTTTCAAACCTTTTTGTAAGTTTTACATACCACCGTAATTCAAACAAAAATGTGTTAAGCGGGATGGATAAGTGATTGAATCCATAAAAAAAATTGGAACATTAATATTTTGAAAGTGTACTTTTTATACTTACATACTCCTAAAGGATTTGCAGAAAGTACAAAGCCAATTAAAAATAACAAGGTGGGTCATCCCTAGACCCCTTAAAGGCAAAAATAGTCGGGCCTCATTGAAATATTTTAAAGTGTAGTTGCTGTACTCCTACACTCATAAAGGCTTTGCCCAAAGTACAAAGCCAATCAAAAATTGTAAGAAGGGTAATATAGTAATATAGTAATCCTCTTCAGGTGCTTGCTTCTTCTTCTCCTTCCTCTTGAGGCTAGGGGGACTGCCTTCACCTAGTTCCTGGAGCCCGAATCCCAGTGATGTTGACCCTCCATTTTCAGGAACGTGATCCTTGTTTCAGCTGTCAGCTCTTGCAGCCTTCGAGGCAAATGTTCTGTCTCTACTTCATGATGGTTGAATGAGATGTGGTGATGGGTCCCAAACTCTTCCATGGACCCCCTTCTCCGCTGATGATCGTAAATAACTACCTTCCACTGGGATGCCAACTGTCGGTACCTTATGGCCAGTGGACCTGACAACATTTGTCCAGACCTGATCCTGCCTCGCCTCCTTGTCTCTTCCAACCAGCCTAGGCCCCCCAGTCTGCTCACCAGTTCCTGGATCCTGGCTCTCATATCTTGTCATGCAAGGTGTGGGAAAAAATTAGTGCAACACAAAGGGAAAGGGAGCCCAGACTCTAGGGAAAGAGGGAAGGGGAGACCTTCTAGTCTGGTCTAGTGTCACCCTGTCTCAACTACCGTCCCTATATTGGCTCTATACCAATTGCCACACTCGTGCCTAGCCCTGACTTTCCCTGGCATAAGGCTAAGGCTAGGGACTGGAGGAGATGAGCACTAGTCAATCGCCACTAAACTCTACAAACAATAAGGGTAGACAAACAGTGGGGGATTGCTTAGCTTTAGATGACTCCAGACAAATGCGCACAGGGCCTCAAACTCCAGAGAGGACGAAGTACTGCTCTTGCTGAAGCCTCACAAGTAGTAATGAATATCGCCGGCACCTCCCTCTCAGACACATCAGGTATTTATACACTCAGGCCAGGGAGCTAATTAGCCAGAGGGAGATAGCCGCTGGCTCCAAGAGACATCCAGCCTTTAAGAAGATGTCTGTAATGCCAAATGCAGAGATCTCCTGCAACCAACTGCAGGGCGACTGCCTGTGACCTCTGACACACCCGTGACAGTACTCCCCCTCTACGTGTGGCCTCCGGACACTCAGGACCAGGTTTCTCAGGAAAAAAGGTGTGAAATGAGTGAACCAATCTGGTAGCATTCACCTCTGATGCTGAAACCCACATCCTTTCCTCTGGACCATAGCCTTTCCAGTATACCAAGTATTGTAGAGAATGACGTTGGAGACAAGAATCTATAATCCTCGAAATCTGGAACTCCAGATTACTATCAACCATTACTGGGGGCGGTGGTAGAGGCAAGGGCTCAAGAGGTTCCACATATTTTTTAAGTAAGGACCTATGGAATACGTTGTAGACTTAATAATTTTCCCGGCTTGCCAATTTACCAATGGATTATGTTTAACAAGCCAAGGGATACCCATGACAATCGGTGTGGGAAAGATTGTCCAGGACATAGCAAGGGATTATTTCACAAAGAACTGACCCCACCCTCAGTTTCACATTATGTACAATCTGAGTAAATGCTTTCTGTGCAAGTGGCGCCGAGTCAATGGCAAAAATGGAAATAGATTTATCTCAGCATCCACCATGTTGACTCCAGGTCCACATTCAACAAACACAGACATTTTCTCGGTTTTGCTCTCTAGCACCACCTCTGCTGTCAGGACAAAGTGGGAACTGCAGTTTGGCCACAAATGCACCCCTTGTTTATCCAACTCCTGACTACGAATAGTTAATCGAGTCTCCCTTTGTTTTGGAATTAAGGGACAGGTCCCAACAAAATGTCCATTTTTCCCACAAAAAAAATATAAGCCTTTTTTCTTGCGAATCTCTGGGGAGATGTATGATGCAGAGACAACCCCCCAACTGCATGGGTTCCTCCACCTCCCCCAGTACTGGTTCACCCCCAGACCGCTCCCCTGGCAGAGGTACACAACCCAGACAAGAAGTCCCTGGAGAAGGTTGGTCTCACCCGACTATCCCGAAGGTGTTCATCAAGGCGTATGGCCAAAGACATGGCAGCCTCCAAGGACTGAGGGGTTTCATATACTGCCAAGGCATCTTTTAACCTTTTAGTAAGCCCCTCACAAAATTGAGTTCTAAGGGCTGAGTCATTCCATTTGGAATCCGTTGCCCATCTACGGAATTCCAAACTGTACGTCTTCACTGACCGATTCCTCTGCTGAAGGTGACGTAGCCTAGACTCAGCCAAGGCGACCGAGTCAGAGTCAACATAGATAAGGGTCAGAGCCCCGAAAAACCCTCGACAGACTGGAGACAAACCGAGTCCTGTGGTAAAGAAAATACTCAGGATTGAGGATTGCCATGCAGTAGAGAGATTACAATTCCAACCCGTTGATCCTCATTTCCGGAGGAATAGGGACAAAGTTTAAAATACAGTTTGCAGGCCTCCTTGAATACAAAAAACTTGTCCCTACCTCCAGAAAACCAGTCCGTGAGGGCAACCTTGTGTTCAGGTCAGGTTGAGCAGGCCTACCTGCAGAGACCCCCATATTGGTGACCTGTAGCCGCTGATGATGCTGCTGTACCTCACCGCGGAGGACATTCACCTCCAGAGATAGCCCGTGCAGCCGCTCTGCAAGCTCTGCAACTGAACCCATGCCAAGGGTATGATAATGCCCAGTCTCATGCTGCACACAACACATCTGCATCTCTGGCTGCTATGGGCATAAAAGGGGACAAACTTATGGTGTGGCACCCATGCTCCCCTGACCTCAACCCCATTGAGAACCTCTGGAGCATCATCAAAAGGAGTATCTATGATGGCGGGAGGCAGTTCACATCTAAGCAACAGCTCTGGGAGGATATTCTGTCCTCATGCAAAACAATTAAAGCAGAAACCATCCAAAACCTGACAAATTCAATGGACGAGAGAGTTCAGAAGCTCCTTTCGAACAAGGGGTCCTATGTGCAAATGTAACATCACCTAGAATAAAGTTTTGAGTTGAAAACTGTTTGATTTCAGTTTGTAATAACATGCTAATGCTTATAATTTCATAAATGAACATTTTTTTGTTCTTAATTAAAATGAAAAGGTTGAAAACTCTGCTGTGCATAATAATTTGGAAGATGCATTTTGAGTGCAGTTTGAGTTTTTTATTTTTTTAAAAATATACTGTTATCATAGGCAGTTTGTACAAAAACCTTTCAATTGTACTCTAATAGTTATTTGACTGGAAAATTACAATGACTGCAATTCATACAGGTAATTTGGGAAAATCTGAGAAAATATTATTTGCATAATAATTTGGAACACAGTGTAGAAAACACATAGAAAAACCATCAAAGGTGTCCAAAAGGCTGACAAACTGCTCAGAAGACACAACTAACGCATTGAAAAGTGACAAGTACATATAGTCATGCGAAAAGAAAAGAGGTGGAGGAGTAAAAGGAGGAGGAGACACAGATATAGGCTTGTCATGCCCTGCTAAAATCAAGAAAGGCTGGATTAAAAATCTAAAATCAGCCTACCAACACCCAGACGTCATGACAAGAAAATTAAAAAATGAAATATCTTTAGATAGAAAGGCGGTTCCATTCAGAACACTTTCCTTACAAGACATAGTGGTATCCCCGTTGGAAGTCGTGCCAAAAACGGAGCCCAATACATTCGGACTAATCCACCATTTGTCATATCCAAGGGGCAGGTCAGTAAACAACAACATTGACATGGAACCAAGTACAGTAGTATATACTCTACTTCCTTTGACAAGGCAATCAGGTAGGTCAAGAAGTTGGGAAGGGGCACCCTAATGGCCAAAGCAGACATTGAGGGGGCGTTCCGGTTACCTACTATCTGTGCCTCCGAATACTGTCCGCCTATTGGGCTGCTTCTGGGAAGGAGCATACTGTATAGATCGCTGTTTGCCCATGGGGCGCTCCTTATCCTGCTCATTATTTGAGGCATTTAGTTGCTTCCTCGAATGGGTCGTCATGGACGTTTCTGAGGGGGCACATATTATCCATTACCTCGACGACTTCTTGTGCATGGGCCCAAAAGATTCGCCACAGTGTGAATACATGCGGTAGTCCACCTGTGAGAAGGAGAGAGCTGGAGGGAGAGCGGACACCACAGAGCCAAGGGGTTCGATGGAAAACGGAAGAAGGAAAGAGGGCGAGGGAGGTAAGGGAGTACGGTGGAAGGCCGACCTGAGCTACCCCACGTTCCTGCTGGGCAGGGAACAGCCCTGGGAAGAAAAGCCGCTTGCGCATCCCTTTGAGGTTACGGGCGCGAGCGGGCAGAGGGACTATGTTGGAGTGCGAAGCCGACATGGCCAGGCCGTTCCTGACCGTGCGACCTCCGTATCGCCGGGTTTGTGCCAGAGCCGCGGTGGACCCTGACAGCCAGCCCCCCTCTCTCAATACTGGTGCCTGTCCGCTGGTGGGTCGAGACCCCCCGCGGTAGAGGCAGGTCTAAGCTCTGTAATTTAAATTGGCTCTGTAATTTGAATGAGTACACTTTAAATCCTTTTACAAGGATCTATTGGAGGGCAAGTCTGGTGCCAGCAGCGGCGGTAATTCCAGCTCCAGTAGCGTCCACTAAAGCTGCTGCAGTTAAAAAGCTTTTATAAGGATCGAGCTTGGCGGTCATCCGCAAGGCGTGCTACCCCCAGTACCAGCCCCTTTGCCTTGGGGCGCCTCCCCGATGCTCTTGACTGAGTGTCCCGGGGGCCCGAAGCATTTCCTTTGAAAAAATTAAGTGTTCAAAGCACAGGTGGTGTAGCTTGCTTAACAGCTGAGCTACTTCGCTGACTAGCAGACACTGCTACTAGGCCCAAAGAATTGCCTGGGATAGATGCAGTTAAAAAATTGTAATTAGATCTACAAGCGGTGTAGCTTGCTTAACAGCTGGGCTACTCTGCTGACTAGCAGACACTGCTACTAGGCCCAAAGTATTGCTTGAGCTAGATGCAGTTAAAAATTTGTAATTAGATCTACAGGCGGTGTAGCTTGCAAATCAGCTGGGCTACTCCGCTGACTAGCAGACACTGCTACTGGGCCCAAAGTATTGCCTGGGCTAGATGCAGTTAAAAATTTGTAATTAGATCTACAAGCGGTGTAGCTTGCTTAACAGCTGGGCTTTTCCGCTGACTAGCAGACACTGCTAATAGGCCCAAAGTATTGCCTGGGCTAGATGCAGTTAAAAATTTGTAATTAGATCTACAGGTGGTGTAGCTTGCTTAACAGCTGGGCTACTCCGCTGACTAGCAGACACTGCTACTAGGCCCAAAGTATTGCCTGGGCTAGATGCACTTAAAAATTTGTAATTAGATCTACAGGCGGTGTAGCTTGCTTAACAGCTGGGATTCTCCGCTGACTAGCAGACACTGCTACTAGGCCCAAAGTATTTCCTGGGTTGGATGCAGTAAAAAATTGTTATTAGATACAC
This sequence comes from Phyllobates terribilis, assembly GCF_046119375.1. Classification (NCBI taxonomy): domain Eukaryota; kingdom Metazoa; phylum Chordata; class Amphibia; order Anura; family Dendrobatidae; genus Phyllobates; species Phyllobates terribilis. The sequence continues at coordinate 298,609,719 of NW_027362763.1, read as the reverse complement.
AGGCGGTGTAGCTTGCTACACAGCTGGGCTACTACGCTGACTAGCAGACACTGAAGCTTTGGAGCAGACCTCTGATTCCCAGGCTATAGTATGAGTAAACAGCTCTGCAGACTCAACCATCTGTGTTACCCCAAGCCATATTGTATGCAGTTTCTTACGGTTAAAAGGGGGGGGGGCGACCCGACCCACCTGGAATTGACGATGCCAACGTCATGTAAAACACAGCAAGGGGACTCCAAAAAGAGTCTCCATTTTTTCTAAAAATTGTGGCACAGACACCACTTAAGTGGCATCAATTGCCCCAGAGTTGCTTAAAATGGTTGGTGAGGTGATTTTCCATAATCCTCAAGCTTTTAGTCTCCCCAGGATGACACAGGGGTAGAAAAGTCCTTGCGGATCCATGATTTGTTCATCTTTATGAACGTGAGTCTGTCTACATTCTCAGTGGACAGCCGCGTGCGCTTATCTGTCAGCACACCACCAGCAGCGCTGAACACACGTTCATAGAGAACGCTGGCTGTGGGGCATGACAAGATCTCCAAGGCACGAGTGGCGAGCTCAGGCCATTTTTCCATATTGGATGCCCAAAATGAGCAAGGGTCCAGTGACACAGTCATGGCTTCGATGTTCACTTGGAGATACTCGTGTACCATCCTCTCTAGGCGTTGACTATGTGTCAGACTTCTTGTCTCCTGTGGCCTTGCAAAGGATGGTCTAAAAAATTGGTGAAACGATTCCAAAAAATTGCTGTTACCAGCAGATACGGTGTTACTGTTACGGTTTCAGTGATGAAGACTCGACAGTCCCACGGTTGGCAAGTTAGAACTGTGAGATTCACTACGTGCACCAATGGTGTTTGTGGAAAAGCCTATGTAAGATACTGTAACAGCCTCTGCTGATACTCCTGCATGCGTGAATCCCTTTCAATGGCAGGAATTATTTCGGCAAATTTACTTTTGTACCGGGGAGAGTGTGGCAACCCAGTAGTCGGGATTACTTCGAATTCCTAACAATTCGAGGGTCATGTTGCAGGTAGTGCAGCAAGAAGGCACTCATGTGTCTTGCGCATCCATGAGGACCAAGTCCTTGTTGTGTTGGTGGCGAGGTAAGAATCATGCTTCCTTCCTCTGCCCTCTCCCCCCAACCACGCACAACAGAAATATGATCAAGGTCTCCCTCATCTGATGAGTCTTCCATGCCCGTCGCCAGTTCATCCTCCGATTCTTCCTCAGCTCCTGCACCTTCCTCAACAGTTTGGCTGCTACCATGCGCCCTCATTTATCCCTCTCCCCCATCCTCCCATGCCTGCCGCCTTGGTGCTGCCGACCGTCTGGACCTTGGAGATGTTATCCCTTCCGCATACGACTCCTTCTGTACTTCCTCCCGCTCCTCTTGTCCCACCACCTGACTTAGAATACTGTTTAAAGTGTACTCCAGCATGTAAATGACCGGAATAGTCATGCTGATAATGGCATCATCAGCACTAAATTAAAAAAACTGTGCAGAAGGGTGCATAGGTCACTCATCTAAGTCCACTCCTGCAGCGTGATTTGCCCCACCTCTGGATCTCGTTGGCCAAGCCTATACATCATAACGTATTGCACCAGGGCTCATCGGTGCTGCCACAGTCGCTGCAACATGTGCAGAGTTGAATTCCATCGTGTCGGCACATCGCATTTCAACCGGTGAACAGGCAGGCCCAGTGACTTCTGTAGAGTTGTAAGTCGTTGAGCTGCGGGATGCGAATGGCGGAAGTGAGCACACAGCGACCGTGCCCTCTGCAGAAGGTCATCTAGTCCGGGATAGAGGGCTAAAAATTGCTGGACAACCAGGTTCAACACGTGAGTCATACAAGGCATTGACATTGCCTCGGTGAAGGGCCGCACCAAGGTTTGCAGCATTGTCGCAGGCTGCAGGTTCGGTGGAGACAGCCATTCATGAATCTCGGTCTCCAGAGCAGACCACAACACCTCAGCTGTGTTACTCACATTTCCCAGACATTTTAAAGTAAACACCACCTGATGCCGTTGAGCCCTGTTGCCAGCATAGTAAGGAGGTGTGCAGGATTCCTTCTGCGCAATTAGAATGCAGGAGGCATTTCCAGACAGGCTTTGGGTGCAGGTGGAGGACCGAGAATAGGTTGAGGAGGCAGAAGCAGTGGAGGAACTTCTAGATAAGAGGATTGGTGCACAACTCGTGGGGACGGCAAGACTTGGACAGCAGCCCCTTGTCCTGCTGTCACCATAGTTACCCAGTGCCCTGTCAGCGACATGTAACCCCTCTGTCCATGCCTACTCGTCCAAGTGTCTGTGGTGAAATGTCTTTTACTTGTCCACACCTGAGGGACCAAGGGCTGGCTGTTGTGCTTAGACGGGGTTTAGTAGGGTGTTCCCGGCAAACTGCCGGTCTGTGAGGATGATGCAGGTGGATATGTTATGTTGCCTTGATCCAAAGGTGGTGTTCTTGATGTTGGAGAGCGCTCAACATCAGCAGGTGTTTCCACTTCCAAATGAAATGACGACCTCCAATCACACTGGCTGTTGCGAGTAAAGAGGTGGCAGGTCTGCGTCCAAAAACATGTGTGACTGCTGCACCCCCATTTACAGAGGATGAAAAGGCCGTGGATGCACAAGATGAGGCAGACGGTGGTTGGCCCGGCCCGCTAGGCCGCATTGTAGCACAGTGAGCTTCCCACTGCAACTTATGCTTCATATCCATGTGACGGTTCATGCATGAAGTACTCAAACAATGGATTTTTTGGCCTCTACTTAGCTTTTGGTGACAAATGTTACAGATAACATGAGTTGGGTCATCCTTTGCGATCTCAAAAAATGCCCAGGCTATGCAAGGTTTAGAGCCCATGCGACCTGAAGAGCCACCACGACTTGTGGTCAGAGGCAGAGTTGTGGTTGAGGATGCAGCTGTTGACATGCTTCCAGTACTCCGTCTCTGTCCAGGAAGGCGCAACCTAACCTCGTCGTCACTAGCATCCTCCTCCACCTCCTCTGCTGACCTCAGTGACTGGCTGACTGTGGGTTTACAGTAAGTGGGATCTCCAACCTCGTCATCATCACGCTGTGTGTTCTCACACACGTCGTCCTCAGAGCAGAGCCAATCTCTTCCTGCCCTGACCGAAAAGTCAAGTTGTCGCTCCAATCAGGTATCTGAGTCTCATCATCGTCTTCCTCATTGTCTCCAACAACAGGAGTTACAGTTTGGGAACGAGGGTCTACATTATGCTCAGAACCTTCTTCATCTGGGCCTGGATCCGACTCATAAACATTCTGTGCATCAGTGCAGATCATTTCCTCGTCTGGATTCACAGAAGCTCTGGAGCAGACCTCTGATTCCCAGGCTATAGTATGAGTAAACAGCTCAGCAGACTCAACCATCTGTGTTACTCCATACTCAGACGGGCAGCTGGAGACTTGGGAGCTGTGAGGAAGCAAGTGCGATTGGCGTGACACCTCTGAGGACTTCAGTATTTGTGATGTTGAAGTTGAGGTGGAGGAGAGCCCAATTGAAGGAGCACTTGATATCTTAGTTTGGCTGGAAGATGGTCTTTCTTCTGCAGATGTTACTGTTGCTTTACCACCTACCCCACGGATACAACCTTTTTTTCCCTTTCCAACATGCCTATTCCCCTTTCCACCAGCAGCAGGCCTTTTGCCACTCATTTTGGTGGTTAACTAATTGGCAACTCTGTAGTTGTTTGCACAACAAACAATGGATGGAAACCGAGCAGAGCTGAGTGGCCTAACCATGGTACTAGCCCAAAAGGATTGGCTGGGTTAGATGCAGTGAAACAATTTTATTAGATACACAGGCGGTGTAGCTTCCTTCACAGGTGGGCTACTCCGCTGACTGTGAGACACTGCTACTATGCCCAAAAGGATTTAGTGGGTTAGATGCAGTAAAAAATTGTTATTAGATAAACAGGTGGTGTAGCTTGCTTCAGATGGGCTACTCCACTGACTACCAGACATTGCTTCTAGGCCCAAAAGGATTTCCTGGGTTAGATGCAGTAAAAAAATAGAATTAGATAAACAGGCGGTGTAGCTTCCTTCACAGGAGGGCTACTCCGCTGACTACCAGACACTGTTACTAGGCCCAAAAAGATTTCCTGGGTTAGATGCGGTAAAAATTTAGAATTAGATACACAGGCGGTGTAGCTTCCGTCACAGGTGGGCAACTCCGCTGACTACCAGACATTGCTACTTGGCCCAAAAGGATATCCTGGGTTAGATGCAGTAAAAAACTAGAATTAAATAAACAGGCGGTGTAGTTTCCTTCACAGGATGGCTACTCCGCTGACTAACAGACACTGCTACTAGGCCCAAAAAGAATTCCTGGGTTAGATGCAGTAAAAAATTAGAATTAGATGCACAGGCGGTTTAGCTTCCTTCACAGGTGGGCTACTCCGCTGACTACGAGACACTGCTGCTGTGCTCAAAATGATTTACTTGGTTAGATGCAGTAAAAAATTGTTATTAGATACACAGGTGGTGTAGCTTTCTTCAGATGGGCTACTCCACTGACTACCAGACACTGCTACTAGGCCCAAAAGGATTTCCTGGGTTAGATGCAGTAAAAAACTAGAATTAGATACACAGGCGGTGAAGCTTCCTTCACAGGTGGGCTACTCCGCTGACTAGCACACACTGCTACTAGGTCCAAAAATATTTCCTTGGTTAGATGCAGTAAAAAATTAGAATTAGATACACAGGCGGTGTAGCTTCCTTCACAGGTGGGCTACTCCGCTGACTGCGAGATACTGCTACTATGCCCAAAAGGATTTACAGGGTTAGATGCAGTAAAAAATTATTATTAGATAAACAGGTGGTGTAGCTTGCTTCAGATGGGCTACTCCACTGACTACCGGACATTGCTTCTAGGCCCAATAGGATTTCCTGGGTTAGATGCAGTAAAAACCTAGAATTAGATACACAGGTGGTGTAGCTTCCTTCACAGTAGGGCTACTCCGCTGACTTCCGGACACTGCTACTAGGCCTAAAAGATTTCCTGGGTTAGATGCAGTAAAAATTTAGAATTAGATACACAGGCGGTGTAGCTTCCTTCACAGGTGGGCAACTCCGCTGACTACCAGACACTGCTACTAGGCCCAAAAAGATTTCCTGGGTTAGATGCAGTAAAAAATTAGAATTAGATACACAGGCGGTATAGCTTCCTTCACAGGTGGGATACTCCGCTGACTTCGAGACACTGCTGCTATGCTCAAAAGGATTTACTGGGTTAGATGCAGTTAAAATTGTTATTAGATACACAGGTGGTGTAGCTTGCTTCAGATGGGCTACTCCGCTGACTACCAGACACTGCTACTAGGCTCAAAAGGATTCCCTGGGTTAGATGCAGTAAAAAACTAGAATTAGATACACAGGCGGTGTAGCTTCCTTCACAGGTGGGCTACTCCGCTGACTAGCACACACTGCTACTAGGCCCAAAAAGATTTCCTTGGTTAGATGCAGTAAAAAATTAGAATTAGATACACAGGCGGTGTAGCTTCCTTCACAGGTGGGCTACTCCGCGGACTACCACACACTGCTACTAGGCCCAAAAAGATTTCCTGGGTTAGATGCAGTAAAAAATTAGAATTAAATACACAGGCGGCGTAGCTTCCTTCACAGGTGGGCTACTCCGCTGACTACGAGACACTGCTACTATGCCCAAAAGGATTTACTGGGTTAGATGCAGTAAAAAATTGGTATTAGACACAGAGGTGGTGTAGCTTGCAACACAGATAGGCTACTCCAATGACTAACAGACACTGCTACTAATCAAAAAAGGATTTACTGTTTTAGATGCAACAAAAAATTGTTATTAGATACAAAGGTGGTGTAACTTGCTTCATATGGGCTACTCCACTGACTACCAGACACTGCTACTAGGCCCAAAAGGATTTCTTGGGTAGGATGCAGTAAAAAATTAGAATTAGATACACAGGTGGTGAAGCTTCCTTCACAGGTGGGCTACTCCGCTGACTACCACACACTGCTACTAGGCCCAAAAAGATTTCCTGGGTTAGATGCAGTAAAAAATTAGAATTAGATACACAGGCGGTGTAGCTTCCTTCACAGGTGGGCTACTCCGCTGACTACCACACACTGCTACTAGACCCTAAAAGATTTCCTGGGTTAGATGCAGTAAAAAATTAGAAATAGATACACAGGCGGTGTAGCTTCCTTCACACGTGGGCTACTCCGCTGACTACCAGGCACTGCTACTAGGCCCAAAAAGATTTCCTTGGTTTGATGCAGTAAAAATTTAGAATTAGATACACAGGCGTTGTAGCTTCCTTCACAGGTGGGCTACTCCGCTGACTACCATACACTGCTACTAGGCCCAAAAAGATTTCCTTGGTTAGATGCAGTAAAAAATTAGAATTAGATACACAGGGGGTGTAGCTTCCTTCACAGGTGGGCTACTCTGCTGACTACCACACGCTGCTTCTAAGCCCAAAAAGATTTCCTGTGTTAGATGCTGTAAAAAATTAGAATTAGATGCACAGGCTGTGTAGCTTCCTTCACAGGTGGGCTACTCCACTGACTACGAGACACTGCTGCTATGTCCAAAAGGATTTACTGGGTTAGATGCAGTAAAAAATTATTAGGTACACAGGTGGTGTAGCTTGCTTCAGATGGGCTACTCCACTGACTTCCAGACACTGCTACAGGCCCAAAAGGATTGGCTGGCTTAGATGCAGTAAAAAATTCGTATTAGATACACAGGTGGTGTAGCTTGCAACACAGATAGGCTACTCCAATGACTAACAGACACTGCTACAGGCCCAAAAGGATTGGCTGAGCTACAATTTGCCAAATGCTGTGAAAAACACTTGATCAGAATTAGCACCGACCAGCCTGGCAAAAGTGCTATGAACTGCAGTAACCTAGCCCTCAAAAGGGCTGCAATTTGAACTAGTCCCTACTCCCTAAACCTATCTCTCTATGTAACTGGAAATTCGCTCACAATTCACACAGTTATACTGTATAGCGCCCACAGCACCAGCGGTGCCATCTAACACTCAGCTGCAGCAGTGAGAAAATGGTGGCGATGGGGAAAATGGATGGGTCTTATAAGGCATGGACATGTGACATGCACAGTCAATGACACATGCCCTTGCTTGTGTGAAAAAAAAAAGCACTTCGCTGCGTGTGTGCGCTGCTGATAGGCTGACAGACTGCACCGCGCCACTGTAAATGCGGGAAAAAAAAAAAAGGAGATCGGCATTATTTCTGCAGAGATCCATCCCCTGCCCCTCCCCCCACCCACTCTACACTTAAACTGTCTATTAACATTGATTAACAGTAGTGATGAGCAAGCACTAAAGTGCTCGGGTACTCGAAGCTCGGGCCGAGCACATCGTGATACTCGGGAGCTCGACCCGAGCAATGAGCCCAATGTAAGGATATGGGAAACTCGAGCATTTTCTGGCGGTCCCCCACGGCGGTCTGCAGAAGGTCAAAAATTGCCCAAATCGATGGGAACAGTGCTCAATTAATCGTCAGGCAGGCAGAATATATAGGCAGACAGGCAGGCAGGGTATATAGGAGGGTGCATGAAAAACATAGCAGGGCACTTGGAACACACTAGTGCCTTCCGATTTTCATGCACCCTTCTCTTTAAAAAAGCCGGCCGGCAGTTCAGCAGCGGCATACACTGGTTTTCCCACAATTTAGAACAGAAAGAATAGAGATTCACACATAGATTAGATAGATAAAAACATGTCACTCACATATATCTTAAGTACAGTTACAGTGTTGGTTACTGTACTTGTCATTTAGTGTTAAAATAAAGGATTTATTAAAAAAAATATTAGTGTTTTCATGCACCCCTCTCTTTAAAAAACCCGGCCGGCAATTCATCATCGGTACTCAACAATTTAGAATAGAAAGAACAGAGCATCACACATAGATTAGATAGATAGAAACATGTCAGTCACATATATAATAAGTACAGTGACAGTGTTGGTTACTATACTTGTCATTTAGTGTTAAAATAAAGGATTTCTTAAAAAAAAATTGGCGTGGTGTTCCCCGTAATTTTAGTCTCTAGTGGAGGTTAAGCAGACAGCTGGGGCAGATGTTTGATGCCTGGAAAGGGGATAATACCCACAGAGCTTCCCAGTTTACTAATATCAGCCCTCAGCTGAATACCTAGCCTTTACTAGCTATTAAAATGGGGGACCCCCAAAAAAATTACGTGGGGTCCCCCCTATTTTAATAGCTAGCAAAGGCTAGGCAGACAGCTGGGGGCTGATATTAATAGCCCAGGAAGGGTGCCATGAATATTGGCCCCCTCCCAGGCTAGAAACACCAGCCGTCAGCCGCCCCAGAAATGGCACATCCATTCTGGCGCTTAGCCTCGCTCTTCCCACTGCCCTGTAGCGGTGACAGTGGGGTAATAGGGTTGGGGTTGATGTCAGCTTATAATGCCAGCTGACATCAAGCCAAGGTTAGTAATTACTAACCTCATAGTCAAAGTTAAAAAAAACACAAACACCCAGAATAAAGTCCTTTAATTGAAATAAAGACACATTCCTTTAATGTTCTAAATTAAACCCTACTTACCGTACCACCCATTCCAGCTGAAGCCAATGATCTCCTGCAATAAAAATAAAATAATAAACCAACCTCATACCTTTCCATGGTTACCAGGACAGCTTCAGCTCTGCTACATTGAGTTGACAGGCTGGAGCGCAGCAGAACGCTGCAATCCAGCTTGCCATGCCGCAGACACTGAGAGGCTCCTCAGTGAAGCTCCTCAGTGTCTGGCTGTGATGGCATCCAGATGAGCCGAGTTCATGTCCAATGAACTCAGCTCACCTCATGCACGTCACTGACAGCGTGATAGAATTAGGAATGACGCCTCTTCCACTACAGCCAACTCAATAGATAGAGACCCAATCAGGATTCTCCACATTTCCAAATATTAGTGGCAGACACCACCGAAGTGGTATCAATTTCAGTAGATTAGAAGAAGTATAATGGGGACAGACACCTTTTCCACTATAGCCAAACCAGTAGATGGAGTCCCTATCAGGATTCTCCACATTTCCAAAAATTAGTGGAAGACACCAGCAAAGTGGCATCAATTTTAGTACAGTAGAAATTGTAGAATTATGAAGTACGCTTCTTCCACTACAGCCAACCCAATAGATGGAGACCCAATCAGGATTCTCCACATTTCAAAAAATTAAGGCCTAAAACCACCAAAGTGGCATCAATTTAACCAGAGTAGAATTAGTTTAATGGAGACCGAAACCTCTTCCACTACAGCCAACCCAATAGATGGAGACTCAATCAGGACTGTTCACATTTAAAAAAAATTAGGGCCTAAGACCACCATTTCCTTGACCAACAGATTGGAGATGGTGGAGTTCAACCTCTTAGCTTTGTCATGTGTAGGAGGAAACAATTTTTTACTTGACCATAACTGCGGGATCGAGGGCTGGCTGCAGTGCTGAGAGAGGGCGGAGTATGGTGAACTGGACAAACTGGTGGACCGTGAGTGAGGTGCAGGTGAAGATGTTACGGTGGATTGAGAAACATGTGGTGTGCTTGGTGAAACAAACACAGCAGGCATGTCTGCTTCCATTAGAGCTGAGGGGCTCTCACTCAGCCTGACTGGAGCAGGTATGCAACCTGAGGTTCTGCGGTGGGAGACCTGCGTGACGAAACTGATCACGGTAACAGAGGAGGAGGAAAAAGCAGCATATGCGTTTGATGGGGCAGCTGATGGTTGTTTATTGAAAACCAATTTTGAGTTTATCATGTTTGTGTACCCCTGTGTGGTGAACAATATATGCACCAAAAAATTTATTTAACTAGAGTATAATTATTATAACTGAGACCAAAACATCTTCCACTACAGCTATCCCAGCAAAAGGAGACCCAACCAGGAGTGTTCATATTTAAAAAATTAGGGCCTGACACCACGGAAGTGGCATCAATTTCAGTAGATTTGAATTAGCATAATGGGGACAGACTCCACTTCCACTACAGCCAACCCAGTAGATGGAGACCCAATCAGGATTCTCCACATTTACAAAAATTTGTGGCAGACACCAGCGAAGTGGCATCAATTTCACTACAGTAGAAATAGTAGAATTAGGAATGACACCTCTTCCAGTACAGCCAATCCAGCAGATGGAGATTCAATCAGGAGTGCACCAACCTCTCCAGTCGTTTACCACATGTCAGACATGTACTCTATTGTGCTGGTGCACAAGCTCTTCTAAAAAATGTGTGAAAGGACTCACAGAAATTGCTTCTGCCACTTACACTATTGCTGATATTTTGTCGTTGACGAATTGACATACAGGAGGTTGGAAGTGTACAGCTGTGATGCACTCTGTGTGCCTCTCTGCTGACTTGGGGAAAACCTATCTTAAAGTTGTGTAAAAGCGTGTTTCGATACTCCAGCATTTGCGGGTCCCTTTCCAGGGCGGGAAGTATCTGGCAAAATTTACTCTTACAACGTCTATGTAACAGAGTGGCAACCCAGTAGTCAGCACTATTTGGAATCATAACTATAAGAGGATCATGTTGCAGATAGTGCAGCAAGAAGCCACTCTTATGTTGGGCTCTCCCATGAGGTTCAAGCCCATGCTGTGTTGGTGACTGGGTAATTCTGATGCTTGTTTCCTCCGTCCCCTCCTGCCAAACACGAACAGAGAGGGGATGATTATCTTCTTCATGTTCTAACTGTTGCTCGCCCATCACCTCTTCCTCTTCCATTTCTTCCTCGCCTCTTGCACCTTCACTAATAGTTTTTTTGGTATCACCAACCCCCCTCGATCGCAGTAAACCACCCTCCTTTGGCACCCTGAGATGTCCACTAGTGTATAACTTTAGTAACAGAAGAAAGTATTTTTTTAGTGTGGATGAGGCCTTTTTAACATAGGAGATATGCTACAAACAATTTCAAACTGAAATGTACCCCACTGTATCACATTAGAAACAGAAGAAAGTATTTTTTTTATTGTGGATGAGACCTGTATAACATACGAGATAATCCCCAAACTATTTCAAACTGAAATGTCCCCTGCTGTATAACGTTAGGAACAAAACAAACTATGTTTTTCGTATGGATGAGGCCTGTATAACATACAAGATATTCTCCAAACTATTTCAAACTCAGATGTTCTCTGCTGTATAATGCTAGGAACCGACCAAAGAATTTTTTTTACTGTGAATGAGACCTGTATAACATATGAGATATTCTTCAAACTATTTCAAACTGAGATGTCCCCTACTGTATAACGTTAGGAGCCAAACAAAGTATTTTTTTTACTATGGATGATGCCTGTATAACATACGAGATATTCTCCAAACTATTTCAAACTGAGATGTCCTGTGCTGTATAACGTTAGGTATAGAAGAAAGTATTTTCTTTTACTGTGGATGAGGCCTGTAAAACATAGGATATATGCTACGAACAATTTCAAACTGAGATGTCCCCTGCTGTATCACATTAGGAACAGAAGAAAGTATTTTTTTTTACTGTGGATGAGCCCTGTATAACATAGAATATATGCGCCAAGATATTTCAAACTCACATCTAGCCTGCTGTATCACGTTAGGAACAGGAAAAAATTTATTTTTTTACTTTGCATAAGCTCTGAATACAGCTGAATTTCACCATCACTAAAGGACTAGGTGGCTTATACAACCCTTGGCAAAAATTATGGAATCACCAGGCTTGGAGGATGTTCATTCTGTTGTTTAATGTTGTTGAAAAAAAAACAGATCACAGACATGGCACAAAACTAAAGTAATTTCAAATGGCAAACTTAGGGCTTTAAAAACACTAAAAGAAATAAGGATTAAAAATGTGGTACTCAGTAAGGGTAATTTTTTTCAGACCAAGGAGAGGGAAAAAATTATGGAATCACTCAATTCTGAGGAAAAAATTATGGAATCATGAAAAACAAACACACAAAAGAACACTCCAATATATCACGAGTATTTTGTTGCACCACCTCTGGCTTTAATAACAGCTTGCAGTCTCTGAGGCATGGACTTAATGAGTGACAAACAGTATTCTTCATCAATCTGGCTCCAACTTTCTCTGATTGCTGTTGCGAGATCAGCTTTGCAGGTTGGAGCCTTGTCATGGACCATTTTCTTCAACTTCCACCAAAGATTTTCAATTGGATTGAGATCCGGACTATTTGCTGGCCATGACATTGACCTTATGTGTCTTCTTTCATGGAATGTTTTCACAGTTTTTGCTCTATGGCAGGATGCATTATCATCTTGAAAAATGATGTCATCATCCTCAAATATCCTTTCAATTGATGGGATAAGAAAACTGTCCAAAATATCAATGTAAACTTGGGCATTTATTGAAGATGTAATGACAGCCATCTCCCCAGTGCCTTTACCTGACATGCAGCCCCATATCATCAATGACTGTGGAAATTTGCATGTTTTCTTCATGAAGTCATGTTTATAAATCTCATTGGAACGACACCAAACAAAAGTTCCAGCATCATCACCTTGACCAATGCAGATTCGCGATTCATCACTGAATATGACTTTCATCCAGTCATCCACAGTCCATAATTGCTTTTCCTTAGCCCATTGTAACCTTGTTTTTTTCTGTTTAGGTGTTAATGGTGGCTTTAGTTTAGCTTTTCTGTATGTAAATCCCATTTCCTTTAGGCAGTTTCTTACAGTTCGGTCACAGACATTGACTCCAGTTTCCTCCCATCCGTTCCTCATTTGTTATGAAAAACCAACATCTTTTGCAACATTGCGTAATGATTTACCTACTCCTTTGTTTCAATTGACATCTCTCCTGTTGGAGCCATGATTCATGTCAGTCCACTTGGTGCAACAGCTCTCCAAGGTGTGATCACTCCTTTTTAGATGCAGACTAACGAGCAGATCTAATTTAATGCAGGTGTTAGTTTTGGAAATGAAAATTTGCAGGGTGATTCCGTAATTTTTTCCTCAGAATTGAGTGATTCCATAATTTTTCCCTCTGCTTGGTCTGAAAAAAATTACCCTTACTGAGTACCACATTTTTTATCTTGATTTCTTTAAGTGTTTCTTAAAGCCCTAAAGTTACTTGACTTTAGTTTGTTGTCATGTCTGTGATCTGCTTTTTTTCAACAACATTAAACAACTGAATGAACATCCTCTGAGCCTGGTGATTCCATAATTTTTGCCAGGGGTTGTAGCAGATTGTAACACATTTGCAAAAGAAAAAAATTATTTTTGGACTTTGGCTAGCATCAGAAAAAATCTATTTTTTTACTTTGAAAACATCTGAAGTTCAACGGCACTAAAATAGGAGGTGGCTTATAGCAGAGTGTATCACTTTTGCGACACAAAAAAATCTTTTGTGGACTCTGCCTAGAAACAGAAAATATCTATATTTTTTTACTGTGCAACTGAATTTCACACACCAAAAAATGACAAAGTGGTCTACTATAACTTGCACTATCAAATTAGCAAATGAAAAAAAAAGGTTTTTATGCTCTGCACTGAGAAGCTCTGCAGAGTCTGCAGACCGCTGAATTTCAACCCCACAAAATCAAAGGGTGGGCTACAAGGGCTTGCTTTCTTTATCACATAAGCAACTGAAAAAATAGATTGAAGGGATACTCATGCGAACAGCACAATACAAGCAGTGCACAACACATCTCTATGCCATGGGCACTACTGTTTCTGTCTGAATCTCAGTAATTGCACAAGAAAAAAAAAAGTGCTGCAAGGTCAATTGAACAGGTACACAGCACACGACTTATCTACACTATCTGACTACCAAACAAGCACCCATCTATCTAGCTAATCTTACTCATTAAACAGGAGCAGGGTGCAGGAGCAACGTCTATCACGAGTGACATGGATAAAATGGTGCTGAGAGAACATGGCCTCTCTTTATATAAAGAGGAAATGTGATTTCAGCAGCCAATAGCAGAATCCCTTGTGTCTGGACAGTGTGGATGCTTCCTGCGCTCTGATTGGCTAGCCGTGCTTTTTTCACTTAAAGTTACAGGAAAAAAAAAAGATTACAAGCGCGCCGCTGATCTGACCTGTTCTGAGCTCTCACCAGGCTCTTCAATCATCAAGCACATCCCCCCGCTCTTCATACACAAGCACTATGCTAGCCAACCTGTTAAAAATCATTTAGTTTCCCCAGAATCACGTTCCCGCACTTATTCGCTGAACGGTGTCGATTTTCCCTAATTTAAGTAAAAATGCTCACCTTTCCGATCATGAATCTGAATGTGCCACATTCGTGCCAAATTTAACCTTTGAGATCAGATTTTGAACAAATTCGCTCATCACTAGTATTGACATACACAGGAGAAATTTTGTAACAAATTGTACCATTCGCTTTTTTCTGTTGAACCTTGTGAAAATAAAAAATGTGCGGCTAAAGCAACATTTTTGAGGGAAAATGTCATTTTTTTTATTTTCACACTGCATTGTTATAAAATTCTGTGAAGCACCTGCCAATTCAAAGTGTTCACCACATGTCTAGATAAATTAATTGAGGGGTGTACTTTCCAAAATGGGTCACTTGCGGATTTTTTTCACTGTTTATCCACATCAGTAGCTCTACAAACACGTCATGACGTCCGCAATCTATTCCAGCTAATTATACCCTCCAAAAGTTAAATGGTGCTCCTTCTTTTCTGATCCCTGTTGTGTTCCCAAACAGTTGTTTTTCACAACACATGGGGTATCGATGTAATCAGGAGAAGTTGCACAAATTGTATGGTTCATTTTCTCCTGTTAAAGCAACATTTTTGTGAGAAAAATTTATTTTTTCAACGTTATTCTGTGAAATTCTGTGAAGAATCTGTGCATTCTAGGTGCTTATCACAACTGTAGTTAAATTCCTTGATGGCTATAGCCTCCAAAATGGGATCACCTGTGTGTGATTTTCCACTGTTTAGGCACATCAGGGGCTCTGCAAATGCGACATGGTATCCGCTATCTGTTCCAGCGAATTTTGCGCTTCAAAAGAAATTGGTATTCCTTACATTCTGAGCCCTGCCGTGTTCCCAAACAGAGGTTTTTCACCATATATGTGGTATCGACATACTCAGGAGGAATTGCACAACAAATTTCAGGGTTAATTTTCTCCTGTTACCCTTGTGGAAAATTTGGGGCTAAAGCAACAGTTTTGTAGGAAAATTTTATATATTTTTTTTACTTCCACATTGCATTAATTCCTGTTAAACATTTAAAAGGATAATAAACTTCTTGAATGTGATTTTGAACACTTTGAGGGGTGCAGTTTTTAAAAAAGATGTTTTCTGTCACACAGGCCCCTCAAAGTCATTTTAAATGTGATGTGGCCCCTAAAAAATTGATTTTGCAAATTTTGTTGGAAAAATGCGAAAACTGCTCATCAACTTTTCACTATTTATACATCCAAGCAAAAATAATTTTTCAAAAATGATGCTGATGTAAAGGAGACATGTGGTAAAAGTTATTTATCAACTATTTATTGTATTGAGCACTCTGGTATAAGGGAATAAAAAGTCAAAGTTTGAAAATTGCTACATTTTCTCCAATTTTCTAATATTTTCATAAATAAATGCAAAAAATGTCGGCCTAAATTTACCAGTTTCATTAAGTGCAAAGGATCATGAAAAAGCACTCTCAGAATCACTGGAGTATGTTAAAGCTTTCCAGAATGATCACCTCATAAATTGACACTGGTCAAAATTGGAAAATTTGGCCTGATCAGGAAGATGAAAAAGGAACACTAAGAAGGCATTAAAGTATAGATTGAATTCTCAGTGTTCTGTGGTTTGAACAGACTGTTGCAGGAGGTAAGAACCTGGATGTCACATCAGCACATGTGATGACTTCAAAATAAAAACATTAAGTATATTATGAAAGGTCTTCATTCTACTAGTCATTATAGCGCTACAATAACACTGGTTAATATGATATTTTTCACAATAACATTTAATTGTGATTCTAATAAGATTTCATCTCCTGAATTCAAATCTTCTAGTGATTAGCGAGCACTAAAATGCTCGGGAGCTCGTTACTCAAGTCGAGCAAATCATAATGCTCGGGGTACCCAAGTAACAAGTATAATGGAAGTCAGTGGGAAAGTCGAGTATTTTTTCGGTGCTCCCCCACCCACCCGGCAGGTCTGGAGGGGTCCAAAAATTGCTCAAATCAATGGAAACAGTGCTCAAATGGCATGCGAACAGCATGGGGAAGACCCCTGGAAGCATCTCTGAAACCAAAGTTGCTGCTGTGAACAATGTTGTCAGACTAATACGCCACTTTCATGGACTGACAAAAAAACATACAAAATCGAAGATAAAATAGATTTTACTGGAAAAATGTTAAGAAACATTCTTTCCAGGATAATAACTTGTATATAAGGCAAAGTAAATTAAAGAAAAAAAATACTCCTCCGCACCTTGGGCTATGTTCACATGTAGTGTTTTTGCTGCGTTTTTGCACTTTCACATTGCTTTTAATGGTCAAAAAAACATTCTCTAGTAAATGTAATTTTAAGATTTTAATACCTTATCTGGTCATGTGGTGTGTGAGACATGATCAGACACACCCTGATGAATGAGGAACTTTGAAAGTCACAATTTTTTGGTCAGGGCCATCAAGAGGCCCTCACTAGTTGTAGAGGGCCATAAGGTGGCCCTTACTATTGTTAGAGAGTCAGCAGTCGGCCCTCATTATTGTCAGAGGGCCGTCATGTTACCATCACTCTAATTTTAGAGGGCTAGCAGCCAGCCCTCACTTAACAATCAGAAATCAAGCTATGGACTGTGGAAGAGATGTATATGACCAGAATGAACATCATTTTCAGCAGATGATACCTAGTACCTATCTCTACACTAAATGCAGCTAACAGCGGTATTAATAGGGAATAGAATAGATGTTACCTTGATATTTTTATTTAAGTTTCATCAGCAAGGATTAGAATTTATAAGGTAATGATCCCTGACTAGATGCCTTTAATATGCTATCCCTCATGCAACAGCTCACCCTACAAGAATGGCAGATAAGAGCAGTAATATTGCAGAATATAAAATGGATTTGAATTGGCCCCGAAATGATTTTTTTCTTGTACGTGGCAGCAACAAACTCTGGTGGAACGCAAGCAACTTTGCCTGCTTACATGAATTTCTGAGTTCAGATCACCCTAAAAAACATGAATCTGTCAATGAGTGTTTGGAAAAAAGCAATCAAGTTAGGGACTGTGGAAGAGACGTATGTGACAAGAATGGACACTCATTTTCAGCAGATGACACCTAGCACCAATCCCTGTACACAGCTAACAGTGATATTAATAAGGAATAGAATAGATATCACCTTGATTTTTTTGTTAGGTTGCAGCAGCAAGGATTATTATTTATAAGGCAATAATCCCTGACTAGATGCCTGTACTATGCTATCCCTACTACAACAGCTCACCATACAACTCACCCTACAACAATTGTAGATAAGAGCGGCATTATTAAAGAATATAATTTATTTGAATTAGCCGTGGAAAAAGCTATTAGTTTAATATAGAGCATCAAGGACTGTTATTTCATCAACCCTGATGGGGAATATAGTGGAGCATTTCGCATCTACTCAGCCTGATATGGAAGAGACCATGATCTTCAGCATTTACTGTACAAAGTCTCCTGTCTTGACTGTGAAATCCTGTATACAGTGTGAGAACTCCCTATGTGACAACCCACAAAAAGGCACTGGATCATATACTAAAAGAACCACAAAAATGTTTCCTCAACTAGAAGGTGGAGCCTCAGAAAAGCATTTTTTCTCATTACTAAGGAGTGGATCTCCTAAACTGGTAAAGCGTATGCACTAAGTGCAAGAGATGCCAAAAAATAGAAGGAAGCACTCCAATACCCCTTTGAAGAGATGTAGTGGAGGGCCTCAGAAAACATTTTTTACCATTATTAAGAAGTGGGTATCATAGACTGTTAATGGGCTGAAAAATATTTACCTGGGGGTATACATATATATCAAAAAATGTTAAAGGTAGGCCTCTCAAAATTCTTAATGCGGGCATCATAAACAACCTTAAAAAATTGATAGCAAGGGTAGCATGATCACCCTTTTGATATGGTGGTGGAGGAGGAGTAGGAGAAGGAGGAAGACACAAAAAGATGAAGTCCTGAAGTGTAGCTCAACTTATATGTAATTTTTATTTTTCTACTTTTTATAAAAAAAAAATGGGGGGGTACTTTTTTGTGGAAAATTTTTAAAAAAGTTTTTGGAAGATTTTTTTTAAAGTTTTTTGGAATTTTTAAAGGAAAAAAACAAAAAATTAGACTTTTTTGTTAATATTATAGTATTATTTTTGGTAGTATTTATTTTTTATAACATACTGTATATAGATATTTTTAAAGAAGAGAGTATAGTCCAAACAGGATGAAGATATGTCATTTCCTGTCAGGAACATCTCAGGGAGCCATGTGCTGTAGTATATAAAGCAGTTAGAAAGTTATTTGTCCATTGTGATGAAGGTTAAACCTGAAACAGGTAAATTTGTTGTGGTTAGCATTGCGGCATTGCAGCCTTGCAGCGCAGGGGTTCTGGGCTCAAATCTCACCAAGGACAACATCTGCAAAGAGTTTGTATGTTCTCCCAGTGTTTACGTGGGTTTCCTCCGGGTTCTCTGGTTTCCTCCCACACTCCAAAAGACATACTGATAGGGAATTTAGATTGTGAGCCCTGATGGGGACAGCGATGATAGTGTTTGTAAAGCTCTGCAGAATATGTTAGCAATATATAAAAATAAAGATTATTATTATTTATCTGTGTTTGCTTATTTGTTATTGAGTTGTAAAAGTAATTTTATCTATTAAATTTTTTATGTGTGGTTCTGTCTGGATTGGCAATCAATCCAGTATATGCTTTAACTTCCACTACATATCTCAGTGTGCAAGGAGGAGAGGCTGACCTGGAAGAAGGGGGGATATGAATTTTTCTCCCTTCTAGGAAGTAAAAGAAGCTTCAATCCTTCAACTTTCCTACTCCCTGTGTGGACCTACCGTGCTTGTCTGCTGGCTCTCCCTTTTTTTTTTGCTTTTTTCAGCAGTAACAGTGTTGGTCAGGGCACAGCTGATATTATGGGACATGTACTTGAGTAAGGTGATGACAGCACATTGGGAGAAATATTTGCAGCTGGGGATCGAGTACCAACGGATGGCCGCCGACTTCAGTCTCCACAAGCCTAAACGGCAATATTTCCAGGACAAGCAATCTGTAAATGTATCTGTTTAGTATTGTGGCCTATGGGTGGCTGCATATTTACATTTGCATTCCAATGACTGGGGTAGGGACAACTGAACGCTGCACTGGGACAAGGACGTGGACGTGGTTGCTGATGGTGGTTGCAAGTGTGCAGTGACAGCTGCAGGGTGGGAGGCATCTTCGCCTGTGTCATGGACAGGGGATTGGCATGCACGTAGAACAGGGGAAGAGGCAGTGGTATCACCCACAGACACTGATTCTGGATCCTGGCGTTCAGCCCAACTAGTTGAGTGTTTTGCTGTCATGTGCATGAACATGCTGTTGGTGGTCAGGCTGGTAGTTGTTCTGCCCCTGCTGATGCTGGCATGGCAGATTTTGCAAGTGGCTTTTTTGGAGTTTACAGAAATTGTTGTTTCTGAATAAAGTATTGAACACAAAAGATCGAAAATACACGAAAAGTAAATAGTTGCACAATGATTGAAGGTACAGAAGTCGTGTTGATACATTAAAAGGACATGGTAACATAAAAAAGGAAAAAAACTAAATAAGGACAACAACATGAACAAGCTCGTAGCTCATGAAATAGACATCAAAAAAGAAATAAATAAATAAGAAACAAGAATAAAGAGTGGCCAGACATATGAGTAAAAGGCATATGAATATGAAATAAGATAAAATAATTGCAATCAAATAATCCTATAAAGGAATAGTTGGTTTCATAAAGCTTAGTGACATAAAAATTTAGAGGTTGATAAACACTCACGCCCAAGGGAGTACTTTATTCGCAGAAGGGTGGGGGGTGGATGGGTGTAATCAGAAGGGAAAGGGGATAAGAATAGGGACTGAAAATAGAAAGAATATCATATCAGGGGATTGATAAGGTTTTCTAGGGAGGAGGGGGGTGACAAGGAAAGAATTAAACCTCCTGACTCCATTTGCTCCAAACTTTTGAAAATTTGGGATGACTATAGGTTTCCCAGCTGGTAAGTTCCTCTAAACGTCTCATCATGTTTACTTTATTTATCCATTTGGAGTGAGTAGGGAGAGATTCCTGTTTCCAGTGCAGAAAGATCAGTTGTTTTTCTGAACCCAACAACAAGGGGATCAAGTCATGGTTCTTTGGCTTCTAATTATCTGTTGGGCAGGATAATAGGATTTCTTTAGGGGTTAATGAGTGTCTTATCAGGCCTAATTTTTCTAGGGTCGCTTCTATTTACCCCAAAATGGTCTAATCTTCGAGCATGACCAAAAGATATGTGTCATATTACCCACTGCTAGGTTGCATCTCCAACATAAGTTAGGGTCACTCAGACCAAAATGATGTAATAATTCTGAGGTTCTGCACCAACGCAAGATAATTTTATATGAATTCTCATGTGAAGTTATACATCTTGAGAAGCCATGTGCATTGGAAAGGATGGAGTCAGTTTCCTCTTCGGACAGTGTAATATTTAATTCCTTCTCCCAGGAATATATGAAAGTGGGTTTTTGAGAGAACTGGGATAATGTCAAATGGTCATAAATCTTTGAAATACCTTTGGAAAAAAGGAAAGAAAGTCTACTTAACATGTCAATCCAAGAGCCCTTCCTAATGTTAGAGAATCTAGTTCTAAACTGAGAGAAGATATGAGAGACATTATTATGTTGCAAGAAGTTTGTGGGTCGCGCCGAGGTACCAATTGGCCAAGAGTCTAGCATAGGGATCTCATTTGAAAGGAATTGTTTAAGAGAATAATTTGGTAACTCTGACCAGAGATTATAAGGGTCTGTGTACTTGGGGTCTAAAAAGTATGGAATAGTAGATATTGGAGCATCAGACATAGGGATAGTGTCACCATGGAGTTCTTGAATTAGGTTACGTTTAATAGCCAGAGAGGTGGATGTAATGGTGTTCCTCGACATCCCAGAGACAGGTATTACATCTGCCCATATGAACTAATGGGGGTTGCTAGAAGAAGATAGTCAATATCTGTAGTATCTCTTCTTTTGGAGGCATTGGCCATCTTTAGTAGTGTTGAGCCACCCCCGTAGTGTTCGAGTTCGGTTCGGTTCGTCGAACACCCGTGTGTTCGCCGAACTGTTCGTCGAACTGTTCGTCGAACACCTTCGAACACCGTTAAAACCAATGGCAGGCAAACAAAAACACATAGAAACACATAGAAAACACCTTCAAAGGTGTCCAAAAGCTGACAAACTGCTCAGAAGACATAACTAACACATGGAAAAGTGACAAGTACATATAGTCATGCGAAAATAAAAGAGGTGGAGGAGTAAAAGGAGGGGGAGACACAGATATAGGCATGTCATGCCCTTCTAAAATCCAAAAAGTGAGAAGCCGACACGGCCAGTCCGTTCCTGCCCGTGCCACCTCCGTGTCGCCGGGTTTGTGCCAGAGCCGCGGTGGACCCTGACGGCCAGCCCCCCTCTCCCAATACTGGTGCCTGTCCGCTGGTGGGTTGAGCGAGCCCCCCTGTGGTGGAGGCAGCTCTAAGCTTTTTAATTTAAATTGTCTCTCTAATTTGAATGAATACACTTTAAATCCATTTACAAGGATCTATTGGAGGGCAAGTCTCATGCCAGCAGCCGCGTAATTCCAGCTCCAGTAGCGTCCACTAAAGCTGCTGCAGTTAAAAAGCTTTTATAAGGATCGAGCTCGGCTGTCCACCGCAAGGCATCCTACTGCCAGTCCCAGCCCCTATGCCTTGGGGTGCCTCCTGATGCTCTTCATTGAGTATCCCGTGGTCCCGAAGCATTTCCTTTGAAAAAATGAAGTGTCCAAACTACAGGTGGTGTAGCTTGCTTAACAGCCGGGATAATCCGCTGACTAGCAGACCCTGCTACTAGGCACAAAGTATTTCCTGGGCTAGATGCAGTTAAAAATTTGTAATTAGATACTCTCGTTGGATGCTGAGAAAGCATTCCATAGAGTCTCCTGGCACGCCATATATGATTCTCTTAAAAAGCTTGGGGTAGGGGTCTAGGGGACCCTTTTATAGCCAAAATCACGGCCCTGTATCGCAATACGTCACCTAGGCTGAAGATAAATGGAACTGTAGCACCCTGAGGGCTCGGTTGCTACAGAGGTATTGCACCTCACCGAGGTGTGATATCTCACTCTCAGGTAAGGATGTAGTGTGGATCAGGACCCGACACCTGCATGCATTACACCACATTGCCGTGGGGCAGGGCGACCAATATGCCCCTGAGATGGGCACGACAGTCCCTGTCCCTGGCTGGAGTGGGGGGAGGGAACACTGAGGAAGGGGAACCCTGTAGTGCAGGAGCAGGGAGGAAGCAGTTCCTGGGTGCATTGAGAAGGGAGTATAAAAGGTGGGCACCATCTTAGTTCAGTGCAGAGAAGTCTGAGCAGAAGTGGCAGGGAGCAGGGGCTCTGCATGAGCTCTGCTCCGGAGGCGGGCCTAGTAACAGAGGTCCAGACCTGGAAGAGGGAGAAGGAAGGAAGAGGAGCGGAGAAGGCTCCAGGAACGAGGAATGAAGGGATCTCAGGGGTGCGGATGGGCGAGTCGCCACCGCACGCCAGAATCCACCTGCGTGGAGGGGTCAGGCCAAAGGGGGAGACCGGTCCCCGAAACTAGTGGAGGCAGGAAACGACCCTCAGCTAGAAACAGGAGGCTGTGACATTTTATGTGGCGCAGCCCCTCGCTACACCCGCTAGGAAGGCACCACATAGGGTCAGGGAAACTGGCGCCAAGTTTACCAAGAGGAGGCCCGAGGCAGCCGGACAGAAGGGTTGGTAAGAAAGGCCAGACAAAGGACACACAAAGGGGGTCCTGTGAAGCGCTCCAAAGTTATCTGGGAGTTGTCTGAGCCCCTCACCTGGTGAGCACAGTACGACGTGGGCAGCCGTTACCTGCAGACGTGGTCTGGATAATAAGAACTGTGAGTAAAGGCCCTGGACTGCATCACTGACTCCGTGTCATTACTGCTGCTGCCCTGCACCATCACCCTCATCCTCCGCATACACTGCCCTGAGGCTATACTCCTCCCGTGGGGAGTTATGCTACGCTCTGCTGCACCCACAACACCAGCCTCAGCGGTCTGCCCTGGAGCGGCGGTTCACTCTGACCGCAATCCACGGGTGGCGTAGTCGGACATTTAAACATCAAAACCACATAAATAGTTCCGCCACTGGTTTGACCGCCCTGAGCCACGGAACCGGGTTGCCGCCACGGAGACTACAACCACCAGCATCCACCAAAAAGGGTCCGGCTCCGGGTGTCCCAAGGCCCATGGGGCGCGTCAGAACATTTTCATGACCTTTCACAATCACCAATCGGACAAGGCAGGGATGTTCTCTGTCCCCTCTCTTATACATCCTAGTGACGGAGCACCTGCTCTCATCAATTCGCCATAACCCCAATATTAGGTGGATTGAGGTGGGAGGCACCGAGTACAAGTGCTCTCTATTTGCTGATGATGTCCTAGTATATATCACTCAATCACATATATCCATCCATGCTGTTATGGCTGAAATAGATCACTTTGTTACATGGTCAAATTTTAAAATCAATGCAGCGAAGTCTGAGGCCCTCGATGTCTCCCTCCCCAAATCCATATAGGATTCCATCCAGTCCAACTTTCCCTTTGCCTGGCCCTCACAGGGTATCAAATACTTAGGAATTCCTATTCATAGAGACCTCTCCCATCTATGTTATCTTAATTTTGGGCCCTTTATTGAACAACTCCATACAGACCACGGTTGGCAAGTTAGAACTGTAAGATTCACTACGTGAACCACTGGTGTTTTGTGGAAAAGCACATGTACACTGTGTTCCAAATTATTATGCAAAAAGTGTTTAGGAGTGATAAGGGAAGAATTTGTTTGTTTGTCAGTTAAACTCATTGATTGTGATGTGTGTCAGGGCTCTTTATATCACTGTAAGCAATTGCAGACACCAGTGCTAATTAGTTTGTCAGGTGTGTCCAATGAAAGGCAAGACTACTTAAGAAGGCTCTCTCACATTATTCAGCAGCCTACATTTTCTGCCAAAATGGGAAAGAAAAAGGATGTGTCGGCTGCTGAGAAGCAACAAATTGTGGAGTGTTTAGGTCAAGGCATGACTACAATCAACATTGTGCGATGATCAGGATGAAGTGTCTTGGCAATCAAGAAGTATGTAGCTGATTCACAGTACACACGTGTGCGTGCTGATAAGGGCAAATTGAGGACTCTTTCCTACAGGCAATTACGTCAGGTTGAAAGAGCAGCGGCAAAAAAGCCTTGTCATAGCAGCAGACAAGTTTTTGAAGCTGCTTGTGCCTCCAACGTCCCCCGAACAACAAGATGCAGGGTCCTTCAGAGGTTTGCAGCTGTGCATACGCCATCCTGTCGACCTCCTCTATCCACTTCACACAAGCAGAAACGGCTTCAGTGGGCCAAACATTACATGAAGACTGATTTCAAAACTGTTTTGTTCACGGATGAGTGCCGTGCAGCGCTTGATGGTCCAGATGGATGGAGTGGAGGATGGCTGGTTGATGGACACCCCACGCAAACACGGCTACAGCGCCAACAAGGAGGCGGTGGAGTAATGTTTTGGGCTGGAATCATGGGGAGAGAGATTGTCGGCCCCTTTAGGATCCCTGAAGGCGCTAAAGATGAACTCCATAATGTATGTGGATTTTCTCAAACAGCACTTCCTGCCATGGTTCAAGAAGAAGAACCGTGTATTTCACAGCAAGATCATTTTTCTGCATGATAATGCACCATCTCATGCTGCTCATAAAACATCTGCATCTCTGGCTGATATGGGCATAAAAGGGGACAAACTTATGGTGTGACCCCCATGCTCCCCTGACCTCTACCCCATTCAGAACCTTTGGAGCATCATTAAAAGGAGTGTCTATGATGGCGGGAGGCAGTTCACATCTAAGCAACAGCTCTGGGAGGGTATTCTGTCCTCATGCAAAACAATTGAAGCAGAAACCATCCAAACCTGACAAATTCAATGGACGAGAGAGTTCAGAAGCTCCTTTCGAACAAGGGGTCCTATGTGAAAATGTAACATCACCTAGAATAAAGTTTTGAGTTGAAAACTGTTTGATTTCAGTTTCTAACAACCTGCTATTGCTTATAATTTCAAAAATGACCATTTTTTGGTCTTTATTAAAATGAAAAGGTTGATCGAAAAGTTTGGGGGATCTAAGAGTGTGGCAACCCAGTAGTCATGATTACTTCGAATTCTGACAATATGAGGGTCATGCTGCAGGTAGTGCAGCAAGAAGGCACTTATGTGTCTTGCGCATCTCGGAGCCCCAAAATTATTTTCCGGGCTAGATGCAGCTAAAAATTATTTTTAATTTTAAATCTGGTGGAGCTTATTATAGATGGCCTAATAGGATCAGTGCTGCACACTGCTACAAAGCCCAAATTATTTTCCAGTCAAGATACAGATAAACATGATTAGTAATTTGAAAGCTTAAAACGGTTGGTAGGGTGATTTTAACCAATCATCAAGCTTTTACTCTCCCCAGGATGACACAGGGGTAGAAAAGTCGTTTCGGATCCATGATTTGTTCATCTTTATGAACGTGAGTCTGTCTACATTATCAGTGGAGAGCCGCGTGCGCTTATCTGTCAGCACACCACCAGCAGCGCTGAACACACGTTCAGACAGAACGCTGGCTGCGGGGCATGACAAGATCTCCAAGGCGTAAGTGGCTAGCTCCAGCCATTTATCCAGATTGGAAGCCCAAAAAGAGCAAGGGTCCAGTGACACAGTCGTGGCTTCAATGTTTACTTGGAGATACTCCTGTACCATCGTCTCTAGGCGTTGACTATGTGTCAGACTTCTTGTCTCCTGTGGCCTTGCAAAGGATGGGCTAAAAAAGTGGTGAAATGATTCCGCAAAATTGATGTTACCACCAGATACTGTGGTTCTGTTACGGTTTGAGTGCTGAACACTTGACGGTCCCACGGTTGGCAAGTTGGAACTGTGAGATTCACTACGTGCACCACTGGTATTTTGTGGAAAAGCACATGTAAGATTCTGCAACAGTCTCTGCTGATACTCCTGCATGCGTGCATCCCTTTCTATGGCAGGAATAATTTCTGCAAATTTACTTTTGTACCGGGGATCTAACAGTGTGGCAACCCAGTAGTCAGGATTATTTCTAATTCTCATAATTCGAGGGTCATGTTGCAGGTATTGCAGCAAGAAGGCACTCATGTGTGTTGCGCATCCAGGAGCACCAAGTCCCTGTTGTGTTGGTGGCGAGGTAACAATCATGCTTCCTTCCTCTGTCCTCTCCCCCCAACCTCGCACAACAGAAATGTGATCAAGGTCTCCATCATCTGATGAGTCTTCCATCAGTTCGTCCTCCACTTCTTCCTGGGCTCCTGCACCTTCTTCACTAATTTGGCTGCTACCATGCGCCCTGGTAAAACCATCTCCCCCACCCTCACATGCCTGCCGCCTTGGTGCTGCCGACTGTCTGGACCTTGCAGATGTTAGCCCTTCCGCATACAACTCCTCCTCCTCTACTTCCTCCACCTCCTCTTGTGCCACCACCTGACTCCGAATTCTGTTTAACATGTGCTCCAGCATGTAAATCACCGGAATAGTCATGCTGATAATGGCATTGTCAGCACTAAACATCTTCGTCGCCATTTCAAAACTGTGCAGAAGGGTGCATAGGTCCCTGATCTGAGACCACTCCTCCAGCGTGATTTGTCCCACCTCTGAATCTCGTTGGCCCAGGCTATACGTCAGAACGTATTGCACCAGGGCTTGTCGGTGCTGCCACAGTCGCTGCAACATGTGCAGAGTTGAATTCCACCGGGTAGGCACATCGCATTTTAGCCGGTGAAGTGGCAGGCCCAACGACTTCTGTAGAGATGTAAGTTGCTGAGCTGCGGGATGCGAACGGCGGAAGTGAGCACACAGCGACCGTGCCCTCTGCAGAAGGCCATCTAGTCTGGGATAGTGGGCTAAAAATTTGCTGGACAACCAGGTTCAACACGTGAGCCATACAAGGCACGTGTGTGACATTGCCCCGGCGAAGGGCCGCACCCAGGTTTGCAGCATTGTCGCACACGGCCTTCCCTGGTTTCAGGTCCAGTGGAGACAACCATTCATGAAATTGGTTCTCCAGAGCTGACCACAACTCCTCAGCTGTGTGACTCACATTTCCCAGACATTTCAATGTAAAAACCGCCTGATGACGTTGAGCCCTACTGCCAGCATAGTAAGGAGGTGTGCAGGATCCCTTCTGCGCAGTTAGAAAGCTTGTGGCATGACCAGACAGGCTTTGGGTGCAGGTGGAAGACCGAGAGGAGGTTGAGGAGGCAGAAGCAGTGGAGGAACTTTGACATAAAGAGGATTAACGCACAACTCGTGGGGACGGCAAGACTTGGACAGCAGCCCCTTGTCCTGCTGTCACCATAGTTACCCAGTGCCCAGTCAGCGACATGTAACGCCCCTGTCCATGCCTACTCGTCCAAGTGTCTGTGGTGAAATGCACCCTGTCACACACAGAGTTTCTCAAAGAAGCGGTGATGTTGTGTGCGACATGCTGGTGGAGCGCAGGCACACCTTTCTTTGAGAAGTAGTGCCGACTGGGCATCTGGTACTGGGGCACTGCGACGGACATAAGATCTCGAAAATCCTCTGTGTCCACCAGGCGGAAAGGCAGCATTTCTGTAGCCAAGAGCTTGCAGATGGTGAAATTCAACCTCTTAGCTTTCTCATGGCTAGGAGGAAATGGTCTTTTACTTGTCCACATCTGAGGGACCGAGGGCTGGCTATTGTGCTTAGACGGGGTTGATAAGGGTGTCCCCGGCAAACTGCCGGTCTGTGAGGAAGATGCAGGCGGACATGTTAGGTTGCCTTGATCCAAAGGTGGTGCTATCGATGTCGGACAGCGCTCAACACCAGCTGCTGTTACCACCTCCAAAGAAAATGATGACCTGCCAATCACGCTGGCTGTTGCGGGTAAAGAGGTGGCAGGTCTGCGCCCCAAAACAGGTGTGACTGCTGTCCCCCCCAGTCACAGAGGATGAAGAGGCCGCGGATGCACAATATATGGCAGACGGTGGTTGGCCCGGCCGGCTAGGCCGCATTGTAGCACACTGAGCTTCCCACTGCAACTTATGCTTCATGTCCATGTGCCGGTTCATGCATGAAGTACTCAATCTATGTATTTTTTGGCCTCTACTTAGATTTTGCTGACAAATGTTACAGATAACACGAGTTGGGTCATCTTTATCGATCTGAATAAATGCCCAGGCTATGCAAGGCTTAGCACCCATGCGACCTGAAGAGCCACCACGACTTGTGGTGAGAGGCAGAGTTGTGTTTGAGGATGCAGTTGTTGACGTGCTTCCAGTACTACGTCTCTGTCCAGGAAGGCGCAACCTGACCTCGTCGTCACTAGCATCTTCCTCCACCTCCTCTGCTGACCTCATCTCTTGGCTGACTGTGGGTTGACAGTAAGTGGGATCTCCAACCTCATCATCATCACCCTGTGTGTTATCACACCCGTCGTCCTCAGAGCCAACCTGTTCCTGCCCTGACAAAAAACTAAAGTTGTCGCTCCAATCAGGTATTTGAGTCTTATCATCATCTTCCTCATTGTCTCCACCAACAGGAGTTACAGTTTGGGAATGAGGGTCTACATTATGGTCAGAACCTTCTGCGTCTGGTCCTGGATCCGACTCATAAAGATTCTGGGCATCAGTGCAGATCATTTCCTCGTCTGGATTCACAGAAGCGCTGGAGTCGACCTCTGATTCCCAGGCTATAGTATGAGTAAACAGCTCTGCAGACTCAACCATCTGTTCTACCTCATACTCAGACGGGCAGCTGGAGATTTGGGAGCTGTGAGGAAGCAAGTGCGATTTGGGTGACACCTTTGAGGACTGGAGTATTTGTGATGTTGAAGTTGATGTGGAGGAGAGCCCACTTAAAGGAGCACTTGATATCCGTTGAAGCACCTGCTGTTTTTGTGCCTCATCTGGAATTTGTAGCGATTGGCGTGGCCGTAAGAAAGGGATCTTATCACATTGTCCGCTAAAAGAAGTAGACATTTTAGTTTGGCTGGAAGATGGTCTTTCTTCTGCAGATGTTACTGTTGCTTTAACACCTACCCCACGGACACAACCTTTTTTCCCCTTCCCAACACGCCTATTCACTTTTCCACCAGCAGCAGGCCTTTTTCCACTCATTTTGGTGGTTAACTAATTCACAACTCTGGAGTTGTTTGCACAAAAAAACAATGGATGGTAACCGAGCAGAGCTGAGTGGCCAAACTGTGGTATTAGGCCAAAACTATTGGCTGGGTTAGATGCAGAAAAAAATATATTCAGTTTGCAACCTGATGGAGGTCAGTATAGATGGACTAATAGAGAAAGTCCGACACACTGCTACAAGGCCAAATATTTTTTCAGAGGTAGATGCAGAAAAAAATTATATTCAGTTTGCAACCTGATGGAGGTCTGTATAGATCAATTAATAGAACAAGACCCACACACAGCTAGAAGCCCAATATTTTTTCAGAGGTAGATGCAGAAAAAAATATATTCAGTTTGCAACCTGATGGAGGTCAGTATAGATGGACTAATACAACAAGTCCCACACACAGCTAGAAGCCCAATATTTTTTCAGAGGTAGATGCAGAAAAAAATATATTCAGTTTGCAACCTGATGGAGGTCAGTATAGATGGACTAATACAACAAGTCCCACACACAGCTAGAAGCCCAAATATTTTTTCAGAGGTACTGTAGATGCAGATACAAATTATTTTTAATTTGCAACCTGATGGAGGTCAGTATAGATGGACTAATACAACAAGTCCCACACACAGCTAGAAGCCCAAATATTTTTTCAGAGGTACTGTAGATGCAGATAAAAATTATTTTTAATTTGCAACCTGATGGAGGTCAGTATAGATGGACTAATACAACAAGTCCCACACACAGCTAGAAGCCCAAATATTTTTTCAGAGGTAGATGCAGAAAAAAATATATTCAGTTTGCAACCTGATGGAGGTCAGTATAGATGGACTAATACAACAAGTCCCACACACAGCTAGAAGCCCAAATATATTTTCAGAGGTACTGT
Organism: Phyllobates terribilis; assembly: GCF_046119375.1. NCBI lineage: Eukaryota > Metazoa > Chordata > Amphibia > Anura > Dendrobatidae > Phyllobates > Phyllobates terribilis. The sequence continues at coordinate 298,579,399 of NW_027362763.1, read as the reverse complement.
AGATGCAGATACAAATTATTTTTAATTTGCAACCTGATGGAGGTCAGTATAGATGGACTAATACAACAAGTCCCACACACAGCTAGAAGCCCAAATATTTTTTCAGAGGTACTGTAGATGCAGATAAAAATTATTTTTAATTTGCAACCTGATGGAGGTCAGTATAGATGGACTAATAGAGAAAGTCCGACACACTGCTAGAAGGCCAAATATTTTTTCAGCGCTAGATGCAGAAAAAAATTATATTCAGTTTGCAACCTGATGGAGGTCAGTATAGATGGATTAATAGAACAAGACCCACACACAGCTAGAAGCCCAATATTTTTTCAGAGGTAGATGCAGAAAAAAATATATTCAGTTTGCAACCTGATGGAGGTCAGTATAGATGGACTAATACAACAAGTCCCACACACAGCTAGAAGCCCAAATATTTTTTCAGAGGTACTGTAGATGCAGATACAAATTATTTTTAATTTGCAACCTGATGGAGGTCAGTATAGATGGACTAATACAACAAGTCCCACACACAGCTAGAAGCCCAAATATTTTTTCAGAGGTAGATGCAGAAAAAAATATATTCAGTTTGCAACCTGATGGAGGTCAGTATAGATGGACTAATACAACAAGTCCCACACACAGCTAGAAGCCCAAATATTTTTTCAGAGGCACTGTAGATGCAGATAAAAATTATTTTTAATTTGCAACCTGATGGAGGTCAGTATAGATGGACTAATACAACAAGTCCCACACACAGCTAGAAGCCCAAATATTTTTTCAGAGGTACTGTAGATGCAGATTCCAATTATTTTTAATTTGCAACCTGATGGAGGTCAGTATAGATGGACTAATAGAGAAAGTCCGACACACTGCTAGAAGGCCAAATATTTTTTCAGAGCTAGATGCAGAAAAAAATTATATTCAGTTTGCAACCTGATGGAGGTCAGTATAGATGGATTAATAGAACAAGACCCACACACAGCTAGAAGCCCAAATATTTTTTCAGAGGTAGATGCAGAAAAAAATATATTCAGTTTGCAACCTGATGGAGGTCAGTATAGATGGACTAATACAACAAGTCCCACACACAGCTAGAAGCCCAAATATTTTTTCAGAGGTACTGTAGATGCAGATAAAAATTAGTTTTAATTTGCAACCTGATGGAGGTCAGTATAGATGGACTAATAGAATGATGCTATGCCCAAAAGATTTTACTTCACTAGGTGCAGTAAAAAAATTGGTATTCTATACACAGGTGGTATATCTTGCAGCACAGATAGGCTACTCCACTGACTAACACACTCTGCAATAGGCCAAAAAGGATTAGCTTTGCTAGATTCAGCCAAATGCTGTGAAAAAAACTTGCACAGCACTGGCACAGACCTGCCTGGCAATAACTGATAGGAACTGATGTAACCTAGTCCTGAAAAGGACTCCAATTACAATTAGTCTTTACTCCCACAACCTATCTATTTAAGAGCACAGACCTCCCTGATAAAAGTCGTAGGAAATGCTGTAACCTAGTCCTTAAAAGGACTGCAATCACAACTATTCCCTACTCCCAAGCTATCTGTATATTTGTGCGAAAATTGGCTTGAAATTAACAAGGTATAGCGCACACAGCAACAGCGGTGCCGTCTAACACGCAGCTGCAGCAGTGAGAAAATGGTGGCGACGGGGAAAATGGCTTGGTCTTATAGGGCAAGGACATGTGACATACACTGCCAATGACACATGCCCTTGCTTGTGTGAAAAAAAGCACTTCGCTCCTTGTGTGCGCTGCTGATAGGCTGACAGATTGCACCTCCCCACTGCAAATGTGGGAAAGAGAAAAAAAAATGGAGATCTTCATTGTTCCTGCAGAGATCCATCCCCTGCCCCTCCCCCCACCCCGCTGTACACTCAAACTGCGTATTAACATTAATTTTCATCATTACTGAGAAAAAATCCAGTTATGATTTTGGTGCACGAACAGTTATCGAACATAACCTCGAACAGCCGAATTTTTATCAAATTGTTCGTGTTCGCCGAACGGCTCGAACACCGCACAAAACAGCTCGAATTTGAGATTGGCGAACAGTTCGAGTAGAACAACGCTCATCTCTAATCTTTAGCCATCTGAGCATGTGAATAGATTTGTAATATCTTAGGATGTCTGGAAGTCCAATGCCACCTCTGTAGTTTGGTTGGGTTAACAATTTGTGTGAGAGCCTAGGTCTTTTATGTTTCCATATGTATTGAGCTAGAACTTGTTTTATGGAAGAAAAGAAAGACATAGGAAGGCATATGGGGAGCATATTTATGTGGTAGATGATTTTAGGGAGAATGTATGCTTTTACTACATTTTGGTCACGGTGTATTAGATACTTCAGCATCCTAGCAAGGAGTACTGCCTCTTAGCAAGGAGTTACTGAATTGTTTTTTTTAAAAAAAGCGCCAGACTCAGTAACACCTAACCCTTGGCCTGGCAACTTTCTCCTAGTTGTTGTTCCGTGGGCCAGTTTCCCGCATTGTGTCTCTGGCCACCCCACTTCCTTTTCCTGCCTGTTGTGGTGCTGCAGATTCCTCCACCTCTGCGTTGCTGTCTTCGCTTTGCATGTCACCTTCCCAGGATAGGCCATTGACTTCATCATCCACCACCTTGTCTTCCACTTCCACACCCTGGTCCTCCTCCTGACTTGCTGACTTAACAATATTACTTGTTGGCAATGCAATTGTGTCTCGTCATCATCCATGCCCACCTCAGATGTACTTGTTAAACTGCAGAAGCTATATAGCGATGCAATTGCTAACCAACCAAGTCTGGCTGTATGTTTTTGATGCACAACAGGTGCAGTTTAAATGGTGTATAATATTTTTATCCTGAGAAACCTTTGCAGGATTAGTATCGTCGGAAAAGTTGCCCACCTCAGATGTACTTGTTACACTGCAGTTGCATTATTGCAATGCTATTGCTAACCAACCAATTCTGGTTGCATGTTTTTGTTGCACAACTAATGCAATATAAATGGTGTATATTATTTCCCTGCTGAGAAAACTTTGCAGGATTAGTATCGCAGGAAAATTTGCACACTTCAGATGGACTTGTTGCACAGCAGTAGCAATATAGCGATGATATTGCAAAAAAGCATGTCTGGCTCTATGCTTTTAATGCACAACTGGCGCAGTTTAAATGTTGCATAATATTTCACTGCTGAAAAAACTTTGCAGGATTACTATCTCAGGAAAATTTGCACACCTCAGATGGACTTGTTTCACTGCTGGCGCTATATAGTGATGCTATTGCAATTAACCAAGTCTGGCTGCATGATTTTGATGCACAACTAATGCAGTATAAATGGCGCTTAAGATTTTCTTGCTAAAAAAACTTTGCAGGATTAGCATCGCAGGAAAATTTGCACATCTCAGATGGACTTGTTTCACTGCTTGCGCTATATAGCAATGCTGTAGTATAGAGCAGGGTACTAGGTAATGAGATAAAAATTAACCTTTATTAATATATTAAAAAAGAGCAAAAGGCTCAAAAAAGGACAATAACAAAAAAGACAATTGACAACTAGTGAAGAGCGAATGTGCTCACTACTGCTCGGTACTCGCCCGAGCATCACTGTGCTCGACAATCTCGGCGACTATTTCCGGGTTGCTCGGGAGGGATCTCGGGTTCCCTCCCAGCATGTTTTTGGCGCTCTTTAGAGAGCCAATGAAGATGCAGGGATTACCTGCCATGCACTGTAATGAAGCAGCCATGTTGGTTGTGGGCATTACAATGATTGGCTGGCCGCACGGCATGATCAGGTCTATATAAGACCTGGCGCCGCTATGCTCATCAGAGTCTACCCCAGAATCAGGCAGAGTAGGGAGAGATACTGCTCTGCCTGGGAGAGATTTGCTTGTTTATAGTTAGTATAGGTATTCCACAACATATATACAACCCCTGGCATAAAGTATGGAATCACCGGGCTCGGAGGATGTTCATTCAGTTGTTTAATGTTGTTGAAAAAAAGCAGATCACAGACATGGCACAAAACTAAAGTCATTTCAAATGGCAACTTTATGGCTTTAAGAAACACTAAAAGAAATCATGATAAAAAATGTGGTACTCAGTAAGGGTAATTTGTTTCAGACCAAGCAGAGGGAAAAAAATTATGGAATCATGAAAAACAAACACACAAAAGAACACTCCAACACATCACTAGTATTTTGTTGCACCATATCTGGCTTTAATAACAGCTTGCAGTCCCTGAAGCATAGACTTAATGAGTGACAAACAGTACTCTTCTTCAATCTGGCTCCAACTTTCTCTGAGTACTGTTGCCAGATCAGCTTTGCAGGTTGCAGCCTTGTCATGGACCATTTTCTTCAACTTCCACCAAAAATTTTCAATTGGATTGAGATTGGGACTATTTGCAGGCCATGACATTGACCTTATGTGTCTTATTTCAAGGAATGTTTTCACAGCTTTTGCACTATGGCAGGATGCATTATCATCTTGAAAAATGATATCATCATTAGTGTTGAGCCACCCCCGTAGTGTTCGAGTTCTGTTCGGTTCGTCGAACTGTTCGTCGAACTGTTCGTCGAACACCTTCGAACACCGTTAAAACCAATGGCAGGCAAACAAAAACACATAGAAACACATAGAAAACAGCTTCAAAGGTGTCCAAAAGCTGACAAACTGCTCTGAAGACATAACTAACACATGGAAAAGTGACAAGTACATATAGTCATGCGAAAAGAAAAGAGGTGGAGGAGTAAAAGGAGGGGGAGACACAGATATAGGCATGTCATGCCCTTCTAAAATCCAAAAAGTGAGAAGCAGACACGGCCAGTCTGTTCCTGCCCGTGCCACCTCCGTGTTGCCGGGTTTGTGCCAGAGCCGTGGTGGACCCTGACGGCCAGCCCCCCTTTCCCAATACTGGTGCCTGTCCGCTGGTGGGTCGAGCGAGCCCCCTGTGGTGGAGGCAGGTCTAAGCTTTTTAATTTAAATTGTCTGTCTAATTTGAATGAATACACTTTAAATCCTTTTACAAGGATCTATTGGAGGGCAAGTCTCATGCCAGCAGCCGCGTAATTCCAGCTGCAGTAGCGTCCACTAAAGCTGCTGCAGTTAAAAAGCTTTTATAAGGATCGAGTTGGCGGTCCACCGCAAGGTGTCCTACCGCCAGTCCCAGCTCCTATGCCTTGGGGTGCCTCCTGATGCTCTTCACTGAGTATCCCGTGGTCCCGAAGCATTTCCTTTGAAAAAATTAAGTGTCCAAACTACAGGTGGTGTAGCTTGCTTAACAGCTGGGATAATCCACTGACTAGCATACACTGCTACTAGGCACAAAGTATTTACTGGGCTAGATGCAGTTAAAAATTTGTAATTAGATATTCTCGTTGGATGCTGAGAAAGCATTCCATAGAGTCTCCTGGCACGCCATATATTATTCTCTTAAAAAGCTTGGGCTAGGGGTCTAGGGGACCCTTTTTTAGCCAAAATCACGGCCCTGTATCGCAATACGTCACCTAGGCTGAAGATAAATGGAACTGTAGCACCCCGAGGGCTTGGTTGCTACAGAGGTATTGCACCTCACCCAGAGGTGTGATATCTCACTCTCAGGTAAGGATGGAGTATGGATCAGGACCCCGACACCTGCATGCATTACACCACATTGCCGTGGGGCAGGGCAACCAATATGCCTCTGAGATGGGCACGACAGTCCCTGTCCCTGGCTGGAGTGGGGGGAGGGAACACTGAGGAAGGGGAACCCTGTAGTGCAGGAGCAGGGAGGAAGCAGTTCCTGGGTGCATTAAGAAGGAAGTATAAAAGGTGGGCACCATCTTAGTTCAGAGCAGAGAAGTCTGAGCAGAAGTGACAGGGAGCAGGGGCTCTGCATGAGCTCTGCTCCGGAGGCGGGCCTAGTAACAAAGGCCCAGGCCTGGAAGAGGGAGAAGGAAGGAAGAGGAGAGGAGAAGGCTCCAGGAACGAGGAATTAAGGGATCCCAGGGATGCGGACGGGCGAGTTGCCACCGCAAGCCCGAATCCACCTGCGTGGAGCGGTCAGGCCAAAGGGGGAGACCGGTCCCCGAAACTAGTGGAGGCGGGAAACTACCCTCAGCTAGAAACCGGAGGCTGTGACATTTTATGTGGCGCAGTCCCTCGCTACACCCGCTAGGAAGGTACCACATAGGGTCAGGGAAACTGGCGCCAAATTTACCAAGAGGAGGCCCGAGGCAGCCGGACAGAAGGGTTGGTAAGAAAGGCCAGAAAAGGACACACAAAGGGGGTCCTGTGAAGCGCTCCAAAGTTATCTGGGAGTTGTCTGAGCCCCTCACCTGGTAAGCACAGTATGACGTGGGCAGCCGTTACCTGCAGAAGTGGTCTGGATAATAAGAACTGTGAGTAAAGGCCCTGGACGGCATCACTGACTCCGTGTCGTTACTGCTGCTGCCCTGCACCATCACCCCCATCCTCCGCATACACTGCCCTGAGGCTATACTCCTCCCGTGGGGAGTTATGCTACGCTCTGATGCACCCACAACACCAGCCTCAGCGGTCTGCCCTGCAGCGGCGGTTCACTCTGACCTCAATCCACGGGTGGCGTAGTCGGACATTTAAACATCAAAACCACATAAATAGTTCCACCACTGGTTTGACCGCCCTGAGCCTCGGAACCGGGTCGCCGCCACGGAGACTACAACCACCAGCATCCACCAAAAAGGGTCCGGCTCCGATTGTGCCAAGGCCCAGGGGGCGCATCAGAACATTTTCATCACCTTTCATAATCACCAATGGGACAAGGCAGGGATGTCCTCTGTCCCCTCTCTTATACATCCTAGTGACGGAGCACCTGCTCTCATCAATTCGCCATAACCCCAATATTAGGTGGATTGAGGTGGGAGGCACCGAGTACAAGTGCTCTCTATTTGCTGATGATGTCCTAGTATATATCACTCAATCACATATATCCATCCCTGCTGTTATGGCTGAAATAGATCACTTTGTTACATGGTCAAATTTTAAAATCAATGCAGCGAAGTCTGAGGCCCTCGATGTCTCCCTCCCCAAATCCATACAGGATTCCATCCAGTCCAACTTTCCCTTTGCCTGGCCCTCACAGGGTATCAAATACTTAGGAATTCCTATTCAAAGAGACCTCTCCCGTCTATGTTATCTTAATTTTGGGCCCTTTATTGAACAACTCCATACAGACCACGGTTGGCAAGTTAGAACTGTAAGATTCAGTACGTGAACCACTGGTGTTTTGTGGAAAAGCACATGTACACTGTGTTCCAAATTATTATGCAAAAAGTGTTTAGGAGTGATAAGGGAAGAATTTGTTTGTTTGTCAGTTAAACTCATTGATGGTGATGTGTGTCAGGGCTCTTTATATCACTGTAAGCAATTGCAGACACCTGTGCTAATTAGTTTGGCAGGTGTGTCCAATGAAAGGCAAGACTACTTAAGAAGGCTGTCCCACATTATTAAGCAGCCTACATTTTCTGCCAAAATGGGAAAGAAAAAGGATGTGTCGGCTGCTGAGAAGCAACAAATTGTGGAGTGTTTAGGTCAAGGCATGACTACAATCAACATTGTGCGATGATCAGGATGAAGTGTCTTGGCAATCAAGAAGTATGTAGCTGATTCACAGTACACACGTGTGCGTGCTGATAAGGGCAAATTGAGGACTCTTTCCTACAGGCAATTACGTCAGGTTAAAAGAGCAGCGGCAAAAAAGCCTTGTCAAAGCAGCAGACAAGTTTTTGAAGCTGCTGGTGCCTCCAACGTCCCCCGAACAACAAGATGCAGGGTCCTTCAGACGTTTGCAGCTGTGCATACGCCACCCTGTCGACCTCCTCTATCCACTTCACACAAGCAGAAACGGCTCCAGTGGTCCAAACATTACATGAAGACTGATTTCAAAACTGTTTTGTTCACGGATGAGTGCCGTGCAACGCTCGATGGTCCAGCTGGATGGAGTGGAGGATGGCTGGTTGATGGACACCCCACGCAAACACGTCTACAGTGCCAACAAGGAGGAGGTGGGGTAATGTTTTGGGCTGGAATCATGGGGAGAGAGATTGTCGGCCCCTTTAGGATCCCTGAAGGGGTAAAGATGAACTCAATAATGTATGTGGAGTTTCTCAAACAGCAATTCCTGCCATGGTTCAAGAAGAAGAACCGTGTATTCCACAGCAAGATCATTTTTATGCATGATAATGCACCGTCTCATGCTGCACATAACACATCTGCATCTCTGGCTGATATGGGCATAAAAGGGGACAAACTTATGCTGTGACCCCCATGCTCCCCTGACCTCTACCCCATTCAGAACCTCTGGAGCATCATCAAAAAGAGTGTCTATGATGGCGGGAGGCAGTTCACATCTAAGCAACAGCTCTGGGAGGGTATTCTGTCCTCATGCAAAACAATTGAAGCAGAATCCATCCAAAACCTGACAAATTCAATGGACAAGAGAGTTCAGAAGCTCCTTTCGAACAAGGGGTCCTATGTGCAAATGTAACATCACCTAGAATAAAGTTTTGTGTTGAAAACTGTTTGATTTCAGTTTCTAATAACCTGCTAATGCTCATATTTACAAAAATGACAATTTTTTTGGTCTATATTAAAATGAAAAGGTTGATCGAAGAGTGTGGGGGATCTAAGAGTGTGGCAACCCAGTAGTCAGGATTACTTCGAATTCTGACAATCTGAGGGTCATGTTGCAGGTTGTGCAGCAAGAAGGCACTTATGTGTCTTGTGCATCTCGGAGCCCCAAAATTAATTTCCGGGCTAGATGCAGCTAAAAATTATTATTAATTTGAAAGCTGGTGGAGCTTAGTATAGATGGCCTAATAGAATCAGTACTGCACACTGCTACAAAGCCCAAATTATTTTCCAGCCAAGATACAGGTAAACATGATTAGTAATTTTAAATCTGGTGGAGCTTAGTATAGATGGCCTATTAGAATCAGTGTTGCACACTGCTACCATGCCCAAATTATTTTCCAGCCAAGGTACAGATAAACATGATTAGTAGTTTGAAAGCTTAAAACGGTTGGTGAGGTGATTTTAACCAATCATCAAGCTTTTACTCTCCCCAGGATGACACAGGGGTAGAAAAGACGTTTCGGATCCATGATTTGTTCATCTTTATGAACGTGAGTCTGTCTACATTTTCAGTGGAGAGCCGCGTGCGCTTATCTGTCAGCACACCACCAGCAGCGCTGAACACACGTTCAGACAGAACGCTGGCTTCGGGGAATGGCAAGATCTCCAAGGCATAAGTGGCTAGCTCCAGCCATTTATCCAGATTGGAAGCCCAAAAAGTGCAAGGGTCAAGTGACACAGTCATGGCTTCAATGTTTACTTGGAGATACTCCTGTACTATCGTCTCTAGGCGTTGACTATGTGTCAGACTTCTTGTCACCTGTGGCCTTGCAAAGGATGGGCTAAAAAAGTGGTGAAATGATTCCGCAAAATTGATGTTACCAGCAGATACTGTGTTTCTGTTACGGTTTGAGTGCTGAACATTCGACGGTCCCACGGTTGGCAAGTTGGAACTGTGAGATTCACTACGTGCACCACTGGTGTTTTGTGGAAAAGCACATGTAAGATTCTGCAACAGTCTCTGCTGATACTCCTGCATGCGTGCATCCCTTTCTATGGCAGGAATAATTTCTGCAAATTTACTTTTGTACCGGGGATCTAACAATGTGGCAACCCAGTAGTCAGGATTATTTCTAATTCTCACAATTCGAGGGTCATGTTGCAGGTAGTGCAGCAAGAAGGCACTCATGTGTGTTGCGCATCCAGGAGCACCAAGTCCCTGTTGTGTTGGTGGCGAGGTAACAATCATGCTTCCTTCCTCTGTCCTCTCCCCCCAACCTCGCACAACAGAAATGTGATCAAGGTCTCCCTCATCTGATGAGTCTTGCATCAGTTCGTCCTCCAATTCTTCCTGGGCTCCTGTGCCTTCCTCACTAGTTTGGCTGCTACCATGCGCACTGGTAAAACCATCTCCCCCACCCTCACATGCCTGCCGCCTTGGTGCGGCCGACCGTCTGGACCTTGCAGATGTTAGCCCTTCCGCATACAACTCCTCCTCCTCTACTTCCTCCACCTTCTCTTGTGCCACCACCTGACTCCGAATTCTGTTTAACATGTGCTCCAGCATGTAAATCACCGGAATAGTCATGCTGATAATGGCATCGTCAGCACTAAACATCTTCGTCGCCATTTCGAAACTGTGCAGAAGGGTGCATAGGTCCCTGATCTGAGACCACTCCTCCAGCGTGATTTGCCACACCTCTGGATCTCGTTGGCCCATTCTATACGTCAGAACGTATTGCACCAGGGCTTGTCGGTGCTGCCACAGTCGCTGCAACATGTACAGAGTTGAATTCCACCAGGTAGGCACATCGCATTTTAGCCGGTGAAGTGGCAGGCCCAACGACTTCTGTAGAGATGTAAGTCGCTGAGCTGCGGGATGCGAATGGCGGAAGTGAGCACACAGCTACCGTGCCCTCTGCAGAAGGCCATCTAGTCCGGGATAGTGGGCTAAAAATTGCTGGACAACCAGGTTCAACACGTGAGCCATACAAGGCACGTGTGTGACATTACCCCGGCGAAGGGCCGCACCCAGGTTTGCAGCATTGTCGCACACGGCCTTCCCTGGTTTCAGGTCCAGTGGAGACAAACATTCATGAAATTGGTTCTCCAGAGCTGACCACAACTCCTCAGCTGTGTGACTCACATTTCCCAGACATTTCAAAGTAAAAACCACCTGATGACATTGAGCCCTACTGCCAGCATAGTAAGGAGGTGTGCAGGATCCCTTCTGCACAGTTAGAAAGCTTGTGGCATGACCAGACCGGCTTTGGGTGCAGGTGGAGGACCGAGAGGAGGTTGAGGAGGCAGAAGCAGTAGAGGAACTTTGAGATAAAGAGGATTGACGCACAACTCGTGGGGACGGCAAGACTTGACAGCAGCCCCTTGTCCTGCTGTCACCATAGTTACCCAGTGCCCAGTCAGCGACATGTAATGCCCCTGTCCATGCCTACTCGTCCAAGTGTCTGTGGTGAAATGCACCCTGTCACACAAAGAGTTTCTCAAAGAAGCGGTGATGTGTGCGACATGCTGGTGGAGCGCAGGCACACCATTCTTTGAGAAGTAGTGCTGACTTGGCATCTGGTACTGGGGCACTGCGACTGACATAAGGTCTCGAAAATCCTCTGAGTCCACCAGGCGGAAAGGCAGCATTTCTGTAGCCATGAGCTTGCAGATCGTGAAATTCAACCTCTTAGCTTTCTCATGGCTAAGAGGAAATGGTCTTTTACTTGTCCACATCTGAGGGACCGAGGTCTGGCTATTGTGCTTAGACGGGGTTGAGAAGGGTGTCCCCGGCAAACTGCTGGTCTGTGAGGAAGATGCAGGTGGACATGTTAGGTTGCCTTGATCCAAAGGTGGTGCTATCGATGTCGGACAGCGCTCAACACCAGCTGGTGTTACCACCTCCAAAGAAAATGATGACCTGCCAATCACGCTGGCTGTTGCGGGTAAAGAGGTGGCAGGTCTGTGTCCCAAAACAGGTGTGACTGCTGTCCCCCCAGTCACAGAGGGTGAAGAGGCCGCGGATGCACAAGATATGGCAGACGGCGGTTGGCCCGGCCGGCTAGGCCGCATTGTAGGACAGTGATCTTCCCACTGCAACTTATGCTTCATGTCCTTGTGCCGGTTCATGCATGAAGTACTCAAACTATCTATTTATTGGCCTCTACTTAGCTTTTGCTGACAAATGTTACAGATAACACGAGTTGGGTCATCTTTATCGATCTGAAAAAATGCCCAGGCTATGCAAGGCTTAGCACCCATGCGACCTGAAGAGCCACCACTACTTGTGGTCAGAGGCAGAGTTGTGTTTGAGAATGCAGTTGTTGACGTGCTTCCAGTACTACGTCTCTGTCCAGGAAGGCGCAACCTGACCTCGTCATCACTAGCATTCTCCTCCTCCTCCTCTGCTGACCTCATCTCTTGGCTGACTGTGGGTTGACAGTAAGTGGGATCTCCAACCTCATCATCATCACCCTGTGCGTTATCACACCCGTCGTCCTCAGAGCCAACCTGTTCCTGCCCTGACAAAAAACTAAAGTTGTCGCTCCAATCAGGTATTTGAGTCTCATCATCGTCTTCCTCATTGTCTCCACCAACATGAGTTACAGTTTGGGAATGAGGGTCTACATTATGGTCAGAACCTTCAGCGTCTGGTCCTGGATCCGACTCATAAAGATTCTGGGCATCAGTGCAGATCATTTCCTCGTCTGGATTCACAGAAGCGCTGGAGCCGACCTCTGATTCCCAGGCTATAGTATGAGTAAACAGCTCTGCATACTCAACCATCTGTTCTACCTCATACTCAAACGGGCAGCTGGAGATTTGGGAACTGTGAGGAAGCAAGTGCGATTGGGGTGATACCTTTGAGGACTAGAGTATTTGTGATGTTGAAGTTGATGTGTAGGAGAGCCCACTTAAAGGAGCACTTGATATCCATTGAAGCACCTCATGTTTTTGTGCCTCATCTGGAATTTGTAGCGATTGGCGTGGCTGTAAGAAAGGGATCTTATCACATTGTCCGCTAAAAGAAGTAGACATTTTAGTTTGGCTGGAAGATGGTCTTTCTTCTGCAGATGTTACTGTTGCTTTAACACCTACCCCACGGACACAACCTTTTTTCCCCTTCCCAACACGCCTATTCCCCTTTCCACCAGCAGCAGGCCTTTTTCCACTCATTTTGGTGGTTAACTAATTCACAACTCTGGAGTTGTTTGCACAAAAAAACATTGGATGGGAACCGAGCAGAGCTGAGTGGCCAAACTGTGGTATTAGGCCAAAACTTTTGGCTGGGTTAGATGCAGAAAAAAATTATATTCAATTTGCAACCTGATGGAGGTCAGTATAGATGGACTAATAGACCAAGTCCCACACACTGCTAGAAGCCCAAATATTTTTTCAGAGCTAGATGAAGAAAAAAATTATTTTTAATTTGCAACCTGATGGAGGTCAGTATAGATGGACCAATAGACAAAGTCCCAAACACTGCTAGAAGCCCAAATATTTTTTCAGAGCTAGATGCAGAAAAAAATTATATTCAATTTGCAACCTGATGGAGGTCAGTATAGATGGACTAATAGAACAAGTCCCACACACTGCTAGAAGCCCAAATATTTTTTCAGAGCTAGATGAAGAAAAAAATTCTTTTTTATTTGCAACCTGATGGAGTTCAGTATAGATGGACTAATCGATCAAGTCCCACACACTGCTAGAAGCCCAAATATTTTTTCAGAGCTATATGCAGATAAAAATTATTTTTAATTTGCAACCTGATGGAGGTCAGTATAGATGGACTAATAGACAAAGTCCCACACACTGCTAGAAGCCCAAATATTTTTTCAGAGCTAGATGCAGAAAAAAATTATATTCAATTTGCAACCTGATGGAGGTCAGTATAGATGGACTAATAGAACAAGTCCCACACACTGCTAGAAGCCCAAATATTTTTTCAGAGCTAGATGAAGAAAAAAATTCTTTTTAATTTGCAACCTGATGGAGGTCAGTATAGATGGACTAATCGATCAAGTCCCACACACTGCTAAAAGCCCAAATATTTTTTCAGAGCTAGATGCAGATAAAAATTATTTTTAATTTGCAACCTGATGGAGGTCAGTATAGATGGACTAATAGACCAAGTCCCACACACTGCTAGAAGCACAAATATTTTTTCAGAGCTAGATGCAGATAAAAATTATTTTTAATTTGCAACCTGATGGAGGTCAATATAGATGGACTAATAGACCAAGTCCCACACACTGCTAGAAGCCCAAATATTTTTTCAGAGCTAGATGTAGATAAAAATTATTTTTAATTTGCAACCTGATGGAGGTCAGTATAGATGGACTAATAGAACAAGTCCCACACACTGTTAGAAGCCCAAATATTTTTTCAGAGCTAGATGCAGAAAAAAATTATATTCAATTTTCAACCTTATGGAGGTCAGTATAGATGGACTAATAGAATGATGCTATGCCCAAAAGGTTTTACTTCACTAGGTGCAGTAAAAAAAATTGGTATTCTATACACAGGTGGTGTAGCTTGCAACACAGATAGGCTACTCCACTGACTAACACACTCTGCAATAGGCCAAAAAGGATTAGCTTTGCTAGATTTAGCCAAATGCTGTGAAAAAAACTTTCACAGCACTGGCACAGACCTGCCTGGCAAAAACTGATAGGAACTGATGTTACTTAGTCCTGAAAAGGACTGCAATTACAATTAGTCTTTACTCCCAACCTATCTATTTAACAGCACAGACCTGCCTGATAAAAGTCGTAGGAAATGCTGTAACCTAGTCCTTAAAAGGACTGCAATCACAACTCTTCCCTACTCCCAAGCTATCTGTAGATTTGTGTGAAAATTGGCTTTAAATTAACAAGGTATAGCACACACAGCAACAGCGGTGCCGTCTAACACGCAGCTGCAGCAGTGAGAAAATGGTGGCGATGGGGAAAATGGCTGGGTCTTATAGGGCAAGGACATGTGACATACACTGCCAATGACACATGCCCTTGCTTGTGTGAAAAAAAGCAGTTTGCTCCGTGTGTGCTCTGCTGATAGGCTGACAGATTGCACCTCCCCACTGTAAATGCGGGAAAGAGAAAAAAAAATGGAGATCTTCATTATTCCTCCAGAGATCCATCCCCTGCCCCTCCCCCCGCCCCGCTGAACACTCAAACTGCGTATTAACATTAATTTTCAGCATTACTGAGAAAAAATCCAGTTATGATTTTTGTGCACGAACAGTTATCGAACATAACCTCGAACAGCCGAATTTTTTTCAAATTGTTCATGTTCTCCGAACGGCTCGAGCACCGCCCAAAACAGCTCGAATTTGAGATTGGCGAACAGTTCGAGTCGAACAATGCTCATCTCTAATCATCATCCCCAAACATCCTTTCAATTGATGGGATAAGAAAACTTTCCAAAATATCAATGTAAACTTGGGCATTTATTGAAGATGTAATGACAGCCATCTCCCCAGTGCCTTTACCTGACATGCAGCCCCATATCATCAATGACTGTGGAAATTTGCTTGTTGTCTTCATGCAGTCATCTTTATGAATCTCATTGGAACAGCACCAAACAAAAGTTCCAGCATCATCACCTTGCCCAATGCAGATTCGCGATTGATCACTGAAAATGACTTTCATCCAGTCATCTACAGTCCACGATTGCTTTTCCTTAGCCCATTGTAACCTTGTTTTTTTCTGTTCAGGTGTTAATTATGGTTTTTGTTTAGCTTTTCTTTATGTAAATCCCATTTCCTTTAGGCGGTTTCTTACAGTTTGGTCACAGACATTGACTCCAGTTTCCTCCCATTCGTTCCTCATTTGTTTTGTTGTGCATTTCCTGTTCATATTGCTTTAAGTTTCCAGGCTTGACGCTTTGATATCTTCCTTGGTCTACCAGTATGTTTGCCTTTAACAACCTTCACATGTTGTTTGTATTTGGTCCAGATTTTAGACACAGCTGACTGTGAACAATCAACATCTTTTGCAACATTGCGTGATGATTTACCTTCTTTTAAGAGTTTGATAATCCTCTCCTTTGTTTCAATTGATATCTCTCCTGTTGGAGCCATGATTCATGTCAGTCCACTTGGTGCAACAGCTCTCCAAGGTGTGACCACTCATTTTTAGATGCAGACTAACGAGCAGAACTAATTTGATGCAGGTGTTAGTTTTGGAAATGAAAATTTACGGGGTGATTCCATATTTTTTTCCACAGAATTGAGTGATTCTATATTTTTTTCCCTCTGCTTGGTCTGAAAAAAATTACCCTTACCGAATACCACATTTTTTATCTTTATTTCTTTTAGTGTTTCTTAAAGCCCTATAGTTGCCATTTCAAATGACTTTAGTTTTTTACCATGTCTGTGATCTGCTTTTTTTCAACAACATTAAACAACTGAATGAACATCCTCTGAGCCCAATGATTCCATAATTTTTCCAGGGGTTGTATACATCCAACTGAACTAACAGTCCTTCTGAGTAGTGTTGAGCCACCCCCGTAGTGTTCTAGTTCGGTTCGGTTCGTCGAACACCCGTGTGTTCGCCGAACTGTTCGTCGAACACCTTCGAACACCGTTAAAACCAATGGCAGGCAAACAAAAACACATAGAAACACATAGAAAACACCTTCAAAGGTGTCCAAAAGCTGACAAACTGCTCAGAAGACATAACTAACACATGGAAAAGTGACAAGTACATATAGTCATGCGAAAATAAAAGAGGTGGAGGAGTAAAAGGAGGGGGAGACACAGATATAGGCATGTCATGCCCTTCTAAAATCCAAAAAGTGAGAAGCCGACACGGCCAGTCCGTCCTGCCCGTGCCACCTCCGTGTCGCCGGGTTTGTGCCAGATCCGCGGTGAACCCTGACGGCCAGCCCCCCTCTCCCAATACTGGTGCCTGTCCGCTGGTGGGTCGAGCGAGCCCCCCTGTGGTGGAGGCAGCTCTAAGCTTTTTAATTTAAATTGTCTCTCTAATTTGAATGAATACACTTTAAATCCATTTACAAGGATCTATTGGAGGGCAAGTCTCATGCCAGCAGCCGCGGTAATTCCAGCTCCAGTAGCGTCCACTAAAGCTGCTGCAGTTAAAAAGCTTTTATAAGGATCGAGCTCGGCTGTCCACCGCAAGGCATCCTACTGCCAGTCCCAGCCCCTATGCCTTGGGGTGCCTCCTGATGCTCTTCACTAAGTATCCCATGGTCCCGAAGCATTTCCTTTGAAAAAATTAAGTGTCTAAACTACAGGTGGTGTAGCTTGCTTAACAGCCGGGATAATCCGCTGACTAGCAGACGCTGCTACTAGGCACAAAGTATTTCCTGGGCTAGATGCAGTTAAAAATTTGTAATTAGATACTCTCGTTGGATGCTGAGAAAGCATTCCATAGAGTCTCCTGGCACGCCATATATGATTCTCTTAAAAAGCTTGGGGTAGGGGTCTAGGGGACCCTTTTATAGCCAAAATCACGGCCCTGTATCGCAATACGTCACCTAGGCTGAAGATAAATGGAACTGTAGCACCCTGAGGGCTCGGTTGCTACAGACGTATTGCACGTCACCCAGAGGTGTGATATCTCACTCTCAGGTAAGGATGGAGTGTGGATCAGGACCCGACACCTGCATGCATTACACCACATTGCCGTGGGGCAGGGCGACCAATATGCCCCTGAGATGGGCACGACAGTCCCTGTCCCTGGCTGGAGTGGGGGGAGGGAACACTGAGGAAGGGGAACCCTGTAGTGCAGGAGCAGGGAGGAAGCAGTTCCTGGGTGCATTGAGAAGGGAGTATAAAAGGTGGGCACCATCTTAGTTCAGTGCAGAGAAGTCTGAGCAGAAGTGGCAGGGAGCAGGGGCTCTGCATGAGCTCTGCTCCGGAGGCGGGCCTAGTAACAGAGGCCCAGGCCTGGAAGAGGGAGAAGGAAGGAAGAGGAGCGGAGAAGGCTCCAGGAACGAGGAATGAAGGGATCCCAGGGGTGCGGACGGGCGAGTCGCCACCGCACGCCCGAATCCACCTGCGTGGAGGGGTCAGGCCAAAGGGGGAGACCGGTCCCCGAACTAGTGGAGGCAGAAAACGACCCTCAGCTAGAAACCGGAGGCTCTGACATTTTATGTGGCGCAGCCCCTCGCTACACCCGCTAGGAAGGCACCAAATAGGGACAGGGAAACTGGCGCCAAGTTTACCAAGAGGAGGCCCGAGGCAGCCGGACAGAAGTGTTGGTAAGAAAGGCCAGACAAAGGACACACAAAGGGGGTCATGTGAAGTGCTCCAAAGTTATCTGGGAGTTGTCTGAGCCCCTCACCTGGTGAGCACAGTACGACGTGGGCAGCCGTTACCTGCAGACGTGGTCTGGATAATAAGAACTGTGAGTAAAGGCCCTGGACTGCATCACTGACTCCGTGTCGTTACTGCTGCTGCCCTGCACCATCACCCCCATCCTCCGCATACACTGCCCTGAGGCTATACTCCTCCCGTGGGGAGTTATGCTACGCTCTGCTGCACCCACAACACCAGCCTCAGCGGTCTGCCCTGTAGCGGCGGTTCACTCTGACCGCAATCCACGGGTGGCGTAGTCGGACACTTAAGCATCAAAACCACATAAATAGTTCCGCCACTGGTTTGACCGCCCTGAGCCACGGAACCGGGTCGCCGCCACGAAGACTACAACCACCAGCATCCACCAAAAAGGGTCCGGCTCCGGGTGTCCCAAGGCCCAGGGGGTGCGTCAGAACATTTTCATCACCTTTCACAATCACCAATGTGACAAGGCAGGGATGTCCTCTGTCCCCTCTCTTATACATCCTAGTGACGGAGCACCTGCTCTCATCAATTCGCCATAACCCCAATATTAGGTGGATTGAGGTGGGAGGCACCGAGTACAAGTGCTCTCTATTTGCTGATGATGTCCTAGTATATATCACTCAATCACATATATCCATCCCTGCTGTTATGGCTAAAATAGATCACTTTGTTACATGGTAAAATTTTAAAATCAATGCAGCGAAGTCTGAGGCCCTCGATGTCTCCCTCCCCAAATCCATATAGGATTCCATCCAGTCCAACTTTCCCTTTGCCTGGCCCTCACAGGGTATCAAATACTTAGGAATTCCTATTCATAGAGACCTCTCCCATCTATGTTATCTTAATTTTGGGCCCTTTATTGAACAATTCCATACAGACCACGGTTGGCAAGTTAGAACTGTAAGATTCACTACGTGAACCACTGGTGTTTTGTGGAAAAGCACATGTACACTGCGTTCCAAATTATTATGCAAAAAGTGTTTAGGAGTGATAAGGGAAGAATTTGTTTGTTTGTCAGTTAAACTCATTGATGGTGATGTGTGTCAGGGCTCTTTATATCACTGTAAGCAATTGCAGACACCTGTGCTAATTAGTTTGGCAGGTGTGTCCAATGAAAGGCAAGACTACTTAAGAAGGCTCTCTCACATTATTAAGCAGCCTACATTTTCTGCCAAAATGGGAAAGAAAAAGGATGTGTCGGCTGCTGAGAAGCAACAAATTGTGGAGTGTTTAGGTCAAGGCATGACTACAATCAACATTGTGCGATGATCAGGATGAAGTGTCTTGGCAATCAAGAAGTATGTAGCTGATTCACAGTACACACGTGTGCGTGCTGATAAGGGCAAATTGAGGACTCTTTCCTACAGGCAATTACGTCAGGTTAAAAGAGCAGCGGCAAGAAAGCCTTGTCATAGCAGCAGACAAGTTTTTGAAGCTGCTGGTGCCTCCAACGTCCCCCGAACAACAAGATGCAGGGTCCTTCAGAGGTTTGCAGCTGTGCATGCGCCATCCTGTCGACCTCCTCTATCCACTTCACACAAGCAGAAACGGCTCCAGTGGGCCAAACATTACATGAAGACTGATTTCAAAACTGTTTTGTTCACGGATGAGTGCCGTGCAGCGCTCGATGGTCCAGATGGATGGAGTGGAGGATGGCTGGTTGATGGACACCCCACGCAAACACCACTACAGCGCCAACAAGGAGGAGGTGGAGTAATGTTTTGGGCTGGAATCATGGGGAGAGAGATTGTCGGCCCCTTTAGGATCCCTGAAGGCGCTAAAGATGAACTCCATAATGTATGTGGATTTTCTCAAACAGCACTTCCTGCCATGGTTCAAGAAGAAGAACCGTGTATTTCACAGCAAGATCATTTTTCTGCATGATAATGCACCATCTCATGCTGCACATAAAACATCTGCATCTCTGGCTGATATGGGCATAAAAGGGGACAAACTTATGGTGTGACCCCCATGCTCCCCTGACCTCTACCCCATTCAGAACCTTTGGAGCATCATTAAAAGGAGTGTCTATGATGGCGGGAGGCAGTTCACATCTAAGCAACAGCTCTGGGAGGGTATTCTGTCCTCATGCAAAACAATTGAAGCAGAAACCATCCAAAACCTGACAAATTCAATGGACGAGAGAGTTCAGAAGCTCCTTTCGAACAAGGGGTCCTATGTGAAAATGTAACATCACCTACAATAAAGTTTTGAGTTGAAAACTGTTTGATTTCAGTTTCTAACAACCTGCTAATGCTTATAATTTCAAAAATGACCATTTTTTTGCTCTTTATTAAAATGAAAAGGTTGATCGAAAAGTTTGGGGGATCTAAGAGTGTGGCAACCCAGTAGTCATGATTACTTCGAATTCTGACAATATGAGGGTCATGCTGCAGGTAGTGCAGCAAGAAGGCACTTATGTGTCTTGCGCATCTCGGAGCCCCAAAATTATTTTCCGGGCTAGATGCAGCTAAAAATTATTTTTAATTTTAAATCTGGTGGAGCTTATTATAGATGGCCTAATAGGATCAGTGCTGCATACTGCTACAAAGCCCAAATTATTTTCCAGTCAAGATACAGATAAACATGATTAGTAATTTGAAAGCTTAAAACGGTTGGTAGGGTGATTTTAACCAATCATCAAGCTTTTACTCTCCCCAGGATGACACAGGGGTAGAAAAGTCGTTTCGGATCCATGATTTGTTCATCTTTATGAACGTGAGTCTGTCTACATTATCAGTGGAGAGCCACGTGCGCTTATCTGTCAGCACACCACCAGCAGCGCTGAACACACTTTCAGACAGAACGCTGGCTGCGGGGCATGACAAGATCTCCAAGGCGTAAGTGGCTAGCTCCGGCCATTTATCCAGATTGGAAGCCCAAAAAGAGCAAGGGTCCAGTGACACAGTCGTGGCTTCAATGTTTACTTGGAGATACTCCTGTACCATCGTCTCTAGGCGTTGACTATGTGTCAGACTTCTTGTCTCCTGTGGCCTTGCAAAGGATGGGCTAAAAAAGTGGTGAAATGATTCCGCAAAATTGATGTTACCAGCAGATACTGTGGTTCTGTTGCGGTTTGAGTGCTGAACACTTGACGGTCCCACGGTTGGCAAGTTGGAACTGTGAGATTCACTACGTGCACCACTGGTATTTTGTGGAAAAGCACATGTAAGATTCTGCAACAGTCTCTGCTGATACTCCTGCATGCGTGCATCCCTTTCTATGGCAGGAATAATTTCTGCAAATTTACTTTTGTACCGGGGATCTAACAGTGTGGCAACCCAGTAGTCAGGATTATTTCTAATTCTCACAATTCGAGGGTCATGTTGCAGGTAGTGCAGCAAGAAGGCACTCATGTGTGTTGCGCATCCAGGAGCACCAAGTCCCTGTTGTGTTGGTGGCGAGGTAACAATCATTCTTCCTTCCTCTGTCCTCTCCCCCAACCTCGCACAACAGAAATGTGATCAAGGTCTCCCTCATCTGATGAGTCTTCCATCAGTTCGTCCTCCACTTCTTCCTGGGCTCCTGCACCTTCCTCACTAGTTTGGCTGCTACCATGCGCCCTGGTAAAACCATCTCCCCCACCCTCACATGCCTGCTGCCTTGGTGCTGCCGACCGTCTGGACCTTGCAGATGTTAGCCCTTCCGCATACAACTCCTCCTCCTCTACTTCCTCCACCTCCTCTTGTGCCACCACCTGACTCCGAATTCTGTTTAACATGTGCTCCAGCATGTAAATCACCGGAATAGTCATGCTGATAATGGCATCGTCAGCACTAAACATCTTCGTCGCCATTTCAAAACTGTGCAGAAGGGTGCATAGGTCCCTGATCTGAGACCACTCCTCCAGCGTGATTTGCCCCACCTCTGAATCTCGTTGGCCCAGGCTATACGTCAGAACGTATTGCACCAGGGCTTGTCGGTGCTGCCACAGTCGCTGCAACATGTGCAGAGTTGAACTCCACCGGGTAGGCACATCGCATTTTAGCCGGTGAAGTGGCAGGCCCAACGACTTCTGTAGAGATGTAAGTCGCTGAGCTGCGAACGGCGGAAGTGAGCACACAGCGACCGTGCCCTCTGCAGAAGGCCATCTAGTCTGGGATAGTGGGCTAAAAATTGCTGGACAACCAGGTTCAACACGTGAGCCATACAAGGCACGTGTGTGACATTGCCCCGGCGAAGGGCCGCACCCAGGTTTGCAGCATTGTCGCACACGGCCTTCCCTGGTTTCAGGTCCAGTGGAGACAACCATTCATGAAATTGGTTCTCCAGAACTGACCACAACTCCTCAGCTGTGTGACTCACATTTCCCAGACATTTCAATGTAAAAACCGCCTGTTGACGTTGAGCCCTACTGCCAGCATAGTAAGGAGGTGTGCAGGATCCCTTCTGCGCAGTTAGAAAGCTTGTGGCATGACCAGACAGGCTTTGGGTGCAGGTGGAAGACCGAGAGGAGGTTGAGGAGGCAGAAGCTGTGGAGGAACTTTGACATAAAGAGGATTGACGCACAACTTGTGGGGACGGCAAGACTTGGACAGCAGCCCCTTGTCCTGCTGTCACCATAGTTACCCAGTGCCCAGTCAGCGACATGTAACGCCCCTGTCCATGCCTACTCGTCCAAGTGTCTGTGGTGAAATGCACCCTGTCACACACAGAATTTCTCAAAGAAGCGGTGATGTTGTGTGCGACATGCTGGTGGAGCGCAGGCACACCTTTCTTTGAGAAGTAGTGCCGACTGGGCATCTGGTACTGGGGCACTGCGACGGACATAAGGTCTCGAAAATCCTCTGTGTCCACCAGGCGGAAAGGCAGCATTTCTGTAGCCAAGAGCTTGCAGATGGTGAAATTCAACCTCTTAGCTTTCTCATGGCTAGGAGGAAATGGTCTTTTACTTGTCCACATCTGAGGGACCGAGGGCTGGCTATTGTGCTTAGACGGGGTTGATAAGGGTGTCCCCGGCAAACTGCCGGTCTGTGAGGAAGATGCAGGCGGACATGTTACGTTGCCTTGATCCAAAGGTGGTGCTATCGATGTCGGACAGCGCTCAACACCAGCTGGTGTTACCACCTCCAAAGAAAATGATGACCTGCCAATCACGCTGGCTGTTGCGGGTAAAGAGGTGGCAGGTCTGCGCCCCAAAACAGGTGTGACTGCTGTCCCCCCAGTCACAGAGGATGAAGAGGCCGTGGATGCACAAGATATGGCAGACGGTGGTTGGCCCGGCCGGCTAGGCCGCATTGTAGCACACTGAGCTTCCCACTGCAACTTATGCTTCATGTCCATGTGCCGGTTCATGCATGAAGTACTCAAACTATGTATTTTTTGGCCTCTACTTAGCTTTTGCTGACAAATGTTACAGATAACACGAGTTGGGTCATCTTTATCGATCTGAAAAAATGCCCAGGCTATGCAAGGCTTAGCACCCATGCGACCTGAAGAGCCACCACGACTTGTGGTGAGAGGCAGAGTTATGTTTGAGGATGCAGTTGTTGACGTGCTTCCAGTACTACGTCTCTGTCCAGGAAGGCGCAACCTGACCTCGTCGTCACTAGCATCTTCCTCCACCTCCTCTGCTGACCTCATCTCTTGGCTGACTGTGGGTTGACAGTAAGTGGGATCTCCAACCTCATCATCATCACCCTGTGTGTTATCACACCCGTCGTCCTCAGAGCCAACCTGTTCCTGCCCTGACAAAAAATTAAAGTTGTCGCTCCAATCAGGTATTTGAGTCTTATCATCGTCTTCCTCATTGTCTCCACCAACAGGAGTTACAGTTTGGGAATGAGGGTCTACATTATGGTCAGAACCTTCTGCGTCTGGTCCTGGATCCGACTCATAAAGATTCTGGGCATCAGTGCAGATCATTTCCTCGTCTGGATTCACAGAAGCACTGGAGTCAACCTCTGATTCCCAGGCTATAGTATGACTAAACAGCTCTGCAGACTCAACCATCTGTTCTACCTCATACTCAGACGGGCAGCTGGAGATTTGGCAGCTGTGAGGAAGCAAGTGCGATTTGAGTGACACCTTTGAGGACTGGAGTATTTGTGATGTTGAAGTTGATGTGGAGGAGAGCCCACTTAAAGGAGCACTTGATATCCGTTGAAGCACCTGCTGTTTTTGTGCCTCATCTGGAATTTGTAGCGATTGGCGTGGCCGTAAGAAAGGGATCTTATCACATTGTCCGCTAAAAGAAGTAGACATTTTAGTTTGGCTGGAAGATGGTCTTTCTTCTGCAGATGTTACTGTTGCTTTAACACCTACCCACGAACACAACCTTTTTTCCCCTTCCCAACACGCCTATTCCCCTTTCCACCAGCAGCAGGCCTTTTTCCACTCATTTTGGTGGTTAACTAATTCACAACTCTGGAGTTGTTTGCACAAAAAAACAATGGATGGTAACCGAGCAGAGCTGAGTGGCCAAACTGTGGTATTAGGCCAAAACTATTGGCTGGGTTAGATGCAGAAAAAAATTATATTCAGTTTGCAACCTGATGGAGGTCAGTATAGATGGACTAATACAACAAGTCCCACACACAGCTAGAAGCCCAATATTTTTTCAGAGGTAGATGCAGAAAAAAATATATTCAGTTTGCAACCTGATGGAGGTCAGTATAGATGGACTAATAAAACAAGTCCCACACACAGCTAGAAGCCCAAATATTTTTTCAGAGGTACTGTAGATGCAGATAAAAATTATTTTTAATTTGCAACCTGATGGAGGTCAGTATAGATGGACTAATAGAGAAAGTCCGACACACTGCTAGAAGGCCAAATATTTTTTCAGAGCTAGATGCAGAAAAAAATTAGATTCAGTTTGCAACCTGATGGAGGTCTGTATAGATGGATTAATAGAACAAGACCCACACACAGCTAGAAGCCCAATATTTTTTCAGAGGTAGATGCAGAAAAAAATATATTCAGTTTGCAACCTGATGGAGGTCAGTATAGATGGACTAATACAACAAGTCCCACACACAGCTAGAAGCCCAATATTTTTTCAGAGGTAGATGCAGAAAAAAATATATTCAGTTTGCAACCTGATGGAGGTCAGTATAGATGGACTAATACAACAAGTCCCACACACAGCTAGAAGCCCAATATTTTTTCAGAGGTAGATGCAGAAAAAAATATATTCAGTTTGCAACCTGATGGACGTCAGTATAGATGGACTAATACAACAAGTCCCACACACAGCTAGAAGCCCAAATATTTTTTCAGAGGTACTGTAGATGCAGATAAAAATTATTTTTAATTTGCAACCTGATGGAGGTCAGTATAGATGGACTAATAGAGAAAGTCCGACACACTACTAGAAGGCCAAATATTTTTTCAGAGCTAGATGCAGAAAAAAATTATATTCAGTTTGCAACCTGATGGAGGTCAGTATAGATGGATTAATAGAACAAGACCCACACACAGCTAGAAGCCCAATATTGTTTCAGAGGTAGATGCAGAAAAAAATATATTCAGTTTGCAACCTGATGGAGGTCAGTATAGATGGACTAACAGAGAAAGTCCCACACACTACTAGAAGGCTAAATATTTTTTCAGAGCTAGATGCAGAAAAAAATTATATTCAGTTTGCAACCTGATGGAGGTCTGTATAGATGGATTGATAGAACAAGACCCCCACACAGCTAGAAGCCCAATATTTTTTCAGAGGTAGATGCAGAAAAAAATATATTCAGTTTGCAACCTGATGGAGGTCAGTATAGATGGACTAATACAACAAGTCCCACACACAGCTAGAAGCCCAAATATTTTTCCAGAGCTAGATGCAGAAAAAAATTAGATTCAGTTTGCAACCTGATGGAGGTCAGTATAGATGGACTAATAGAATGATGCTATGCCCAAAAGATTTTACTTCACTAGGTGCAGTAAAAAAATTGGTATTCTATACACAGGTGGTATATCTTGCAACACAGATAGGCTACTCCACTGACTAACACACTCTGCAATAGGCCAAAAAGGATTAGCTTTGCTAGATTCAGCCAAATGCTGTGAAAAAAACTTGCACAGCACTGGCACAGACCTGCCTGGCAAAAACTGATAGGAACTGATGTAACCTAGTCCTGAAAAGGACTCCAATTACAATTAGTCTTTACTCCCACAACCTATCTATTTAAGAGCACAGACCTGCCTGATAAAAGTCGTAGGAAATGCTGTAACCTAGTCCTTAAAAGGACTGCAATCACAACTATTCCCTACTCCCAAGCTATCTGTATATTTGTGCGAAAATTGGCTTGAAATTAACAAGGTATAGCGCACACAGCAACAGCGGTGCCGTCTAACACGCAGCTGCAGCAGTGAGAAAATGGTGGCGACGGGGAAAATGGCTTGGTCTTATAGGGCAAGGACATGTGACATACACTGCCAATGACACATGCCCTTGCTTGTGTGAAAAAAAGCACTTCGCTCCGTGTGTGCGCTGCTGATAGGCTGACAGATTGCACCTCCCCACTGTAAATGCGGGAAAGAGAAAAAAAAATTGAGATCTTCATTGTTCCTGCAGAGATCCATCCCCTGCCCCTCCCCCCACCCCGCTGTACACTCAAACTGCGTATTAACATTAATTTTCATCATTACTGAGAAAAAATCCAGTTATGATTTTGGTGCACGAACAGTTATCGAACATAACCTCGAACAGCCGAATTTTTCTCAAATTGTTCGTGTTCGCCGAACGGCTCGAACACCGCCCAAAACAGCTCGAATTTGAGATTGGCGAACAGTTCGAGTAGAACAACGCTCATCTCTACTTCTGAGGACTAATCCAGCTTCATATATTCAGTGGTGATATCAGGAGTTAGGCAGGCAGGTAGGGTATGTGGCAAACAGCAGTGCATGATACAGCACAAGAGGGTCCATTTGAACCGCCTGTTAGTATAGGTATTCCACAACACATATATATATATATATATATATATATATATTCATATCCATCTGAACTAACAGTCCTTCTGAGGACTAATCCAGCTGCATATAATCAGTGCTAGGAAGGCAGGCTGCAGTTTATGATACAGCACAAAGCACAAGAGGGTCCATTGAACGTTCTGTATGCTGCTGCTGTAATAATTACAGATATTTGTAGACATAGCCCCAGATATCAGGGGCCAGGGCAATTTTTTTTTTATCTTAACCCTGGTAATTTCCTTAAAAAGCAATCCAGAGTACACCATTTTTCTGCTCCATTTGCTTGTTCTAACTGCACAATAAAGCCAAATCTGTTCCATATTTCAGCGATAAAAATCCAGATATTTGAACTGAACGTGGAAAATATTGGCCTCCTTTTCCATTCTTTTGCAGTGTGCCAGTCAAGCTATTCACACTAGGTGTCTGTGAAGAATAGCATTAGTAAATTAAGGGCCTGCTATTTAAAACCATGGTTCTCTGTCAGACATATCACCTACAAGACTGTTCCAAAATCAGACATTTCTTCCATTTTCATTCTGTTGCAGTGTGTCACTCAAGCTATACACACTAGGTGTCTGTGAAGAATAGTATTAGTAAATTACAGGCCTGCTATTTAAAACCGTGGTTCTCTGTCCATGGCACATGCCAAGATGCCTCCCGCCCTGAACCTGTCATTGAACACTCCCAACTAGCACCATCAGTAAACACGTCCACGTCCTTGTCCCAGCACAGCGTTCAGTTGTCCCTACCCCAGTCCTTGGAACGCAAGCGCAAATACGCAGCCAATGCCCCACAGGCAACACTACTAAATTCACACATTTCGCGAATGCTTGCGCTCGAAATGTTGCCTTTTAGGCTCTTGAAGACGGAAGCTTTCCACAACCTGATGGCGGCGGCCATCCCTCGGTACTCGGTCCCCAGCCACCACTATTTCTCCCGATGTGCTGTACCCGCATTACACGAGCACGTGTCCCTCAAGAACGCAGTTACTGGGAAAGTCCACCTAACCACGAACACGTGGACAAGTTCTTGTGGGCAAGGAGGGTACATCTCGCTGACGGCACACTGGGTTAATATAGTGGAATCGGTGACCCAGTAAGACCTTGGGAGGGAAAACATCCTCCCGATGCCGAGGATTGCAGGCCCTAGGTCAATCAGGGTTCCCGCCACATTCTTCAGCTCCTGCACCTCCTCCTCCGCTTCGGCCTCCATCTCTGAAATTAAAACATCAGTCGCAAACTGGAAGCACTGCAGCACTGCCTGGGCCAAGCAGCAACATCGGCAACAGGATGTAATTTTTTGGGAGGTCTAACTCTATTGCCATGCACCTCTGTCTTCACACCCAGACATGGGTATATGCTTCTTGATTTTGTCTATTTGCTCCTGTCCTCTGCCTTCTCCGCATCCTCATCCTCCACCACCATATCATCACCGCATGTACAGTATCAACATCTACGTCTCTTGCAAGGGGCATTGGAGTTCCTCCAAATTTTTGGCAGCTATTGCTTCACTGCATAGGCAAACATTATGGGAGTCCCACTTCATAATAATGGGAACATTGTTTTCAGGAGGCCCTCCAACCTCTACATCTCCTGAAAGGGACATTGGAGTTCCTCCAAATTTTTGTCAGCCATTGCTTCACTGCATAGGCAAACAGTATGGGAGACCCACTTCCTAATAATGAGAACATTGTTTTCAGGAGGCCCTCCGACCTCTATGTCTCTTACAAGGGGTATTGGAGTTCCTCCAAATTTTTGGCAGCCGTTGCTTCACTGCATAGGCAAAAAGTATGGAAGACACACTTCCTAATAATGGGAACATAGTTTTCAGGAGGCACTCCGACCTTAAAGTCTCTTGCGTTAAGGCTTCCTGATTTTGTCTATTTGCTCTTGTCCTCCGCCTTCTCCGCATCCTCATCCTCCACCACCATATCACCACCATATGTACAGTATCAACATCTACGTCTCTTGCAAGGGGCATTGGAGTTCCTCCAAATTTTTGGCAGCTATTGCTTCACTGCATAGGCAAACAGTATGGGAGTCCCACTTCATAATAATGGGAACATTGTTTTCAGGAGGCCCTCCGACCTCTACATCTCCTGAAAGGGACATTGGAGTTCCTCCAAATGTTTGTCAGCCATTGCTTCACTGCATAGGCAAACAGTATGGGAGACCCACTTCCTAATAATGAGAACATTGTTTTCAGGAGGCCCTCCAACCTCTATGTCTCTTGCAAGGGGCTTTGGAGTTCCTCCAAATTTTTGACAGCCGTTGCTTCACTGCATAGGCAAACAGTATGGAAGACACACTTCCTAATAATGGGAACATTGTTTTCCGGAGGCCCTCCGACCTTAACGTCTCTTGCGTTAAGGCTTCCTGATTTTGTCTATTTGCTCTTGTCCTCCGCCTTCTCTGCATCCTCATCCTCCAATACCATATCACCACCATATGTACAGTATCAACATCTACGTCTCTTGCAAGGGGCATTAGAGTTCCTCCAAATTTTTGGCAGCCGTTGCTTCACTGCATAGGCAAACACTATGGGAGGCCTAAGAAACAGACATTCCTCCCATGTATTAAAACTATTAAAGAGTCGCACATAGTCATGCACATAGACTGAAATATAACACCCGAGCACGCTGAAGATACTGGGTGTTCACCCAAGCATGTTCGCCGAAAGGGTTAACAGAACATACTCGCTCATCACTACTATTGACAACACATATAAAATCAGTGGTCACCAGGAGGGTACAAAGAAATTTTCATCAGAACCTACCTAACCCTCCAGAACAATCTTGAATATTTCCAATTTCATCTAAAAAACAGAAAACACAATAATTTTGTAAGAGACTCCCAGGAATTTAAAGACAACAAAGCATACCATATCTCTATTAATAGGAACCCTATTAGAAATTTCAATACTGTCTTATCCTCTACTGACACTGAAGTATCAGATCTAGATACCCGCTTAAAATCCATAAGGGGTAGACAAAGAGGTCATGGATATAGGAGGGGGAGGTCAAACGAAAGACCATCAGGGGCCCGTTTTTTAGACCAGGGCTACTTTCTGCAGAACAGAACAATCAATTAATAGTACCCTATAAACCCCAAGTGATTAATCTATCCAAAAAAATCAGAGTATTACAGAGCCACAGCTCCTGGATAAAGGTCTTTCTTTTGTCCCTACCTCTGATTTCCGTGTATTTGAGGGTGTTAGGGATCTCCATGTTTGCTAGAAGACTCAAATGGAGAAAACACTTTATTAAAGAGGACAAACGCCTCTGTAGTGACATTGGTATCCATGACTCTCTATTATCAGATGTGAGGTTTTTATATGATCTATCTGATGTGTTACCTGACAATACGGGCAAATGCCCATTTACCAAATTAAAATCAAAGAGTGAAAGGATGCACCCCTTACAAAATGACAGCTCTGCTATTGATATTTTTGTAGAGTTAGTAAAAAGAGATCTAGAAGAACTGAATGCCCGCAGTGGAAAAAACAGATGGAATCTATCTAAAATAGAAATAGAAGCCCTACAACAACTAGAAAGGGACCCGCAAATTGACATTAGACCATCCAACTAGGGAGGGAACATTGTCATCATGGACTCATCCCAATATCAGAATCTATGTTTATCTATTCTCAATGACCCTTCCAGTTATGCCAAGTTTTTCTTCAATCCCTTGCAAACTTTTCTGACTCAGCTCAAAATCATTCTGATGGATGGTTTCGAGAATGCTTCCATTGACAAAAATGAGCTGAATTTAATGCTACCCCGCCATGCCATTGTGGCTACCTTCTATTGTCTCCTGAAGGTGCACAATGGGTTGTCTCCTCTAAAAGAGAGACCAATTGTCTCTGGTGTGGGGAGTTTATGCCAAAATGTGGACATCTATTTGGATGTGTTACTTCAACCTTTTGTAACTTCCATGAACTCCTATACCAGGAATTTGATGGATCTGTTGAGAAAACTGGAGGGTGTTACATTGAAATCTAATATAATTGTATGTAGTATCGATGTAGAGGCCCTATACACCTCCATTATCCAATCTAAGGGTATAGAAGCTACACGGTTATTTCTACAGAGCCGTGGTCACCAATGCACTGGTCACAATACCTTTCTTCTTTCCTTGCTGTAATTTTGACTCAAAAATGTTTTTTCTCTTTAATGGCCAGTTTTACCTCCAGCTCAGGGGCACAGCAATGGGTAGCCCATGCGTGCCTGCCTATGCCAACTTGCTCCAGGGCTGGTGGGAAGAGACAGTGGTTTCTGGTAAGACAGAGATTAAGGGGGCCCATCGTGTTGTCCTAAGATATATTGACGACATCCAGGTCATCTGGCAAGGTGACCAGGTGAGATTTTCCAACTTTGTGGCCTCACTCAAAAATAATTTGTTAGGATTGTTTTTCACCTTTGAATGCCATAAGAATGATATGGCCTTTCTGGACATTTTAATACAGAAAATATCTGGAGGGAATTTACAAACCAAAACATTTACGAAACACACTTCCTCCAATGCCCTGTTACGCTGGGGTAGCAACCATCCTACCCCCTTAAAAAATGGTATCCCTAAGGAGCAGTATTTATGGGCATGGCAAAATTGTTCCTCCGAAGAAAATTTAGAGGAACAAGCATGGGATCTCAGGCAATGCTTCCTTGATAGGGGCTATCCAGACAGAGTATTATGAAAGGCATACAATGAGTCTAAATCTAAGGATAGGTCATTACTTTTGGTCCCAAAACTTAAAGAGGAGGAAGAGATGCTTATATGGTACATCATCACTTTTTACAATAGCTCCCAACAGGTCCGCACTATTCTGCAGAAACATTGGCATGTGTTAAAGATGGATGGAGACATTGGTGATTTGATCAGTCCTCATCCTCTTATTACATTTAAGAAAGGCCGATCAATTGGTGACAGGCTTGTGCACAGCCACTTTGCTCCCCCAAGAGACCCAACTTGGTTGACATCAAACATCAAGGGGTGTTATAAATGCAGCGGTTGTGTTGCTTGTTGTGTTATGACATCAGGGAAAACATTCACCAGTAAGGTGACAGGCAAGGAATATGTGATTGGTTTCTTTTTCAAATGCCGCACTAAGGGGGTCATATATAAAGCTACATGTGAATGTGGCTTAGAATATGCTGGAAAGACTTCCCGAGAATTACGAAGACGTATTGGTGAACATCTAGGGGACATTGAGAATAAAAGAGACACTTCGTTGGCCAAACATACAGTACAGACCAAACGTTTGGACACACCTTCTCATTAAAAGATTTTTCTGTATTTTCATGACTATGAAAATTGTACATTCACACTGAAGGCATCAAAACTATGAATTAACATATGTGGAATTACATACTTAACAAAAAAGTGTGAAACAACTGAAAATATGCCTTATATTCTAGGTTCTTCAAAGTAGCCACCTTTTGCTTTGATGACTGCTTTGCACATTCTTGGCATTCTCTTGATGAGCTTCAAGAGGTAGTCACTGGAAATGGTCTTTCAACAAACTTGAAGGTGTTCCCAGTGATGCTTAGCACTTGTTGGCCCTTTTGCCTTCACTCTGCGGTCCAGCTCACCCCAAACCATCTCGATTGGCTTCAGGTCTGGTGACTGTGGAGGCCAGGTCATCTGGCGTAGCACCACATCACTCTCCTTTTTGGTCAAATAGCCCTTACAGAGCCTTGAGGTGTGTTTGGGGTCATTGTCCTGTTGAAAAATAAATGATGGCCCAACTAAACGCAAACCGGAGGGAATAGCATGCCGCTGCAAGATGCTGTGGTAGCCATGCTGGTTCAGTATGCCTTCAATTTTGAATAAATCCCCAACAGTGTCACCTGCAATGCACCCCCACACCATCACACCTCCTCCTCCATGCTTCACGGTGGGAACCAGGCATGTAGAGTCCATCCGTTCACCTTTTCTGCGTCGCACAAAGACACAGTGGTTGGAACCAAAGATCTCAAATTTGTACTCATCAGAACAAAGCACAGATTTCCACTAGTCTAATATTCATTCCTTGTGTTCTTTAGCCCAAACAAGTCTTTTCTGCTTGTTGCCTGTCCTTAGCAGTGGTTTCCTAGCAGCTATTTTACCATGAAGGCCTGTTGCACAAAATCTCCTCTTAACAGTTGTTGTAGAGATGTGTCTGCTGCTAGAACTCTATGTGGCATTGACCTGGTCTCTAATCTGAGCTGCTGTTAACCTGCGATTTCTGAGGCTGGTGACTCGGATAAACTTATCCTCAGAAGCAGAGGTGACTCTTGGTCTTCCTTTCCTGGGGCGGTCCTCATGTGACCCAGTTTCTTTGTAGCGCTTGATGGTTTTTGCAACTGCACTTGGGGACACTTTCAAAGTTTTCACAATTTTTCACACTGTCTGACCTTCATTTCTTAAAGTAATGATGGCCACTCATTTTTCTTTACTTAGTTGCTTTTTTCTTGCCATAATACAAATTCTAACAGTCTATTCAGTAGGACTATCAGCTGCGCATCCAGCAGACTTCTGCACAACACAACTGATGGTACCAACCCCATTTATAAGGCAAAAAATCCCACTTATTAAACCTGACAAGGCACACCTGTGAAGTGAAAATCATTTCCGGTGACTACCTCTTGAAGCTCATCAAGAGAATGCCAAAAGTGTGCAAAGCAGTTATCAAAGTAATAGGTGGCTACTTTGAGGCTACTTTGAAGAACCTAGATTATTAGACATATTTTCAGTTGTTTCACACTTTTTTGTTAAGTATATAATTTCACATGTTTTAATTCATAGTTTTGATGCCTTCAGTGTGAATGTACAATTTTCATAGTCATGAAAATACAGAAAAATCTTTAAATGAGAAGGTGTGTCCAAACTTTTGGTCTGTACTGTATAAACATCACACATGGTGTGATATCTCTCAAATGTCGTTTATGGGAATTGGGACAAACAAGTCCAACAGCGTGAAACCTAGTGGATTTACTATCTGAAGACCCAGTCTCCATTGGGACTTAATGAATCTCTTACTTTCAGCTGTTTCCTTTGAATTACGGTATAGCATGGATACTTAAGGTCAGTCATCGTGGAGTGAGGGTACCATTCTAGTTTCCCCTAGGGTGCCAACCTCCGCTGTCAGGTAGGTTTTTGAGATTAGTCACCCTAGGGACAAATAGGGCATCCCCTACACTTTTTGCCTATTTTTCTCTTCTTCTTTTTCTCACGTCTCCTCCATCCATCTTACTGCTTTCTGCTCCATTGTTGTGTCGTTGCCTAGGGCCTTTTAGCCTGGCCAGAACTACCACACTAAAGGTTATCCTCCCCCCAGGTATTACTTGTAGTGTGGTTGCAGGATATATTTTCTGGGTTTATTGGGGTAATTGCACTTTTTTATTTTGCCTTCCCTCCCAGTCTTTATATATCTGACACAATGTTACTTTATTTACTAAACTGTGTCATTTAATGTTTTTTACCACAAACTTACATTTATGGCTCATTTTGCAGACATTATATGTGCCTGCACTGGACATAATGTGAAAAAGGAATGGGCTTAATTAAGTGTATTTTGCATCTGGACACACCTCTTTTTCCTTTGCCCTTCCCTCTTTTGTTGTGCCTTGCTTCATGCGGTCCTTGTTTTGATGCAGTAGCAGTGCTGTAGAAGTGCTGCGAAAAGCAGTATTAATATTGATTATAATTAGCCCTAATAAGGGCTGTTGTTGCAGTTGAAAGAAATGAAAGTGTTGTCTAATCGCTGCCTATACACACCTAAATCTCTGTCCCTAGTTCAGCAGCATCAATCCCTGCTCTGCCTGTTTCCATTGGTACACTGTGACGAGCATAGGGTCCCAGATCTTATATAGAGCTGATGATGCTATGCGGTCAGCTAATCACAGTAATGCTATTACCAACATGGCTACATCATCACAGTGACTGGCAGGCAATCCCTGCATGGTTATTGGCAGTCTAACAAGCGCCAAACATGCAGTGCGGAGACAGTAGTTTTTGCGCAAGCATTCAAAACTAGTTGCTGATTAACGAGCATCTCGAGCACAGTGATGATCAAGTAACAAGCAGTGACGAGCATGCTCGCTCATCATTAGAAGCTTTCTGTACCTCAGTATCCAGATTTTATGACTGTGACAACTCTGATTCCGAAGCAACTGAGGCAATTTATGAGGCAATTTCAGGAACTGTTAAATACATTGCAAGAAGCAGATTGGCTATTCTTAAAAATGTCTCCTCTTTATTTCTTGGAAATCACAATGCAGAAAACTACTATGATACAGTGAGTGTTCTTGTGAAATAATTCCAAGCTATGGGATGCAACTTGTCCTTAAAACTTAATTTCTTGGACTCCCATCTGGACTTCTTCCCAAAAAATCTTGATGCTGTCAATGACCCGCATAGGGAGCATTTTCATCAGCAGATTTCTATGGTGGAATGGAGATACCAAGGCAAGTGGAGCCTCATTATGGTGGCTGACTATTGGTGGACCATGAAGAGAGACATTCTGGAAGCAAAATATTCCCATAAATAATCATAAAAAAATGTTATAGGTAAGCTGTTGACTACACAAGTATTATTTTTTTTTAAAATTTCCATAAAACTTGAAATGTGTGTCACAAAAAAAACCCTGCCTGATGGAGAAAATCTGAACGCTTATTTGAATTCAGCATGAAAAATATATTTAACTCCAGTTCATTTTGTTTTTGTTAAAGAAATGTAAAAAAAATGTCAACCAGTGTAATCAGTAGCGCTGGAAAACCCCTTTAAACTTGGATAGAACTGGACTAATGAAATATTTATTTAATAACAGAAAAGAAAACTTGCTTCATCAAATCTAAGAGTTTTATTTAAAAACAAAAGTGGTACTCTGGTGGCAAATCCACTTTAGGTCTGTATCACACGTCCTGATATTTCTGAGACTGGAAAAATCAGAACCGGAGAAACCCTTGTCCATGTGTACCTGTGTGGTATTCGTGTGGCAACCGTGTGCCGCCCATGTGCCGCATTAGAATCAGACGTACCGGCGCCTGGGAATCAGCGGTACAGTTAGCGCTGTTCCCAAGTGCTGGGTACTGAAAGAAACTCTCATCATTGACCCCTGCTTGCGCTGTGATCAGCGCGATCAAGAGACAATGTTGAGAGTTGTATTCCCAGGCACCGGTACGTGTCACACTAATGACACACGGATTTCCTCCATGTGTCATCACTGTGCATGTGTGTGGGTTGTTTTGCAGCCCGTGCGGCGTGCAAAAAATGGATATGTCAGCGTGTTTTGCCAACAGATACATGGTCCATGGAAGCACATTGACATATGCACAGACCCATTCATTTGAATGGGTCTACCTGTGTGTGTGTCTCCAGTACGTGTGAAAACTGTCACCACATGTACTGGAGACACTGACAAAATTTGTTTGTACTTGATTATAGAACGGTATATTTGTAATTTTTTGGAATATATACTAAAACTTAAACTCTTTGTTTACATTCAAATCTCCATTGGAATAGATTCATGGAATTATGCACAATAGAAAATGGGCCATATAGAAAGAAACATAAATTAAAGTATTAGTGTTAAAGAACTTTACAAATATTTTTATTGTCATTTTACCACTGTTGGTTTTTACTATAATGTAAAGCTATTTCTTTTAGTGTAGGTATACATTCAGAAGCTTCAATATTCATTAATTGCATGACAACAGAATAAAGAAAATCATTCAATTGAAAAACACTGATTTAAGTAGACATCTGCACCATTGTAGCTTTGGGCAGAAATGCCAGTAATGACTGGAAGCTTGTAGGTTATACAATAACAGAAAAAAATAAAAATAAATTTCCAAGACAACAAAGCATTTATTTTTTACACTTTGTATCATCTGTCAGGAGGAATTGAGTGAATTTACACATGCAGCTGCAGAAGCAGGTATGTTGGCCTGTGACCAGTACTCATAAAAGGTCCCTGGGCATACAAAGACACATATTTGAGTTTTGGAATATGACTTGTTTTCTGAGCATATATAATTTTCAGAAACTGACATCATTTTATAGCTTTAATCATGATGCTATAGTATTACACTGTGTTCCAAATTATGATGCAAATAATATTTTCTCAGATTTTCCCAAATAACCTATATGAAATGCAGTCATTGTAATTTTCCAGTCAAATAACTATTAGAGTACAATTGAAAGGTTTTTGCACAAACTGCCTATGATAACAGTATATTTTTTAAAAAATAAAAAACTCAAACTGCACTCAAAATGCATGTTCCAAATTATTATGCACAGCAGAGTTTTCAACCTTTTCATTTTAATAAAGAACAAAAAATGGACCACGTGATTGGCTCAGTCTGCTAAAACAAAGAGAGGCATACTGGATGTATGAGCTTCAGACTCTAAGCCCTAAAGGTATTAATAGGGAGTATGTAGATCCCTATTTACAAAGAATGTCTTTTTTCAAAACCGCAATGCTTGATCTGAATCACGTCGATCAGGTCTGTCTACCAGGTTTCCCTCTGTCTTCTCCCCTTGATTCATTTTGTTTAGTGTATATTTATTCCATAATGTCACTTCAGATAACTGGGTCTATTATGACATTTACATGTTTTTTTACCTTTTTATTTATGATACCTATACAATGCATAAAGTGATGTATTTTCAGGTTCTCTAATACAAGTTTGCTCATCAGTACATATAAAGGATAAGAGAGATACCATGGCTTACATAGAATACATTGCTTATGTATATATCTGTTTCAGAAATTGTATGATTTTTTTCATATTTGTTTCCTTCCCCCCTTTTTCCCCCATATAGCAGTATGTTGTTTGTGATTATAACTTATTCTTTATTTCTGAATACATTTTTATTGTTCATATTAAACACATAAGCAACAATTTATCTATATTCTTGTGTTACATGCATGGAATTGCTTTTCTGATGAATTTTCTCCTTTTCACTCATAGAACCTGAAAGTCATACAATGTTTTTCCTGTTTGTCTGATGCGGCCGTCCTGAGAATGACAATCGTTATCATACTCACCATTACAGTGTCCATTTTAGGACATGATCAGATATCAAAATCAAACATCAGAATGATGTCAGTTTGAGGCTAAATACCCTGTCTGACAAGTGATTCTGACAAGTGATTTTGACAAGTGACTTTGACAAGTGACTTTGATAAGTGACTTTGATAAGTGACTTTTACAACTGTAATAATAAAAAAAAAAAAAGTCACTGTTCGCTGATGGGACTTGAATCCAAAACTCTGTGCCCAGAAGCCAGTGCACTAACCACTGAGCTATAAACTCAGTTGGTGAAATCTAGGAGTTCTATTTGATTATATGATTTTCAGTGCAAACCTGATTGAAACTCATTGGGACTTATGCACAATCTGCAAGCAAGCCAAATTCAAATGATGTTTGATTTTGATGTGTTTCTGATGTGTGACTTTCTTCAAACTTCAGAATCAGAATCACAATGACTTTTTGTCACACTGAGTATTTTCATGGTTGATCTCATAAGACAGAAAAAGCTGCAAGTTACTATCACTTGACTTGATAGCTCAATGGTAAGGCATGAGCCTCTGAAGCTACAGGGTCATGGTTTAAAGTACATTATAAATATTTTTAATTAGACCTGTTTAGCGCACAATCTGCAGGGGTGTTTTACTTTTAAT
Organism: Phyllobates terribilis; assembly: GCF_046119375.1. NCBI lineage: Eukaryota > Metazoa > Chordata > Amphibia > Anura > Dendrobatidae > Phyllobates > Phyllobates terribilis. The sequence goes on along the minus strand of NW_027362763.1, from coordinate 298,540,922 downwards.
ATCTGACATTCTGATTGTCATCCTGATGTGTTAAGAGTTTCAGACACGCTATTTGCATGGTAAATTACATAGCCAAAGTAAATTGGGAGGCACTAATTTACCACATATCTATTTCCAAGTGACTGTACATTTGCATAATGGCTTAACGGGGTCTAATGATAAAATGTCTTTATTGTCAATTTTTCTTTCCATCCACCCAAGAACTGGCAGCAAACTCCCAATTTACTTTTGCTATGTAATTATTATTATTATATATCACTACCTAAATAATCAAATAATGAACCTACAGAGTTTAATGGTAAGGCATCTGTGTCACATAGCTTTGGTTTGAAAGGATAATAATAATAATAATAATAATAATAATAATAATAATAATAATTATAATAATAATACATTATTAGTAGTAATAATTAAGAATAAAAAGTTGAGTGTCCCTACTGGGACTTGAACCCAAAAGCATAGGTTTTGGAGTGAGCACACTTAGCAGTGAGCTATACACTCATTACAAAAAAGGTTGCATTCTACTTGGTTATGTTATTTGCAGTGAAATCAGGACTTTCACACAGACATTGTCCAAACCAAATTCAAATGATGTATGAGTTTGATGAATGAGTTTGATACCTGACTTTCATCTCACATCAAAATCAAAATCAGAAGGACTTCCAGACACCATGAGTATTTGCATAGTAAATATCATAAACCAAGAAAAACCACCTTGCAGCATCATTTGAGGTTATGGCAGAATGGTAACACACTTGCCTAACAGAGAGGGTGTTCAGTGTTTAAATCCCGGGTGCAGAGAAAATAAACTTATGTTTTTTTAAATGATGCTGGCTAGCACACAAACTTCAGTGAGGCTTGGCTTTGATATATGACTTTTCTCACACATCAAAATAAGAATCACAATTACTTTTAGACACCCTGAGAATTATCATGGTTAATCTCATAAGCCAAGAAAAACCTGTAGGGACGCTGAACTTTTTATTATTAATTATTATTATTATTATTATTATTATTATTACTACTATTATTATTATCCTTTCAAAGCAAAACTATGTGACACAGATGCCTTAACATTAAACTATAGGTCCACTATTTGATTATTTAGGTAGTGATGTATAATAATAATTACATAGCAAAAGTAAATTGAGAATTTGCAGCCAGTTCTTGGGTGGATGGAAAGAAAAATTGACAATAAAGAAATTTCATCATTAGACCCCCTTTAAGAAATTATGCAAATGTTCAGTCACTTGGAATAGATATGTAGTAAATTAGTGCCTCCCAATTTACTTTGGCTATGTAATTTACCATGCAAATAGACAGCGTGTCTGAAACTCTTAACACGTCATGATGACAATCAGAATGTCAGATATTAAAAGTAAAACACCCCAGGCATAATTTAAAAAATAAATAAACAATAGTTCTATTAGGATTTGAACCATAACACTGTAGCTTCAGAGGCTGATGCCTTGCCATTGAACTATCAAGTCAAGTGATTGCAGCTGGTAGCTTTTCTTGTCTTATGAGATCAACCATGAAAATGCTCAGGGTGACCAAAAGTCATTGTGATTCTGATGTTTAAAGAAAGTCACACATCAGACTCACACATCAAAATCAAACATCATTTGAATTTTGGCTTGCTTGCAGTTTGTGCATAAGTCCCAATGAGTTTCAATCAGATTTGCACTGAAAACCATATAACCAAATAGAACTCCTAGTTTTCATCAACTGAGTTAATAGTTAAGTGGTTAGTGCACTGGTTTCTGGGCACAGAGTTTTGGGTTCAAGTCCCATCAGCGAACAGTGACTGTTTCATTGTTATTACAGTTGTAAAAGTCACTTGTCAGAATCACTTGTCAAACAGGATATTTAGACTCAAACTGACTTCATTCTGATGTTTTATTTTGATATCTGATCATGTCCTAAAATGGACACTGTACACCACGAAAGCTTCCTGGATGCCTGTCTTGTCCACAACTTCCACATTGCCCCCTTTTTGTGATAAGGTTCTTGGACACAACCCGCACAATGACGCACAGACCAAGCCGTCTCATAGCATTTCATGATTGGTGGATGTATTTTACATACATACACCTCCCATGTGATGTACTAACTCCTGCCCATTTTTAGCCTGAAATTGGCTAATTCTCTACACTCCTCTTCCCACTACTGGCACCATTTAAACTTCCTGGGCTTCAGTCTCCCTGCGCACCTGCGCGATGGATAAAGCACACCGGTGCTGCACTGAGACTGAAGCCATTACACAATCAGGTATTTGTACTAATATCCTTTATTCCTAATTAATGCTATTCACTGCTAGTTCTGTGATAACTCTGCACCTGGTACAATTGTTCTCATATCGGTACTTTGGCTATCATTTCTGCTCCATTACATACAGTTTATGTGTTATCTAGAGTTGAGCCACCCCCGTAGTGTTCGAGTTCGGTTCATCGAACACCCGTATGTTCGTCAAACTGTTCGTCGAACACCTTCGAACACCGTTAAAACCAATGGCAGGCAAACAAAAACAGATGAAAACACATAGAAAACACCTTCAAAGGTGTCCAAAAGCTGACAAACTGCTCAGAAGACACAACTAACACATGGAAAAGTGACAAGTACATATAGTCATGTGAAAAGAAAAGAGGTGGAGGAGTAAAAGGAGGGGGAGACACAGATATAGGCATGTCATGCCCTTCTAAAATCAAGAAAGACTGGAGTAAAAATCTAAAATCAGCCTACCAACACCCAGACGTCGTGACAAGAAAATTAAAAAAAGAAATATCTTTAGGTAGAATGGCGGTTCCATTCAGAACACTTTCCTTACAAGACGTAGTGGTATCCCCGTTGTGAGTTGTGCCAAAAACGGAACCCAATACATTCGGACTAATCCACCATTTGTCATATCCAAGGGGCAGATCCGTAAACGACAACATCGACGCGGAACCAAGTACAGTAGTATATACAGTACATCCTTTGACAAGGCAATCAGGCAGATCAAGAAGTTGGGAAGGGTCACCCTAATGGCCAAAACAGACATTGATGTGGCGTTCCAGTTACTTACTACCTGTGCCTCTGAATAGTGTCCACCTATTGGGCTGCTTCTGGGAAGGAGCATACTATATAGATCGCTGTTTGCCCATGGGGTGGTCCAGATCCTGCTCACTATTTGAGACGTTTAGTTGCTTCCTCGAATGGGTTGTAATGGACATTTCTAAGGGGGCACATATTATCCATTACCTCGACAGCTTCTTATGCCTGGGCCCAAAAGATTTGCCACAGTGTGAATATGCGTGGTAGTCCACCTGTGAGAAGGAGAGAGCTGGAGGGAGAGCAGACACCACAGAGCCGAGGGGTTAGATGGAGAACGGAAGAAGGAAAGAGGGTGAGGGAGGTAAGTGAGTACAGTGGAAGGCCGACCTGAGCTCCCCCACGTTCCTGCTGGGAGGGGAACAGCCCTGGGAAGAAAAGCCGCTTGCGCATCCCTTTGAGGGTACGGGCACGAGCGGGCAGAGGGACTATGCTGTAGTGCAAAGCCGTCACGGCCAGTTCATTCCTGCCCGTGCGACCTCCGTGTCGCCGGGTTTGTGCCAGAGCCGCGGAGGACCCCGACGGCCAGCCCCGCTCTCTCAATACTGGTGCCTGTCCGCTGGTGGGTCGAGCCCCCCCGCGGTGGGAGGGAGTAACATCTGCAGAAGAAAGACCATCTACCAGCCAACATAAGATGTCTACTTCTTTTCGTGGACAATGTGATACGATCCCTTTCTTACGGACACGCCCATCGCTACAAATTCCAGATGAGGCACAAAAACAGCAGGTGCTTCAACGGATATCAAGTGCTCCTTCAAGTGGGCTCTCCTCCACCTCAACTTCAACATCACAAATACTCCAGTCCTCAGAGGTGTCACCCCAATCGCACTTGCTTCCTCACAGCTCACAAGTCTCCAGCTGCCCATCTGAGTAAGGGGTAACACAGATGGTTGAGTCTGCAGAGCTGTTTACTCATACTATTGTCTGGGAAACGGAGGTCTTCTCCAGAGCTACTGTTAATCCAGACAAGGAAATGATCTGCACTGATGCCCAGAATCTTTATGAGTCAGATCCAGGACCAGATGAAGAAGGTTCTGAGCATAATGTAGACCCTCGTTCCCAAACTGTAACCCCTGTTGGTGGAGACAATGATGAAGACGATGATGAGACTCAAATACCTGATTGGAGCGACAACTTGACTTTTCGGTCAGGGCAGGAAGAGGTTGGCTCTGAGGACGACGGGTGTGATAACACACAGGGTGATGATGACGAGGTTGGAGATCCCACTTACTGTCAACCCACAGTCAGCCAGTTGATGAGGTCAGCAGAGGAGGTGGAGGAGGATGTGACTAGCCCAGTGGATGGGGATGACTCGGTACCCAGACCTTTGCCTGGCCTTGGGGATGTCGCGGTGGTTGGCTCCTGGGCCTGTACCCTGGGGTCACTCTTTAAAAGGGTGAATAATTGTTCATTTTATAAGAGTTCGTGACGCCACCTGTGGTATCTGGTGAGAAGCACCAGCGCTGCAGCAGTCCACTGAGGCCAGTGATAAGGCAGCTCGATGGTATAGCTCCCCACAGGTGGAGCTAGGCCTCAGAAAAGCATATGCAGGGGGAATGCTGGACAGGCGAGACCCATCTGGGTCAGAGTAAGAACGGGAATGGACACGGTAGTCACTTCAGTGCCATTTACTGGTGGAAATTCAGGCACATCCCGGAGCACTGTAGGGTGAAGGGTGCATATCAGGATTCTCCCCAATGAGTGGGTGTAGGGCTTCCTGTTTCTTGCCTCTGCGTAGTAAGTTTCTGACCTGCCTGGAGCTAGGACTAACTTTGCCTCTGTCCTGCGCTGGCTGACCTTGTGGTAGTGCCTTGTGTTGGAGTTCACGCTCCCAGTATGTGGGGCCTAAGCGTCTCCTGGCTCTGTTACGTATCAGCACCTTAGCGACCCTGGGAGTTGTAGTTCTTCAGGGATTCCGGGTATGCCTTACTGGGTGATAGAGTTCCGGGTAAGCTCGGATCCGGTGTCCGGTAAATGCTTCGGGTGAGCTGGTTAAGCTCCTCTGCCCCCTATGTACTAACTCTCCACTCGCCTTCGGCCTACTCGGGCCCTGACTAGGCTATACACACTAACGGCAGCTTGCCGCACTTCACCGATCTTATGGTGCCAACACACCTTAAGCTCTAACTGGGCTCCCTGAATCTAGCTAGCAGGAGCCTCGTGCTCCACTGCTGAACTATTAACTGAGTTCTTTAGACTAGACTGAGCTCCCCTGCAGACTGACCTCTCTTAGGCTTCTCTACAGCAGGAACTCTTCAGATGAACTGAACTGCCTAGCTCCACCTTCCCTATTTATATCCCTAACGGGCTCCCTCTGCTGGTCTGAGGTGGAAGGTGGAGATGTGTGAATGTTTATGGGGGCCTCTTGTGGAGGATTCCATCAATGCACTCTTCTAGGATCTGTGATACCAAGCGCAGCTGGGCGTCACAGATGCTATTGACGACGAGGTTAGGTTGCGCCTTCCTGGACAGAGACGGAGTACTGGAAGCATGTCAACAACTGCATCCTCAACCACAACTCTGCCTCTGACCACAAGTCGTAGTGGCTCTTCAGGTCGCATGGGCTCTAAGCCTTGCATAGCTTGGGCATTTTTTCAGATCGATAAGGATGACCCAACTCGTGTTATCAGTAATATTTGTCACCCAAAGCTAAGTAGAGGCCAAAAAATCCATAGTTTCAGTACTTCATGCATGAACTGTCACATGGATATGAAGCATAAGTTGCAGTGGGAAGCTCACTGTGCTACAATGCGGCCTAACGGGCCGGGCCAACCACCGTCTGCCCCATCTTGTGCATCCGCGGCCTCTTCATCCTCTGTGACTGGGGGGACAGCAGTCACACATGTTTTTGGACGCAGACCTGCCACCTCTTTACCCGCAACAGCCAGTGTGATAGGCAGGTCATCATTTCATTTGGAAGTGGAAACACCAGCTGGTGTTGAGCGCTCTTTGACATCGAGAGCGCCACCTTTGGATCAAGGCAACCTAACTGTTCCGCCTGCATCTTCCTCACTGACCGGCAGTTTGCCGGGGACACCCTACTCAACCCCGTCTAAGCACAACAGACAGCCCTTGGTCCCTCAGATGTGGACAAGTAAAAGACCATTTCCTCCTAGCCATGAGAAAGCTAAGAGGTTGAATTTCACCATCTGCAAGATGTTGGCTACAGAAATGCTGCCTTTCCGCCTGGTGGACACAGAGGATTTTCGAGACCTTATGTCCGTCGCAGTGCCCCAGTACCAGATGCCCAGTCGGCACTACTTTTCAAAGAAAGGTGTGCCTGCGCTACACCAGCATGTCGCACACAACATTACCGCTTCTTTGAGAAACTCTGTGTGTGACAGGGTGCATTTCACCACTGACACTTGGACGAGTAGGCATGGACAGGGGCGTTACATGTTGCTAACTGGTCACTGGGTAACTATGGTTACAGCAGGACAAGGGGCTGCTGTCCAAGTCTTGCCGTCCCCATGAGTTGTACGTCAATCCTCTTCATCTAGAAGTTCCTCCACTGCTTCTGCCTCCTCAACCTCCTCTCGGTCCTCCACCTGCACCCAAAGCCTGTCTGGACATGCCACCCGCTTTCTAACTGCGCATAAGGAATCCTGCACACCTCCTTACTATGCTGGCAGCAGGGCTCAGCGGCATCAGGCGGTGTTTACTTTGAAATGTCTGGGAAATGTGAGTCACACAGCTGAGGAGTTGTGGTCAGCTCTGGAGACCCAGTTTCATGAATGGTTGTCTCCACTGGACCTGCAACCAGGGAAGGCCGTGTGCGACAATGCTGCAAACCTGGGTGCGGCCCTTCGCCGGGGCAATGTCACACACGTGCCTTGTATGGCTCACGTGTTGAACCTGGTTGTCCAGCAATTTTTAGCCCACTATCCCGGACTAGATGGCCTTCTGCAGAGGGCACATTCCCTGTGTGCTCACTTCTGCCGTTCGCATCCCGCAGCTCAGCGACTTACATCTCTACAGAAGTCGTTGGACCTGCCAGTTCACCGGCTGAAATGCGATGTGCCGACATGATGGAATTCAACTCTGCACATGTTGCAGCGACTGTGGCAGCACCGACAAGCCCTGATGCAATACGTTCTGACGTATAGCCTGGGCCAACGAGATCCAGAGGTGGGGCAAATCACGCAGCAGGAGTGATCTCAGATCAGGGACCTATGTAGTCAACGCCTCCCCTGGGCCGTGGGGTACCCGGAGCCGGGCCGGGAGACACTGGGGGTTGTAGTCACTGTGGCTGTGACCCGTCCGTGACCCAGGGCGGTCAATCCAAGGGTAATTTGTATATATGGGTTTTATAATGTCCAACTACGCCACCTGTGGAGTGCGGCCAAATGGGCTGCCGCTGCGGAACAATCCACTGATGCTGGTGGTCTTGCAGCAATGGTATTATTACTCCCCACAGGAAGAGTGTAGCTTCAGGGCAGTGTGGGTGGATGATGGTGGTTGTAGTGCAGGGAGTCAGTAATGAACACAGAGTCCGTGTGATGCTGTCCCAAGATCTTTACTCACAGTTGTTGCAGTCCAGAATACAGGTACCAAAGAAATCTCCCCCGTCGTGCTGTGCGCACTCAGTGAGGGGCTCAGTCCACACCCAGATAGCTCTGGAGTACTTAGCAGGACCGCCTTCTGTGTGTCCTTTCTCTTGCCTTCTCCCTGCACCTCACACCCAGTGACACTTCTATCAGGTATCCTCGGGCCTTGGCGGGCGACGTGTGTTCCGTCCCCTGCGTCCTATGTGGCTACCTTCTTAGTGAGACTGGTGTGGACTTTGGCTTGCAGTACATGAAATGCTGCAGCCTCCGGTTTCTAGTTGAGCCTTGCTGTTTCTCCGCTAGTTGAGGGACCGCTTCCCCCTATCTGGCCTGACCCCTATACCTCCTGGTAGCAGCGGGCATACGGGTGGCCTTCGGCACAGCCCGTACCCCAAGGGTCCCTTCGGTTCCTGGAGCCTTCCTGCTCCCACTCCTTTCTACTCTCCATCATTCCTGGGTCTCCCAGGCTATGCCCGCCTCCGGAGCAGAGCTCATGCAGAGCCTCTGCTCCCGTCACTTCTCCTCCTCAGACTGGTTTGCTCTTTCTAAGATGGCTTCCTATTTATACTCTCCCTGTCATGTGCTCCCCTAAGCTGCTTTCTCCACCCACACCCACTACATAGGACCCTCCCGCCAGCTAGGGATCTGGGACTCTGCTCTCCCTTAGGAGCAATCTCGCCCTACCCCCACTGCGGGTATGTGTTGGATGCAGGTGTTAGGGTCTCGAGCCATACTCCTTCCTTATCTGGGGGTGAGATACCACACCTCTGGGTGAGATCAAGTACCTCTGTGGCGACTGAACCCTCAGGGGCGCAACACACCCTTCTGCACAGTTTTGAAATGGCGACGAAGATGTTTAGTGCTGACGATGCCATTATCAGCATGACTGTTCTGGTGATTTACATGCTGGAGCACACGTTAAACAGAATTCAGAGTCAGGTGGTGGGACAAGAGGAGGTGGAGGAAGAAGAGAAGGAGTCGTATGCGGAAGGGATAACATCTCCAAGGTCCAGACGGTCGGCAGCACGAAGGCGACAGGTATGGGAGGGTGGGGGAGAGGGATTAACCAGGGCGCATGGTAGCAGCCAAACTGTTGATGAAGGTGCAGGAGCCGAGGAAGAAGTGTACGGTGAACTGGAGATGGGCATGTATGGGCATCAGATGAGGGAGACTTTGATCACATTTCTGTTGTGTGAGGTTGGGGGGAGAGGGCAGAGGAAGGAAGCATGATTCTTACCTCGCTACCAACACAACAAGGACTTGGTCCTCCTGGATGCGCAAGACACATGAGTGCCTTCTTGCTGCACTACCTGCAACATGACCCTTGGATTGTCAGAATTCAAAGTAATCCCGATTACTGGGTTGCCAGTGACACACTCTAAGATCACCGGTACAAAAGTAAATTTGCCGAAATAATTCCTGCCATAGAAAGGGATTCACGCATGCAGGAGTAGCAGGAGAGGATGGTACAGGAGTATCTCCAAGTGAACATCGAAGCGATGACTGTGTCACTGGACCCTTGCTCATTTTGGGATTCCAATCCGGAAAAATGTCCAGAGCTCGCCACTCACGCCTTGGAGATCTTGTCATGCCCTGCAGCCAGCGTTCTCTCTGAATGTGTGTTCAGCGCTGCTGGTGGTGTGCTGACAGATAAGCGCACGCGGCTGTCCACTGAGAATGTAGACAAACTCACGTTCATAAAGATGAGCAAATCATGGATCAGCAAGGACCTTTCTACCCCTGTGTCATCCTGGGGAGACTAAAAGCTTGAGGATTTGGTAAAATCACCTCACCAACCGTTTTAAGCAACTCTGGGGCAATTGATGCCACTTAAGTGGTGTCTGTGCCACAATTTTTGGAAAAAATGGAGACTCTTTTAGGAGTCCCTTTGCTGTGTTTTACGTGACGTTGGCATTGTCAATTCCAGGTGGGTTGGGGCGCCCCCCCCCTTTTAACTGTAAGAAACTACATACAATATTGCTTTGGGTAACACAGATGGTTGAGTCTGAAGAGCTGTTTACTCTGAGGTCTGCTCCAAAGCTTCAGTGTCTGCTAGTCAGCGTAGAATTTTTAACTGCATCTAGCCTAGGCAATACTTTGGGCGTAGTAGCCCAGCTGCGAAGAAAGCTGCACCACCTGTGTGTAACATACCTGGCGGCGTCCTTGCATGGTGGTCCATCTCCCACTGTGCAAGAGCGCGCACTTGATCTCCAGTCCAGAATGTCTCTCTGGCTTCCCTCCTTGCTGTCTGTTTGTCTGTTTTGGCTGCATAGGGCGACGCCCGCTGAACTTCCTGTTTCTTGTACCTGCTGCGGACACGCCCCTGTTGCACCTTCAGCCTATTGCTGTCCATCTTTGGGTATTTATACCACCTTCTTCCTCAAGATGGCGCCTGAGCATTGTGTCCTGTCAGTCGGCTTTTTGTCTCTGACATGCCAGGTCCTATCCTGTTTTCCTGCCTGTTTTCCAGTTCTGTGTCTGAACTGTGGTCTGTTCTTGTGAACACGCTTCTTGCCTGTTCTTTCGCCTTCTAGGGGCCGTATTCCTAGATCTGCCTGTCTGTGCCTTGCGGTATCTGTTCCCGGCTGAACAGAGTCCTGTTTGTGTCCCTGCCTTGCGGTATCTGTTCCTGTCTGAACTGAGTCCTGTCTATTTCTCCTGTCTTGCAGTATCTGTTCCCGTGTCTGAACTGAGTCCTGTCTATGTCTCCTGCCTTGCGGTATCAGTTCCCGTGTCTGAACTGAGTCCTGTCTGTGTACTCTTGCCTGCTGCCTTTCCTGGAGGCTGTATTTCCAGGCCTGTCTGAACACGCTCCTAGCCTGTTCCTCCCGCCTTCTAGGGGCCGATTACCTAGATCCGTTCCTGTATCTTGTCTGTCCTGTCTGAACACGCTCCTTGCCTGTTCGTCCCGCCTCTCTGGGGGCCGTATTCCCAGACCCGCTCCTGTATCCCGCTGCAGTGTCGGTCTCTTCCGTACACTCAGTTCCAGTCTGAACTCTCTCCTATCCTTTACCTGTTTTGCCTCTATGTCCGTTCCTTTCCTTTTTCTGCAGAGTCTGAACTCGTACCTAACTCCTGCTTGTTGTCTCTGTACTCCCGTTTGTGAGTTTGTGGTCCCCTCGCTACTTCACTGCAAGTACCCTGTGGGTATCTGGCTCTGCCTTTCCCTTCCTGTCTGTTCCGTGTGTACAGAGCCCTGTCCGTCCTGCTCTGACTCCTTGCTCACTGCTCCGGCAGCCTTGCTCCGCTCTTACCCTTTTGCTCACTGCTCCGGCAGTCCTGTCCTGCCCTGCTTTTGCCCGCTGCTCCGGCAGTCCTGTCCTGCCCTGCTTCTGCCCGCTGCTCCGGCAGTCCTGTCCTGCCCTGCTTCTGCCCGCTGCTCCGGCAGTCCTGTCCTGCCCTGCTTCTGCCCGCTGCTCCGGCAGTCCTGTCCTGCCCTGCTTCTGCCCGCTGCTCCGGCAGTCCTGTCCTGCCCTGCTTCTGCCCGCTGCTCCGGCAGTCCTGTCCTGCCCTGCTTCTGCCCGCTGCTCCGGCAGTCCTGTCCTGCCCTGCTTGTGCTCGCTGCTCCTGCAGCCCCGTCCTGCTCTGTTCTTGCCCACCGCTTTGGGCGTTCCCTCTCTGCTGTGGTTGTCTACCGCATCTGCGGTTCTGTGACCCAGTCTGTACTGGGTCTTAACCTTTCTGTGCTCCAGCCCGTCCTTTCGGCCAGTACCTCCCTGCCTGCATACTCGCCTGTATCCACCCCTCTGCATACCTGCCGTGTTTGCTTACATCCACCAGTCTGTGCCAGCCTAACCTGCCTGTTCCAGTAATTCCAGTGTGGGTCAACCCCCGTGTCCGGAGTTTGACCTGGAGTAGCACCTGGTCCCTCTGCCCGGTTTCTCCCTGGTGCACTGGCGTCGTATGCCGTCGTGCCACCTTGGTCGGATCGGCCAGATACTTAGTCACGCCCCTCCAGGCACTCTCCGGTCCATGGTCCAGTGGAACCACAACACCCGCACACGCCAGTCAGTCCGGGCGTGTGCATAACACTGTGTATCTAATAAGAATTTTTAAATGCGTCTAGCCTAGGCAGACTGTGGGGACCCCCAACCAGCCCAGATGCTCAGCCCCCCTACCGCCCCCCTTTCCTTGACAATACAATAATGTAACTCTTACAACTGGATGGGTGAGGATCGGTCACAGCTTTATTAACTCTTTATACTCATTCCATTAAAAAGGCATTTTATTTCTAAAATAATTCAGCTTGTTGCAGCATGCCCTGGGTCTCCACACCGGCAAGTTGGCCAACAAGTGTAACTCTCCAACATGTCCTTTCTATTTCCAGGCCACAGAGGATCTTGCGTTCTCGTATGCAGGACTTTGACCCCCATCCATCACTCTTAACACTTGTTCCACTCCGTCCTGGAGTCCTGACAGGAATATGTCCAGTCCAATATCCATTAAGTGAACACCGTCGGGCTGTATGAGGCCTGCCTTATCTCCTTCCAGTTGTCGGTGTTCTATCACTACACCGCCTCTGTCTCTTCTAAATTTTGCCATCCGAATATTTATTACCCGCCTTGTCCGTTCGATGGCCGTGATGTCTCGCGCGCCTTTCCATACCGGTATCGGCACAATCTCTGACCATACTATAGTTAGTTTTGTGAAAAATTCTCTGAAGCGCTCAGTGTCTAGTTTCATTATTGCCATTAGTTATGCGCTCTTGTGATGACCTAGGTCGTTTCCCCCGGCCTGTATAACTAAGATGACCGGACCTCTTGCCTCTCTCCCTACCTTGATTAACTCCATTAGTACCTGTGGCCATAGCAGGCCTCTAATACCTCTCCAGTTGAAATATGTGTTATGATACCCTAATTTCCTCCCACCTGGGCGGACTTTCGCCCTTTTTTCTGCCCAATATATATATGAGTGGCCTATCACCCACACTATTGGCTTAGCGTCACCTGTAAAAGAAACAAACCACGTTAGGATAACAAGTCCGATCTTATGTATCTCGCCAAACATGTGGATCACCATCTCCCTATCCTCTGAACTTCCGTTTCTGACAGTTCTGCTCTTGCTGCTTCCGTGGCCGCGCCTATGCAATTTGAGTGTGTCCCATAATCTTTGGGGTGGTTCCCGGCCGATGTTATGCATTTATTAAATATAGCTTGGAACTGGTATCTTGATAATGACATTCCATCAATGTGTGATAGGAAGAAATTACTTTGTGATTTGATGGTAATATATGTTTTTACTATTGTTATCCACAATAGTTTGTGGGTTGTAGAAGTACCCAAGTGCCCCTGACCGCTGGAACCATTTTCGATTGGCGTATGCGTAGACGTATTGCATTATTGGCTATGACTACGTCCTGGTGTAATAAGCCTCCACTGGCGGTAATTTTGGATTGAGGGACTAATTCACTTATGCATAGCGCCCCGAAGAAGGCGATCGCAAATGCAGTAAACAGTAGTGTTGCTTCAAATTGTGAGTGTCATGTTAATGGTGTTAGGGATATGATGTGAGAAATCAGTTTTAGTGACACGGGACGGGACGTCTACACTCCTGACTTGGCTGACCCCTTTTCCACCCTTTTATGGATTGTCTGATGATGAATCTCTTTGTCACATCTCCCCAATTCAGTAGTTGGAAGTGAAGTGCAACTCCAGTCAGACACTGCTGCGCTGACGCCCCTGATATGCCCCTCATCATTAGCTGGTGGAGAAATTCTAAGGTGACTTGTAATCTGGCTTGTTCACATTGGTCAACCCGTCTGCCTGCTACTAGTCGTGTCCACTCTTCCCATGCCTTACCGTATGCTTGTCACGTCGACGGGCAACTGACGCTCTGATTAATGGCATCAACTAGATCACTAGTTCCCATAGGGAGGGTGGGCAACTGTTGCCGATGGGTGGGCGTTGGGGAGGAGCTCTGTGAAAATCTGCCAATTGAATTGTGATAAAGCGTTAGCATCAGCTTTAGACTCCTCAGCATCGTGGCTAGCGCGGACCAATACATTGTGTTTTAGGCACAGGAATGCTAGCCGGCGTAGTAGACCTAGCACTGGGAGAGACGATGTTGTCATCTTATTAATGCAGTGCGCTAGGCTGGTGTTTTTTGTTATGAAGCGTATATTTTTGTTAGCCAGGCGCGTTCCCCATATTTCTATTGCTATCACTATTTCGAAGAAAAATTATTTTCCGGGCTAGATGCAGCTAAAAATTATTATTGATTTCAAAGCTGGTGAAGCTTGGTATAGATGGCCTAATACAATGAGTACCACACTCTGCTACTATGCCCAAAATTATTTTCCAGACAAGATGCAGCTAAAAATTATTTGTAATTTGCAAGCTGGTGGAGCTTAGTATAGATGGCCTTATAGAATGAGTACCACACACTGCTACTATGCCCAAAATTATTTTCCAGACAAGATGCAGCTAAAAATTATTTGTAATTTGAAAGCTAGTGGAGCTTAGTATAGATGGCCTAATAGAATGAGTACCACACACTGATAATATGCCCAAAATTATTTTACAGGCAAGATGCAGCTAAAAATTATTAGTAATTTGAAAGCTGGTGGAGCTTAGCATAGATGGCCTAATAGAATGAGTACCACACACTGCTTATATGCCCAAAAATATTTTACAGGCAAGATGCAGCTAAAAATTATTATTAATTTCAAAGCTGGTGGAGCTTGGTATAGATGGCCTAATACAATGAGTACCACACACTGCTACTATACCCAAAATTATTTACCAGGCAAGATGCAGCTAAAAATTATTAGTAATTTGAAAGCTGGTGGAGCTAAGTATAGATGGCCTAATAGAATGAGTACCATACACTGCTAATATGCCCAAAATTATTTTACAGGCAAGATGCAGCAAAAAATTATTATTAATTTCAAAGCTGGAGGAGCTTGGTATAGATGGCCTAATACAATGATTACCACACACTGCTACTATGCCCAAAATTATTTTCCAGGCAAGATGCAGCTAAAAATTATTAGTAATTTGAAAGCTGGTGGAGCTTAGTATAGATGGCCTAATAGAATGAGTACCACACACTGCTAATATGCCCAAAATTATTTTCTAGACAAGATGCAGCTGTTATGTTCTGCTACCAGAGCTAAGGAAAGAGAGGAGATCTGTCCCTACGATAGAACTCAGCTTAATCCCTACGATGTAACAGGGAACCTGATCCTGCGATCAGACCTGCTAAAGTCCTAAGCTAGTCTGTACGGAGACCTATAGATGTGGGGAAGGAATCCCTACAAGTACTAAGGACTGGGAGGAATATGGGACACCTCCTAACAGAAATAGTAGCAGACAGACGAACAAACAAAATACATAGAACATAGAGGTCAGTAGACCAAGCAAACTAACAGAGCAAGACACAGAGCACAGGCTAGCTAGAAAGTAGATATACAATGAAGTCCAGCAAAGCCAGAAGGGCGGAGCAGGATTAAATAGGCCAACAAGGTCATGTGACCAGCAAAGGAAAAAAGACCTAAGAGCAAGGTTCTAACAGTACCCCCCCTTCTAAGAGGATCCTCCGGATCCCCTAGGACCAGGCTTATCAGGAAATCTCCTGTGAAACGCTCTGATAAGTCTGGACGCGGAAACATCATCCGACCTCACCCAAGAGTTATCCTCGGGATACTGCAAACTACCTCTATACCGTCTAGAGTTAAGGATGCGAGAAATTTCATATTCCCCGTCCTCCACCACCGGAGGAACAGAGGCAGAGGCGTCACAATCCGATACAACAGCTTTTTTCAACAGAGAGACATGAAATACCGGATTAATTCTCCAGGAGGTAGGAACCTCCAACCTAACAGCAGATTGGTTGACAACCTGAAGCACCTTAAAGGGCCCTACAAACTTGGGACCCAATTTCTTTGAAGGAATCCTCAACCGCAGATTCCTAGAGGACAACCAAACCATGTCACCAACAGTGAACAAAACCTCCTGTCGTTTCCTATCAAAGTAGTCTTTAGATTTTCTGTTGGCCTCCTGAAGATTACCACGCACATCCGTCCAAACTCTCTCCAAATCACCGGAAAAATTCTCCTCCTCAGGCACGGCAGATCCCAACATGGAGAACGACCCAAACGACGGATGTCTCCCAGAACAACAAAAAAAAGGCGAACAACCAGCAGAAGAAGATGTATGATTGTTCAGAGCAAATTCAGCAAGTGGCAGAAACTCAGACCACCCCTCTTGATTGTCTGCCACAAAACAACGCAAGAACTGCTCAACATCCTGGTTTTTCCTTTCTGTCTGGCCATTAGATTCAGGATGATATCCGGACGAGAACGACAAATGAACTCCCAACCTATCACAAAAGACACGCCAAAAACGAGCCACGAACTGAGGACCCCTATCAGAAACAATGTCAGTAGGAACGCCATGAAGTCTGACAATTTCCTTGACAAAGGCCTTAGCGAGAGTTTTAGCGCAGGGCAGTTTGACGAAAGGAACCAAGTGATACATCTTGCTAAAACGGTCCACGACCACCCAGATGACAGTAAAACCCTCAGAGGGGGGAAGGTCAGTTATAAAGTCCATAGCCAAATGTGTCCAAGGAGCACTGGGAACCTCCAAAGGACAAAGCAACCCCGCAGCAGGAGTATGTGAGGACTTAGATCTAGCACATATAGTACATTGACGCACCCACTTAATGACTTCCTTCTGCCATCCAGGCCACCAAAAACTGCGACCCACCAGTCTCTTGGTCTCAGAGATTCCGGGATGACCTGCCAACCGAGATTCGTGACACTCAACAAACAAATCTCTCCTAAAGGTCCCAGGCACAAACAACTAGAGATGAGCGTTGTTCTACTCGAACTGTTCGCCAATCTCAAATTCGAGCTGTTTTGGGCGGTGTTCGAGCCGGTCGGCGAACACGAACAATTTGAGAAAAATTCGGCTGTTCGAGGTTATGTTCGATAACTGTTCGTGCACCAAAATCATAACTGGATTTTTTCTCAGTAATGATGAAAATTAATGTTAATACGCAGTTTGAGTGTACAGCGGGGCGGGGGGAGGGGCAGGGGTTGGATCTCTGCAGGAACAATGAAGATCTCCATTTTTTTTTCTCTTTCCCGCATTTGCAGTGGGGAGGTGCAATCTGTCAGCCTATCAGCAGCGCACACACGGAGCGAAGTGCTTTTTTTCACACAAGCAAGGGCATGTGTGATTGGCAGTGTATGTCACATGTCCTTGCCCTATAAGACCAAGCCATTTTCCCCATCGCCACCATTTTCTCACTGCTGCAGCTGCGTGTTAGACGGCACCGCTGTTGCTGTGTGCGCTATACCTTGTTAATTTCAAGCCAATTTTCGCACAAATATACAGATAGCTTGGGAGTAGGGAATAGTTGTGATTGCAGTCCTTTTAAGGACTAGGTTACAGCATTTCCTACGACTTTTATCAAGCAGGTCTGTGCTCTTAAATAGATAGATTGTGGGAGTAAAGACTAATTGTAATTGGAGTCCTTTTCAGGACTAGGTTACATCAGTTCCTATCAGTTTTTGCCAGGCAGGTCTGTGCCAGTGCTGTGCAAGTTTTTTTCACAGCATTTGGCTGAATCTAGCAAAGCTAATCCTTTTTGGCCTATTGCAGAGTGTGTTAGTCAGTGGAGTAGCCTATCTGTGTTGCAAGATATACCACCTGTGTATAGAATACCAATTTTTTTACTGCACCTAGTGAAGTAAAATCTTTTGGGCATAGCATCATTCTATTAGTCCATCTATACTGACCTCCATCAGGTTGCAAACTGAATATAATTTTTTTCTGCATCTAGCTCTGAAAAAATATGTGGGCTTCTAGCAGTGTGTGGGACTTGGTCTATTAGTCCATCTATACTGACCTCCATCAGGTTGCAAATTAAAAATAATTTTTTTCTTCATTTAGCTCTGAAAAAATATTTGGGCTTCTAGCAGTGTGTGGGACTTGTTCTATTAGTCCTTCTATAATGACCTCCAGCAGGTTGCATATTGAATATAATTTTTTTCTGCATCTAGCTCTGAAAAAATATTTGGGCTTCTAGCGGTGTGTGGGACTTGGTCTATTAGTCCATCTATACTGACCTCCATCAGGTTGCAAATTAAAAATAATTTTTTTCTGCATCTAGCTCTGAAAAAATATTTGGGCTACTAGCAGTGTGTGGGACTTGGTCTATTAGTCCATCTATACTGACCTCCATTAGGTTGCAAATTAAAAATAATTTTTTTCTGCATCTAGCTCTGAAAAAATATTTGGGCTTCTAGCAGTGTGTGGTACTTGGTCTATTAGTCCATCTATACTGTCCTCCATCAGGTTGCAAATTGAATAAAAAAATTTTCTGCATCTAGCTCTGAAAAAATATTTGGGCTTCTAGCGGTGTGTGGGACTTGGTCTATTAGTCCATCTATACTGACCTCCATCAGGTTGCAAATTAAAAATAATTTTTTTCTGCATCTAGCTCTGAAAAAATATTTGGGCTTCTAGCAGTGTGTGGGACTTGGTCTATTAGTCCATCTATACTGACCTCTATCAGGTTGCAAATTAAAAATAATTTTTTTCTTCATTTAGCTCTGAAAAAATATTTGGGCTTCTAGCAGTGTGTGGGACTTGTTCTATTAGTCCTTCTATACTGACCTACAGCAGGTTGCAAATTGAATATAATTTTTTTCTGCATCTAGCTCTGAAAAAATATTTGGGCTTCTAGCGGTGTGTGGGACTTGGTCTATTAGTCCATCTATACTGACCTCCATCAGGTTGCAAATTAAAAATAATTTTTTTCTGCATCTAGCTCTGAAAAAATATTTGGGCTTCTAGCAGTGTGTGGGACTTGGTCTATTAGTCCATCTATACTGACCTCCATCAGGTTGCAAATTAAAAATAATTTTTTTCTTCATTTAGCTCTGAAAAAATATTTGGGCTTCTAGCAGTGTGTGGGACTTGTTCTATTAGTCCTTCTATACTGACCTCCAGCAGGTTGCAAATTGAATATAATTTTTTTCTGCATCTAGCTCTGAAAAAATATTTGGGCTTCTAGCGGTGTGTGGGACTTGGTCTATTAGTCCATCTATACTGACCTCCATCAGGTTGCAAATTAAAAATAATTTTTTTCTGCATCTAGCTCTGAAAAAATATTTGGGCTTCTAGCAGTGTGTGGGACTTGGTCTATTAGTCCATCTATACTGACCTCCATCAGGTTGCAAATTGAATAAAAATATTTTCTGCATCTAGCTCTGAAAAACTATTTGGGCTTCTAGCGGTGTGTGGGACTTGGTCTATTAGTCCATCTATACTGACCTCCATCAGGTTGCAAATTAAAAATAATTTTTTTCTGCATCTAACCCAGCCAATAGTTTTGGCCTAATACCACAGTTTGGCCACTCAGCTCTGCTCGGTTACCATCCATTATTTTTTTGTGCAAACAACTCCAGAGTTGTGAATTAGTTAACCACCAAAATGAGTGGAAAAAGGCCTGCTGCTGGTGGAAAGGGGAATAGGCGTGTTGGGAAGGGGAAAAAAGGTTGTGTCCGTGGGGTAGGTGCAGAAGAAAGACCATCTTCCAGCCAAACTAAAATGTCTACTTCTTTTAGCGGACAATGTGATAAGATCCCTTTCTTACGGCCACGCCAATCGCTACAAATTCCAGATGAGGCACAAAAACAGCAGGTGCTTCAACGGATATCAAGTGCTCCTTTAAGTGGGCTCTCCTCCACATCAACTTCAACATCACAAATACTCCAGTCCTCAAAGGTGTCACCCAAATCGCACTTGCTTCCTCACAGCTCCCAAATCTCCAGCTGCCCGTCTGAGTATGAGGTAGAACAGATGGTTGAGTCTGCAGAGCTGTTTACTCATACTATAGCCTGGGAATCAGAGGTCGACTCCAGCGCTTCTGTGAATCCAGACGAGGAAATGATCTGCACTGATGCCCAGAATCTTTATGAGTCGGATCCAGGACCAGACGCAGAAGGTTCTGACCATAATGTAGACCCTCATTCCCAAACTGTAACTCCTGTTGGTGGAGACAATGAGGAAGACGATGATAAGACTCAAATACCTGATTGGAGCGACAACTTTAGTTTTTTGTCAGGGCAGGAACAGGTTGGCTCTGAGGACGACGGGTGTGATAACGCACAGGGTGATGATGATGAGGTCGGAGATCCCACTTACTGTCAACCCACAGTCAGCCAAGAGATGAGGTCAGCAGAGGAGGTGGAGGAAGATGCTAGTGACGACGAGGTCAGGTTGCGCCTTCCTGGACAGAGACGTAGTACTGGAAGCACGTCAACAACTGCATCCTCAAACACAACTCTGCCTCTCACCACAAGTCGTGGTGGCTCTTCAGGTCGCATGGGTGCTAAGCCTTGCATAGCCTGGGCATTATTTCAGATCGATAAAGATGACCCAACTCGTGTTATCTGTAACATTTGTCAGCAAAAGCTAAGTAGAGGCCAAAAAATACATAGTTTGAGTACTTCATGCATGAACCGGCACATGGACATGAAGCATAAGTTGCAGTGGGAAGCTCAGTGTGCTACAATGCGGCCTAGCCGGCCGGGCCAACCACCGTCTGCCATATCTTGTGCATCCGCGGCCTCTTCATCCTCTGTGACTGGGGGGACAGCAGTCACACCTGTTTTGGGGCGCAGACCTGCCACCTCTTTACCCGCAACAGCCAGCGTGATTGGCAGGTCATCATTTTCTTTGGAGGTGGTAACACCAGCTGGTCTTGAGCGCTCTCCGACATCGATAGCACCACCTTTGGATCAAGGCAACCTAACATGTCCACCTGCATCTTCCTCACAGACCGGCAGTTTGCCAGGGACACCCTTATCAACCCCGTCTAAGCACAATAGCCAGCCCTCGGTCCCTCAGATGTGGACAAGTAATAGACCATTTTCTCCTAGCCATGAGAAAGCTAAGAGGTTGAATTTCACCATCTGCAAGCTCTTGGCTACAGAAATGCTGCCTTTCCGCCTGGTGGACACAGAGGATTTTCGAGACCTTATGTCCATCGCAGTGCCCCAGTACCAGATGCCCAGTCGGCACTACTTCTCAAAGAAAGGTGTGCCTGCGCTCCACCAGCATGTCGCACACAACATCACCGCTTCTTTGAGAAACTCTGTGTGTGACAGGGTGCATTTCACCACAGACACTTGGACGAGTAGGCATGGACAGGGGCATTACATGTCGCTGACTGGGCACTGGGTAACTATGGTGACAGCAGGACAAGGGGCTGCTGTCCAAGTCTTGCCGTCCCCACGAGTTGTGCGTCAATCCTCTTTATGTCAAAGTTCCTCCACTGCTTCTGCCTCCTCACCCTCCTCTCGGTCTTCCACCTGCACCCAAAGCCTGTCTGGTCATGCCACAAGCTTTCTAACTGCGCAGAAGGGATCCTGCACACCTCCTTACTATGCTGGCAGTAGGGCTCAACGTCATCAGGCGGTTTTTACATTGAAATGTCTGGGAAATGTGAGTCACACAGCTGAGGAGTTGTGGTCAGCTCTGGAGAACCAATTTCATGAATGGTTGTCTCCACTGGACCTGAAACCAGGGAAGGCCGTGTGCGACAATGCTGCAAACCTGGGTGCGGCCCTTCGCCGGAGCAATGTCACACACGTGTCTTGTATGGCTCACGTGTTGAACCTGGTTGTCCAGCAATTTTTAGCCCACTATCCCAGACTAGATGGCCTTCTGCAGAGGGCACGGTCGCTGTGTGCTCACTTCCGCCGTTCGCATCCCGCAGCTCAGCGACTTACATCTCTACAGAAGTCGTTGGGCCTGCCACTTCACCGGCTAAAATGCGATGTGCCTACCCGGTGGAATTCAACTCTGCACATGTTGCAGCGACTGTGGCAGCACCGACAAGCCCTGGTGCAATACGTTCTGACGTATAGCCTGGGCCAACGAGATTCAGAGGTGGGGCAAATCACGCTGGAGGAGTGGTCTCTGATCAGGGACCTATGCACCCTTCTGCACAGTTTTGAAATGGCGACGAAGATGTTTAGTGCTGACGATGCCATTATCAGCATGACTATTCCGATGATTTACATGCTGGAGCACATGTTAAACAGAATTCGGAGTCAGGTGGTGGCACAAGAGGAGGTGGAGGAAGTAGAGGAGGAGGAGTTGTATGCGGAAGGGCTAACATCTGCAAGGTCCAGACGGTCGGCAGCACCAAGGCGGCAGGCATGTGAGGGTGGGGGAGATGATTTTACCAGGGCGCATGGTAGCAGCCAAACTAGTGAGGAAGGTGCAGGAGCCCAGGAAGAAGTGGAGGACGAACTGATGGAAGACTCATCAGATGAGGGAGACCTTGATCACATTTCTGTTGTGCGAGGTTGGGGGGAGAGGACAGAGGAAGGAAGCATGATTGTTACCTCGCCACCAACACAACAGGGACTTGGTGCTCCTGGATGCGCAACACACATGAGTGCCTTCTTGCTGCACTACCTGCAACATGACCCTCGAATTGTGAGAATTAGAAATAATCCTGACTACTGGGTTGCCACACTGTTAGATCCCCGGTACAAAAGTAAATTTGCAGAAATTATTCCTGCCATAGAAAGGGATGCACGCATGCAGGAGTATCAGCAGAGACTGTTGCAGAATCTTACATGTGCTTTTCCACAAAATACCAGTGGTGCACGTATTGAATCTCACAGTTCCAACTTGCCAACCGTGGGACCGTCAAGTGTTCAGCACTCAAACCGTAACAGAACCACAGTATCTGCTGGTAACATCAATTTTGCGGAATCATTTCACCACTTTTTAGCCCATCCTTTGCAAGGCCACAGGAGACAAGAAGTCTGACACATAGTCAACGCCTAGAGACGATGGTACAGGAGTATCTCCAAGTAAACATTGAAGCCACGACTGTGTCACTGGACCCTTGCTCTTTTTGGGCTTCCAATCTGGATAAATGGCCGGAGCTAGCCACTTACGCCTTGGAGATCTTGTCATGCCCCGCAGCCAGCGTTCTGTCTGAACGTGTGTTCAGCGCTGCTGGTGGTGTGCTGACAGATAAGCGCACGGGGCTCTCCACTGATAATGTAGACAGACTCACGTTCATAAAGATGAACAAATCATGGATCCGAAACGACTTTTCTACCCCTGTGTCATCCTGGGGAGAGTAAAAGCTTGATGATTGGTTAAAATCACCCTACCAACCGTTTTAAGGTTTCAAATTACTAATCATGTTTATCTGTATCTTGACTGGAAAATAATGTGGGCTTTGTAGCAGTGTGCAGCACTGATCCTATTAGGCCATCTATAATAAGCTTCACCAGATTTAAAATTAAAAATAATTTTTAGCTGCATCTAGCCCGGAAAATAATTTTGGGGCTCCGAGATGCGCAAGACACATAAGTGCCTTCTTGCTGCACTACCTGCAGCATGACCCTCATATTGTCAGAATTCGAAGTAATCATGACTACTGGGTTGCCACACTCTTAGATCCCCCAAACTTTTCGATCAACCTTTTCATTTTAATAAAGACCAAAAAAATGGTCATTTTTGAAATTATAAGCATTAGCAGGTTGTTAGAAACTGAAATCAAACAGTTTTCAACTCAAAACTTTATTCTAGGTGATGTTACATTTTCACATAGGACCCCTTGTTCGAAAGGAGCTTCTGAACTCTCTCGTCCATTGAATTTGTCAGGTTTTGGATGGTTTCTGCTTCAATTGTTTTGCATGAGGACAGAATACCCTCCCAAAGCTGTTGGTTAGATGTGAACTGCCTCCCGCCATCATAGACACTCCTTTTAATGATGCTCCAAAGGTTCTGAATGGGGTAGAGGTCAGGGGAGCATGGGGGTCACACCATAAGTTTGTCCCCTTTTATGCCCATATCAGCCAGAGATGCAGATGTTTTATGTGCAGCATGAGATGGTGCATTATCATGCAGAAAAATGATCTTGCTGTGAAATACACGGTTCTTCTTCTTGAACCATGGCAGGAAGTGCTGTTTGAGAAAATCCACATACATTATGGAGTTCATCTTTAGCGCCTTCAGGGATCCTAAAGGGGCCGACAATCTCTCTCCCCATGATTCCAGCCCAAAACATTACTCCACCTCCTCCTTGTTGGCGCTGTAGCCGTGTTTGCGTGGGGTGTCCATCAACCAGCCATCCTCCACTCCATTCATCTGGACCATCGAGCGCTGCACGGCACTCATCCGTGAACAAAACAGTTTTGAAATCAGTCTTCATGTAATGTTTGGCCCACTGGAGCCGTTTCTGCTTGTGTGAAGTGGATAGAGGAGGTCGACAGGATGGCATATGCACAGCTGCAAACCTCTGAAGGACCCTGCATCTTGTTTTTCGGGGGACGTTGGAGGCACAAGCAGCTTCAAAAACTTGTCTGCTGCTATGACAAGGCTTTTTTGCCGCTGCTCTTTCAACCTGACGTAATTGCCTGTAGGAAAGAGTCCTCAATTTGCCCTTATCAGCACGCACACGTGTGTACTGTGAATCAGCTACATACTTCTTGATTGCCAAGACACTTCATCCTGATCATCGCACAATGTTGATTGTAGTCATGCCTTGACCTATACACTCCACAATTTGTTGCTTCTCAGCAGCCGACACATCCTTTTTCTTTCCCATTTTGGCAGAAAATGTAGGCTGCTTAATAATGTGAGAGAGCCTTCTTAAGTAGTCTTGCCTTTCATTGGACACACCTGCCAAACTAATTAGCACAGGTGTCTGCAATTGCTTACAGTGATATAAAGAGCCCTGACACACATCACCATCAATGAGTTTAACTGACAAACAAACAAATTCTTCCCTTATCACTCCTAAACACTTTTTGCATAATAATTTGGAACGCGGTGTACATGTGCTTTTCCACAAAACACCAGTGGTTCACGTAGTGAATCTTACAGTTCTAACTTGCCAACCGTGGTCTGTATGGAATTGTTCAATAAAGGGCCCAAAATTAAGATAACATAGATGGGAGAGGTCTCTATGAATAGGAATTCCTAAGTATTTGATACCCTGTGAGGGCCAGGCAAAGGGAAAGTTGGACTGGATGGAATCCTATATGGATTTAGGGAGGGAGACATCGAGGGCCTCAGACTTCGCTGCATTGATTTTAAAATTTTACCATGTAACAAAGTGATCTATTTCAGCCATAACAGCAGGGATGGATATATGTGATTGAGTGATATATACTAGGACATCATCAGCAAATAGAGAGCACTTGTACTCGGTGCCTCCCACCTCAATCCACCTAATATTGGGGTTATGGCGAATTGATGAGAGCAGGTGCCCCGTCACTAGGATGTATAAGAGAGGGGACAGAGGACATCCCTGCCTTGTCCCATTGGTGATTGTGAAAGGTGATGAAAATGTTCTGATGCACCCCCTGGGCCTTGGGACACCCGGAGCCGGACCCTTTTTGGTGGATGCTGGTGGTTGTAGTGTTCGTGGCGGCGATCCGGTTCCGTGGCTCAGGGCGGTCAAACCAGTGGCGGAACTATTTATGTGGTTTTGATGTTTAAATGTCCGACTACGCCACCCGTGGATTGCGGTCAGAGTGAACCGCCGCTACAGGGCAGACCGCTAAGGCTGGTGTTGTGGGTGCAGCAGAGCGTAGCATAACTCCCCACGGGAGGAGTATAGCCTCAGGGCAGTGTATGCGGAGGATGGGGGTGATGGTGCAGGGCAGCAGCAGTAACGACACAGAGTCAGTGATGCAGTTCAGGGCCTTTACTCACAGTTCTTATTATCCAGACCACGTCTGCAGGTAACGGCTGCCCACGTCGTACTGTGCTCACCAGGTGAGGGGCTCAGACAACTCCCAGATAACTTTGGAGCGCTTCACAGGACCCCCTTTGTGTGTCCTTTGTCTGGCCTTTCTTACCAACACTTCTGTTTGGCTGCCTCGGGCCTCCTCTTGGTAAACTTGGCGCCAGTTTCCCTGACCCTATGTGGTGCCTTCCTAGCGGGTGGAGCAAGGGGCTGCGCCACATAAAATGTCAGAGCCTCCGGTTTCTAGCTGAGGGTCGTTTCCTGCCTCCACTAGTTCGGGGACCGGTCTCCCCCTTTGGCCTGACCCCTCCACGCAGGTGGATTCGGGCGTGCGGTGGCGACTCGCCCGTCCGCACCCCTGGGATCCCTTCATTCCTCGTTCCTGGAGCCTTCTCCGCTCCTCTTCCTTCCTTCTCCCTCTTGCAGGCCTGGGCCTCTGTTACTAGGCCCGCCTCCGGAGCAGAGCTCATGCAGAGCCCCTGCTCCCTGCCACTTCTGCTCAGACTTCTCTGCACTGAACTAAGATGGTGCCCACCTTTTATACTCCCTTCTCAATGCACCCAGGAACTGCTTCCTCCCTGCTCCTGCACTGCAGGGTTCCCCTTCCTCAGTGTTCCCTCCCCCCACTCCAGCCAGGGACAGGGACTGTCGTGCCCATCTCAGGGGCATATTGGTCGCCCTGCCCCACGGCAATGTGGTGTAATGCATGCAGGTGTCGGGTCCTGATCCACACTCCATCCTTATCTGTGAGTGAGATATCACATCTCTGGGTGAGGTGCAATACGTCTGTAGCAACCGAGCCCTCGGTGCTACAGTTCCATTTATCTTCAGCCTAGGTGACGTATTGTGATACAGGGCCGTGATTTTGGCTATAAAAGGGTCCCCTAGACCCCTACCCCAAGCTTTTTAAGAGAATCATATATGGCGTGCCAGGAGACTCTATGGAATGCTTTCTCAGCATCCAACGAGAGTATCTACTTACAATTTTTAACTGCATCTAGCCCAGGAAATACTTTGTGCCTAGTAGCAGTGTCTGCTAGTCAGCGGATTATCCCGGCTGTTAAGCAAGCTACACCACCTGTAGTTTGGACACTTAATTTTTTCAAAGGAAATGCTTCGGGACCACGGGATACTCAGTGAAGAGCATCAGGAGGCACCCCAAGGCATAGGGGCTGGGACTGGCACTAGGATGCCTTGCGGTGGACAGCCGAGCTCGATCCTTATAAAAGCTTTTTAACTGCAGCAGCTTTAGTGGACGCTACTGGAGCTGGAATTACGCGGCTGCTGGCATGAGACTTGCCCTCCAATAGATCCTTGTAAATGGATTTAAAGTGTATTCATTCAAATTAGAGGGACAATTTAAATTAAAAAGCTTAGAGCTGCCTCCACCACAGGGGGGCTCTCTCGACCCACCAGCGGACAGGCACCAGTATTGGGAGAGGGGGGCTGGCCGTCAGGGTTCACCGCGGCTCTGGCACAAACCCGGCGACACGGAGGTGGCACGGGCAGGAGCGGACTGGCCGTGTCGGCTTCTCACTTTTTGGATTTTAGAAGGGCATGACATGCCTATATCTGTGTCTCCCCCTCCTTTTACTCCTCCACCTCTTTTCTTTTCGCATGACTATATGTACTTGTCACTTTTCCATGTGTTAGTTGTGTCTTCTGAGCAGTTTGTCAGCTTTTGGACACTTTTGAAGGTGTTTTCTATGTGTTTCTATGTGTTTTTGTTTGCCTGCCATTGGTTTTAACGGTGTTCGAAGGTGTTCGACGAATAGTTCGACGAACAGTTCGGCGAACACACGGGTGTTCGACGAACCGAACCGAACTCGAACACTACGGGGGTGGCTCAACACTACAAACAACCTCCCATGAGGAGTGTTAGAAGGGGCATTCTCCTGTGCTTTAAGAATCTCATTTTCCAAAACGGAGTCCAAAGCAGCTATCACAACACCTTCTTGTAAAATGTTCTCCTCTTTCTCAGCACCGACTATGGGAGAAATACTGCGAGACAAGGCATCCGCCTTAACATTCTTAGTACCAGGGATGTAAGTAACGGAGAAATTAAACCGCGAGAAAAATAGTGCCCACCTAGCCTGACGGGCATTCAGGCGCTTGGCAGCATCAAGATATATCAGATTTTTATGATCCGTAAGAACCTGAACGGGAAATTCCGCACCTTCCAAGAAGTGGCGCCAGTGTTCAAATGCGAGTTTAATAGCCAATAATTCCCGATTACCAATATCGTAATTCAGTTCAGTCTCCGAAAATTTTTTTGAAAAAAAGGCACAGGGATGTAATCCATCCCCGTTATCCTGAGACAATACTGCGCCAACCCCCACAGAGGAAGCATCAACCTCAACCAAAAACGGCCTAGTAACATCAGGCTGCATAAGGATGGGAGCAGAGGTGAACCTCTCCTTGAGATACACAAAAGCTTCAATGGCCTCAGAAGACCACTGAACCGCATCAGCACCTTTCCTGGTGAGATCAGTCAGAGGTTTGACAATACTAGAAAAAATTTTTATGAATTTTCTGTAGTAATTGGCGAAACCCAAAAACCTCTGTATCGATTTCAAACCAATAGGCCTAGGCCATTCCTGCACAGCCTGAACCTTAACCGGATCCATCTCAAAACCTTTGCTGGAGATAATGTAGCCCAAATAACTAATTCTCTGTACAGCGAACTCACATTTCTCCAGCTTAGCAAAAAGCGAATTGTCCATTAATAACTGTAATACCTCACGCACGCTCCGCCAATGAGACTCCAGATCTGGCGAATAAATCAAAATGTCATCCAAATACACAACCACATTTTTACCGATCAAAGGTCTAAGGATGTCATTAATCAGATTCTGAAAAAATGCAGGAGCATTAGTAAGACCAAAAGGCATAACCAGATTCTCAAAATGACCCACAGGAGTGTTAAAAGCAGTCTTCCATTCATCACCCTCCTTCATGCGCAACAGATTGTATGCCCCCTTAAGGTCAATTTTAGAGAACCACTTGGCCCCCATTAACTGGTTAAACAGATCAGGAATCAATGGCAGTGGGTAAGGATTGCGTACAGTAATTTTGTTAATCTCACGAAAATCCAGACAAGGACGTAAATCGCCGTCCTTTTTTTTTTACAAAAAAAAATCCAACCGCCACAGGAGACTTAGAGGGCCTAATGTGACCGGCGGCCAAACTTGTCTGTATGTACTCCTCCAAAGCCTTCCTCTCAGGAATAGTAAGGTTAAATAAACGACTTTTAGGAAGAGTCGCTCCAGGGACAAATTCAATAGAACAATCATAGTCTCTATGGGGAGGCAAAACCTGCGATTCCTTCTCAGAAAAAACTCTCCAAAAATCCTGAATAGGAACAGGCAATTCTCCCCTATCCAAAGCTGCAATACGCCCGTTACAACACTTGTCATAACATTTATGGCTCCAGGATTTAATTTCACTGGTAGACCAATCCAGTACAGGATTGTGAAATTTTAACCAGGGCAATCCCAATATTACTGGAGAAGGCAAGTTATTCAACACTACCAAATCCAATTTCTCATGGTGAACACCATTAATAGTGAGAGGAAATTCACAGACCTTGAGAGTAATATTCTTCAAAGGGGAACCATCCACAGAAACCACAGCAATGGGGGATGATAAAGGTTCAGGTTTTAAATTGAGTCTTTCCACGAATCCCCCATCAATTACATTCAGAGTAGACCCGCAATCAACAAACACCCGAAATTCCATTAATTTTTTCTGAGCAATCGTGGAAGCAGCTAAAAATATACCCTTGGAATTTAAACAGGCAATACGGGCGTGACTGACCATTTTTTTTTCTTTCTTCATACGAAGCTCACAGCCTTTAATCAAATGACCAGATTTTCCGCAATAGAAACACAAGCCTTCAGAAAATCGACGATCTTTTTCTTGAGAGCGACGTGCCACCGATCCAATCTCCATCGGTTCACCACTGTTAGTACACACATTCTCATAACCAGAAACTGACATAGCAGAGGATTTGCTCTCATTAACCCTTGCACGCAGTCTTCTATCCACCCGTATAGCTAATTGCATAGCCTGTTGCAAATCTACAGGTGTAGGATAAGCAAATAGCAGGTCTTTAACCCTTTCACTGAGCCCAGAAAGAAATAGACTTTTCAGAGCAGAATCGTTCCACCCTGTTTGAGTAGACCAACGACGGAAATGAGTACAATATTTTTCCACATTACCTGATCCTTGTTTTAAACGTCTCAACTCAGTCTCAGCTGATGCGACACGGTCAGGATCATCATATAATAGTCCCAAAGCAGAAAAAAAACTATCCACTGATCTGAAGCATGAATCACTAGGTTGCAAAGAAAAGGCCCACTCCTGAGGCTCTTTGCGCAAAAGTGACATTATGAACCCTACGCGCTGGGATTCATCCCCAGAGGACTTAGGTCTCAAACGAAAATACAATAAGCAAGCATTTTTAAATGAAAAAAATTCTCGGTGTTCACCAAAAAATAAATCCGGCAAACATACCTTAGGCTCCAAGAAATGTGCTCCAGGACAGTTACTCACGTGCTGACGGAGCTCGGCCACCTCCAGAGAGAGTGCCTGCAGGCGATGAACCAAATCCTGAACCGACACCATGATGGAACAAAAAAAATCTTTCCTTAGAGAATTTGCTGGCTGGACTTACTGTTATGTTCTGCTACCAGAGCTAAGGAAAGAGAGGAGATCTGTCCCTACGATAGAACTCAGCTTAATCCCTACGATGTAACAGGGAACCTGATCCTGCGATCAGACCTGCTAAAGTCCTAAGCTAGTCTGTACGGAGACCTATAGATGTGGGGAAGGAATCCCTACAAGTACTAAGGACTGGGAGGAATATGGGACACCTCCTAACAGAAATAGTAGCAGACAGACGAACAAACAAAATACATAGAACATAGAGGTCAGTAGACCAAGCAAACTAACAGAGCAAGACACAGAGCACAGGCTAGCTAGAAAGTAGATATACAATGAAGTCCAGCAAAGCCAGAAGGGCGGAGCAGGATTAAATAGGCCAACAAGGTCATGTGACCAGCAAAGGAAAAAAGACCTAAGAGCAAGGTTCTAACAGCAGCTAAAAAGTATTTGTAATTTGCAAGCTGCTGGAGATTAGTATAGATGGACTAAGAATTAGTCCCACACACTGCTACAAGCCCAAAATTATTTTCCGAGCTAGATGCAGCTAAAAATTATTTGTAATTTGCAAGCTGGTGGAGCTTAGTATAGATGGACTAAGAATAAGTCCCACACACTGCTACAAGCCCAAAATTATTTTCCGAGCTGGATGAAGATGAAAATTAATTGTAATTTGCAAGCTGGTGGAGCTTAGTATAGATGGACTAAGAGTAAGTCCCACACACTGCTACAAGCCCAAAATTATTTTCCGAGCTAGATGCAGATAAAAATTATTTTTAATTTGCGAGCTGGTGGAGCTTAGTATAGATAGACTAAGAATAAGTCCCACACACTGCTACAAGCCCAAAATTATATTCCGAGCTAGATGCAGATAAAAATTATTTGAAATTTGCAAGCTGGTGGAGCATAGTATAGATGGACTAAAAATAAGTCCCACACACTGCTACAAGCCCAAAATTATTTTCCGAGCTAGATGCAGATAAAAATTATTTGTAATTTGCAAGCTGGTGGGGCTTAGTATAGATGGACTAAAAATAAGTCCCACACACTGCTACAAGTCCAAAATTATTTTCCGAGCTAGATGCAGATAAAAATTATTTGTAATTTGCAAGCTGGAGGAGCTTAGTATAAATGGACTAAAAATAAGTCCCACACATTGCTACAAGCTCAAAATTATTTTCCGAGCTAGATGCAGCTAAAAATTATTTGTAATTTGCAAGCTGGTTGAGCTTAGTATAGATGGACTAAGAATAAGTCCCACACGCTGCTACAAGCCCAAAATTATTTTCTGAGCTAGATGCAGATAAAAATTATTACTAATTTGCAACCTGGTGGAGCTTAGTATAGATCACCTATTAGAATGATGATATGCCCAAAAGGTTTTACTTGGCTAGGTGCAGTTAAAAAAAATTGTATTCTATACACAGGTGGTGTAGCTTGCAACACAGATACGCTACTCCACTGACTAACACACACTGCTAGAGGCCAAAAAGGATTTGCTTAGATAGATTTAGCCAAATGCTGTGAAAAACACTTGCACAGCACTGGCACAGACCTGCCTGGCAAAAAGTCCTAGGAAATAAATATTTTGGGATGTTTTTGAATCTTTTTTTCTGTATTCCCTATATATTTATTTTATTTCTTTTTATTTCTTATGCTACTTTATTCTATGTTGTAATCATGTTTATTAGGACATGACAATATGATTTTTTTCTCTGATTGTTTGTTGTATATATATGATTATTTCCAGTACTGTTGAAGGTCTACGATTGAGACTGAAACGTGTATATAAATTATCTGGATTGTACTACAATTTACATTTAAATTTTTGGGGAATTTCTTACTTGAGTGACAAGTTTCATATGGAATAGATTTAAGGGATAAGATCCTACTTGAGCACCGTTGTGACCAGAAGTGGTGAGCGGAGTCACTGCACTTCCCATTGATTTCCCTGTGAGCTTTGGGAAAACGGCTGCTGGAGGTGGGGCGTGTGCAGATTGAGATCTTGTGAGCTGAGATCTCAACCTGCACATGCGCCACTTCCAGTGGCGATTTTCCCAAAGCCCTCAGCAGGGAAATCACTGGGAAGGGTGCAGACACTGCTCATTGCCGACATTTTCTTGCAGCTGAGACACCGCAGCCTCGCAGCGCTGGGGCACCCCCTCCTCACAGCCCTGGGGCCTGTAGCATTGCCTACTACTGCTGCAACCACTGCCATCTTCCTGCACCAGTGACTCTGCTTCTTGTGATCCCGCTGCACCGCGGCTGCCACTCGCAGTAAGCTAAATTTGAGCTACAAAACACCCCTCCATTTTCTCCCAAATTTTGGGGAAAAAAAGTGCATTTGTAATTTGAAAAATATGATATATGTTTATTTAAATGAACATTTTTTTAGCCATTAACCCCTTTACCCCCGAAGGTGGTTTGCTTGTAGTGTTGAGCCACCCGCGTAGTGTTCTAGTTCGGTTCGGTTCGTTGAACACCCGTGTGTTCGCCGAACTGTTCGTCGAACTGTTCGTCGAACACCTTCGAACACCGTTAAAACCAATGGCAGGCAAACAAAAACACATAGAAACACATAGAAAACACCTTCAAAGGTGTCCAAAAGCTGACAAACTGCTCAGAAGACACAACTAACACATGGAAAAGTGACAAGTACATATAGTCATGCGAAAAGAAAAGAGGTGGAGGAGTAAAAGGAGGGGGAGACACAGATATAGGCATGTCATGCCCTTCTAAAATCCAAAAAGTGAGAAGCCGACACGTTCAGTCCGCTCCTGCCCGTGCCACCTCCGTGTCGCCGGGTTTGTGCCAGAACCGCGGTGAACCCTGACGGCCAGCCCCCCTCTCCCAATACTGGTGCCTGTCCGCTGGTGGGTCGAGCGAGCCCCCCTGTGGTGGAGGCAGCTCTAAGCTTTTTAATTTAAAATGTCTCTCTAATTTGAATGAATACACTTTAAATCCATTTACAAGGATCTATTGGAGGGCAAGGCTCATGCCAGCAGCCGCGTAATTCCAGCTCCAGTAGCGTCCACTAAAGCTGCTGCAGTTAAAACGCTTTTATAAGGATCGAGCACGGCTGTCCACCGCAAGGCATCCTACTGTCAGTCCCAGCCCCTATGCCTTGGGGTGCCTCCTGATGCTCTTCACTGAGTATCCCGTGGTCCCGAAGCATTTCCTTTGAAAAAATTAAGTGTCCAAACTACAGGTGGTGTAGCTTGCTTAACAGCCGGGATAATCCGCTGACTAGCAGACACTGCTACTAGGCACAAAGTATTTCCTGGGCTAGATGCAGTTAAAAATTTGTAATTAGATACTCTCATTGGATGCTGAGAAAGCATTCCATAGAGTCTCCTGGCACGCCATATATGATTCTCTTAAAAAGCTTGGGGTAGGGGTCTAGGGGACCCTTTTATAGCCAAAATCACGGCCCCGGATCACAATACGTCACCTAGGCTGAAGATAAATGGAACTGTAGCACCCTGAGGGCTCGGTTACTACAGAGGTATTGCACCTCACCCAGAGGTGTGATATCTCACTCTCAGGTAAGGATGGAGTGTGGATCAGGACCCGACACCTGCATGCATTACACCACATTGCCGTGGGGCA
The DNA here is from genome assembly GCF_046119375.1 of Phyllobates terribilis. Classification (NCBI taxonomy): domain Eukaryota; kingdom Metazoa; phylum Chordata; class Amphibia; order Anura; family Dendrobatidae; genus Phyllobates; species Phyllobates terribilis. Next base: position 298,507,272 of record NW_027362763.1, on the reverse strand, counting down.
GGGCGACCAATATGCCTCTGAGATGGGCACGACAGTCCCTGTCCCTGGCTGGAGTGGGGGGAGGGAACACTGAGGAAGGGGAACCCTGTAGTGCAGGAGCAGGGAGGAAGCAGTTCCTGGGTGCATTGAGAAGGGAGTATAAAAGGTGGGCACCATCTTAGTTCAGTGCAGAGAAGTCTGAGCAGAAGTGGCAGGGAGCAGGGGCTCTGCATGAGCTCTGCTCCGGAGGCGGGCCTAGTAACAGAGGCCCAGGCCTGGAAGAGGGAGAAGGAAGGAAGAGGAGCGGAGAAGGCTCCAGGAATGAGGAATGAAGGGATCCCAGGGGTGCGGACGGGCGAGTCGCCACCGCACGCCCGAATCCACCTGCGTGGAGGGGTCAGGCCAAAGGGGGAGACCGGTCCCCGAAACTAGTGGAGGCAGGAAACGACCCTCAGCTAGAAACCGGAGGCTGTGACATTTTATGTGGCGCAGCCCCTCGCTACACCCGCTAGGAAGGCACCACATAGGGTCAGGGAAACTGGCGCCAAGTTTACCAAGAGGAGGCCCGAGGCAGCCGGACAGAAGGGTTGGTAAGAAAGGCCAGACAAAGGACACACAAAGGGGGTCCTGTGAAGCGCTCCAAAGTTATCTGGGAGTTGTCTGAGCCCCTCACCTGGTGAGCACAGTACGACGTGGGCAGCCGTTACCTGCAGACGAGGTCTGGATAATAAGAACTGTGAATAAAGGCCCTGGACTGCATCACTGACTCCGTGTCGTTACTGCTGCTGCCCTGCACCATCACCCCCATCCTCCGCATACACTGCCCTGAGGCTATACTCCTCCCGTGGGGAGTTATGCTATGCTCTGCTGCACCCACAACACCAGCCTCAGCGGTCTGCCCTGCAGCGGCGGTTCACCCTGACCGCAATCCACGGGTGGCGTAGTCGGACATTTAAACATCAAAACCACATAAATAGTTCCGCCACTGGTTTGACCACCCTGAGCCACGGAACCGGGTCGCCGCCACGAAGACTACAACCACCAGCATCCACCAAAAAGGGTCCGGCTCCGGGTGTCCCAAGGCCCAGGGGGTGCATCAGAACATTTTCATCACCTTTCACAATCACCAATGGGACAAGGCAGGGATGTCCTCTGTTCCCTCTCTTATACATCCTAGTGACGGAGCACCTGCTCTCATCAATTCGCCATAACCCCAATATTAGGTGGATTGAGGTGGGAGGCACCCCGTACAAGTGCTCTCTATTTGCTGATGATGTCCTAGTATATATCACTCAATCACATATATCCATCCATGCTGTTATGGCTGAAATAGATCACTTTGTTACTTGGTCAAATTTTAAAATCAATGCAGCGAAGTCTGAGACCCTCGATGTCTCCCTCCCCAAATCCATATAGGATTCCATCCAGTCCAACTTTCCCTTTGCCTGGCCCTCACAGGGTATCAAATACTTAGGAATTCCTATTCATAGAGACCTCTCCCATCTATGTTATCTTAATTTTGGGCCCTTTATTGAACAACTCCATACAGACCACAGTTGGCAAGTTAGAACTGTAAGATTCACTACGTGAACCACTGGTGTTTTGTGGAAAAGCACATGTACACTGTGTTCCAAATTATTATGCAAAAAGTGTTTAGGAGTGATAAGGGAAGAATTTGTTTGTTTGTCAGTTAAACTCATTGATGGTGATGTGTGTCAGGGCTCTTTATATCACTGTAAGCAATTGCAGACACCTGTGCTAATTAGTTTGGCAGGTGTGTCCAATGAAAGGCAAGACTACTTAAGAAGGCTGTCTCACATTATTAAGCAGCCTACATTTTCTGCCAAAATGGGAAAGAAAAAGGATGTGTCGGCTGCTGAGAAGCAACAAATTGTGGAGTGTTTAGGTCAAGGCATGACTACAATCAACATTGTGCGATGATCAGGATGAAGTGTCTTGGCAATCAAGAAGTATGTAGCTGATTCACAGTACACACGTTTGCGTGCTGATAAGGGCAAATTGAGGACTCTTTCCTACAGGCAATTACATCAGGTTAAAAGAGCAGCGGCAAAAAAGCCTTGTCATAGCAGCAGACAAGTTTTTGAAGCTGCTGGTGCCTCCAACGTCCCCCGAACAACAAGATGCAGGGTCCTTCAGAGGTCTGCAGCTGTGCATACGCCATCCTGTCGACCTCCTCTATCCACTTCACACAAGCAGAAACGGCTCCAGTGGGCTAAACATTACATGAAGACTGATTTCAAAACTGTTTTGTTGACGGATGTAGTGCCGGCGTCCCTGCCCTCTGCTAGGCAGGGACGCTGCTCCCCTCACCGCTCTGCCCCGTGCCCGGCGTCCCTCTCCCGCTCTGCTGTCAGCGCGCGCTCCTTCCCGGCGTCCTCCTCCCGCTCTGCTCTCAGCGCGCGCTCCTTCCCGGCCCCTGTGCTTAGGGCGCGCGCGCGCGCGCTCCCCTCCTCTTAAAGGGGCCGCGCGCGCCGTCCTAAGGAGTCCCCGGCCAATGGCCGGAGGACTTCATCATATATAAGGCACCTCCTCCAAAATGGAGGTGCCCGAGCAATGTTGTTTGCACCTGTGTCTCACCTGTGCTTCAGCCCTCAGGTCCCGTTGCCAGTTACCTGCCAGTTACCTGTCAGATTCCTGCCTGATTACTTGCTACCTGTCTGCTAGTCTGAGGTCTGACGGTCTGCCTTACTACTCCTGTCAGTCTGTCTAAGGACCAGCCTGCCCGCTCACCTGGGAGCGTACCTCAGCTACCTGCCTGCTTGCCTGAGGTCCGACGGTCTGCCTTACAACTCCGGTCAGTCTGTCTATGGACCAGCTTGCCCGCTCACCTGGGAGCGCTTCTCCGTTACCTGCCTGCTTGCCAGCCCGGAGGCTCCGCTGTCACGTGCTGTGACCACCAGCTACTCCAGACTCTTGCCCGCTCACCTGGGAGCGCTTCTCCGCTACCTGCCTGCTTGCCTGCCCGGAGGCTCCGCTGTCACGTGCTGTGACCACCAGCTACTCCAGGCTCTTGCCCGCTCACCTGGGAGCGCTTCTCCGCTACCTGCCTGCTTGCCTGCCCGGAGGCTCCGCTGTCACGTGCTGTGACCACCAGCTATTCCTGAGACTCTTGCCCGCTCACCTGGGAGCGCTTCTCCGTTACCTGCCTGCTTGCCTACCTGGAGGCTCCGCCGTCACGTGCTGTGACCACCTGCTATTCCAGAGACTCTCGCTTGCTCACCTGGGAGCACACATTCTCCATCTGCCTTGCTAGCCTACCTGGAGGTTCAGCCATCACAGGTCGTACCTACCCTTTACCCAGAGACTGCCCCGATCACTTGCCGTGTCCTCTTGCCCGTACACCCAGAGACTGTCCTGGTCACCTCCTGTGACTACCTGCCTGGTCGCCACCCGCTCCCTTACAAGGACCGCCCCCTTGTATTGTAGCCCAGAGGTTCCGCCTCCCAGACCCGTTACAGTTTGCTCGGGCCATGGAACCCGGTGGCACCCAAGCTCCCTCGCTCTCGGACCTCTGTCTTGAACTGTCCCGTCAGAGGTCCCAACAGGAGTCCATCATGCGGAATGTCAATACTCGCCTGAACACTCTGTCTGATCCACCAACAACCTCCGCCAGTGCCATATCTTGCAATCCGGCAGCTCCGCTGCCCACTAATACCATGGTATCCTACCCCGGACCCCGGCTTTCTGCACCTCCTCGCTTCGGAGGCGACTCCGTCCAGGCTCGGGGCTTCTTAAATCAGTGCACCCTGCACTTTGAACTTTTGTCCCACCAGTTTAACTCCGACCGGGCCAAAATTGCCTTCATCATGTCCCATCTCACCGGGGAGGCCCTGGCCTGGCTAAATCCTCTATGGGAGAGAGGAGACCCCCTGGTATCCAACTTGCCTGCTTTTCTCACGGCTTTCCGGAAAGTCTTCGACGAACCCGGACGGAAGACCTCATCTGCATCATCGTTGCTACGCCTCCATCAGGAGAGTCTCACCGTGGGCCAATATGCCATACGGTTCCGTACCCTTGCCTCGGAGCTGGCCTGGGATAACGACGCTCTGGTTTCCGTCTTCTGGGAGGGTCTGTCCGGCCGTATTAAAGATGAACTTGCCGGTCGGGACATTCCTACCACTCTCGATGACTTAATAACTCTTGCCACCCGGATTGACCTACGGTTCCAGTAGCGTGCCAGAGAGGTCACCCGTGAGAGGAGGTTACCACGTCTAGCTCCTACTTTTCAGAAACCCGTCACTCCTTCTGTCTCTAACCAGTTACACCCTCCTGAGCCTATGCAGGTCGACCAGACCAAGATGGTCAAGACCCGTCAGGACTTACGCCGTGCCGAGGGGACCTGCTTCTACTGTGGCAGTAAGGAGCACCGGATTCATGCCTGCCCGGAGAGGTCGGGAAATGCCTGTGTCTAGGTTCGCTCAGAGAGGTCCACCTAGACAAGAATAAATCCTCTCCATCCCTGCTGTTGTCAGTTTCAATCGTCTACGGGGAGAACCGTTATTTCGAACTAGCCCAACTGGACTCTGGAACAGCCGGGAATCTTATTTCACAGTCCCTGGTAGAGAAATACCGCATCCCCACCAAACCTCTGGCTGTACCCTTGTCTGTGGCGGCCGTGGATGGGGGGCTCTTACCACGCCCCATCCAACTCATCACCGAATCCATTACTCTGCAGGTGGGAATGCTGCATTCTGAAAGTATCTCCTTTCATGTTCTGCCTGGACTCTCTCACGCCCTCTTGCTAGGTCTGCCTTGGCTCCAGAAACATGCACCCGTGCTTGACTGGCAAACCGGAGAAGTCCTTCGCTGGGGACAAGACTGTCATAAGACCTGCCTGGTTCCCGTCCATCCCGTCCGTCCCTCTCCTACCCCAGCTAATCTACCTGGACTTCCAATTCCTTATTGGTCTTATGCTGATGTCTTTAATAAAAAGGAGGCAGAGACATTACCCCCTCATAGACCATACGACTGTCCCATCGACCTGTTACCCGGTACTACTCCTCCCCGTGGGCGTATTTATCCTTTATCCGCTGCTGAGACCTGGTCGATGTCCGAATATATTGAGGAGAATCTGGCCAGGGGATTCATCCGGAAATCTACCTCCCCGGCGGGAGCAGGCTTCTTTTTCGTCAAAAAGAAGGACGGCTCTCTCCGTCCCTGTATAGACTATAGAGGCCTAAACCAGATCACAGTGAAGAATAAGTACCCCCTTCCGCTCATTCCAGAATTATTTGATCGTCTGAGGGGGGCTAGAATCTTCACCAAACTAGACCTCCGTGGGGCGTACAACCTGGTTCGTATCCGTCAAGGGGATGAATGGAAGACGGCATTCAACACCCGGGACGGCCACTATGAATACCTGGTAATGCCCTTTGGTCTCTGTAACGCTCCTGCCGTCTTTCAAGAGTTGGTCAATGACATTTTCCGGGACCTTCTCTACTCCTGCGTAGTGGTGTACCTGGACGACATCTTGGTCTTCTCTCCGGATCTCCAGACTCACCGGAGGGATGTTCGTCAGGTCCTGCTCAGGCTCAGGCAGAATCACCTCTTCGCTAAATACGAGAAGTGCCTCTTTGAGCAGACCTCGCTTCCGTTTTTGGGCTACATTATTTCTCAGACCGGCCTACGAATGGATCCAGAGAAACTGTCTGCCATCGAGAAATGGCCCCGACCGGAGGGGTTGAAGGCCATTCAGCGGTTCCTGGGCTTCGCCAACTACTACCGCCTCTTCATACCACACTTCTCTTCCCGGACTGCCCCAATTTCCGCGCTCACCCGTAAGGGTACTAATCCCAAAGAGTGGCCGCCCGAAGCAGAAGAAGCCTTTCTTTCCTTAAAACAGGCCTTCTCTTCCGCCCCGGTGCTGCATCGCCCGGACGGCAACAAGCAGTTTTTCCTGGAAGTGGACGCCTCCTCCTCTGGAGCTGGAGCGGTACTTACTCAAAAATCTTCTTCCGGGAGGATGGTAACTTGCGGCTTCTTCTCTAAACTCTTCTCCTCCTCTGAGCGCAATTATTCCATAGGAGATCGAGAGTTATTGGCCATCAAACTGGCATTGGAGGAGTGGCGTTACCTGCTTGAGGGGGCTCTTCACCCGGTAATAATTTACACTGACCACAAGAACTTGGCTTACCTCCAGCATGCCCAGAGACTTAACCCGCGCCAAGCCCGGTGGTCCTTGTTTTTTGCTCGTTTTGATTTTGTCCTTCATTTTCGCCCGGCTGACAAAAACGTCAAGGCGGACGCCTTGTCTCGATCCTTTCTGGTATCTGATCTCGAGGAAGATCCGAAACACATCATCGATCCCGCCAGAGTAATGCAGGTGGCTCCCGTGAGTCTAAATCGTCTCCCTCCCGGAAAGACGTTCGTATCAGTACCTGATCGGGAGAAGATCCTTCACTGGGGTCACTCGTCTAAACTGGCTGGCCACGCTGGTCAGAAGAAGACCCTCCAGCTTATTTCCCGGCACTACTGGTGGCCTACCCTGCACAAGGATGTAATAGACTTTGTTTCTGCCTGTGTGTCCTGCGCCCGCAACAAGGTTCCGAGACATCTGCCAGCCGGTCGCCTCCTTCCGCTCCCAGTACCTGCTGCCCCCTGGCAGCATATTGCAATGGACTTCATAACTGACCTCCCACTCTCTGCCGGTTGTACGGTCATTTGGGTGGTCGCTGACCGCTTCTCCAAGATGGCTCATTTCGTTCCCCTGCCAGGCCTCCCGTCTGCACCCGAGCTAGCTAGAGACTTTATTCGTCACATCTTCCGTCTTCATGGCCTGCCCCTCCACATCGTGTCGGATCGTGGGGTACAGTTCACCTCACGCTTCTGGAGAGCCACTTGTAAACTACTAAACGTCACCCTGGACTTCTCTTCCGCTTACCACCCACAGTCCAATGGTCAAGTGGAGCGGATCAATCAGAACCTGACCAGTTACCTCCGGCACTTCGTTAATGCCCACCATTCTGACTGGGTGGATCTCCTACCATGGGCCGAGTTCTCTTACAATAATCACGAGAGCGAATCCTCCTCCAAATCCCCGTTTTTTGTAGTCTTTGGTCAGCATCCTCGGATTCCTTTTCCTGTCTCCACCTCGGTGGACAACCCGGCTGCGGAATCTCTCGTTAGCAAATTTTCCTCCATTTGGGAGAGTACCCGATCCGCACTCCTTCAGTCGTCCGAGCGGATGAAAAGACACGCTGACAAAAAACGCCTGGATCCTCCTCAATTTCATCCAGGAGATAAGGTTTGGCTCTCATCTAAATATGTTCGACTCAAGATACCCTCGTACAAGTTAGGGCCTCGGTTCATCGGACCTCTGGAGGTCACCAGTCAGATCAACCCGGTGGCCTATAAATTGAAACTCCCGGCCAACTTACGGATCCCTAACTCCTTCCATGTATCTCTCCTCAAACCTGTGATACTTAACTCTTTTTCCAAGTCTACAGGTACGCCTCCTGCTCCGGTTTCTGCTGAGGACGAGTTTGAGGTAGAGAACATTCTTGCCACCAAAAGGGTAAGAGGAAAGACCTTTTTTCTGGTAGATTGGAAGGGGTTTGGTCCTGAGGAGAGAACGTGGGAGCCCCGGGAGAACATCCATGCCCCTCTCATCCTAGCTAAATTTCTGTCTGGCCTAAAAAAGGGGGGGCCTAAAGGGGGGGGTACTGTAGTGCCGGCGTCCCTGCCCTCTGCTAGGCAGGGACGCTGCTCCCCTCACCGCTCTGCCCCGTGCCCGGCGTCCCTCTCCCGCTCTGCTGTCAGCGCGCGCTCCTTCCCGGCGTCCTCCTCCCGCTCTGCTCTCAGCGCGCGCTCCTTCCCGGCCCCTGTGCTTAGGGCGCGCGCGCGCGCTCCCCTCCTCTTAAAGGGGCCGACGCGCCGTCCTAAGGAGTCCCCGGCCAATGGCCGGAGGACTTCATCATATATAAGGCACCTCCTCCAAAATGGAGGTGCCCGAGCAATGTTGTTTGCACCTGTGTCTCACCTGTGCTTCAGCCCTCAGGTCCCGTTGCCAGTTACATGCCAGTTACCTGTCAGATTCCTGCCTGATTACTTGCTACCTGTCTGCTAGTCTGAGGTCCGACGGTCTGCCTTACTACTCCTGTCAGTCTGTCTAAGGACCAGCCTGCCCGCTCACCTGGGAGCGTACCTCAGCTACCTGCCTGCTTGCCTGAGGTCCGACGGTCTGCCTTACAACTCCGGTCAGTCTGTCTATGGACCAGCTTGCCCGCTCACCTGGGAGCGCTTCTCCGTTACCTGCCTGCTTGCCAGCCCGGAGGCTCCGCTGTCACGTGCTGTGACCACCAGCTACTCCAGACTCTTGCCCGCTCACCTGGGAGCGCTTCTCCGCTACCTGCCTGCTTGCCTGCCCGGAGGCTCCGCTGTCACGTGCTGTGACCACCAGCTACTCCAGACTCTTGCCCGCTCACCTGGGAGCGCTTCTCCGCTACCTGCCTGCTTGCCTGCCCGGAGGCTCCGCTGTCACGTGCTGTGACCACCAGCTATTCCTGAGACTCTTGCCCGCTCACCTGGGAGCGCTTCTCCGTTACCTGCCTGCTTGCCTACCTGGAGGCTCCGCCGTCACGTGCTGTGACCACCTGCTATTCCAGAGACTCTCGCTTGCTCACCTGGGAGCACACATTCTCCATCTGCCTTGCTAGCCTACCTGGAGGTTCAGCCATCACAGGTCGTACCTACCCTTTACCCAGAGACTGCCCCGATCACTTGCCGTGTCCTCCTGCCCGTACACCCAGAGACTGTCCTGGTCACCTCCTGTGACTACCTGCCTGGTCGCCACCCGCTCCCTTACAAGGACCGCCCCCTTGTATTGTAGCCCAGAGGTTCCGCCTCCCAGACCCGTTACAACGGATGAGTGCCGTGCAGCGCTCGATGGTCCAGATGGATGGAGTGGAGGATGGCTGGTTGATGGACACCCCACGCAAACACGGCTACAGCACCAACAAGGAGGAGGTGGAGTAATGTTTTGGGCTGGAATCATGGGGAGAGAGATTGTCGGCCCCTTTAGGATCCCTGAAGGCGCTAAAGATGAACTCCATAATGTATGTGGATTTTCTCAAACAGCACTTCCTGCCATGGTTCAAGAAGAAGAACCGTGTATTTCACAGGAAGATCATTTTTTTGCATGATGATGCACCATCTCATGCTGCAGATAAAACATCTGCATCTCTGGCTGATATGGGCATAAAAGGGGACAAACTTATGGTGTGACCTCCATGCTCCCCTGACCTCTACCCCATTCAGAGCCTCTGGAGCATCATCAAAAGGAGTGTCTATGATGGCGGGAGGCAGTTCACATCTAAGCAACAGCTCTGGGAGGGTATTCTGTCCTCATGCAAAACAATTGAAGCAGAAACCATCCAAAACCTGACAAATTCAATGGACAAGAGAGAGTTCAGAAGCTCCTTTCGAACAAGGGGTCCTATGTGAAAATGTAACATCACCTAGAATAAAGTTTTGAGTTGAAAACTGTTTGATTTCAGTTTCTAATAACCTGCTAATGCTTATAATTTCAAAAATGACAATTTTTTTGGTCTTTATTAAAATGAAAAGGTTGATCGAAAAGTTTGGGGGATCTAAGAGTGTGGCAACCCAGTAGTCATGATTACTTCGAATTCTGACAATATGAGGGTCATGTTGCAGGTAGTGCAGCAAAAAGGCACTTATGTGTCTTGCGCATCTCGGAGCCCCAAAATTATTTTCCGGGCTAGATGCAGCTAAAAATTATTATTAATTTTAAATTTGGTGGAGCTTAGTATAGATGGCCTAATAGGATCAGTGCTGCACACTGCTACAAAGCCCAAATTATTTTCCAGCCAAGATACAGATAAACATGATTAGTAATTTTAAATCTGGTGGAGCTTATTATAGATGGCCTAATAGAATCAGTGCTGCACACTGCTACAAAGCCCAAATTATTTTCCAGCCAAGATACAGATAAACATGATTAGTAATTTGAAACCTTAAAACGGTTGGTAGGGTGATTTTAACCAATCATCAAGCTTTTACTCTCCCCAGGATGACATAGGGGTAGAAAAGTCATTTCGGATCCATGATTTGTTCATCTTTATGAATGTGAGTCTGTCTACATTATCAGTGGAGAGACGCGTGCGCTTATCTGTCAGCACACCACCAGCAGCGCTGAACACACGTTCAGACAGAACGCTGGCTGCGGGGCATGACAAGATCTCCAAGGCGTAAGTGGCTAGCTCCGGCCATTTATCCAGATTGGAAGCCCAAAAAGAGCAAGGGTCCAGTGACACAGTCATGGCTTCAATGTTTACTTGGAGATACTCCTGTACCATCGTCTCTAGGCATTGACTATGTGTCAGACTTCTTGTCTCCTGTGGCCTTGCAAAGGATGGGCTAAAAAAGTGGTGAAATGATTCCGCAAAATTGATGTTACCAGCAGATACTGTGGTTCTGTTACGGTTTGAGTGCTGAACACTTGACGGTCCCACGGTTGGCAAGTTGGAACTGTGAGATTCACTACGTGCACCACTGGTGTTTTGTGGAAAAGCACATGTAAGATTCTGCAACAGTCTCTGCTGATACTCCTGCATGCGTGCATCCCTTTCTATGGCAGGAATAATTTCGGCAAATTTACTTTTGTACCGGGGATCTAACAGTGTGGCAACCCAGTAGTCAGGATTATTTCTAATTCTCACAATTCGAGGGTCATGTTGCAGGTAGTGCAGCAAGAAGGCACTCATGTGTGTTGCGCATCCAGGAGCACCAAGTCCCTGTTGTGTTGGTGGCGAGGTAACAATCATGCTTCCTTCCTCTGTCCTCTCCCCTCAACCTCGCACAACAGAAATGTGATCAAGGTCTCCCTCATCTGATGAGTCTTCCATCAGTTCGTCCTCCACTTCTTCCTGGGCTCCTGCACCTTCCTCACTAGTTTGGCTGCTACCATGTGCCCTGGTAAAACCATCTCCCCCACCCTCACATGCCTGCCGCCTTGGTGCTGCCGACCGTCTGGACCTTGCAGATGTTAGCCCTTCCGCATACAACTCATCCTCCTCTACTTCCTCCACCTCCTCTTGTGCCACCACCTGACTCCGAATTCTGTTTAACATGTGCTCCAGCATGTAAATCACCGGAATAGTCATGCTGATAATGGCATCGTCAGCACTAAACATCTTCGTCGCCATTTCAAAACTGTGCAGAAGGGTGCATAGGTCCCTGATCTGAGACCACTCCTCCAGCGTGATTTGCCCCACCTCTGGATCTCGTTGGCCCAGGCTATACGTCAGAACGTATTGCACCAGGGCTTGTCGGTGCTGCCACAGTCACTGCAACATGTGCAGAGTTGAATTCCACCGGGTAGGCACATCGCATTTTAGCCGGTGAAGTGGCAGGCCCAACGACTTCTGTAGAGATGTAAGTCGCTGAGCTGCGGGATGCGAACGACGGAAGTGAGCACACAGCGACCGTGCCCTCTGCAGAAGGCCATCTAGTCTGGGATAGTGGGCTAAAAATTGCTGAACAACCAGGTTCAACACGTGAGCCATACAAGGCACGTGTGTGACATTGCCCCGGCGAAGGGCCGCTCCCATGTTTGCAGCATAGTCGCACACGGCCTTCCCTGGTTTCAGGTCCAGTGGAGACAACCATTCATGAAATTGGTTCTCCAGAGCTGACCACAACTCCTCAGCTGTGTGACTCACATTTCCCAGACATTTCAAAGTAAAAACCGCCTGATGACGTTGAGCCCTGCTGCCAGCATAGTAAGGAGGTGTGCAGGATCCCTTCTGCGCAGTTAGAAAGCTTGTGGCATGACCAGACAGGCTTTGGGTGCAGGTGGAAGACCGAGAGGAGGTTGAGGAGGCAGAAGCAGTGGAGGAACTTTGACATAAAGAGGATTGACGCACAACTCGTGGGGACGGCAAGACTTGGACAGCAGCCCCTTGTTCTGCTGTCACCATAGTTACCCAGTGCCCAGTCAGCGACATGTAACGCCCCTGTCCATGCCTACTCGTCCAAGTGTCTGTGGTGAAATGCACCCTGTCACACACAGAGTTTCTCAAAGAAGCGGTGATGTTGTGTGCGACATGCTGGTGGAGCGCAGGCACACCTTTCTTTGAGAAGTAGTGCCGACTGGGCATCTGGTACTGGGGCACTGCGACGGACATAAGGTCTCGAAAATCCTCTGTGTCCACCAGGCGGAAAGGCAGCATTTCTGTAGCCAAGAGCTTGCAGATGGTGAAATTCAACCTCTTAGCTTTCTCATGGCTAGGAGGAAATGGTCTTTTACTTGTCCACATCTGAGGGACCAAGGGCTGGCTATTGTGCTTAGACGGGGTTGATATGAGTGTCGCCGGCAAACTGCCGGTCTGTGAGGAAGATGCAGGCGGACATGTTAGGTTGCCTTGATCCAAAGGTGGTGCTATCGATGTCGGACAGCGCTCAACACCAGCTGGTGTTACCACCTCCAAAGAAAATGATGACCTGCCAATCGCGCTGGCTGTTGCGGGTAAAGAGGTGGCAGGTCTGCGCCCCAAAACAGGTGTGACTGCTGTCCCCCCAGTCACAGAAGATGAAGAGGCCGCGGATGCACAAGATATGGCAGATGGTGGCTGGCCCGGCCGGCTAGGCCGCATTGTAGCACACTGAGCTTCCCACTGCAGCTTATGCTTCATGTCCATGTGCCGGTTCATGCATGAAGTACTCAAACTATGTATTTTTTGGCCTCTACTTAGCTTTTGCTGACAAATGTTACAGATAACACGAGTTGGGTCATCTTTATCGATCTGAAAAAATGCCCAGGCTATGCAAGGCTTAGCACCCATGCGACCTGAAGAACCACCACGACTTGTGGTGAGAGGCAGAGTTGTGTTTGAGGATGCAGTTGTTGACGTGCTTCCAGTACTACGTCTCTGTCCAGGAAGGCGCAACCTGACCTCGTCGTCACTAGCATCTTCCTCCACCTCCTCTGCTGACCTCATCTCTTGGCTGACTGTGGGTTGACAGTAAGTGGGATCTCCAACCTCATCATCATCACCCTGTGCGTTATCACACCCGCAGTCCTCAGAGCCAACCTGTTCCTGCCCTGACAAAAAACTAAAGTTGTCGCTCCAATCAGGTATTTGAGTCTCATCATCGTCTTCCTCATTGTCTCCACCAACAGGAGTTACAGTTTGGGAATGAGGGTCTACATTATGGTCAGAACCTTCTGCGTCTGGTCCTGGATCCGACTCATAAAGATTCTGGGCATCAGTGCAGATCATTTCCTCGTCTGGATTCACAGAAGCGCTGGAGTCGACCTCTGATTCCCAGGCTATAGTATGAGTAAACAGCTCTGCAGACTCAACCATCTGTTCTACCTCATACTCAGACGGGCAGCTGGAGATTTGGGAGCTGTGAGGAAGCAAGTGCGATTGGGGTGACACCTTTGAGGACTGGAGTATTTGTGATGTTGAAGTTGATGTGGAGGAGAGCCCACTTAAAGGAGCACTTGATATCCGTTGAAGCACCTGCTGTTTTTGTGCCTCATCTGGAATTTGTAGCGATTGGCGTGGCCGTAAGAAAGGGATCTTATCACATTGTCCGCTAAAAGAAGTAGACATTTTAGTTTGGCTGGAAGATGGTCTTTCTTCTGCAGATGTTACTGTTGCTTTAACACCTACCCCACGGACACAACCTTTTTTCCCCTTCCCAACACGCCTATTCCCCTTTCCACCAGCAGCAGGCCTTTTTCCACTCATTTTGGTGGTTAACTAATTCACAACTCTGGAGTTGTTTGCACAAAAATACAATGGATGGGAACCGAGCAGAGCTGAGTGGCCAAACTGTGGTATTAGGCCAAAACTATTGGCTGGGTTAGATGTAGAAAAAAATTATATTCGATTTGCAACCTGATGGAGGTCTGTATAGATGGATTAATAGAACAAGTCCCACACACAGCTAGAAGCCCAATATTTTTTCAGCGGTAGATGCAGAAAAAAAATTATTTTTAATTTGCAACCTGATGGAGGTCAGTACAGATGGACTAATATAGAAAGTCCCACACACTGCTAGAAGGCCAAATATTTTTTCAGAGCTAGATGCAGATTAAAATTATTTTTAATTTGCAACCTGATGGAGGTCAGTATAGATGGACTAATAGAGAAAGTCCCACACACTGCTAGAAGGCCAAATATTTTTTCAGAGCTAGATGCAGAAAAAAATTATATTCAATTTGCAACCTGATGGAGGTCAGTATAGATGGACTAATAGAATGATGCTATGCCCAAAAGATTTTACTTCACTAGGTGCAATAAAAAAATTGGTATTCTATACACAGGTGGTATATCTTGCAACACAGATAGGCTACTCCACTGACTAACACACTCTGCAATAGGCCAAAAAGGATTAGCTTTGCTAGATTCAGCCAAATGCTGTGAAAAAAACTTGCACAGCACTGGCACAGACCTGCCTGGCAAAAACTGATAGGAACTGATGTAACCTAGTCCTGAAAAGGACTGCAATTACAATTAGTCTTTACTCCCACAATCTATCTATTTAAGAGCACAGACCTGCCTGATAAAAGTCGTAGGAAATGCTGTAACCTAGTCCTTAAAAGGACTGCAATCACAACTATTCCCTACTCCCAAGCTATCTGTAGATTTGTGCGAAAATTGGCTTGAAATTAACAAGGTATAGCGCAAACAGCAACAGCGGTGCCGTCTAACACGCAGCTGCAGCAGTGAGAAAATGTTGGCGACCGGGAAAATGGCTTGGTCTTATAGGGCAAGGACATGTGACATACACTGTCAATGACACATGCCCTTGCTTGTGTGAAAAACAGCAGTTCGCTCCGTGTGTGCGCTGCTGATAGGCTGACAGAGTGCACCTCCCCACTGCAAATGCGGGAAAGAGAAAAAAAATGGAGATCTTCATTATTCCTGCAGAGATCCATCCCCTGCCCCTCCCCCCACCCCGCTGTACACTCAAACTGCGTATTAACATTAATTTTCATCATTACTGAGAAAAAATCCAGTTATGATTTTGGTGCACGAACAGTTATCGAACATAACCTTGAACAGCCGAATTTTTCTCCAATCGTTCGTGTTCGCCGAACGGCTCGAACACCGCCCAAAACAGCTCGAATTTGAGATTGGCGAACAGTTCGAGTAGAACAACGCTCATCTCTATTTGCTTGTAAATGACAGGCCATTTTTTACAATTCTGACCACTGTCACTTTATGAGGTAATAACTCTGGAACGCTTTAAGGAATTCCATTGATTCTGAGATTTTTTTGTGATATATTGTATTTCATGATAGTGGTAAAATTTCTTCAATTTTACTTGGGTTACTTTGTGAAAAATTCAGAAAACTGGTGAAAATGTAAAAAAATTATACATTTTCAAACTTTAAATTTTAATGCCCTTAAATCAGAGAGATATGTCTGTCTGTGACAAAATGGTTAATAAATAACATTCCCACATCCACAATTTTGGAACCAAATTTTTTTTTTTGTTAGGCGTTGTTAGGGTAAAAAAGTTGACCAGCGATTTCACATTATTCCATCAAAATTTACAAAACCATTTTTTTATAGGGATGACATCACATTTCAAGTGACTTTGAGGGGCCTTTATGACAGAAAATACCAAAAAGTGACACTATTCTAAACAGGATAAAATGGACCCCAAAATTTGTTGTGCAATTTCTCCTGAGCTCGCTGACACCCCTTATGTGGGTAAAAAACATTGTTCGGGCAGACGACAGGTCTCGGAAGGGAAGAAGCGCCATTTGACTTTTTGAATGTGAAATTTGCTTGAATAATTAGCGGACGCCATGTCGCGTTTGGGAGCCCCTCATGTGCCTAAAAAGTAGAAACCCCCCCCACGTGACACCATTTTGTAAACTAGACCCCTCATGGAACTAATCGAGATGTGTGGTGAGCACCTTGGACCCCAATGTTCTTCACAGACATTTATAACATTGAGCCATAAAAATAAAATTTTCACAATTTTCCCACAAAAATGTTATTCAGCCCCCAATTTTGCAATTTCATAAGGGTAACAGGAGAAGTTGCACCATACCATTTGTTGTGCAATTTCTCCTGAGTAATCTGATACCCCATATGTGGGGGAAAACCACTGTTTGGGTATACAACAGGGTTTGGAAGGAAAGGAGCGCCATTTGACTTTTTGAATGAAAAATTTGATTGAATAATTAGCGGACACTATGTCGCGTTTGGGGAGCCCCTGATGGGCCGAAACAGTGGAAGCCCCAAAATGTGACACCATTTTGGAAACAAGGCCCCTCAAGGAACTTATCTAGATGTGTGGTGAGCATCCTGAACCCCCAGGTTGCAGAAGTTTATAACGTAAAACCATGAAAATCAAAAAAATGATCTTTTAGCCCAAATTTGTTATTTTCACAAGGGTAGGAGGAGAAAATGGACCACAAAAACTATTATGAAATTTCTCCTGAGTACGCCGATACCCAATATGTGGGGAAAAAACACTGTTTGGGTGCACGGAAGGGTTCAGTAGGGAAGGAGCACTGTGTGACTTTTTGAGCACAAAATTGGCTGGAATTGAGAGGGAAATCATGTCACGTTTGGAGAGCCCCTGATGCACCTAAACAGTGGAAACCCCTCACAAGTTATAACATTTTGGCAATTAGGATTTTATCAAGGAGTATAGTGAACATTTTGAACCCAGAGGTACGACACAGAAATTGATAACATTAGGTCATCATATTGAATAAGTTTTCATTAGCCTTCAGAGCGAGTGCTCGCTACTTGAATTTGCATTGGGTACTCGGGTATACACTATGGCAGTTGCTTGAATGACATGTTTGAGTCCCTACCCCGCATGTTCCATGGTTGTGAGACACCCAAAAAAAACCATGCAGGAATTGCCCGTGCATGGCAGGCAATCCCATTGTGCTTTTTTGGCTGTATAATACCACAAAACATATGGGGCGGAGACTTGAACATGTCACTCGAGCACCCATGATACTCAGTGCTTACCCGAGCACCCGATGCAAACTCAAGTAGTGACTACTTGCGCTCGACATTAGTCGCCATATTGTCAGCATTTTTTTCTTTTACTTTTGAAAAATCCCAACACAACCCAAACCCCAACCCTAACACTAACCCCAAAACAACCCTAACCCTAACACAACCCTAAACCTAACCCTACCCCTAACACTACTCCTAACCCAAACCCCACCCTGCCCTTGAGCCTAACCCTAAATCTAATCCTAGAGTTTATTTTTTACGCCGCTCCTCATGTGGTATAAGTGATTAGACTACTTTATTCTTTGGGTTGGTGCGATTACAGCGATATGAGATTCATATCGGTTTTTTTATTTGGCAGCTGTCACACCCTGAAAGACGCTTTTTTAGCAAAGAATAGTTTTTGCAATCATTTTTACATATTTCAGCCAACAGAGTCATGTAAGGGCGTGTTTTTGTGGGACAAGTTGACATTTTTATTGGTACCATTTTCGGGCACGTGACATTTTTTGATCGCTTTCTATTCTGATTTTGGAAGGCAGAGTAAACAAAAACCAACAATTCAGGAATTATTTTTTGGGGGAATTTTTTATGCCGTGCGACATGTGGTAAAATTGATAAGGCAGTGTTATTCTTCGGGTCAGTATGTTTACAAAGGTACCACATTTATATTTTTTTATGTTTTGGCACTTTTACACAATAAGAACTATTTTCTAGAAAAAAAATTTTTTTGCATTATTTTATTATGAGAGCTATACCTTTTTTATTTTTTGGGCTGATGGAGCTGTATGGTGGCTTGTTTTTTCTAGGACAAGGTGACATCTTCAGTGGTACAATTTTTATTTAGATTTGTATTTTTTGTCACGTTTTATTCCATTTTTTGTTTGGCGGTATGATGATAAAGCATCATTCTTTGCTTTGTATTGTTTTTTTG
The DNA here is from genome assembly GCF_046119375.1 of Phyllobates terribilis. Classification (NCBI taxonomy): domain Eukaryota; kingdom Metazoa; phylum Chordata; class Amphibia; order Anura; family Dendrobatidae; genus Phyllobates; species Phyllobates terribilis. Next base: position 298,489,374 of record NW_027362763.1, on the reverse strand, counting down.
TTTTTTTTACTGTGTTCACTAAAGGGGTTAACTAGTGGGACAGTTTTATTGGTCAGGTCATTCCGGACATGACGATACCAAATATGTGTACTTATATTGGTTTTTTTTCATAATAATATTTATCTATGGGTACAGTATATTTTTATTTTGTTTTGATTATTTTTTCATTTTTTTATATATTTGTTCACTTTCTAACACTTTCTTTTTTAGTTTTACACTTTGTCCCACTATGGGACTTTCATTTTTTACAGGCTGAACACTTGCATAGTATAGACATGCAGCAGCATACTTGTGCTATGCAGGCTGTCAGCCCTGCAGACACAGTAAGATAGATCTTGCATTACGCATGATCTCTCTATCTTCCTGATGCCTAGTGACCCAGATGTCGTCATGACGGGGTCTCCGATCCAAGGTAAGAGGGGCTCTCTTACCTCTGCCTGATCCTGCAATGCTGCGATCAACTTTGATCGCAGCATTTCGGGGCGTTAAGGTGCCGGGAGCGGTTCGGGACCGCTCCTGGCACATAGCACAGGGTGTCAGCTGTTAGAATCAGCTGACACCTGGCGGCGATCGCGCTCACACAGCCTTTGTGCGGGCACAATCAGTGAGGTGTAATTATACGTACTTGATCAATAAGGCCCAGGTCACAGGTACGTATTATTAGGCCTCACGTCAGAAAGGGGTTAAAAGTGCGTGAATGGTAGAATGTAAAATTGTGCCTGGTCAGGACAGGGGAAATGGTCAGTCCTAAACTGGTTAATGTTAACCTTTTTGTTTACATATTCAATTCTGTGCTGGGTTTGCTATGAAACTTGTTTGCTATCTTTGGCTTTTCATTTATTATAACTGAATATTTTCCCATAGATATTGAGCAGCAAGTGGTATAGAATGATGCATCACTATGAGACTTTTCTAGACAAGTTGATTCTCACTTCAAATCCCAAAACTGCATAGACTAATAAATATTAAACATTTCCTTTCTGTAAGAAAAGACAATATAAAAAAGATTTAGCTTTTGTGTCATTCAAAAAAGAGAGCAATGTATTCCACAGCAGCATAGCCGCAATATGTCTTGTAGCACCAACAAAATATAATATCACTACTTAGTATATTAGATCCAACAGGCCAACAGGTTCCAGTCTTAAGCACTACATAGACAACAATGAACAGGAATCTATATTTCTGAAAATATAAAAGTCACTAGTTTAAAGGGTAAATATTTTCTTAAAGGGTTTATCTTGGCAACAACACTTATCATTTATCCACAAGAGAGGCTCTTAATGACCATACATTTATAACCTATCTGCTGGGAATGACATTGATCTTGATAATGTGAGTCCTGTGCAGAATCAGATTGGCCCGTTGGTACACCAGATGATCCTCTGGTGGGCCCCGGGTCCTCGTGAGCATTGTATTACCTGTACACTATATACAAAGCTCCTGTGTCACTGGTGATCATGGTATTACCTGTACACTGATAGTATATCCAGAGCTCCTGTGTATAATGTCACCAATGGTAATATTCGTGTTATTAGTATTGTGGATTTTATTCATGATAATTATTATAGTATTATTCGGTTACTGTTCTGGTGGTAATATGTGGTCTTGTCATGGTATGGCGGTATTTGTCCCCTGTATGTGGTATTATTTGGTCACTATATGGTAATAATATGTTGTTTGGTCATGGTGTGGTGACATTTGTCACTTGTATGTAGTATTATTCAGTCACTATGTGGTGGTATTATGTGATCTGTCATGTTGTGGTGATATTTGTTCCTTGTATGTGGTATTATTTGGTCATCATGTGGTGGTAATATGTGATCTGGTCATGGTGTGGCAGTATTTATCCTTTTTGTGTGTTATTATTCAGTCACCATGCAGTGGTAATAAGTGGTCTGGTCATGGTGTGGTGGTATTTGTTCTTTGTATGTAGTATTATTCAATCACTATGTGGTGTTAATATGTGATCTGATCATGATATTAGGGTATTTGTTCCTTTTATGTGGTATTATTCGGTCTCTATGTGGTGGTAATATGAGGTCTTGTCATGGTGTGGGGGTATTTTTTCCCTTGTATGTGGTATTATTCAGTCACTATGTGGTGGTAATATGAGGTCTAGTCATGGTGTGGCAGTATTTGTCCCTTCTATGTGGTATTATGCAGTCACTATGTGGTGGTAGTATGAGGTCTGGTCATGGTGTGATAGTATTTGTCCTTTGTATGTGATATTATTCAGTCACTATGTGGTGGTAATATGAGGTCTGGTCATGATGTGGCTGTATTTGTTCCTTGCAAGTGGTATTATTTGGTCCAAATGTGGTGGTAATATGAGGTCTGGTCATGGTGTGGCCACACTTGGACACTTCAAAGAGCTGTTCACTTTTCCATTTATAGATTTTGGCCTCTCACCCGGCCCACTTCAAGCAAGGCAAGAGGAGATCGCATAAAGCAATGCCCAAATATTTGAACAGCCACCGTCACGTGAAGGTGATGGTGGGAAACTGTCGCAAGAGGTGGATGATGATGATGAGACACACTTACCAGCAAGTCAGGAGGAGGCCCAGGGTGCATACGTGGAAGAAGAGGTGGTAGACGATGAGGTCACTGAACCAACCTGGCAAGGTGACATGCATAGCAAGAACAGCAGCACACAGGAGAGAAGTAGGCATAGCACCACAACAGGCAGGAACAAGCATTGTGGTGGCCGCTGACACAAGGCAGGCAACTGTTCCCAGTACCACCAACATGAGGTAAGTTGCCAGTTCAACTATTGGGTCTTTCAGAGTCAGGATATTTTTTAAAGACTGTCCAGATAAGGCCAGAAAGGCCATTTGCACCCTCTGCCATGCCAGCATCAGAAGGAACAGAAAAAATACCAGCCAGACCACCACCAGCATGCTCAGATACATGACAGCAAAGCACCCGTCTAGTTGGGCCAAATACCAGGGTCCAGAAACAGTGATTGCGGATGACACCACTGCCTGTTCCACTGTTGTGTGTGCACACCAATCCTCTGTCCATGGCACATGCGAATATGCCATCCGCCCTGCACTTGTCGTTGCACACTTGGAAACATCACCATTAGCATCCATGTCCTTGTCCCAGGGCAGTCTTCAGTTGTCCCTACTCCAGTCCTTTAGACGCAAGTGCTAATACGCAGCCAATGCCCCACAGGCTATACTACTAAACCCACACATTTCTCGAATGCTTGCACTTGAATTGTTGCCTTTTAGGCTTGTGGAGAAGGAATTTTTTTGCACCTGTTGACGGTGGCCTTTCCTCAGTACTTGGGACCCAGCCGCTGCTATTTCTCCCGGTGTGTCGCCCCCGCATTACACGAGCACATGTTACAGAACATTACCCATGCCCTCAACAACGCAGTTACTGGGAAGGTCCACCTAACCACAAACATGTGGACAAACGCTTGTGGCCAGGCATGGTACATCTCGCTGACGGCACACTGAGTTAATATAGTGGACCCTGGGATGGAACACATCCTCCCGACGCTGAGGATAGTGGGCTCTGGGTCAATCAGAGTCGCCCCCACATTCTACAGCACGTGAACTGCCTCCTCCTCCTCCTCAGCCTTCGTCTCTGAAGTGACCACATCAGTTGGAAGCAAGAAGCACTGCAGCAATGACTCGGCCAAGCGGCAACAGGCACTGCTGAAGCTAATATGCTTAGGTGAAAAATGCAAACAGATTTGTTGTCAGCTGTAAAAGAGCAAGCAGATCTGTAGCTTTCACCGCTGGACCTATAGCCAGGCATGGTCTTGTGTGAGAATGGCCAGAACCTGATGGCAGCTCTGAAGCTAGGCGAGCTCGCACACGTACCATGCCTGGCCATTGTGCTCAATCTAGTGGTTTCGCAGTTTCTCACAATCTACCCGGATCTGCCTGAGCTGCTTGTCAAAGTACACGGTGTGTGTACCCTTTTTAAAAAGTCACCTACAGCTTCTGCCACCCTCACCGTGCTTCAGAAGGGTTTGCAGCTACCAGATCACTGACTAGTGTTCGATGTCATCATACCTTGGAACTCAATGTTGCAGATGTTGGGAAGGATTTGTGAGCAGCAGAGGGAAGTTGTTGAGTACCAGCTTCATCACGCCCATCGTTATTCATATCAGCCTTTGCACATGAGAGCTGATGAGTGGGCATGGATGTCAGACATCTGTGCCATCCTCCAAAACTGTGAGGACTCCACCAAGATGGTGAGCGGCGATGATGCCATAACTAGCATCACCATTCCGCTTCTCTGTCTACTGAAACGCTCGTTGCTCACAATTAAATGAGAGGCATTGCAGGCAGAGCATGATGAGATGGAGCAAGGAACCATACAGGGTGATGCCACACAGCCCAGCCTCATCTCATCCCAATGTGGATTGGGTGATAATGAGGAGGAGGAAGAGGAGGAGGAACATGAGCTGGTTTTCTATGCTACAGAAGGTACTACGCACACAACATTCATACCGTTTGTTCAGCTTGGATAACCTAAAGAGAGGGAGAACAAGAAGGAGGAGGATGAGGAGGAGGATAGCATGGACAAACGTCCTCTTGGTCAGGACAGGGAAGACTTGGCTGATCGCAGTCTGGCACACATGTCGGACTTATGTTCCTCTGCCTCTCCCTTGACCCTTGCATTGTACACATTTTGGCCGACAGTAATTACTGGTTGGTCACACTTCTAAACCCACGCTACAAGGAGAACTTTCTATCTCTCCTTCCCATGGCGGAGAGGTCTAATAAAATTTTGTAGTACTAGAAGGCCCTTGTGGAATTATTAAAAAAATTCACATCTGATAACGCTGGCGGCAAAGGTCACAGTTTCTTGGACAACCAAGGAGTAAAGGTGAGAGAGACACAAATACGATGCAGCAAAGGCAGGAGAACACTGTCAAAGGTGTGGGATAGTTTTCTCAGACCCTCCCTGCACCCAGGCCCTGATGCATGATGTACTTTGGCAAGAAGGGAAAAGTTTTGGAAGATGCTGAAAGAGTACCTTGCCGACTGTACCAACGTCCTCCGTGATTCCTCTGTGCCCTATAACTATTGGGAATCCAAGCTGGACATGTGGCATGAAGTGAATCTCTACGCCTTGGAGGTCCTGGCATGCCCTGACGCTAGCATTTTGTCAGAGCGGGTTTTTACTGCTGCCGGGGGCATTATAACTGATAGGCACATCCACCTGTCAACTGAAAATGCTGACAGGCTGATATAAAAATGAACAAGGGCTGGATTGGGCCAGACTTCTCAACACTACCGAATGATAGCAGCATAGCAAACTCAAATCCAGTGTCTTTTTTGGAAGTTGTATTCCCATGCACCGTTTTACACCCACATGTGGGTATACCCTTTCTGATTTTGGCTATTTTCTCTTGTCCTCCTCCTTCTCCTCATCCTCATCTTCCACCACAATATCACCAGGTTTACTGTGATGCAACACCCACATAATTTTTTTTAAGGGTGTTTCTTTATGATGCCAGTAGGAAATTTTTTTAGAGGCCTACCTTTAACATTCTGTATGTTAAACAGTATGTTCATGTGTACCCCCCAGGGGTAAATGTTTTTCAACCCATGCACTTAGTGCATGGGAATTACCAGTATAGGAGACCCACTCCGTAACAATGGTAACAATGTTTTTAATGAGTACCTCCTCTACGTCTATTCAAAGGGGTATAGAAGTGCGTCCAATTTTTGGGCAGCCCTTGCAGTTACTGCATGGGCATTACCACTATAGGAGATCCACTTCTTTTTAACGGAACCTTTTTTTTACAGAGGCCCTCCTCTGTGTCTCTTCAAAGGGATATTGGGGTGTGTCCAAATTTTTGGCAGGCCTTGCAGTCACTGCATACACAATAACAGTATAGGAGACCCGCTCCTTAATAATGCAAACATTTTTTAAACTGAGGCCCTCCTCTATGTCTCTTCAAAGGTGTATTGGGGTTTTTCCAAATTTTGGGCAGGACTTGCAGTCACAATATTCGCAATAACAGTTTAGGAGACCCGCTCCTTTTAATGGAAATATTTTTTAAACTGAGGCCCTCCTCTATGTCTCTTCAAAGTTATATTGGGGTTTTTCCAAATTTTGGGCAGGCCTTGCAGTCACTGCAAATGCAATAACAGTATAGGAGACCTGTACCTTAATAATGGGAAAAAAAAAATTAACTGAGGCCCTCCTCTATGTCTATTCAAAGGTGTATTGGGGTTTTTCAAAATTTTCGGCAGGCCATGCAGTCACTGCATACGCAATAACAGTATAAGAGACCAGCGCCTTAATAATGTGAAAATTTTTTAAACTGAGGCCCTCCGCTATGTCTTTCCAAAGATGTATTGGGGTTTTTCCAAATTTCGGCAGGCCTTCCAGTCACTACATACGCAATAACAGTATAGTAGACTGGCTCCTTAATAATGGGAACATTTTTTGAACAGAGGCCCTCCTTTATGTTTCTTCAAAGGTGTATTGGAGTTTTTTCAAATTTTGGGCAGGCCTTGCAGTTACTACTAGAGATGAGCGGTGTTCGACTCGAACTGTTTGCCAATCTCAAATTCGAGCTGTTTTGGGCGGTGTTCGAGCCGTTCGGTGAACACGAACAATTTGAAAAAAATTCGGCTGTTCGAGGTTATGTTCGATAACTGTTCGTGCACCAAAATCATAACTGGATTTTTTCTCAGTAATGCTGAAAATTAATGTTAATATGCAGTATGAGTGTACAGCGGGGCGGGGGGAGGGGCAGGGGATGGATCTCTGCAGAAATAATGTAGATCTCCATTTTTTTTTTCTCTTTCCCGCATTTACAGTGGGGAGGTGCAATCTGTCAGCTTATCAGCAGCGCACACACGGAGCAAACTGCTCTTTTTCACACAAGCAAGGGCATGTGTCATTGACAGTGTATGTCACATGTCCTTGCCCTAAAAGACCCAGCCATTTTCCCCGTCGCTACCATTTTCTCACTGCTGCAGCTGCGTGTTAGACGGCACCGCTGTTGCTGTGTGCGCTATACTTTGTTAATTTCAAGCCAATTTTCGCTCAAATCTACAGATAGCTTGGGAGTAGGAAATAGTTGTGATTGCAGTCCTTTTGAGGACTAGGTTACATAATTTCCTATGACTTTTATCAGGCAGGTCTGTGCTCTTAAATAGATAGGTTGGGAGTAAAGACTAATTGTAATTGCAGTCCTTTTGTGGGCTAGGTTACATCAGTTCCTATCACTTTTATCAGGCAGGTCTGTGCTCTTAAATAGATAGGTTGGGAGTAAAGACTAATTGTAATTGCAGTCCTTTTGAGGGCTAGGTTACATCAGTTCCTATCACTTTTTGCCAGGCAGGTCTGTGCCAGTGCTGTGCAAGTTTTTTTCACAGCATTTGGCTAAATCTAGCAAAGCAAATCCTTTTTGGCCTCTTGCAGTGTGTGTTAGTCAGTGGAGTAGCCTATCTGTGTTGCAAGCTACACCACCTGTGTATAGAATACAATTTTTTTTACTGCACCTAGTGAAGTAAAAACTTTTGGGCATAGCATCATTCTATTAGTCCATCTATACTAACCTCCACCAGGTTGCAAATTCAATATAATTTTAATCTGCATCTAGCTCTGAAAAAATATTTCGGCTTGTAGCAGTGTGTGGGACTTGTTCTATTAGTCCATATATACTAACCTCCACCAGGTTGCAAATTCAATATAATTTTTTTCTGCATCTAGCTCTGAAAAAATATTTTGGCTTGTAGCAGTGTGTGGGACTTGTTCTATTAGTCCATCTATACTAACCTCCACCAGGTTGCAAATTCAATATATTTTTTTTCTGCATCTAGCTCTGAAAAAATATTTCGGCTTGTAGCAGTGTGTGGGACTTGTTCTATTAGTCCATCTATACTAACCTCCACCAGGTTGCAAATTCAATATAATTTTTTTCTGCATCTAGCTCTGAAAAAATATTTCGGCTTGTAGCAGTGTGTGGGACTTGTTCTATTAGTCCATGTATACTAACCTCCACCAGGTTGCAAATTCAATATCATTTTTTTCTGCATCTAGCTCTGAAAAAATATTTCAGCTTGTAGCAGTGTGTGGGACTTGTTCTATTAGTCCATCTATACTAACCTCCACCAGGTTGCAAATTCAATAAAATTTTTATCTGCATCTAGCTCTGAAAAAGTATTTTGGATTGTAACAGTGTATGGGACTTGTTCTATTAGTCCATCTATACTAACCTCCACCAGGTTGCAAATTCCATAAAATTTTTATCTGCATCTAGCTCTGAAAAATTATTTCGGCTTGTAGCAGTGTGTGGGACTTGTTCTATTAGTCCATCTATACTAACCTCCACCAGGTTGCAAATTCAATATAATTTTTATCTGCATTTAGCTCTGAAAAAATATTTTGGCTTGTAGCAGAGTATGGGACTTGTTCTATTAGACCATCTATACTAAACTCCACCAGGTTGTAAATTCAATATCATTTTTATCTGCATCTAGCTCTGAAAAAATATTTCGGCTTGTAGCAGTGTATGGGACTTGTTCTATTAGTCCATCTATTCTAACCTCCACCAGGTTGCAAATTCAATATAATTTTTTTCTGCATCTAGCTCTGAAAAAATATTTCGGCTTGTAGCAGTGTGTGGGATTTGTTCTATTAGTCCATCTATACTAACCTCCACCAGATTGCAAATTCAATATAATTTTTTTCTGCGTCTAGCTCTGAAAAAATATTTTGGCTTCTAGCAGTGTGTGGGACTTGTTCTATTAGTCCATCTATACTAACATCCACCAGGTTGCAAATTCAATATAATTTTTATCTGCATCTAGCTCTGAAAAAATTTTTCAGCATGTAGCAGTGTGTGGGACTTGTTCTATTAGTCCATCTATACTAACCTCCACCAGGTTGCAAATTCAATATAATTTTTTTCTGCATCTGGCTCTGAAAAAATATTTCGGCTGGTAGCAGTAAGTGGGACTTGTTCTATTAGTCCATCTATACTAACCTCCACCAGGTTGCAAATTCAATATAATTTTTATCTGCATCTAGCTCTGAAAAAAAATTTTGGTTTGTAGCAGTGTGTGGGACTTGTTCTATTAGTCCATCTCTACTAACCTCCCCCAGTTTGCAAATTCAATATAATTTTTTTCTGCATCTAGCTCTGAAAATATATTTCGGCTTGTAGCAGTGTATGGGACTTGTTCTATTAGTCCATCTATACTAACCTCCACCAGGCTGCAAATTCAATATAATTTTTATCTGCATCTAGCTCTGAGAAAATATTTCGGCTTGTAGAAGTGTGCGGGACTTGTTCTATTATTTCATCTATACTAACCTCCACCATGTTGCAAATTCAATAGAATTTTTTTCTGCATCTAGCTCTGAAAAAATATTTCGGCTTGTAGCAGTGTGTGGGACTTGTTCTATTAGTCCATCTATACTAACCTCCACCAGGTTGCAAATTCAATATAATTTTTTTCTGCATCTAGCTCTGAAAAAATATTTCGGCTTGTAGCAGTGTGTGGTACTTGTTTTATTAGTCCATCTACACTAACCTCCACCAGGTTGCAAATTCAATATAATTTTTTTCTGCCTCTAGCTCTGAAAAAATATTTTGGCTTGTAGCATTGTGTGGGACTTGATCTAATAGTCCATCTATACTAACCTCCTCCAGGTTGCAAATTCAATATAATTTTTTTCTGCATCTAGCTCTGAAAAATATTTTGGCTTGTAGCAGTGATCGGGACATGTTCTATTAGTCAATCTATACTAGCCTCCACCAGGTTGCAAATTCAATATAATTTTTATCTCCATCTAGCTCTGAAAAAATATTTCGGCTTGTAGCAGTGTATGGGACTTGTTCTATTAGTCCATCTATACTAACCTCCACCAGGTTGCAAATTCAATATAATTGTTATTTGCATCTAGCTCTGAAAAAATATTTCGGCTTGTAGCAGTGTGTGGGACTTGATCTATTATTTCATCTATACTAACCGCCAACAGGTTGTAAATTCAGTAGAATTTTTTTCTGCATCTAGCTCTGAAAAAATATTTCGGCTTGTAGCAGTAAGTGGGACTTGTTCTATTAGTCCATCTATACTAACCTCCATCAGGTTGCAAATTCAATATAATTTTTATCTGCATCTAGCTCTGAAAAAATATTTTGGCTTGTAGCATTGTGTGGGACTTTTTCTATTAGTCCATCTGTACTAACCTCCACCAGGTTGCAAATTCAATATAATTTTTATCTGCATCTAGCTCTGAAAAAGTATTTCGGCTTGTAGCAGTGTATGGGACTTGTTCTATTATTCCAACTATACTAACCTACACCAGGTTGCAAATTCAATATAATTTTTATCTGCATCTAGCTCTGAAAAAAAATTTTGGTTTGTAGCAGTGTGTGGGACTTGTTCTATTAGTCCATCTCTACTAACCTCCCCCAGTTTGCAAATTCAATATAATTTTTTTCTGCATCTAGCTCTGAAAATATATTTCGGCTTGTAGCAGTGTATGGGACTTGTTCTATTAGTCCATCTATACTAACCTCCACCAGGCTGCAAATTCAATATAATTTTTATCTGCATCTAGCTCTGAGAAAATATTTCGGCTTGTAGAAGTGTGTGGGACTTGTTCTATTATTTCATCTATACTAACCTCCACCATGTTGCAAATTCAATAGAATTTTTTTCTGCATCTAGCTCTGAAAAAATATTTTGGCTTGTAGCAGTGTGTGGGACTTGTTCTATTAGTCCATCTATACTAACCTCCACCAGGTTGCAAATTCAATATTATTTTTTTCTGCATCTAGCTCTGAAAAAATATTTCGGCTTGTAGCAGTGTGTGGTACTTGTTTTATTAGTCCATCTACACTAACCTCCACCAGGTTGCAAATTCAATATAATTTTTTTCTGCCTCTAGCTCTGAAAAAATATTTTGGCTTGTAGCATTGTGTGGGACTTGATCCAATAGTCCATCTATACTAACCTCCTCCAGGTTGCAAATTCAATATAATTTTTTTCTGCATCTAGCTCTGAAAAATATTTTGGCTTGTAGCAGTGATCGGGACATGTTCTATTAGTCAATCTATACTAGCCTCCACCAGGTTGCAAATTCAATATAATTTTTATCTCCATCTAGCTCTGAAAAAATATTTCGGCTTGTAGCAGTGTATGGGACTTGTTCTATTATTCCAACTATACTAACCTCCACCAGGTTGCAAATTCAATATAATTTTTATATGCATCTAGCTCTGAAAAAATATTTCGGCTTGTAGCAGTGTGTGGGACTTGTTCTATTATTTCATCTATACTAACCTCCACCAGGTTGCAAATTCAATATAATTTTTTTCTGCATCTAGCTCTGAAAAAATATTTCGGCTTGTAGCAGTGTGTGGGACTTGTTCTATTAGTCCATCTATGCTAACCTCCACCAGGTTGAAAATTCAATATAATTTTTTTCTGCATCTAGTTCTGAAAAAATATTTCGGCTTGTAGCAGTGTGTGGGACTTGTTCTATTAGTCCATCTATACTAAACTCCACCAGGTTGTAAATTCAATATAATTTTTATCTGCATCTAGCTCTGAAAAAATATTTCGGCTTGTAGCAGAGTATGGGACTTGTTCTATTAGTCCATCTATTCTAACCTCCACCAGGTTGCAAATTCAATATAATTTTTTTCTGCATCTAGCTCTGAAAAAATATTTTGGCTTGTAGCAGTGTGTGGGATTTGTTCTATTAGTCCATCTATACTAACCTCCACCAGATTGCAAATTCAATATAATTTTTTTCTGCATCTAGCTTTGAAAAAATATTTTGACTTGTAGCAGTGTGTGGGACTTGTTCTATTAGTCCATCTATACTAACATCCACCAGGTTGCAAATTCAATATAATTTTTATCTGCATCCAGCTCTGAAAAAATAATTCAGCTTGTAGCAGTGTGTGGGACTTGTTCTATTAGTCCATCTATACTAACCTCCACCAGGTTGCAAATTCAATATAATTTTTTTCTGCATCTGGCTCTGAAAAAATATTTCGGCTGGTAGCAGTAAGTGGGACTTGTTCTATTAGTCCATCTATACTAACCTCCACCAGGTTGCAAATTCAATATAATTTTTATCTGCATCTAGCTCTGAAAAAATATTTCGGCTTGTAGCAGTGTGTGGGACTTGTTCTATTAGTCCATCTCTACTAACCTCCCCCAGGTTGCAAATTCAATATAATTTTTTTCTGCATCTAGCTCTGAAAATATATTTCGGCTTGTAGCAGTGTATGGGACTTGTTCTATTAGTCCATCTATACTAAACTCCACCAGGTTGTAAATTCAATATTATTTTTATCTGCATCTAGCTCTGAAAAAATATTTCGGCTTGTAGCAGAGTATGGGACTTGTTCTATTAGTCCATCTATTCTAATCTCCACCAGGTTGCAAATTCAATATAATTTTTTTCTGCATCTAGCTCTGAAAAAATATTTTGGCTTGTAGCAGTGTGTGGGATTTGTTCTATTAGTCCATCTATACTAACCTCCACCAGATTGCAAATTCAATATAATTTTTTTCTGCATCTAGCTCTGAAAAAATATTTTGACTTGTAGCAGTGTGTGGGACTTGTTCTATTAGTCCATCTATACTAACATCCACCAGGTTGCAAATTCAATATAATTTTTATCTGCATCCAGCTCTGAAAAAATAATTCAGCTTGTAGCAGTGTGTGGGACTTGTTCTATTAGTCCATCTATACTAACCTCCACCAGGTTGCAAATTCAATATAATTTTTTTCTGCATCTGGCTCTGAAAAAATATTTCGGCTGGTAGCAGTAAGTGGGACTTGTTCTATTAGTCCATCTATACTAACCTCCACCAGGTTGCAAATTCAATATAATTTTTATCTGCATCTAGCTCTGAAAAAATATTTCGGCTTGTAGCAGTGTGTGGGACTTGTTCTATTAGTCCATCTCTACTAACCTCCCCCAGGTTGCAAATTCAATATAATTTTTTTCTGCATCTAGCTCTGAAAATATATTTCGGCTTGTAGCAGTGTATGGGACTTGTTCTATTAGTCCATCTATACTAAACTCCACCAGGTTGTAAATTCAATATTATTTTTATCTGCATCTAGCTCTGAAAAAATATTTCGGCTTGTAGCAGAGTATGGGACTTGTTCTATTAGTCCATCTATTCTAATCTCCACCAGGTTGCAAATTCAATATAATTTTTTTCTGCATCTAGCTCTGAAAAAATATTTTGGCTTGTAGCAGTATTTGGGATTTGTTCTATTAGTCCATCTATACTAACCTCCACCAGATTGCAAATTCAATATAATTTTTTTCTGCATCTAGCTCTGAAAAAATATTTTGGCTTGTAGCAGTGTGTGGGACTTGTTCTATTAGTCCATCTATACTAACCTCCACCTGGTTGCAAATTCAATATAATTTTTATCTGCATCTAGCTCTGAAAAAATATTTCGGCTTGTAGCAGTGTGTGGGACTTGTTCTATTAGTCCATCTCTACTAAGCTCCCCCAGGTTGCAAATTCAATATAATTTTTTACTGCATCTAGCTCTGAAAATATATTTCGGCATGTAGCAGTGTATGGGACTTGTTCTATTAGTCCATCTATACTTACCTCCATCAGGTTGCAAATTCAATATAATTTTTTTCTGCATCTAGCTCTGTAAAAATATTTTGGCTTGTATCAGTGTTTGGGACTTGTTTTATTAGTCCATCTATACTAACCTCCACCAGGTTGCAAATTCAATATAATTTTTTTCTGCATCTAGCTCTGAAAAAATATTTTGGCTTGTAGCAGTGTGTGGGACTTGATCTAATAGTCCATCTATACTAACCTCCTCCAGGTTGCAAATTCAATATAATTTTTTTCTGCTTCTAGCTCTGAAAAAATATTTCGGCTTGTAGCAGTGTTTGGGACTTGTTCTATTAGTCAATCTATACTAACCTCCACCAGGTTGCAAATTCAATATAATTTTTATCTCCATCCAGCTCTGAAAAAATATTTCGGCTTGTAGCAGTGTGTGGGACTTGTTCTATTAGTCCATCTATACTAACCTCCACCAGATTGCAAATTCAATATAATTTTTTTCTGCATCTAGTTCTGACAAAATATTTCGGCTTGTAGCAGTGTGTGGGACTTGTTCTATTAGTCCATCTATACTAAACTCCACCAGGTTGCAAATTCAATATAATTTTTTCTGCATCTAGCTCTGAAAAAATATTTCGGCTAGTAGCAGTGTGTGGGACTTGTTCTATTAGTCAATCTATACTAACTTCCACCAGGTTGCAAATTCAATATAATTTTAATCTCCATCCAGCTCTGAAAAAATATTTCGGCTTGTAGCAGTGTATGGGACTTGTTCTATTAGTCCATCTATACTAACATCCACCAGGTTGCAAATTCAATATAATTTTTATCTGCATCTAGCTCTGAAAAAATATTTCGGCTTGTAGCATTATGTGGGTTTTGTTCTATTAGTCCATCTATACTAACCTCCACCAGGTTGCAAATTCAATATAAATATTATCTGCATCTAGCTCTGAAAAAATATTTCGGCTTGTAGCAGTGTATGGGACTTGTTCTATTATTCCAACTATACTAACCTCCACCAGGTTGCAAATTCAATATAATTTTTATATGCATCTAGCTCTGAAAAAATATTTCGGCTTGTAGCAGTGTGTGGGACTTGTTCTATTATTTCATCTATACTAACCTCCACCAGGTTGCAAATTCAATATAATTTTTTTCTGCATCCAGTTCTGAAAAAATATTTCGGCTTGTAGCAGTGTGTGGGACTTCTTCTATTAGTCCATCTATACTAAACTCCACCAGGTTGCAAAGTCAATATCATTTTTATCTGCATCTAGCTCTGAAAAAATATTTCGGCTTGTAGCAGTGTATGTGACTTGTTCTATTAATCCATCTATACTAACCTCCACCAGGTTGCAAATTCAATATGATTTTTTTATGCATCTAGCTCTGAAAAAATATTTCGGCTTGTAGCAGTGTGTGGAACTTGTTCTATTAGTCCATCTATACTAACCTCCACCAGATTGCAAATTCAATATAATTTTTTTCTGCATCTAGCTCTGAAAAAATATTTTGGCTTGTAGCAGTGTGTGAGACTTGATCTAATTGTCCATCTATACTAACCTCCACCAGGTTGCAAATTCAATATAATTTTTATCTGCATCTAGCTCTGAAAAAATATTTCGGCTTGTAGCAGTGTGTGGGACTTGTTCTATTAGTCCATCTATACTAAACTCTACCAGGTTGCAAATTCAATATAATTTTTTTCTGCATCTAGCTCTGAAAAAATATTTCGGCTTGTAGCAGTGTATGTGACTTGTTCTATTAATCCATCTATACTAACCTCCACCAGGTTGCAAATTCAATATAATTTTTTTATGCATCTAGCTCTGAAAAAATATTTCGGCTTGTAGCAGTGTGTGGAACTTGTTCTATTAGTCCATCTATACTAACCTCCACCAGATTGCAAATTCAATATAATTTTTTTCTGCATCTAGCTCTGAAAAAATATTTCGGCTTGTAGCAGTGTGTTGGACTTGTTCTATTAGTCCATCTATACTAACATCCACCAGGTTGCAAATTCAATATAATTTTTATCTGCATCTAGCTCTGAAAAAATATTTCGGCTTGTAGCAGTGTGTGGGACTTGTTCTATTAGTCCATCTATACTAAACTCTACCAGGTTGCAAATTCAATATAATTTTTTTCTGCATCTAGCTCTGAAAAAATATTTCGGCTGGTAGCAGTAGGTGGGACTTGTTCTATTAGTCCATCTCTACTAACCTCCACCAGTTTGCAAATTCAATATAATTTTTTTCTGCATCTAGCTCTGAAAATATATTTCGGCTTGTAGCAGTGTATGGGACTTATTCTATTAGTCCATCTATACTTACCATCACCAGGTTGCAAATTCAATATAATTTTTTTCTGCATCTAGCTCTGAAAAAATATTTTGGCTTGTATCAGTGTTTGGGACTTGTTTTATTAGTCCATCTATACTGACCTCCACCAGGTTGCAAATTCAATATAATTTTTTTCTGCAGCTAGCTCTGAAAAAATATTTTGGCTTGTAGCAGTGTGTGGGATTTGATCTAATAGTCCATCTATACTAACCTCCTCCAGGTTGCAAATTCAATATAATTTTTTTCTGCATCTAGCTCTGAAAAAATATTTTGGCTTGTAGCAGTGTGTGGGACTTGTTCTATTAGTCCATCTATACTAACCTCCACCAGGTTGCAAATTCAATATAATTTTTTTCTGCATCTAGCTGTGAAAAAATATTTCGGCTTGTAGCAGTGTGTGGGACTTGTTCTATTAGTCCATCTATACTAACCTCCACCAGGCTGCAAATTCAATATAATTTTTTTCTGCATCTAGCTCTGAAAACATATTTCGGCTTGTAGCATTGTGTTCGACTTGTTCTATTAGTCCATCTATACTAACATCCACCAGGTTGCAAATTCAATATAATTTTTATCTGCATCTAGCTCTGAAAAAATATTTCGGCTTGTAGCATTGTGTGGGTTTTGTTCTATTAGTCCATCTATACTAACCTCCACCAGTTTGCAAATTCAATATAAATATTATCTGCATCTAGCTCTGAAAAAATATTTCGGCTTGTAGCAGTGTATGAGACTTGTTCTATTATTCCAACTCTACTAACCTCCATCAGGTTGCAAATTCAATATAATTTTTATATGCATCTAGCTCTGAAAAAATATTTCGGCTTGTAGCAGTGTGTGGGACTTGTTCTATTATTTCATCTATACTAACCTCCACCAGGTTGCAAATTCAATATAATTTTTTTCTGCATCCAGTTCTGAAAAAATATTTCGGCTTGTAGCAGTGTGTGGGACTTTTTCTATTAGTCCATCTATACTAAACTCCACCAGGTTGCAAATTCAATATCATTTTTATCTGCATCTAGCTCTGAAAAAATATTTCGGCTTGTAGCAGTGTATGGGACTTGTTCTATTAATCCATCTATACTAACCTCCACCAGGTTGCAAATTCAATATAATTTTTTTATGCATCTAGCTCTGAAAAAATATTTCGGCTTGTAGCAGTGTGTGAGACTTGTTCTGTTAATCCATCTATACTAACCTCCACCAGATTGCAAATTCAATATAATTTTTTTCTGCATCTAGCTCTGAAAAAATATTGTGGCTTGTAGCAGTGTGTGGGACTTGATCTAATTGTCCATCTATACTAACCTCCACCAGGTTGCAAATTCAATATAATTTTTATCTGCATCTAGCTCTGAAAAAATATTTCGGCTTGTAGCAGTGTGTGGGACTTGTTCTATTAGTCCATCTATACTAACCTCCACCAGCTTGCAAATTCAATATAATTTTTATCTGCATCTAGCTCTGAAAAAATATTTTGGCTTGTAGCAGTGTGTTGGACTTGTTCTATTAGTCCATCTATACTAACATCCACCAGGTTGCAAATTCAATATAATTTTTATCTGCATCTAGCTCCGATAAAATATTTCGGCTTGTAGCATTGTGTGGGACTTGTTCTATTAGTCCATCTATACTAAACTCCACCAGGTTGCAAATTCAATATAATTTTTTTCTGCATCTAGCTCTGAAAAAATATTTTGGCTGGTAGCAGTAAGTGGGACTTGTTCTATTAGTACATTTCTACTAACCTCCACCAGTTTGCAAATTCAATATAATTTTTTTCTGCATCTAGCTCTGAAAATATATTTCGGCTTGTAGCAGTGTATGGGACTTATTCTATTAGTCCATCTATACTTACCTTCACCAGGTTGCAAATTCAATATAATTTTTTTCTGCATCTAGCTCTGAAAAAATATTTTGGCTTGTATCAGTGTTTGGGACTTGTTTTATTAGTCCATCTATACTGACCTCCACCAGGTTGCAAATTCAATATAATTTTTTTCTGCATCTAGCTCTGAAAAAATATTTTGGCTTGTAGCAGTGTGTGGGATTTGATCTAATAGTCCATCTATACTAACCTCCTCCAGGTTGCAAATTCAATATAATTTTTTTCTGCATCTAGCTCTGAAAAAATATTTTGGCTTGTAGCAGTGTGTGGGACTTGTTCTATTAGTCCATCTATACTAACCTCCACCAGGTTGCAAATTCAATATAATTTTTTTCTGCATCTAGCTGTGAAAAAATATTTCGGCTTGTAGCAGTGAGTGGGACTTGTTCTATTAGTCCATCTATACTAACCTCCACCAGGCTGCAAATTCAATTTAATTTTTTTCTGCATCTAGCTCTGAAAACATATTTCGGCTTGTAGCATTGTGTGGGACTTGTCTATTAGTCCATCTATACTAACATCCACCAGGTTGCAAATTCAGTATAATTTTTATCTGCATCTAGCTCTGAAAAAATATTTCGGCTTGTAGCATTGTGTGGGTTTTGTTCTATTAGTCCATCTATACTAACCTCCACCAGGTTGCAAATTCAATATAAATATTATCTGCATCTAGCTCTGAAAAAATATTTTAGCTTGTAGCAGTGTATGGGACTTGTTCTATTATTCCAACTATACTAACCTCCACCAGGTTGCAAATTCAATATAATTTTTATATGCATCTAGCTCTGAAAAAATATTTCGGCTTGTGGCAGTGTGTGGGACTTGTTCTATTATTTCATCTAAACTAACCTCCACCAGGTTGCAAATTCCATATAATTTTTTTCTGCATCCAGTTCTGAAAAAATATTTCGGCTTGTAGCAGTGTGTGGGACTTTTTCTATTAGTCCATCTATACTAAACTCCACCAGGTTGCAAATTCAATATCATTTTTATCTGCATCTAGCTCTGAAAAAATATTTCGGCTTGTAGCAGTGTATGGGACTTGTTCTATTAATCCATCTATACTAACCTCCACCAGGTTGCAAATTCAATATAATTTTTTTATGCATCTAGCTCTGAAAAAATATTTCGGCTTGTAGCAGTGTGTGGTACTTGTTCTATTAGTCCATCTATACTAACCTCCACCAGATTGCAAATTCAATATAATTTTTTTCTGCATCTAGCTCTGAAAAAATATTTTGGCTTGTAGCAGTGTGTGAGACTTGATCTAATTGTCCATCTATACTAACCTCCACCAGGTTGCAAATTCAATATAATTTTTTTCTGCATCTAGCTCTGAAAAAATATTTCGGCTTGTAGCAGTGTGTTGGACTTGTTCTATTAGTCCATCTATACTAACATCCACCAGGTTGCAAATTCAATATAATTTTTATCTGCATCTAGCTCTGAAAAAATATTTCGGCTTGTAGCAGTGTGTGGGACTTGTTCTATTAGTCCATCTATACTAAACTCTACCAGGTTGCAAATTCAATATAATTTTTTTCTGCATCTTGCTCTGAAAAAATATTTCGGCTGGTAGCAGTAGGTGGGACTTGTTCTATTAGTCCATCACTACTAACCTCCACCAGTTTGCAAATTCAATATAATTTTTTTCTGCATCTAGCTCTGAAAATATATTTCGGCTTGTAGCAGTGTATGGGACTTATTCTATTAGTCCATCTATACTTACCTTCACCAGGTTGCAAATTCAATATAATTTTTTTCTGCATCTAGCTCTGAAAAAATATTTTGGCTTGTATCAGTGTTTGGGACTTGTTTTATTAGTCCATCTATACTGACCTCCACCAGGTTGCAAATTCAATATAATTTTTTTCTGCATCTAGCTCTGAAAAAATATTTTGGCTTGTAGCAGTGTGTGGGATTTGATCTAATAGTCCATCTATACTAACCTCCTCCAGGTTGCAAATTCAATATAATTTTTTTCTGCATCTAGCTATGAAAAAATATTTTGGCTTGTAGCAGTGTGTGGGACTTGTTCTATTAGTCCATCTATACTAACCTCCACCAGGTTGCAAATTCAATATAATTTTTTTCTGCATCTAGCTGTGAAAAAATATTTCGGCTTGTAGCAGTGTGTGGGACTTGTTCTATTAGTCCATCTATACTAACCTCCACCAGGCTGCAAATTCAATATAATTTTTTTCTGCATCTAGCTCTGAAAACATATTTCGGCTTGTAGCATTGTGTGGGACTTGTTCTATTAGTCCATCGATACTAACATCCACCACTTTGCAAATTCAATATAATTTTTATCTGCATCTAGCTCTGAAAAAATATTTCGGCTAGTAGCATTGTGTGGGTTTTGTTCTATTAGTCCATCTATACTAACCTCCACCAGTTTGCAAATTCAATATAAATATTATCTGCATCTAGCTCTGAAAAAATATTTCGGCTTGTAGCAGTGTATGGGACTTGTTCTATTATTCCAACTATACTAACCTCCACCAGGTTGCAAATTCAATATAATTTTTATATGCATCTAGCTCTGAAAAAATATTTCGGCTTGTAGCAGTGTGTGGGACTTGTTCTATTATTTCATCTATACTAACCTCCACCAGGTTGCAAATTCAATATAATTTTTTTCTGCAATCAGTTCTGAAAAAATATTTCGGCTTGTAGCAGTGTGTGGGACTTGTTCTATTAGTCCATCTATACTAAACTCCACCAGGTTGCAAATTCAATATCATTTTTATCTGCATCTAGCTCTGAAAAAATATTTTGGCTTGTAGCAGTGTATGGGACTTGTTCTATTAATCCATCTATACTAACCTCCACCAGATTGCAAATTCAATATAATTTTTTTATGCATCTAGCTCTGAAAAAATATTTCGGCTTGTAGCAGTGTGTGGGACTTGTTCTATTAGTCCATCTATACTAACCTCCACCAGATTGCAAATTCAATATAATTTTTTTCTGCATCTAGCTCTGAAAAAATATTTTTGCTTGTAGCAGTGTGTGGGACTTGATCTAATTGTCCATCTATACTAATCTCCACCAGGTTGCAAATTCAATATAATTTTTTTCTGCATCTAGCTCTGAAAAAATATTTCGGCTTGTAGCAGTGTGTTGGACTTGTTCTATTAGTCCATCTATACTAACATCCACCAGGTTGCAAATTCAATATAATTTTTATCTGCATCTAGCTCTGAAAAAATATTTTGGCTTGTAGCAGTGTGTGGGACTTGTTCTATTAGTCCATCTATACTAAATTCTACCAGGTTGCAAATTCAATATAATTGTTTTCTGCATCTAGCTCTGAAAAAATATTTCGGCTGGTAGCAGTAGGTGGGACTTGTTCTATTAGTCCATCTCTACTAACCTCCACCAGTTTGCAAATACAATATAATTTTTTTCTGCATCTAGCTCTGGAAATATTTTTCGGCTTGTAGCAGTGTATGGGACTTATTCTATTAGTCCATCTATACTTACCTCCACCAGGTTGCAAATTCAATATAATTTTTTTCTGCATCTAGCTCTGAAAAAATATTTTGGCTTGTAGCAGTGTGTGGGACTTGATCTAATAGTCCATCTACACTAACCTCCTCCAGGTTGCAAATTCAATACAATTTTTAACTCCATCCAGCTCTGAAAAAATATTTCGGCTTGTAGCAGTGTATGGGACTTGTTCTATTAGTCCATCTATACTAACCTCCACCAGGTTGCAAATTCAATATAATTTTTATTTGCATCTAGCTCTGAAAAAATATTTCGGCTTGTAGCAGTGTGTGGGACTTGATCTTTTATTTCATCTATACTAACCTCCAACAGGTTGCAAATTCAATATAATTTTTTTCTGTATCTAGTTCTGAAAAAATATTTTGGCTTGTAGCAGAGTGTGGCACTTGTTCTATTAGTCCATCTATACTAACCTCCACCAGGTTGCAAATTCAATATAATTTTTTTCTGCATCTAGCTCTGAAAAAATATTTCGGTTTGTAGCAGTAAGTGGGTCTTGTTCTATTTGTCCATCTATACTAACCTCCACCAGGTTTCAAATTCAATATAATTTTTATCAGCCTCTAGCTCTGAAAAAATATTTCGGCTTGTAGCAGTGTGTGGGACTTGTTCTATTAGTCCTTCTATACTAACCTCCACCAGGTTGCAAATTCAATATAATTTTTTTCTGCATCTAGCTGTGAAAAAATACTTTGGCTTGTTGCAGTGTGTGGGACTTATTCTATTAGTCCATCTATACTAACCTCAAACAGGCTGCAAATTCAATATAATTTTTTTCTGCATCTAGCTCTGAAAAAATATTTCGGCTTGTAGCATTGTGTGGGACTTGTTCTATTAGTCCATCTATACTAACCTCCACCAGGTTGCAAATTCAATATAATTTTTATCTGCATCTAGCTCTGAAAAAATATTTCGGCTTGTAGCATTGTGTGGGACTTGTTCTATTAGTCCATCTATACTAACCTCCACCAGGTTGCAAATTCAATATAATTTTTATCTGCATCTAGCTCTGAAAAAATATTTCAGCTTGTAGCAGTGTATGGGACTTGTTCTATTATTCCAACTATACTAACCTCCACCAGGTTGCAAATTCAATATAATTTTTATATGCATCTAGCTCTGAAAAAATATTTCGGCTTGTAGCAGTGTGTGGGACTTGTTCTATTATTTCATCTATGCTAACCTCCACCAGGTTGCAAATTCAATATAATTTTTTTCTGCATCTAGCTCTGAAAAAATATTTCGGCTGGTAGCAGTGTGTGGGACTTGTTCTATTAGTCCATCTATACTAAGCTCCACCAGGTTGCAAATTCAATATCATTTTTATCTGCATCTAGCTCTGAAAAAATATTTCGGCTTGTAGCAGTGTATGGGACTTGTTCTATTAGTCCATCTATACTAACCTCCACCAGGTTACAAATTCAATATAATTTTTTTATGCATCTAGCTCTGAAAAAATATTTTGGCTTGTATCAATGTTTGGGACTTGTTTTAGTAGTCCATCTATACTAACCTCCACCAGGTTGCAAATTCAATATAATTTTTTTATGCATCTAGCTCTGAAAAAATATTTTGGCTTGTAGCAGTGTGTGGGACTTGATCTATTTGTCCATCTATACTAACCTCTACCAGGTTACAAATTCAATATAATTTTTTTCTGCATCTAGCTCTGCAAAAATATTTTGGCTTGTAGCAGTGTGTGGGACTTGATCTAATAGTCCATCTATACTAACGTCCTCCAGGTTGCAAATTCAATATAATTTTTTTCTGCATCTAGCTCTGAAAAAATATTTCGGCTGGTAGCAGTAAGTGGGACTTGTTCTATTAGTCCATCTCTACTAACCTCCAACAGTTTGCAAATTCAATATAATTTTTTTCTGCATCTAGCTCTGAAAATATATTTCGGCTTGGAGCAGTGTATCGGACTTATTCTATTAGTCCATCTATACTTACCTCCACCAGGTTGCAAATTCAATATAATTTTTTTCTGCATCTAGCTCTGAAAAAATATTTCGGCTTGTAGCAGTAAGTGGGTCTTGTTCTATTGGTCCATCTATACTAACCTCCACCAGGTTGCAAATTCAATATAATTTTTATCTGCCTCTAGCTCTGAAAAAATATTTGGCTTATAGCAGTGTGTGGGACTTGTTCTATTAGTCCATCTATACTAACCTCCACCAGGTTGCAAATTCAATATAATTTTTTTCTGCATCTAGCTGTGAAAAAATACTTTGGCTTGTTGCAGTGTGTGGGACTTATTCTATTAGTCCATCTATACTAACCTCAAACAGGCTGCAAATTCAATATAATTTTTTTCTGCATCTAGCTCTGAAAAAATATTTCGGCTTGTAGCATTGTGTGGGACTTGTTCTATTAGTCCATCTATACTAACCTCCACCAGGTTGCAAATTCAATATAATTTTTATCTGCATCTAGCTCTGAAAAAATATTTCGGCTTGTAGCAGTGTATGGGACTTGTTCTATTATTCCAACTATACTAACCTCCACCAGGTTGCAAATTCAATATAATTTTTATATGCATCTAGCTCTGAAATAATATTTCGGCTTGTAGCAGTGTGTGAGACTTGTTCTATTATTTCATCTATGCTAACCTCCACCAGGTTGCAAATTCAATATAATTTTTTTCTGCATCTAGCTCTGAAAAAATATTTCGGCTGGTAGCAGTGTGTGGGACTTGTTCTATTAGTCCATCTATACTAAGCTCCACCAGGTTGCAAATTCAATATCATTTTTATCTGCATCTAGCTCTGAAAAAATATTTCGGCTTGTAGCAGTGTATGGGACTTGTTCTATTAGTCCATCTATACTAACCTCCACCAGGTTACAAATTCAATATAATTTTTTTATGCATCTAGCTCTGAAAAAATATTTTGGCTTGTATCAGTGTTTGGGACTTGTTTTATTAGTCCATCTATACTAACCTCCACCAGGTTGCAAATTCAATATAATTTTTTTATGCATCTAGCTCTGAAAAAATATTTTGGCTTGTAGCAGTGTGTGGGACTTGATCTATTTGTCCATCTATACTAACCTCTACCAGGTTGCAAATTCAATATAATTTTTTTCTGCATCTAGCTCTGAAAAAATATTTCGGCTTGTAGGAGTGTGTGGGACTTGTTCTATTAGTCCATCTATACTAAACTCCACAAGGTTGCAAATTCAATATAATTTTTTTCCGCATCTAGCTCTGAAAAAATATTTTGGCTTGTAGCAGTGTGTTGGACTTGCTCTATTAGTCCATCTATACTAAACTCCACCAGGTTGCAAATTCAATATAATTTTTTTCTGCATCTATCTCTGAAAAAATATTTCGGCTGGTAGCAGTAAGTGGGACTTGTTCTATTAGTCCATCTCTACTAACCTCCAACAGTTTGCAAATTCAATATAATTTTTTTCTGCATCTAGCTCTGAAAATATATTTCGGCTTGTAGCAGTGTATCGGACTTATTCTATTAGTCCATCTATAATTACCTCCACCAGGTTGCAAATTCAATATAATTTTTTTCTGCATCTTGCTCTGAAAAAATATTTTGGCTTGTATCAGTGTTTGGGACTTGTTTTATTAGTCCATCTATACTAACCTCCACCAGGTTGCAAATTCAATATAAATTTTTTCTGCATCTAGCTCTGCAAAAATATTTTGGCTTGTAGCAGTGTGTGGGACTTGATCTAATAGTCCATCTATACTAACCTCCTCCAGGTTGCAAATTCAATATAATTTTTTTCTGCATCTAGCTCTGAAAAAATATTTCGGCTGGTAGCAGTAAGTGGGACTTGTTCTATTAGTCCATCTCTACTAACCTCCAACAGTTTGCAAATTCAATATAATTTTTTTCTGCATCTAGCTCTGAAAATATATTTCGGCTTGGAGCAGTGTATCGGACTTATTCTATTAGTCCATCTATACTTACCTCCACCAGGTTGCAAATTCAATATAATTTTTTTCTGCATCTAGCTGTGAAAAAATATTTCGGCTTGTAGCAGTGTGTGGGACTTGTTCTATTAGTCCATCTATACTAACCTCCACCAGGCTGCAAATTCAATATAATTTTTTTCTGCATCTAGCTCTGAAAACATATTTCGGCTTGTAGCATTGTGTTCGACTTGTTCTATTAGTCCATCTATACTAACATCCACCAGGTTGCATATTCAATATAATTTTTATCTGCATCTAGCTCTGAAAAAATATTTCGGCTTGTAGCATTGTGTGGGTTTTGTTCTATTAGTCCATCTATACTAACCTCCACCAGTTTGCAAATTCAATATAAATATTATCTGCATCTAGCTCTGAAAAAATATTTCGGCATGTAGCAGTGTATGGGACTTGTTCTATTATTCCAACTCTACTAACCTCCACCAGGTTGCAAATTCAATATAATTTTTATATGCATCTAGCTCTGAAAAAATATTTCGGCTTGTAGCAGTGTGTGGGACTTGTTCTATTATTTCATCTATACTAACCTCCACCAGGTTGCAAATTCAATATAATTTTTTTCTGCATCCAGTTCTGAAAAAATATTTCGGCTTGTAGCAGTGTGTGGGACTTTTTCTATTAGTCCATCTATACTAAACTCCACCAGGTTGCAAATCAATATCATTTTTATCTGCATCTAGCTCTGAAAAAATATTTCGGCTTGTAGCAGTGTATGGGACTTGTTCTATTAATCCATCTATACTAACCTCCACCAGGTTGCAAATTCAATATAATTTTTTTATGCATCTAGCTCTGAAAAAATATTTCGGCTTGTAGCAGTGTGTGAGACTTGTTCTGTTAATCCATCTATACTAACCTCCACCAGATTGCAAATTCAATATAATTTTTTTCTGCATCTAGCTCTGAAAAAATATTGTGGCTTGTAGCAGTGTGTGGGACTTGATCAAATTGTCCATCTATACTAACCTCCACCAGGTTGCAAATTCAATATAATTTTTATCTGCATCTAGCTCTGAAAAAATATTTCGGCTTGTAGCAGTGTGTGGGACTTGTTCTATTAGTCCATCTATACTAACCTCCACCAGCTTGCAAATTCAATATAATTTTTATCTGCATCTAGCTCTGAAAAAATATTTTGGCTTGTAGCAGTGTGTTGGACTTGTTCTATTAGTCCATCTATACTAACATCCACCAGGTTGCAAATTCAATATAATTTTTATCTGCATCTAGCTCTGATAAAATATTTCGGCTTGTAGCATTGTGTGGGACTTGTTCTATTAGTCCATCTATACTAAACTCCACCAGGTTGCAAATTCAATATAATTTTTTTCTGCATCTAGCTCTGAAAAAATATTTTGGCTGGTAGCAGTAAGTGGGACTTGTTCTATTAGTACATTTCTACTAACCTCCACCAGTTTGCAAATTCAATATAATTTTTTTCTGCATCTAGCTCTGAAAATATATTTCGGCTTGTAGCAGTGTATGGGACTTATTCTATTAGTCCATCTATACTTACCTTCACCAGGTTGCAAATTCAATATAATTTTTTTCTGCATCTAGCTCTGAAAAAATATTTTGGCTTGTATCAGTGTTTGGGACTTGTTTTATTAGTCCATCTATACTGACCTCCACCAGGTTGCAAATTCAATATAATTTTTTTCTGCATCTAGCTCTGAAAAAATATTTTGGCTTGTAGCAGTGTGTGGGATTTGATCTAATAGTCCATCTATACTAACCTCCTCCAGGTTGCAAATTCAATATAATTTTTTTCTGCATCTAGCTCTGAAAAAATATTTTGGCTTGTAGCAGTGTGTGGGACTTGTTCTATTAGTCCATCTATACTAACCTCCACCAGGTTGCAAATTCAATATAATTTTTTTCTGCATCTAGCTGTGAAAAAATATTTCGGCTTGTAGCAGTGTGTGGGACTTGTTCTATTAGTCCATCTTTACTAACCTCCACCAGGCTGCAAATTCAATATAATTTTTTTCTGCATCTAGCTCTGAAAACATATTTCGGCTTGTAGCATTGTGTGGGACTTGTCTATTAGTCCATCTATACTAACATCCACCAGGTTGCAAATTCAATATAATTTTTATGTGCATCTAGCTCTGAAAAAATATTTCGGCTTGTAGCATTGTGTGGGTTTTGTTCTATTAGTCCATCTATACTAACCTCCACCAGGTTGCAAATTCAATATAAATATTATCTGCATCTAGCTCTGAAAAAATATTTTAGCTTGTAGCAGTGTATGGGACTTGTTCTATTATTCCAACTATACTAACCTCCACCAGGTTGCAAATTCAATATAATTTTTATATGCATCTAGCTCTGAAAAAATATTTCGGCTTGTGGCAGTGTGTGGGACTTGTTCTATTATTTCATCTAAACTAACCTCCACCAGGTTGCAAATTCCATATAATTTTTTTCTGCATCCAGTTCTGAAAAAATATTTCGGCTTGTAGCAGTGTGTGGGACTTGTTCTATTAGTCCATCTATACTAAACTCCACCAGGTTGCAAATTCAATATCATTTTTATCTGCATCTAGCTCTGAAAAAATATTTCGGCTTGTAGCAGTGTATGGGACTTGTTCTATTAATCCATCTATACTAACCTCCACCAGGTTGCAAATTCAATATAATTTTTTTATGCATCTAGCTCTGAAAAAATATTTCGGCTTGTAGCAGTGTGTGGTACTTGTTCTATTAGTCCATCTATACTAACCTCCACCAGATTGCAAATTCAATATAATTTTTTTCTGCATCTAGCTCTGAAAAAATATTTTGGCTTGTAGCAGTGTGTGAGACTTGATCTAATTGTCCATCTATACTAACCTCCACCAGGTTGCAAATTCAATATAATTTTTTTCTGCATCTAGCTCTGAAAAAATATTTCGGCTTGTAGCAGTGTGTGGGACTTGTTCTATTAGTCCATCTATACTAACCTCCACCAGCTTGCAAATTCAATATAATTTTTATCTGCATCTAGCTCTGAAAAAATATTTTGGCTTGTAGCAGTGTGTTGGACTTGTTCTATTAGTCCATCTATACTAACATCCACCAGGTTGCAAATTCAATATAATTTTTATCTGCATCTAGCTCTGATAAAATATTTCGGCTTGTTGCATTGTGTGAGACTTGTTCTATTAGTCCATCTATACTAAACTCCACCAGGTTGCAAATTCAATATAATTTTTTTCTGCATCTAGCTCTGAAAAAATATTTTGGCTGGTAGCAGTGTGTGGGATTTGATCTAATAGTCCATCTATACTAACCTCCTCCAGGTTGCAAATTCAATATAATTTTTTTCTGCATCTAGCTCTGAAAAAATATTTCGGCTTGTAGCAGTGTGTGGGACTTGTTCTATTAGTCCATCTATACTAACCTCCACCAGGTTGCAAATTCAATATAATTTTTTTCTGCATCTAGCTGTGAAAAAATATTTCGGCTTGTAGCAGTGTCTTGGACTTGTTCTATTAGTCCATCTATACTAACCTCCACCAGGCTGCAAATTCAATATAATTTTTTTCTGCATCTAGCTCTGAAAACATATTTCGGCTTGTAGCATTGTGTGGGACTTGTCTATTAGTCCATCTATACTAACATCCACCAGGTTGCAAATTCAATATAATTTTTATGTGCATCTAGCTCTGAAAAAATATTTTAGCTTGTAGCAGTGTATGGGACTTGTTCTATTATTCCAACTATACTAACCTCCACCAGGTTGCAAATTCAATATAATTTTTATATGCATCTAGCTCTGAAAAAATATTTCGGCTTGTGCAGTGTGTGGGACTTGTTCTATTATTTCATCTAAACTAACCTCCACCAGGTTGCAAATTCCATATAATTTTTTTCTGCATCCAGTTCTGAAAAAATATTTCGGCTTGTAGCAGTGTGTGGGACTTGTTCTATTAGTCCATCTATACTAAACTCCACCAGGTTGCAAATTCAATATCATTTTTATCTGCATCTAGCTCTGAAAAAATATTTCGGCTTGTAGCAGTGTATGGGACTTGTTCTATTAATCCATCTATACTAACCTCCACCAGGTTGCAAATTCAATATAATTTTTTTATGCATCTAGCTCTGAAAAAATATTTCGGCTTGTAGCAGTGTGTGGGACTTGTTCTATTAGTCCATCTATACTAACCTCCACCAGGTTGCAAATTCAATATAATTTTTTTCTGCATCTAGCTGTGAAAAAATATTTCGGCTTGTAGCAGTGTGTGGGACTTGTTCTATTAGTCCATCTATACTAAACTCCACCAGGCTGCAAATTCAATATAATTTTTTTCTGCATCTAGCTCTGAAAACATATTTCGGCTTGTAGCATTGTGTGGGACTTGTTCTATTAGTCCATCTATACTAACATCCACCAGGTTGCAAATTCAATATAATTTTTATCTGCATCTAGCTCTGAAAAAATATTTCGGCTAGTAGCATTGTGTGGGTTTTGTTCTATTAGTCCATCTATACTAACCTCCACCAGTTTGCAAATTCAATATAAATATTATCTGCATCTAGCTCTGAAAAAATATTTCGGCTTGTAGCAGTGTATGGGACTTGTTCTATTATTCCAACTATACTAACCTCCACCAGGTTGCAAATTCAATATAATTTTTATATGCATCTAGCTCTGAAAAAATATTTCGGCTTGTAGCAGTGTGTGGGACTTGTTCTATTATTTTATCTATACTAACCTCCACCAGGTTGCAAATTCAATATAATTTTTTTCTGCAATCAGTTCTGAAAAAATATTTCGGCTTGTAGCAGTGTGTGGGACTTGTTCTATTAGTCCATCTATACTAAACTCCACCAGGTTGCAAATTCAATATCATTTTTATCTGCATCTAGCTCTGAAAAAATATTTAGGCTTGTAGCAGTGTGTGGGACTTGTTCTATTAATCCATCTATACTAACCTCCACCAGGTTGCAAATTCAATATAATTTTTTTATGCATCTAGCTCTGAAAAAATATTTCGGCTTGTAGCAGTGTGTGGGACTTGTTCTATTAGTCCATCTATACTAACCTCCACCAGATTGCAAATTCAATATAATTTTTTTCTGCATCTAGCTCTGAAAAAATATTTTTGCTTGTAGCAGTGTGTGGGACTTGATCTAATTGTCCATCTATACTAATCTCCACCAGGTTGCAAATTCAATATAATTTTTTTCTGCATCTAGCTCTGAAAAAATATTTCGGCTTGTAGCAGTGTGTTGGACTTGTTCTATTAGTCCATCTATACTAACATCCACCAGGTTGCAAATTCAATATAATTTTTATCTGCATCTAGCTCTGAAAAAATATTTCGGCTTGTAGCAGTGTGTGGGACTTGTTCTATTAGTCCATCTATACTAAATTCTACCAGGTTGCAAATTCAATATAATTTTTTTCTGCATCTAGCTCTGAAAAAATATTTCGGCTGGTAGCAGTAGGTGGGACTTGTTCTATTAGTCCATCTCTACTAACCTCCACCAGTTTGCAAATTCAATATAATTTTTTTCTGCATCTAGCTCTGGAAATATTTTTCGGCTTGTAGCAGTGTATGGGACTTATTCTATTAGTCCATCTATACTTACCTCCACCAGGTTGCAAATTCAATATAATTTTTTTCTGCATCTAGCTCTGAAAAAATATTTTGGCTTGTAGCAGTGTGTGGGACTTGATCTAATAGTCCATCTACACTAACCTCCTCCAGGTTGCAAATTCAATACAATTTTTAACTCCATCCAGCTCTGAAAAAATATTTCGGCTTGTAGCAGTGTATGGGACTTGTTCTTTTAGTCCATCTATACTAACCTCCACCAGGTTGCAAATTCAATATAATTTTTATTTGCATCTAGCTCTGAAAAAATATTTCGGCTTGTAGCAGTGTGTGGGACTTGATCTTTTATTTCATCTATACTAACCTCCAACAGGTTGCAAATTCAATATAATTTTTTTCTGTATCTAGTTCTGAAAAAATATTTTGGCTTGTAGCAGAGTGTGGCACTTGTTCTATTAGTCAATCTATACTAACCTCCACCAGGTTGCAAATTCAATATAATTTTTTTCTGCATCTAGCTCTGAAAAAATATTTCGGCTTGTAGCAGTAAGTGAGTCTTGTTCTATTAGTCCATCTATACTAACCTCCACCAGGTTGCAAATTCAATATAATTTTTATCTGCCTCTAGCTCTGAAAAAATATTTCGGCTTGTAGCAGTGTGTGGGACTTGTTCTATTAGTCCATCTATACTAACCTACACCAGGTTGCAAATTCAATATAATTTTTTTCTGCATCTAGCTGTGAAAAAATACTTTGGCTTGTTGCAGTGTGTGGGACTTATTCTATTAGTCCATCTATACTAACCTCAAACAGGCTGCAAATTCAATATAATTTTTTTCTGCATCTAGCTCTGAAAAAATATTTCGGCTTGTAGCATTGTGTGGGACTTGTTCTATTAGTCCATCTATACTAACCTCCACCAGGTTGCAAATTCAATATAATTTTTATCTGCATCTAGCTCTGAAAAAATATTTCGGCTTGTAGCATTGTGTGGGACTTGTTCTATTAGTCCATCTATACTAACCTCCACCAGGTTGCAAATTCAATATAATTTTTATCTGCATCTAGCTCTGAAAAAATATTTCGGCTTGTAGCAGTGTATGGGACTTGTTCTATTATTCCAACTATACTAACCTCCACCAGGTTGCAAATTCAATATAATTTTTATATGCATCTAGCTCTGAAAAAATATTTCGGCTTGTAGCAGTGTGTGGGACTTGTTCTATTATTTCATCTATGCTAACCTCCACCAGGTTGCAAATTCAATATAATTTTTTTCTGCATCTAGCTCTGTAAAAATATTTCGGCTGGTAGCAGTGTGTGGGACTTGTTCTATTAGTCCATCTATACTAAGCTCCACCAGGTTGCAAATTCAATATCATTTTTATCTGCATCTAGCTCTGAAAAAATATTTCGGCTTGTAGCAGTGTATGGGACTTGTTCTATTAGTCCATCTATACTAACCTCCACCAGGTTACAAATTCAATATAATTTTTTTATGCATCTAGCTCTGAAAAAATATTTTGGCTTGTATCAGTGTTTGGGACTTGTTTTATTAGTCCATCTATACTAACCTCCACCAGGTTGCAAATTCAGTATAATTTTTTTATGCATCTAGCTCTGAAAAAATATTTTGGCTCGTAGCAGTGTGTGGGACTTGATCTATTTGTCCATCTATACTAACCTCTACCAGGTTGCAAATTCAATATAATTTTTTTCTGCATCTAGCTCTGAAAAATATTTCGGCTTGTAGGAGTGTGTGGGACTTGTTCTATTAGTCCATCTATACTAAACTCCACAAGGTTGCAAATTCAATATAATTTTTTTCCGCATCTAGCTCTGAAAAAATATTTTGGCTTGTAGCAGTGTGTTGGACTTGCTCTATTAGTCCATTTATACTAAACTCCACCAGGTTGCAAATTCAATATAATTTTTTTCTGCATCTATCTCTGAAAAAATATTTCGGCTGGTAGCAGTAAGTGGGACTTGTTCTATTAGTCCATCTCTACTAACCTCCAACAGTTTGCAAATTCAATATAATTTTTTTCTGCATCTAGCTCTGAAAATATATTTCGGCTTGTAGCAGTGTATCGGACTTATTCTATTAGTCCATCTATAATTACCTCCACCAGGTTGCAAATTCAATATAATTTTTTTCTGCATCTAGCTCTGAAAAAATATTTTGGCTTGTATCAGTGTTTGGGACTTGTTTTATTAGTCCATCTATACTAACCTCCACCAGGTTGCAAATTCAATATAATTTTTTTCTGCATCTAGCTCTGCAAAAATATTTTGGCTTGTAGCAGTGTGTGGGACTTGATCTAATAGTCCATCTATACTAACCTCCTCCAGGTTGCAAATTCAATATAATTTATTTCTGCATCTAGCTCTGAAAAAATATTTCGGCTGGTAGCAGTAAGTGGGACTTGTTCTATTAGTCCATCTCTACTAACCTCCAACAGTTTGCAAATTCAATATAATTTTTTTCTGCATCTAGCTCTGAAAATATATTTCGGCTTGTAGCAGTGTATCGGACTTATTCTATTAGTCCATCTATACTTACCTCCACCAGGTTGCAAATTCAATATAATTTTTTTCTGCAACTAGCTCTGAAAAAATATTTTAGCTTGTATCAGTGTTTGGGACTTGTTTTATTAGTCCATCTATACTAACCTCCACCAGGTTGCAAATTCAATATAATTTTTTTCTGCATCTAGCTCTGCAAAAATATTTTGGCTTGTAGCAGTGTGTGGGACTTGATCTAATAGTCCATCTATACTAACCTCCTCCAGGTTGCAAATTCAATATAATTTTTTTCTGCATCTAGCTCTGAAAAAATATTTCGGCTTGTAGCAGTGTTTGGGACTTGTTTTATTAGTCAATCTATACTAACCTCCACCAGGTTGCAAATTCAATATAATTTTTAACTCCATCCAGCTCTGAAAAAATATTTTGGCTATTAGCAGTGTATGGGACTTGTTCTATTAGTCCATCTATA
Source organism: Phyllobates terribilis (assembly GCF_046119375.1). Classification (NCBI taxonomy): domain Eukaryota; kingdom Metazoa; phylum Chordata; class Amphibia; order Anura; family Dendrobatidae; genus Phyllobates; species Phyllobates terribilis. The sequence goes on along the minus strand of NW_027362763.1, from coordinate 298,455,558 downwards.
CTAACCTCCACCAGTTTGCAAATTCAATATAATTTTTTTCTGCATCTAGCTCTGAAAAAATATTTTGGCTTGTAGCAGTGTGTGGGATTTGATCTAATAGTCCATCTATACTAACCTCCTCCAGGTTGCAAATTCAATATAATTTTTTTCTGCATCTAGCTCTGAAAAAATATTTTGGCTTGTAGCAGTGTGTGGGACTTGTTCTATTAGTCCATCTATACTAACCTCCACCAGGTTGCAAATTCAATATAATTTTTTTCTGCATCTAGCTCTGAAAAAATATTTTGGCTTGTATCAGTGTTTGGGACTTGTTTTATTAGTCCATCTATACTAACCTCCACCAGGTTGCAAATTCAATATAATTTTTTTCTGCATCTAGCTCTGCAAAAATATTTTGGCTTGTAGCAGTGTGTGGGACTTGATCTAATAGTCCATCTATACTAACCTCCTCCAGGTTGCAAATTCAATAGAATTTTTTTCTGCATCTAGCTCTGAAAAAATATTTCGGCTGGTAGCAGTAAGTGGGACTTGTTCTATTAGTCCATCTCTACTAACCTCCAACAGTTTGCAAATTCAATATAATTTTTTTCTGCATCTAGCTCTGAAAATATATTTCGGCTTGTAGCAGTGTATCGGACTTATTCTATTAGTCCATCTATACTTACCTCCACCAGGTTGCAAATTCAATATAATTTTTTTCTGCAACTAGCTCTGAAAAAATATTTTAGCTTGTATCAGTGTTTGGGACTTGTTTTATTAGTCCATCTATACTAACCTCCACCAGGTTGCAAATTCAATATAATTTTTTTCTGCATCTAGCTCTGCAAAAATATTTTGGCTTGTAGCAGTGTGTGGGACTTGATCTAATAGTCCATCTATACTAACCTCCTCCAGGTTGCAAATTCAATATAATTTTTTTCTGCATCTAGCTCTGAAAAAATATTTCGGCTTGTAGCAGTGTTTGGGACTTGTTTTATTAGTCAATCTATACTAACCTCCACCAGGTTGCAAATTCAATATAATTTTTAACTCCATCCAGCTCTGAAAAAATATTTTGGCTATTAGCAGTGTATGGGACTTGTTCTATTAGTCCATCTATACTAACCTCCACCAGGTTGCAAATTCAATATAATTTTTTTCTGCATCTAGCTCTGAAAAAATATTTTGGCTTGTAGCAGTGTGTGGGATTTGATCTAATAGTCCATCTATACTAACCTCCTCCAGGTTGCAAATTCAATATAATTTTTTTCTGCATCTAGCTCTGAAAAAATATTTTGGCTTGTAGCAGTGTGTGGGACTTGTTCTATTAGTCCATCTATACTAACCTCCACCAGGTTGCAAATTCAATATAATTTTTTTCTGCATCTAGCTGTGAAAAAATATTTCGGCTTGTAGCAGTGTGTGGGACTTGTTCTATTAGTCCATCTATACTAACCTCCACCAGGCTGCAAATTCAATATAATTTTTTTCTGCATCTAGCTCTGAAAACATATTTCGGCTTGTAGCATTGTGTGGGACTTGTCTATTAGTCCATCTATACTAACATCCACCAGGTTGCAAATTCAATATAATTTTTATCTGCATCTAGCTCTGAAAAAATATTTCGGCTTGTAGCATTGTGTGGGTTTTGTTCTATTAGTCCATCTATACTAACCTCCACCAGGTTGCAAATTCAATATAAATATTATCTGCATCTAGCTCTGAAAAAATATTTTAGCTTGTAGCAGTGTATGGGACTTGTTCTATTATTCCAACTATACTAACCTCCACCAGGTTGCAAATTCAATATAATTTTTTTCTGCATCTAGCTCTGAAAAAATATTTCGGCTTGTAGCAGTGTTTGGGACTTGTTTTATTAGTCAATCTATACTAACCTCCACCAGGTTGCAAATTCAATATAATTTTTAACTCCATCCAGCTCTGAAAAAATATTTTGGGTATTAGCAGTGTATGGGACTTGTTCTATTAGTCCATCTATACTAACCTCCACCAGGTTGCAAATTCAATATAATTTTTATTTGCATCTAGCTCTGAAAAAATATTTTGGCTTGTAGCAGTGTGTGGGACTTGATCTATTATTTCATCTATACTAACCTCCAACAGGTTGCAAATTCAATAGAATTTTTTTCTGCATCTAGCTCTGAAAAAATATTTCGGCTTGTAGCAGTGTGTGGGACTTGTTCTATTAGTCCATCTATACTAAGCTCCACCAGGTTGCAAATTCAATATCATTTTTATCTGCATCTAGCTCTGAAAAAATATTTCGGCTTGTAGCAGTGTATGGGACTTGTTCTATTAGTCCATCTATACTAACCTCCACCAGGTTACAAATTCAATATAATTTTTTTATGCATCTAGCTCTGAAAAAATATTTTGGCTTGTATCAGTGTTTGGGACTTGTTTTATTAGTCCATCTATACTATCCTCCACCAGGTTGCAAATTCAGTATAATTTTTTTATGCATCTAGCTCTGAAAAAATATTTTGGCTTGTAGCAGTGTGTGGGACTTGATCTATTTGTCCATCTATACTAACCTCTACCAGGTTGCAAATTCAATATAATTTTTTTCTGCATCTAGCTCTGAAAAAATATTTCGGCTTGTAGGAGTGTGTGGGACTTGTTCTATTAGTCCATCTATACTAAACTCCACAAGGTTGCAAATTCAATATAATTTTTTTCCGCATCTAGCTCTGAAAAAATATTTTGGCTTGTAGCAGTGTGTTGGACTTGCTCTATTAGTCCATCTATACTAAACTCCACCAGGTTGCAAATTCAATATAATTTTTTTCTGCATCTATCTCTGAAAAAATATTTCGGCTGGTAGCAGTAAGTGGGACTTGTTCTATTAGTCCATCTCTACTAACCTCCAACAGTTTGCAAATTCAATATAATTTTTTTCTGCATCTAGCTCTGAAAATATATTTCGGCTTGTAGCAGTGTATCGGACTTATTCTATTAGTCCATCTATAATTACCTCCACCAGGTTGCAAATTCAATATAATTTTTTTCTGCATCTAGCTCTGAAAAAATATTTTGGCTTGTATCAGTGTTTGGGACTTGTTTTATTAGTCCATCTATACTAACCTCCACCAGGTTGCAAATTCAATATAATTTTTTTCTGCATCTAGCTCTGCAAAAATATTTTGGCTTGTAGCAGTGTGTGGGACTTGATTTAATAGTCCATCTATACTAACCTCCTCCAGGTTGCAAATTCAATATAATTTTTTTCTGCATCTAGCTCTGAAAAAATATTTCGGCTGGTAGCAGTAAGTGGGACTTGTTCTATTAGTCCATCTCTACTAACCTCCAACAGTTTGCAAATTCAATATAATTTTTTTCTGCATCTAGCTCTGAAAATATATTTCGGCTTGTAGCAGTGTATCGGACTTATTCTATTAGTCCATCTATACTTACCTCCACCAGGTTGCAAATTCAATATAATTTTTTTCTGCATCTAGCTCTGAAAAAATATTTTGGCTTGTATCAGTGTTTGGGACTTGTTTTATTAGTCCATCTATACTAACCTCCACCAGGTTGCAAATTCAATATAATTTTTTTCTGCATCTAGCTCTGAAAAAATATTTCGGCTTGTAGCAGTGTGTGGGATTTGATCTAATAGTCCATCTATACTAACCTCCTCCAGGTTGCAAATTCAATATAATTTTTTTCTGCATCTAGCTCTGAAAAAATATTTTGGCTTGTAGCAGTGTGTGGGACTTGTTCTATTAGTCCATCTATACTAACCTCCACCAGGTTGCAAATTCAATATAATTTTTTTCTGCATCTAGCTCTGAAAACATATTTCGGCTTGTAGCATTGTGTGGGACTTGTCTATTAGTCCATCTATACTAACATCCACCAGGTTGCAAATTCAATATAATTTTTATCTGCATCTAGCTCTGAAAAAATATTTCGGCTTGTAGCATTGTGTGGGTTTTGTTCTATTAGTCCATCTATACTAACCTCCACCAGGTTGCAAATTCAATATAAATATTATCTGCATCTAGCTCTGAAAAAATATTTTAACTTGTAGCAGTGTATGGGACTTGTTCTATTATTCCAACTATACTAACCTCCACCAGGTTGCAAATTCAATATAATTTTTTTCTGCATCTAGCTCTGAAAAAATATTTCGGCTTGTAGCAGTGTTTGGGACTTGTTTTATTAGTCAATCTATACTAACCTCCACCAGGTTGCAAATTCAATATAATTTTTAACTCCATCCAGCTCTGAAAAAATATTTTGGCTATTAGCAGTGTATGGGACTTGTTCTATTAGTCCATCTATACTAACCTCCACCAGGTTGCAAATTCAATATAATTTTTATTTGCATCTAGCTCTGAAAAAATATTTTGGCTTGTAGCAGTGTGTGGGACTTGATCTATTATTTCATCTATACTAACCTCCAACAGGTTGCAAATTCAATAGAATTTTTTTCTGCATCTAGCTCTGAAAAAATATTTCGGCTTGTAGCAGTGTGTGGGACTTGTTCTATTAGTCCATCTATACTAAGCTCCACCAGGTTGCAAATTCAATATCATTTTTATCTGCATCTAGCTCTGAAAAAATATTTCGGCTTGTAGCAGTGTATGGGACTTGTTCTATTAGTCCATCTATACTAACCTCCACCAGGTTACAAATTCAATATAATTTTTTTATGCATCTAGCTCTGAAAAAATATTTTGGCTTGTATCAGTTTTTGGGACTTGTTTTATTAGTCCATCTATACTATCCTCCACCAGGTTGCAAATTCAGTATAATTTTTTTATGCATCTAGCTCTGAAAAAATATTTTGGCTTGTAGCAGTGTGTGGGACTTGATCTATTTGTCCATCTATACTAACCTCTACCAGGTTGCAAATTCAATATAATTTTTTTCTGCATCTAGCTCTGAAAAAATATTTCGGCTTGTAGGAGTGTGTGGGACTTGTTCTATTAGTCCATCTATACTAAACTCCACAAGGTTGCAAATTCAATATAATTTTTTTCCGCATCTAGCTCTGAAAAAATATTTTGGCTTGTAGCAGTGTGTGGGATTTGATCTAATAGTCCATCTATACTAACCTCCTCCAGGTTGCAAATTCAATATAATTTTTTTCTGCATCTAGCTCTGAAAAAATTTTTTGGCTTGTAGCAGTGTGTGGGACTTGTTCTATTAGTCCATCTATACTAACCTCCACCAGGTTGCAAATTCAATATAATTTTTTTCTGCATCTTGCTGTGAAAAAATATTTCGGCTTGTAGCAGTGTGTGGGACTTGTTCTATTAGTCCATCTATACTAACCTCCACCAGGCTGCAAATTCAATATAATTTTTTTCTGCATCTAGCTCTGAAAACATATTTCGGCTTGTAGCATTGTGTGGGACTTGTCTATTAGTCCATCTATACTAACATCCACCAGGTTGCAAATTCAATATAATTTTTATCTGCATCTAGCTCTGAAAAAATATTTCGGCTTGTAGCATTGTGTGGGTTTTGTTCTATTAGTCCATCTATACTAACCTCCACCAGGTTGAAAATTCAATATAAATATTATCTGCATCTAGCTCTGAAAAAATATTTTAGCTTGTAGCAGTGTATGGGACTTGTTCTATTATTCCAACTATACTAACCTCCACCAGGTTGCAAATTCAATATAATTTTTTTCTGCATCTAGCTCTGAAAAAATATTTCGGCTTGTAGCAGTGTTTGGGACTTGTTTTATTAGTCAATCTATACTAACCTCCACCAGGTTGCAAATTCAATATAATTTTTAACTCCATCCAGCTCTGAAAAAATATTTTGGCTATTAGCAGTGTATGGGACTTGTTCTATTAGTCCATCTATACTAACCTCCACCAGGTTGCAAATTCAATATAATTTTTATTTGCATCTAGCTCTGAAAAAATATTTTGGCTTGTAGCAGTGTGTGGGACTTGATCTATTATTTCATCTATACTAACCTCCAACAGGTTGCAAATTCAATAGAATTTTTTTCTGCATCTAGCTCTGAAAAAATATTTCGGCTTGTAGCAGTGTGTGGGACTTGTTCTATTAGTCCATCTATACTAACCTCCACCAGGTTGCAAATTCAATATAATTTTTTTCTGCATCTAGTTCTGAAAAAATATTTCGACTTGTAGCAGAGTGTGGCACTTGTTCTATTAGTCCATCTATACTAACCTCCACCAGGTTGCAAATTCAATATAATTTTTTTCTGCATCTAGCTCTGAAAAAATATTTTGGCTTGTAGCAGTGTGTGGGACTTGTTTTATTAGTCCATCTATACTAAACTCCACCAGGTTGCAAATTCAATATAATTTTTTTCTGCATCTAGCTCTGAAAAAATATTTTGGCTGGTAGCAGTAAGTGGGACTTGTTCTATGAGTCCATCTCTACTAACCTCCACCAGTTTGCAAATTCAATATAATTTTTTTCTGCATCTAGCTCTGAAAATATATTTCGGCTTGTAGAAGTGTATGGGACTTATTCTATTAGTCCATCTATACTTACCTCCACCAGGTTGCAAATTCAATATAATTTTTTTCTGCATCTAGCTCTGAAAAAATATTTTGACTTGTATCAGTGTTTGGGACTTGTTTTATTAGTCCATCTATTCTAACCTCCACCAGGTTGCAAATTCAATATAATTTTTTCTGCATCTAGCTCTGAAAAAATATTTTGGCTTGTAGCAGTGTGTGGGACTTGATCTAATAGTCCATCTATACTAACCTCCTCCAGGTTGCAAATTCAATATAATTTTTTTCTGCATCTAGCTCTGAAAAAATATTTCGGCTTGTAGCAATGTTTGGGACTTGTTCTATTAGTCAATCTATACTAACCTCCACCAGGTTGCAAATTCAATATAATTTTTAACTCCATCCAGCTCTGAAAAAATATTTCGGCTTGTAGCAGTGTATGGGACGTGTTCTATTAGTCCATCTATACTAACCTCCACCAGGTTGCAAATTCAATATAATTTTTATTTGCATCTAGCTCTGAAAAAATATTTCGGCTTGTAGCAGTGTGTGGGACTTGATCTATTATTTCATCTAAACTAACCTCCAACAGGTTGCAAATTCAATAGAATTTTTTTCTGCATCTAGCTCTGAAAAAATATTTCTACTTGTAGCAGTGTGTGGGACTTGTTCTATTAGTCCATCTATACTAACCTCCACCAGGTTGCAAATTCAATATAATTTTTTTCTGCATCTAGTTCTGAAAAAATATTTCGGCTTGTAGCAGAGTGTGGCACTTGTTCTATTAGTCCATCTATACTAACCTCCACCAGGTTGAAAATTCAATATAATTTTTTTCTGCATCTAGCTCTGAAAAAATATTTCGGCTTGTAGCAGTAAGTGGGACTTGTTCTATTAGTCCATCTATACTAACCTCCACCAAGTTGCAAATTCAATATATTTTTTATCTGCATCTCGCTCTGAAAAAATATTTCGGCTTGTAGCAGTGTGTGGGACTTGTTCTATTAGTTCATCTATACTAACCTCCACCAGGTTGCAAATTCAATATAATTTTTTTCCGCATCTAGCTCTGAAAAAATATTTTGGCTTGTAGCAGTGTGTTGGACTTGCTCTATTAGTCCATCTATACTAAACTCCACCAGGTTGCAAATTCAATATAATTTTTTTCTGCATCTATCTCTGAAAAAATATTTCGGCTGGTAGCAGTAAGTGGGACTTGTTCTATTAGTCCATCTCTACTAACCTCCAACAGTTTGCAAATTCAATATAATTTTTCTCTGCATCTAGCTCTGAAAATATATTTCGGCTTGTAGCAGTGTATCGGACTTTTTCTATTAGTCCATCTTTACTTACCTCCACCAGGTTGCAAATTGAATATAATTTTTTTCTGCATCTAGCTCTGAAAAAATATTTTGGCTTGTATCAGTGTTTGGGACTTGTTTTATTAGTCCATCTATACTAACCTCCACCAGGTTGCAAATTCAATATAATTTTTTTCTGCATCTAGCTCTGCAAAAATATTTTGGCTTGTAGCAGTGTGTGGGACTTGATCTAATAGTCCATCTATACTAACCTCCTCCAGGTTGCAAATTCAATATAATTTTTTTCTGCATCTAGCTCTGAAAAAATATTTCGGCTGGTAGCAGTAAGTGGGACTTGTTCTATTAGTCCATCTCTACTAACCTCTAACAGTTTGCAAATTCAATATAATTTTTTTCTGCATCTAGCTCTGAAAATATATTTCGGCTTGTAGCAGTGTATCGGACTTATTCTATTAGTCCATCTATACTTACCTCCACCAGGTTGCAAATTCAATATAATTTTTTTCGGCATCTAGCTCTGAAAAAATATTTTGGCTTGTATCAGTGTTTGGGACTTGTTTTATTAGTCCATCTATACTAACCTCCACCAGGTTGCAAATTCAATATAATTCTTTTCTGCATCTAGCTCTGCAAAAATATTTTGGCTTGTAGCAGTGTATGGGACTTGTTCTATTAGTCCATCTATACTAACCTCCACCAGGTTGCAAATTCAATATAATTTTTATTTGCATCTAGCTCTGAAAAAATATTTTGGCTTGTAGCAGTGTGTGGGACTTGATCTATTATTTCATCTATACTAACCTCCAACAGGTTGCAAATTCAATAGAATTTTTTTCTGCATCTAGCTCTGAAAAAATATTTCGGCTTGTAGCAGTGTGTGGGACTTGTTCTATTAGTCCATCTATACTAACCTCCACCAGGTTGCAAATTCAATATAATTTTTTTCTGCATCTAGTTCTGAAAAAATATTTCGACTTGTAGCAGAGTGTGGCACTTGTTCTATTAGTCCATCTATACTAACCTCCACCAGGTTGCAAATTCAATATAATTTTTTTCTGCATCTAGCTCTGAAAAAATATTTTGGCTTGTAGCAGTGTGTGGGACTTGTTATATTAGTCCATCTATACTAAATTCCACCAGGTTGCAAATTCAATATAATTTTTTTCTGCATCTAGCTCTGAAAAAATATTTCGGCTGGTAGCAGTAAGTGGGACTTGTTCTATGAGTCCATCTCTACTAACCTCCACCAGTTTGCAAATTCAATATAATTTTTTTCTGCATCTAGCTCTGAAAATATATTTCGGCTTGTAGAAGTGTATGGGACTTATTCTATTAGTCCATCTATACTTACCTCCACCAGGTTGCAAATTCAATATAATTTTTTTCTGCATCTAGCTCTGAATAAATATTTTGACTTGTATCAGTGTTTGGGACTTGTTTTATTAGTCCATCTATACTAACCTCCACCAGGTTGCAAATTCAATATAATTTTTTCTGCATCTAGCTCTGAAAAAATATTTTGGCTTGTAGCAGTGTGTGGGACTTGATCTAATAGTCCATCTATACTAACCTCCTCCAGGTTGCAAATTCAATATAATTTTTAACTCCATCCAGCTCTGAAAAAATATTTCGGCTTGTAGCAGTGTATGGGACGTGTTCTATTAGTCCATCTATACTAACCTCCACCAGGTTGCAAATTCAATATAATTTTTATTTGCATCTAGCTCTGAAAAAATATTTCGGCTTGTAGCAGTGTGTGGGACTTGATCTATTATTTCATCTAAACTAAACTCCAACAGGTTGCAAATTCAATAGAATTTTTTTCTGCATCTAGCTCTGAAAAAATATTTCTGCTTGTAGCAGTGTGTGGGACTTGTTCTATTAGTCCATCTATACTAACCTCCACCAGGTTGCAAATTCAATATAATTTTTTTCTGCATCTAGTTCTGAAAAAATATTTCGGCTTGTAGCAGAGTGTGGCACTTGTTCTATTAGTCCATCTATACTAACCTCCACCAGGTTGAAAATTCAATATAATTTTTTTCTGCATCTAGCTCTGAAAAAATATTTCGGCTTGTAGCAGTAAGTGGGACTTGTTCTATTAGTCCATCTATGCTAACCTCCACCAAGTTGCAAATTCAATATATTTTTTATCTGCATCTAGCTCTGAAAAAATATTTCGGCTTGTAGCAGTGTGTGGGACTTGTTCTATTAGTTCATCTATACTTACCTCCACCAGGTTGCAAATTCAATATAATTTTTTTCCGCATCTAGCTCTGAAAAAATATTTTGGCTTGTAGCAGTGTGTTGGACTTGCTCTATTAGTCCATCTATACAAAACTCCACCAGGTTGCAAATTCAATATAATTTTTTTCTGCATCTATCTCTGAAAAAATATTTCGGCTGGTAGCAGTAAGTGGGACTTGTTCTATTAGTCCATCTCTACTAACCTCCAACAGTTTGCAAATTCAATATAATTTTTTTCTGCATCTAGCTCTGAAAATATATTTCGGCTTGTAGCAGTGTATCGGACTTTTTCTATTAGTCCATCTATACTTACCTCCACCAGGTTGCAAATTGAATATAATTTTTTTCTGCATCTAGCTCTGAAAAAATATTTTGGCTTGTATCAGTGTTTGGGACTTGTTTTATTAGTCCATCTATACTAACCTCCAGCAGGTTGCAAATTCAATATAATTTTTTTCTGCATCTAGCTCTGCAAAAATATTTTGGCTTGTAGCAGTGTGTGGGACTTGATCTAATAGTCCATCTATACTAACCTCCTCCAGGTTGCAAATTCAATATAATTTTTTTCTGCATCTAGCTCTGAAAAAATAATTCGGCTGGTAACAGTAAGTGGGACTTGTTCTATTAGTCCATCTCTACTAACCTCCAACAGTTTGCAAATTCAATATAATTTTTTTCTGCATCTAGCTCTGAAAATATATTTCGGCTTGTAGCAGTGTATCGGACTTATTCTATTAGTCCATCTATACTTACCTCCACCAGGTTGCAAATTCAATATAATTTTTTTCGGCATCTAGCTCTGAAAAAATATTTTGGCTTGTATCAGTGTTTGGGACTTGTTTTATTAGTCAATCTATACTAACCTCCACCAGGTTGCAAATTCAATATAATTTTTAACTCCATCCAGCTCTGAAAAAATATTTTGGCTATTAGCAGTGTATGGGACTTGTTCTATTAGTCCATCTATACTAACCTCCACCAGGTTGCAAATTCAATATAATTTTTATTTGCATCTAGCTCTGAAAAAATATTTTGGCTTGTAGCAGTGTGTGGGACTTGATCTATTATTTCATCTATACTAACCTCCAACAGGTTGCAAATTCAATAGAATTTTTTTCTGCATCTAGCTCTGAAAAAATATTTCGGCTTGTAGCAGTGTGTGGGACTTGTTCTATTAGTCCATCTATACTAACCTCCACCAGGTTGCAAATTCAATATAATTTTTTTCTGCATCTAGTTCTGGAAAAATATTTCGACTTGTAGCAGAGTGTGGCACTTGTTCTATTAGTCCATCTATACTAACCTCCACCAGGTTGCAAATTCAATATAATTTTTTTCTGCATCTAGCTCTGAAAAAATATTTTGGCTTGTAGCAGTGTGTGGGACTTTTTATATTAGTCCATCTATACTAAACTCCACCAGGTTGCAAATTCAATATAATTTTTTTCTGCATCTAGCTCTGAAAAAATATTTCGGCTGGTAGCAGTAAGTGGGACTTGTTCTATGAGTCCATCTCTACTAACCTCCACCAGTTTGCAAATTCAATATAATTTTTTTCTGCATCTAGCTCTGAAAATATATTTCGGCTTGTAGAAGTGTATGGGACTTATTCTATTAGTCCATCTACACTTACCTCCACCAGGTTGCAAATTCAATATCATTTTTTTCTGCATCTAGCTCTGAAAAAATATTTTGACTTGTATCAGTGTTTGGGACTTGTTTTATTAGTTCATCTATACTAACCTCCACCAGGTTGCAAATTCAATATAATTTTTTCTGCATCTAGCTCTGAAAAAATATTTTGGCTTGTAGCAGTGTGTGGGACTTGATCTAATAGTCCATCTATACTAACCTCCTCCAGGTTGCAAATTCAATATAATTTTTTTCTGCATCTAGCTCTGAAAAAATATTTCAGCTTGTAGCAGTGTTTGGGACTTGTTCTATTAGTCAATCTATACTAACCTCCACCAGGTTGCAAATTCAATATAATTTTTTTCTGCATCTAGTTCTGAAAAAATATTTCGACTTGTAGCAGAGTGTGGCACTTGTTCTATTAGTCCATCTATACTAACCTCCACCAGGTTGCAAATTCAATATAATTTTTTTCTGCATCTAGCTCTGAAAAAATATTTTGGCTTGTAGCAGTGTGTGGGACTTTTTATATTAGTCCATCTATACTAAACTCCACCAGGTTGCAAATTCAATATAATTTTTTTCTGCATCTAGCTCTGAAAAAATATTTCGGCTGGTAGCAGTAAGTGGGACTTGTTCTATGAGTCCATCTCTACTAACCTCCACCAGTTTGCAAATTCAATATAATTTTTTTCTGCATCTAGCTCTGAAAATATATTTCGGCTTGTAGAAGTGTATGGGACTTATTCTATTAGTCCATCTACACTTACCTCCACCAGGTTGCAAATTCAATATCATTTTTTTCTGCATCTAGCTCTGAAAAAATATTTTGACTTGTATCAGTGTTTGGGACTTGTTTTATTAGTCCATCTATACTAACCTCCACCAGGTTGCAAATTCAATATAATTTTTTCTGCATCTAGCTCTGAAAAAATATTTTGGCTTGTAGCAGTGTGTGGGACTTGATCTAATAGTCCATCTATACTAACCTCCTCCAGGTTGCAAATTCAATATAATTTTTTTCTGCATCTAGCTCTGAAAAAATATTTCGGCTTGTAGCAGTGTTTGGGACTTGTTCTATTAGTCAATCTATACTAACCTCCACCAGGCTGCAAATTCAATATAATTTTTAACTCCATCCAGCTCTGAAAAAATATTTCGGCTTGTAGCAGTGTACGGGACGTGTTCTATTAGTCCATCTATAATAACCTAAACCAGGTTGCAAATTCAATATAATTTTTATTTGCATCTAGCTCTGAAAAAATATTTCGGCTTGTAGCAGTGTGTGGGACTTGATCTATTATTTCATCTAAACTAACCTCCAACAGGTTGCAAATTCAATAGAATTTTTTTCTGCATCTAGCTCTGAAAAAATATTTCTGCTTGTAGCAGTGTGTGGGACTTGTTCTATTAGTCCATCTATACTAACCTCCACCAGGTTGCAAATTCAATATAATTTTTTTCTGCATCTAGTTCTGAAAAAATATTTCGGCTTGTAGCAGAGTGTGGCACTTGTTCTATTAGTCCATCTATACTAACCTCCACCAGGTTGAAAATTCAATATAATTTTTTTTTGCATCTAGCTCTGAAAAAATATTTCGGCTTGTGGCAGTAAGTGGGACTTGTTCTATTAGTCCATCTATACTAACCTCCACCAAGTTGCAAATTCAATATATTTTTTATCTGCATCTAGCTCTGAAAAAATATTTCGGCTTGTAGCAGTGTGTGGGACTTGTTCTATTAGTTCATCTATACTAACCTCCACCAGGTTGCAAATTCAATATAATTTTTTTCCGCATCTAGCTCTGAAAAAATATTTTGGCTTGTAGCAGTGTGTTGGACTTGCTCTATTAGTCAATCTATGCTAAAATCCACCAGGTTTCAAATTCAATATAATTTTTTTCTGCATCTATCTCTGAAAAAATATTTCGGCTGGTAGCAGTAAGTGGGACTTGTTCTATTAGTCCATCTCTACTAACCTCCAACAGTTTGCAAATTCAATATAATTTTTTCTGCATCTAGCTCTGAAAATATATTTCGGCTTGTAGCAGTGTATCGGACTTTTTCTATTAGTCCATCTATACTTACCTCCACCAGGTTGAAAATTGAATATAATTTTTTTCTGCATCTAGCTCTGAAAAAATATTTTGGCTTGTATCAGTGTTTGGGACTTGTTTTATTAGTCCATCTATACTAACCTCCACCAGGTTGCAAATTCAATATAATTTTTTTCTGCATCTAGCTCTGCAAAAATATTTTGGCTTGTAGCAGTGTGTGGGACTTGATCTAATAGTCCATCTATACTAACCTCCTCCAGGTTGCAAATTCAATATAATTTTTTTCTGCATCTAGCTCTGAAAAAATATTTCGGCTGGTAGCAGTAAGTGGGACTTGTTCTATTAGTCCATCTCTACTAACCTCCAACAGTTTGCAAATTCAATATAATTTTTTTCTGCATCTAGCTCTGAAAATATATTTCGGCTTGTAGCAGTGTATCGGACTTATTCTATTAGTCCATCTATACTTACCTCCACCAGGTTGCAAATTCAATATAATTTTTTTCGGCATCTAGCTCTGAAAAAATATTTTGGCTTGTATCAGTGTTTGGGACTTGTTTTATTAGTCCATCTATACTAACCTCCACCAGGTTGCAAATTCAGTATAATTTTTTTCTGCATCTAGCTCTGCAAAAATATTTTGGCTTGTAGCAGTGTGTGGGACTTGATCTAATAGTCCATCTATACTAACCTCCTCCAGGTTGCAAATTCAATATAATTTTTTTCTGCATCTAGCTCTGAAAAAATATTTCGGCTTGTAGCAGTGTTTGGGACTTGTTTTATTAGTCAATCTATACTAACCTCAACCAGGTTGCAAATTCAATATAATTTTTAACTCCATCCAGCTCTGAAAAAATATTTTGGCTATTAGCAGTGTATGGGACTTGTTCTATTAGTCCATCTATACTAACCTCCACCAGGTTGCAAATTCAATATAATTTTTATTTGCATCTAGCTCTGAAAAAATATTTTGGCTTTTAGCAGTGTGTGGGACTTGATCTATTATTTCATCTATACTAACCTCCAACAGGTTGCAAATTCAATAGAATTTTTTTCTGCATCTAGCTCTGAAAAAATATTTCGGCTTGTAGCAGTGTGTGGGACTTGTTCTATTAGTCCATCTATACTAACCTCCACCAGGTTGCAAATTCAATATAATTTTTTTCTGCATCTAGTTCTGAAAAAATATTTCGACTTGTAGCAGAGTGTGGCACTTGTTCTATTAGTCCATCTCTACTAACCTCCACCAGTTTGCAAATTCAATATAATTTTTTTCTGCATCTAGCTCTGAAAATATATTTCGGCTTGTAGAAGTGTATGGGACTTATTCTATTAGTCCATCTATACTTACCTCCACCAGGTTGCAAATTCAATATAATTTTTTTCTGCATCCAGCTCTGAAAAAATATTTTGACTTGTATCAGTGTTTGGGACTTGTTTTATTAGTCCATCTATACTAACCTCCACCAGGTTGCAAATTCAATATAATTTTTTCTGCATCTAGCTCTGAAAAAATATTTTGGCTTGTAGCAGTGTGTGGGACTTGATCTAATAGTCCATCTATACTAACCTCCTCCAGGTTGCAAATTCAATATAATTTTTTTCTGCATCTAGCTCTGAAAAAATATTTCGGCTTGTAGCAGTGTTTGGGACTTGTTCTATTAGTCAATCTATACTAACCTCCACCAGGTTGCAAATTCAATATAATTTTTAACTCCATCCAGCTCTGAAAAAATATTTCGGCTTGTAGCAGTGTATGGGACGTGTTCTATTAGTCCATCTATACTAACCTCCACCAGGTTGCAAATTCAATATAATTTTTTTCTGCATCTAGTTCTGAAAAAATATTTCGGCTTGTAGCAGAGTGTGGCACTTGTTCTATTAGTCCATCTATACTAACCTCCACCAGGTTGAAAATTCAATATAATTTTTTTCTGCATCTATCTCTGAAAAAATATTTCGGCTGGTAGCATTAAGTGGGACTTGTTCTATTAGTCCATCTCTACTAACCTCCAACAGTTTGCAAATTCAATATAATTTTTTTCTGCATCTAGCTCTGAAAATATATTTCGGCTTGTAGCAGTGTATCGGACTTTTTCTATTAGTCCATCTATACTTACCTCCACCAGGTTGAAAATTGAATATAATTTTTTTCTGCATCTAGCTCTGAAAAAATATTTTGGCTTGTATCAGTGTTTGGGACTTGTTTTATTAGTCCATCTATACTAACCTCCACCAGGTTGCAAATTCAATATAATTTTTTTCTGCATCTAGCTCTGCAAAAATATTTTGGCTTGTAGCAGTGTGTGGGACTTGATCTAATAGTCCATCTATACTAACCTCCTCCAGGTTGCAAATTCAATATAATTTTTTTCTGCATCTAGCTCTGAAAAAATATTTCGGCTGGTAGCAGTAAGTGGGACTTGTTCTATTAGTCCATCTCTACTAACCTCCAACAGTTTGCAAATTCAATATAATTTTTTTCTGCATCTAGCTCTGAAAATATATTTCGGCTTGTAGCAGTGTATCGGACTTATTCTATTAGTCCATCTATACTTACCTCCACCAGGTTGCAAATTCAATATAATTTTTTTCGGCATCTAGCTCTGAAAAAATATTTTGGCTTGTATCAGTGTTTGGGACTTGTTTTATTAGTCCATCTATACTAACCTCCACCAGGTTGCAAATTCAGTATAATTTTTTTCTGCATCTAGCTCTGCAAAAATATTTTGGCTTGTAGCAGTGTGTGGGACTTGATCTAATAGTCCATCTATACTAACCTCCTCCAGGTTGCAAATTCAATATAATTTTTTTCTGCATCTAGCTCTGAAAAAATATTTCGGCTTGTAGCAGTGTTTGGGACTTGTTTTATTAGTCAATCTATACTAACCTCAACCAGGTTGCAAATTCAATATAATTTTTAACTCCATCCAGCTCTGAAAAAATATTTTGGCTATTAGCAGTGTATGGGACTTGTTCTATTAGCCATCTATACTAACCTCCACCAGGTTGCAAATTCAATATAATTTTAATTTGCATCTAGCTCTGAAAAAATATTTTGGCTTTTAGCAGTGTGTGGGACTTGATCTATTATTTCATCTATACTAACCTCCAACAGGTTGCAAATTCAATAGAATTTTTTTCTGCATCTAGCTCTGAAAAAATATTTCGGCTTGTAGCAGTGTGTGGGACTTGTTCTATTAGTCCATCTATACTAACCTCCACCAGGTTGCAAATTCAATATAATTTTTTTCTGCATCTAGTTCTGAAAAAATATTTCGACTTGTAGCAGAGTGTGGCACTTGTTCTATTAGTCCATCTATACTAACCTCCACCAGGTTGCAAATTCAATATAATTTTTTTCTGCATCTAGCTCTGAAAAAATATTTTGGCTTGTAGCAGTGTGTGGGACTTGTTATATTAGTCCATCTATACTAAACTCCACCAGGTTGCAAATTCAATATAATTTTTTTCTGCATCTAGCTCTGAAAAAATATTTCGGCTGGTAGCAGTAAGTGGGACTTGTTCTATGAGTCCATCTCTACTAACCTCCACCAGTTTGCAAATTCAATATAATTTTTTTCTGCATCTAGCTCTGAAAATATATTTCGGCTTGTAGAAGTGTATGGGACTTATTCTATTAGTCCATCTATACTTACCTCCACCAGGTTGCAAATTCAATATAATTTTTTTCTGCATCTAGCTCTGAAAAAATATTTTGACTTGTATCAGTGTTTGGGACTTGTTTTATTAGTCCATCTATACTAACCTCCACCAGGTTGCAAATTCAATATAATTTTTTCTGCATCTAGCTCTGAAAAAATATTTTGGCTTGTAGCAGTGTGTGGGACTTGATCTAATAGTCCATCTATACTAACCTCCTCCAGGTTGCAAATTCAATATAATTTTTTTCTGCATCTAGCTCTGAAAAAATATTTCGGCTTGTAGCAGTGTTTGGGACTTGTTCTATTAGTCAATCTATACTAACCTCCACCAGGTTGCAAATTCAATATAATTTTTAACTCCATCCAGCTCTGAAAAAATATTTCGGCTTGTAGCAGTGTATGGGACGTGTTCTATTAGTCCATCTATACTAACCTCCACCAGGTTGCAAATTAAATATAATTTTTATTTGCATCTAGCTCTGAAAAAATATTTCGGCTTGTAGCAGTGTGTGGGACTTGATCTATTATTTCATCTAAACTAACCTCCAACAGGATGCAAATCCAATAGAATTTTTTTCTGCATCTAGCTCTGAAAAAATATTTCTGCTTGTAGCAGTAAGTAGGACTTGTTCTATTAGTCCATCTATACTAACCTCCACCAAGTTGCAAATTCAATATATTTTTTATCTGCATCTAGCTCTGAAAAAATATTTTGGCTTGTAGCAGTGTGGGGGACTTGTTCTATTAGTCCATCTATACTAACCTCAACCAGGCTGCAAATTCAATATAATTTTTTTCTGCATCTAGCTCTGAAAAAATATTTCGGCTTGTAGAATTTTGTGGGACTTGTTCTATTAGTCCATCTATACTAACCTCCACCAGGTTGCAAATTCAATATAATTTTTATCTGCATCTAGCTCTGAAAAAATATTTCGGCTTGTAGCATTGTGTGGGACTTGTTCTATTAGTCCATCTATACTAACCTCCACCAGGTTGCAAATTCAATATTTTTTATCTGCATCTAGCTCTGAAAAAATATTTCGGCTTGTAGCAGTGTATGGGACTTGTTCTATTATTCCAACTATACTAACCTCCACCAGGTTGCAAATTCAATATAATTTTTATATGCATCTAGCTCTGAAAAAATATTTCGGCTTGTAGCAGTGTATGGGACTTGTTCTATTAGTCCATCTATGCTAACCTCCACCAGGTTGCAAATTCAATATAATTTTTATTTGCATCTAGCTCTGAAAAAATATTTCGGCTTGTAGCAGTGTGTGGGACTTGATCTATTATTTCATCTAAACTAACCTCCAACAGGTTGCAAATTCAATAGAATTTTTTTCTGCATCTAGCTCTGAAAAAATATTTCGGCTTGTAGCAGTGTGTGGGACTTGTTCTATTAGTCCATCTATACTAACCTCCACCAGGTTGCAAATTCAATATAATTTTTTTCTGCATCTAGTTCTGAAAAAATATTTCGGCTTGTAGCAGAGTGTGGCACTTATTCTATTAGTCCATCTATACTAACCTCCACCAGGCTGAAAATTCAATATAATTTTTTTCTGCATCTAGCTCTGAAAAAATATTTCGGCTTGTAGCAGTAAGTGGGACTTGTTCTATTTGTCCATCTATACTAACCTCCACCAGGTTGCAAATTCAATATATTTTTTATTTGCATCTAGCTCTGAAAAAATATTTCGGCTTGTAGCAGTGTGTGGGACTTGATCTATTATTTCATCTATACTAACCTCCAACAGGTTGCAAATTCAATAGAATTTTTTTCTGCATCTAGCACTGAAAAAATAGTTTGGCTTGTAGCAGTGTGTGGGACTTGTTCTATTAGTCCATCTATACTAACCTCCACCAGGTTGCAAATTCAATATAATTTTTTTCTGCATCTAGTTCTGAAAAAATATTTTGGCTTGTAGCAGTGTGTGGGACTTGTTCTATTAGTCCATCTATACCAACCTCAACCAGGCTGCAAATTCAATATAATTTTTTTCTACATCTAGCTCTGAAAAAATATTTCGGCTTGTAGCATTGTGTGGGACTTGTTCTATTAGTCCATCTATACTAACCTCCACCAGTTTCTAAATTCAATATAATTTTTATCTGCATCTAGCTCTGAAAAAATATTTCGGCTTGTAGCATTGTGTGGGACTTGTTCTATTAGTCCATCTATACTAAACTCCACCAGGTTCTAAATTAAATATAATTTTTATCTGCATCTAGCTCTGAAAAAATATTTTGGCTTGTAGCAGTGTATGGGACTTGTTCTATTATTCCAACTATACTAACGTCCACCAGGTTGCAAATTCAATATAATTTTTTTCTGCATCTAGCTCTGAAAAAATATTTTGGCTTGTAGCAGTGTGTGGGACTTGATCTAATAGTCCATCTATACTAATCTCCTCCAGGTTGCAAATTCAATATAATTTTTTTCTGCATCTAACTCTGAAAAAATATTTCGGCTTGTAGCAGTGTTTGGGACTTGTTCTATTAGTCAATCTATACTAACCTCCACCAGGTTGCAAATTTAATATATTTTTTATCTCCATCCAGCTCTGAAAAAATATTTCGGCTTGTAGCAGTGTATGGGACTTGTTCTATTAGTCCATCTATACTAACCTCCACCAGGTTGCAAATTCAATATATTTTTTATTTGCATCTAGCTCTGAAAAAATATTTCGGCTTGTAGCAGTGTGTGGGACTTGATCTATTATTTCATCTATACTAACCTCCAACAGGTTGCAAATTCAATAGAATTTTTTTCTGCATCTAGCACTGAAAAAATAGTTTGGCTTGTAGCAGTGTGTGGGACTTGTTCTATTAGTCCATCTATACTAACCTCCACCAGGTTGCAAATTCAATATAATTTTTTTCTGCATCTAGTTCTGAAAAAATATTTCGGCTTGTAGCAGTGTGTGGGACTTGTTCTATTAGTCCATCGATACCAACCTCAACCAGGCTGCAAATTCAATATAATTTTTTTCTACATCTAGCTCTGAAAAAATATTTCGGCTTGTAGCATTGTGTGGGACTTGTTCTATTAGTCCATCTATACTAACTTCCACCAGTTTCTAAATTCAATATAATTTTTATCTACATCTAGCTCTGAAAAAATATTTCGGCTTGTAGCATTGTGTGGGACTTGTTCTATTAGTCCATCTATACTAAACTCCACCAGGTTCTAAATTCAATATAATTTTTATCTGCATCTAGCTCTGAAAAAATATTTTGGCTTGTAGCAGTGTATGGGACTTGTTCTATTATTCCAACTATACTAACCTCCACCAGGTTGCAAATTCAATATCATTTTTATCTGCATCTAGCTGTGAAAAAATATTTCGGCTTGTAGCAGTGTATGGGACTTGTTCTATTAGTCCATCTATACTAACGTCCACCAGGTTGCAAATTCAATATAATTTTTTTATTCATCTAGCTCTGAAAAAATATTTTGGCTTGTATCAGTGTTTGGGACTTGTTTTAATAGTCCATCTATACTAACCTCCACCAGGTTGCAAATTCAATATAATTTTTTTCTGCATCTAGCTCTGAAAAAATATTTTGACTTGTAGCAGTGTGTGGGACTTGATCTAATAGTCCATCTATACTAACCTCCTCCAGGTTGCAAATTCAATATAATTTTTTTCTGCATCTAACTCTGAAAAAATATTTCGGCTTGTAGCTGTGTTTGGGACTTGTTCTATTAGTCAATCTATACTAACATCCACCAGGTTGCAAATTTAATATAATTTTTATCTCCATCCAGCTCTGAAAATATATTTTGGCTTGTAGCAGTGTATGGGACTTGTTCTATTAGTCCATCTATACTAACCTCCACCAGGTTGCAAATTCAATATATTTTTTATTTGCATCTAGCTCTGAAAAAATATTTCGGCTTGTAGCAGTGTGTGGGACTTGATCTATTATTTCATCTATACTAACCTCCAACAGGTTGCAAATTCAATAGAATTTCTTTCTGCATCTAGCTCTGAAAAAATAGTTCGGCTTGAAGCAGTGTGTGGGACTTGTTCTATTAGTCCTCTATACTAACCTCCACCAGGTTGCAAATTCAATATAATTTTTTTCTGCATCTAGTTCTGAAAAAATATTTCGGGTTGTAGCAGTGTGTGGGACTTGTTCTATTAGTCCATCTATACTAACCTCAACCAGGCTGCAAATTCAATATAATTTTTTTCTGCATCTAGCTCTGAAAAAATATTTCGGCTTGTAGCATTGTGTGGGTCTTGTTCTATTAGTCCATCTATACTAACCTCCACCAGTTTGCAAATTCAATATAATTTTTATCTGCATCTAGCTCTGAAAAAATATTTCGGCTTGTAGCATTGTGTGGGACTTGTTCTATTAGTCCATCTATACTAACCTCCACCAGGTTGCAAATTCAATATAATTTTTATCTGCATCTAGCTCTGAAAAAATATTTCGGCTTGTAGCAGTGTATGGGACTTGTTCTATTATTCCAACTATACTAACCTCCACCAGGTTGAAAATTCAATATAATTTTTACATGCATCTAGCTCTGAAAAAATATTTCAGCTTGTAGCAGTGTGTGTGACTTGTTCTATTATTTCATCTATACTAACCTCCACCAGGTTGCAAATTCAATATAATTTTTTTCTGCATCTAGCTCTGAAAAAATATGTCGGCTTGTAGCAGTGTGTGGGACTTGTTCTATTAGTCCATCTATACTAAACTCCACCAGGTTGCAAATTCAATATAATTTTTTTCTGCATCTAGTTCTGAAAAAATATTTTGTCTTGTAGCAGTGTGTGGGACTTGTTCTATTAGTCCATCTTTAACTAACTCCACCAGGTTGCAAATTCAATGTCATTTTTATCTGCATCTAGCTCTGAAAAAATATTTCGGCTTGTAGCAGTGTATGGGACTTTTTCTATTAGTCCATCTATACTAACCTCCACCAAGTTGCAAATTCAATATAATTTTTTTATGTATCTAGCTCTGAGAAAATATTTTGGCTTGTATCAGTGTTTGGGACTTGTTTTATTAGTCCATCTATACCAACCTCCACCAGGTTGCAATTTCAATATAATTTTTTTCTGCATCTAGCTCTGAAAAAATATTTTGGCTTGTAGCAGTGTGTGGGACTTGATCTAATAGTCCATCTATACTAACCTCCTCCAGGTTGCAAATTCAATATAATTTTTTTTTTGCATCTAGCTCTGAAAAAATATTTCGGCTTGTAGCAGTGTTTGGGACTTGTTCTATTTGTCAATCTATACTAACCTCCACCAGGTTGCAAATTTAATATAATTTTTATCTCCATCCAGCTCTGAAAAAATATTTCGGCTTGTAGCAGTGTATGGGACTTGTTCTATTAGTCCATCTATACTAACCTCCACCAGGTTGCAAATTCAATTTAATTTTTATTTGCATCTAGCTCTGAAAAAATATTTCGGCTTGTAGCAGTGTGTGGGACTTGATCTATTATTTCATCTATACTAACCTCCAACAGGTTGCAAATTCAATATAATTTTTTTCTGCATCTAGCTCTGAAAAAATATTTCGGCTTGTAGCAGTGTGTGGGACTTGTTTTATTAGTCCATCTATACTAACCTCCACGAGGTTGCAAATTCAATATAATTTTTTTCTGCATCTAGTTCTGAAAAAATATTTCGGCTTGTAGCAGAGTGTGGCACTTGTTCTATTAGTCCATGTTTACTAACCTCCACCAGGTTGCAAATTCAATATAATTTTTATCTGCATCTAGCTCTGAAAAAATATTTCGGCTTGTAGCAGTGTATGGGACTTGTTCTATTATTCCAACTATACTAACCTCCACCAGGTTGAAAATTCAATATAATTTTTATATGCATCTAGCTCTGAAAAAATATTTCGGCTTGTAGCAGTGTGTGTGACTTGTTCTATTATTTCATCTATACTAACCTCCACCAGGTTGCAAATTCAATATAATTTTTTTCTGCATCTAGCTCTGAAAAAATATTTCGGCTTGTAGCAGTGTGTGGGACTTGTTCTATTAGTCCATCTATACTAAACTCCACCAGGTTGCAAATTCAATATAATTTTTTTCTGCATCTAGTTATGAAAAAATATTTTGGCTTGTAGCAGTGTGTGGGACTTGTTCTATTAGTCCATCTATACTAAACTCCACCAGATTGCAAATTCAATGTCATTTTTATCTGCATCTAGCTCTGAAAAAATATTTCGGCTTGTAGCAGTGTATGGGACTTTTTCTATTAGTCCATCTATACTAACCTCCACCAGGTTGCAAATTCAATATAATTTTTTTATGCATCTAGCTCTGAGAAAATATTTTGGCTTGTATCAGTGTTTGGGACTTGTTTTATTAGTCCATCTATACTAACCTCCACCAGGTTGCAAATTCAATATAATTTTTTTCTGCATCTAGCTCTGAAAAAATATTTTGGCTTGTAGCAGTGTGTGGGACTTGATCTAATAGTCCATCTATACTAACCTCCTCCAGGTTGCAAATTCAATATAATTTTTTTCTGCATCTAGCTCTGTAAAAATATTTCGGCTTGTAGCAGGGTTTGGGACTTGTTCTATTAGTCAATCTATACTAACCTCCACCAGGTTGCAAATTTAATATAATTTTTATCTCCTTCCAGCTCTGAAAAAATATTTCGGCTTGTAGCAGTGTATGGGACTTGTTCTATTAGTCCATCTATACTAACCTCCACCAGGTTGCAAATTCAATATAATTTTTATTTGCATCTAGCTCTGAAAAAATATTTCGGCTTGTAGCAGTGTGTGGGACTTGATCTAATATTTCATCTATACTAACCTCCAACAGGTTGCAAATTCAATATACTTTTTTCTGCATCTAGCTCTGAAAAAATATTTTGGCTTGTAGCAGTAAGTGGGACTTGTTCTATTAGTCCATCTATACTAACCTCCACCAGGTTGCAAATTCAATATAATTTTTTTCTGCATCTAGCTGTGAAAAAATATTTCAGCTTGTAGTAGTGTGTGGGACTTGTTCTATTAGTCCATCTATACTAACCTCCACTAGGCTGCAAATTCAATATAATTTTTTTCTGCATCTAGCTCTGAAAAAATATTTCGGCATGTAGCATTGTGTGGGATTGTTCTATTAGTCCATCTATACTAACCTCCACCAGGTTGCAAATTCAATATAATTTTTATCTGCATCTAGCTTTGAAAAAATATTTCGGCTTGTAGCATTGTGTGGGACTTGTTCTATTAGTCCATCTATACTAACCTCCACCAGGTTGCAAATTCAATATAATTTTTATATGCATCTAGCTCTGAAAAAATATTTCGGCTTGTAGCAGTGTATGGTACTTGTTCTATTATTCCAACTATACTAACCTCCACCAGGTTGCAAATTCAATATCATATTTATATGCATCTAGCTCTGAAAAAATATTTTGGCTTGTAGCAGTGTGTGGGACTTGGTCTATTATTTCATCTATACTAACCTCCACCAGGTTGCAAATTCAATAGAATTTTTTTCTGCATCTAGCTCTGAAAAAATATTTCAGCTTGTAGCAGTGTGTGGGACTTGTTCTATTAGTCTATCTATACTAACCTCCACCAGGTTGCAAATTCAATGTAATTTTTTTCTGCATCTAGTTCTGAAAAAATATTTTGGCTTGTATCAGTGTTTGGGACTTGTTTTATTAGTCCATCTATACTAACCTCCACCAGGTTGCAAATTCAATATAATTTTTTTCTGCATCTAGCTCTGAAAAAATATTTTGGCTTGTAGCAGTGTGTGGGACTTGATCTAATAGTCCATCTATACTAACCTCCTCCAGGTTGCAAATTCAATATAATTTTTTTCTGCATCTAGCTCTGAAAAAATATTTCGGCTTGTAGCAGTGTTTGGGACTTGTTCTATTAGTCAATCTATACTAACCTCCACCAGGTTGCAAATTTAATATAATTTTTATCTCCATCCAGCTCTGAAAAAATATTTCGGCTTGTAGCAGTGTATGGGACTTGGTCTATTAGTCCATCTATACTAACCTTCACCAGGTTGCAAATTCAATATAATTTTTATTTGCATCTAGCTCTGAAAAAATATTTCGGCTTGTAGCAGTAAGTGGGACTTGTTCTATTAGTCCATCTATACTAACATCCACCAGGTTGCAAATTCAATATAATTTTTATCTGCATCTAGCTTTGAAAAAATATTTCGGCTTGTAGCATTGTGTGGGACTTGTTCTATTAGTCCATCTATACTAACCTCCACCAGGTTGCAAATTCAATATAATTTTTATCTGCATCTAGCTCTGAAAAAATATTTCGGCTTGTAGCAGTGTATGGGACTTGTTCTATTATTCCAACTATACTAACCTCCACCAGGTTGCAAATTCAATATAATTTTTATATGCATCTAGCTCTGAAAAAATATTTTGGCTTGTAGCAGTGTGTGGGACTTGTTCTATTATTTCATCTATACTAACCTCCACCAGGTTGCAAATTCAATATAATTTTTTTATGCATCTAGCTCTTAAAAAATATTTCGGCTTGTAGCAGTGTGTGGGACTTGTTCTATTAGTCCATCTATACTAACCTCCACCAGGTTGCAAATTCAATATAATTTTTTTCTGCATCTAGTTCTGAAAAAATATTTTGGCTTGTAGCAGTGTGTGGGACTTGTTCTATTAGTCCATCTATACCAACCTCAACCAGGCTGCAAATTCAATATAATTTTTTTCTACATCTAGCTCTGAAAAAATATTTCGGCTTGTAGCATTGTGTGGGACTTGTTCTATTAGTCCATCTATACTAAACTCCACCAGGTTCTAAATTAAATATAATTTTTATATGCATCTAGCTCTGAAAAAATATTTTGGCTTGTAGCAGTGTATGGGACTTGTTCTATTATTCCAACTATACTAACGTCCACCAGGTTGCAAATTCAATATAATTTTTTTCTGCATCTAGCTCTGAAAAAATATTTTGGCTTGTAGCAGTGTGTGGGACTTGATCTAATAGTCCATCTATACTAATCTCCTCCAGGTTGCAAATTCAATATAATTTTTTTCTGCATCTAACTCTGAAAAAATATTTCGGCTTGTAGCAGTGTTTGGGACTTGTTCTATTAGTCAATCTATACTAACCTCCACCAGGTTGCAAATTTAATATATTTTTTATCTCCATCCAGCTCTGAAAAAATATTTCGGCTTGTAGCAGTGTATGGGACTTGTTCTATTAGTCCATCTATAGTAACCTCCACCAGGTTGCAAATTCAATATATTTTTTATTTGCATCTAGCTCTGAAAAAATATTTCGGCTTGTAGCAGTGTGTGGGACTTGATCTATTATTTCATCTATACTAACCTCCAACAGGTTGCAAATTCAATAGAATTTTTTTCTGCATCTAGCACTGAAAAAATAGTTTGGCTTGTAGCAGTGTGTGGGACTTGTTCTATTAGTCCATCTATACTAACCTCCACCAGGTTGCAAATTCAATATAATTTTTTTCTGCATCTAGTTCTGAAAAAATATTTTGGCTTGTAGCAGTGTGTGGGACTTGTTCTATTAGTCCATCTATACCAACCTCAACCAGGCTGCAAATTCAATATAATTTTTTTCTACATCTAGCTCTGAAAAAATATTTCGGCTTGTAGCATTGTGTGGTACTTGTTCTATTAGTCCATCTATACTAACCTCCACCAGTTTCTAAATTCAATATAATTTTTATCTGCATCTAGCTCTGAAAAAATATTTCGGCTTGTAGCATTGTGTGGGACTTGTTCTATTAGTCC
Source organism: Phyllobates terribilis (assembly GCF_046119375.1). Taxonomy (NCBI): domain Eukaryota; kingdom Metazoa; phylum Chordata; class Amphibia; order Anura; family Dendrobatidae; genus Phyllobates; species Phyllobates terribilis. The sequence continues at coordinate 298,428,410 of NW_027362763.1, read as the reverse complement.
ATCTATACTAAACTCCACCAGGTTCTAAATTCAATATAATTTTTATCTGCATCTAGCTCTGAAAAAATATTTTGGCTTGTAGCAGTGTATGGGACTTGTTCTATTATTCCAACTATACTAACCTCCACCAGGTTGCAAATTCAATATCATTTTTATCTGCATCTAGCTGTGAAAAAATATTTCGGCTTGTAGCAGTGTATGGGACTTGTTCTATTAGTCCATCTATACTAACGTCCACCAGATTGCAAATTCAATATAATTTTTTTATTCATCTAGCTCTGAAAAAATATTTTGGCTTGTATCAGTGTTTGGGACTTGTTTTAATAGTCCATCTATACTAACCTCCACCAGGTTGCAAATTCAATATTATTTTTTTCTGCATGTAGCTCTGAAAAAATATTTTGACTTGTAGCAGTGTGTGGGACTTGATCTAATAGTCCATCTATACTAACCTCCTCCAGGTTGCAAATTCAATATAATTTTTTTCTGCATCTAACTCTGAAAAAATATTTCGGCTTGTAGCTGTGTTTGGGACTTGTTCTATTAGTCAATCTATACTAACATCCACCAGGTTGCAAATTTAATATAATTTTTATCTCCATCCAGCTCTAAAAATATATTTTGGCTTGTAGCAGTGTATGGGACTTGTTCTATTAGTCCATCTATACTAACCTCCACCAGGTTGCAAATTCAATATATTTTTTATTTGCATCTAGCTCTGAAAAAATATTTCGGCTTGTAGCAGTGTGTGGGACTTGATCTATTATTTCATCTATACTAACCTCCAACAGGTTGCAAATTCAATAGAATTTCTTTCTGCATCTAGCTCTGAAAAAATAGTTCGGCTTGTAGCAGTGTGTGCGATTTGTTCTATTAGTCCTCTATACTAACCTCCACCAGGTTGCAAATTCAATATAATTTTTTTCTGCATCTAGTTCTGAAAAAATATTTTGGCTTGTAGCAGTGTGTGGGACTTGTTCTATTAGTCCATCTATACTAACCTCAACCAGGCTGCAAATTCAATATAATTTTTTTCTGCATCTAGCTCTGAAAAAATATTTCGGCTTGTAGCATTGTGTGGGACTTGTTCTATTAGTCCATCTATACTAAACTCCACCAGGTTGCAAATTCAATATAATTTTTTTCTGCAACTAGTTCTGAAAAAATATTTTGTCTTGTAGCAGTGTGTGGGACTTGTTCTATTAGTCCATCTATAACTAACTCCACCAGGTTGCAAATTCAATGTCATTTTTATCTGCATCTAGCTCTGAAAAAATATTTCGGCTTGTAGCAGTGTATTTGACTTTTTCTATTAGTCCATCTATACTAACCTCCACCAGGTTGCAAATTCAATATAATTTTTTTATGCATCTAGCTCTGAGAAAATATTTTGGCTTGTATCAGTGTTTGGGACTTGTTTTATTAGTCCATCTATACCAACCTCCACCAGGTTGCAAATTCAATATAATTTTTTTCTGCATCTAGCTCTGAAAAAATACTTTGGCTTGTAGCAGTGTGTGGGACTTGATCTAATAGTCCATCTATACTAACCTCCTCCAGGTTGCAAATTCAATATAATTTTTTTTTTGCATCTAGCTCTGAAAAAATATTTCGGCTTGTAGCAGTGTTTGGGACTTGTTCTATTTGTCAATCTATACTAACCTCCACCAGGTTGCAAATTTAATATAATTTTTATCTCCATCCAGCTCTGAAAAAATATTTCGGCTTGTAGCAGTGTATGGGACTTGTTCTATTAGTCCATCTTTACTAACCTCCACCAGGTTGCAAATTCAATATAATTTTTATCTGCATCTAGCTCTGAAAAAATATTTCGGCTTGTAGCAGTGTATGGGACTTGTTCTATTATTTCATCTATACTAACCTCCACCAGGTTGCAAATTCAATATAATTTTTTTCTGCATCTAGCTCTGAAAAAATATTTCGGCTGGTAGCAGTAAGTGGGACTTGTTCTATTAGTACATCTCTACTAACCTCCACCAGTTTGCAAATTCAATATAATTTTTTTCTGCATCTAGCTCTGAAAATATATTTCGGCTTGTAGCATTGTGTGGGACTTGTTCTATTAGTCCATCTATACTAACCTCCACCAGTTTGCAAATTCAATATAATTTTTATCTGCATCTAGCTCTGAAAAAATATTTCGGCTTGTAGCATTGTGTGGGACTTGTTCTATTAGTCCATCTATACTAACCTCCACCAGGTTGCAAATTCAATATAATTTTTATCTGCATCTAGCTCTGAAAAAATATTTTGGCTTGTAGCAGTGTATGGGACTTGTTCTATTATTCCAACTATACTAACCTCCACCAGGTTGAAAATTCAATATAATTTTTATATGCATCTAGCTCTGAAAAAATATTTCAGCTTGTAGCAGTGTGTGGGACTTGTTCTATTAGTCCATCTATACTAAACTCCACCAGGTTGCAAATTAAATATAATTTTTTTCTGCATCTAGTTCTGAAAAAATATTTTGTCTTGTAGCAGTGTGTGGGACTTGTTCTATTAGTCCATCTATAACTAACTCCACCAGGTTGCAAATTCAATGTCATTTTTATCTGCATCTAGCTCTGAAAAAATATTTCGGCTTGTAGCAGTGTATGGGACTTTTTCTATTAGTCCATCTATACTAACCTCCACCAGGTTGCAAATTCAATATAATTTTTTTATGCATCTAGCTCTGAGAAAATATTTTGGCTTGTATCAGTGTTTGGGACTTGTTTTATTAGTCCATCTATACTAACCTCCACCAGGTTGCAAATTCAATATAACTTTTTTCTGCATCTAGCTCTGAAAAAATATTTTGGCTTGTAGCAGTGTGTGGGACTTGATCTAATAGTCCATCTATACTAACCTCCTCCAGGTTGCAAATTCAATATAATTTTTTTCTGCATCTAGCTCTGAAAAAATATTTCGGCTTGTAGCAGTGTTTGGGACTTGTTCTATTTGTCAATCTATACTAACCTCCACCAGGTTGCAAATTTAATATAATTTTTATCTGCATCCAGCTCTGAAAAAATATTTCGGCTTGTAGCAGTGTATGGGACTTGTTCTATTAGTCCATCTATACTAACCTCCACCAGGTTGCAAATTCAATATAATTTTTATTTGCATCTAGCTCTGAAAAAATATTTCGGCTTGTAGCAGTGTGTGGGACTTGATCTATTATTTCATCTATACTAACCTCCAACAGGTTGCAAATTCAATATAATTTTTTTCTGCATCTAGCTCTGAAAAAATATTTCGGCTTGTAGCAGTGTGTGGGACTTGTTCTATTAGTCCATCTATACTAACCTCCACGAGGTTGCAAATTCAATATAATTTTTTTCTGCATCTAGTTCTGAAAAAATATTTTGGCTTGTAGCAGAGTGTGGCACTTGTTCTATTAGTCCATCTATACTAACCTCCACCAGGTTGCAAATTCAATATAATTTTTATCTGCATCTAGCTCTGAAAAAATATTTCGGCTTGTAGCAGTGTATGGGACTTGTTCTATTATTCCAACTATACTAACCTCCACCAGGTTGAAAATTCAATATAATTTTTATATGCATCTAGCTCTGAAAAAATATTTCGGCTTGTAGCAGTGTGTGTGACTTGTTCTATTATTTCATCTATACTAACCTCCACCAGGTTGCAAATTCAATATAATTTTTTTCTGCATCTATCTCTGAAAAAATATTTCGGCTTGTAACAGTGTGTGGGACTTGTTCTATTAGTCCATCTATACTAAACTCCACCAGGTTGCAAATTCAATATAATTTTTTTCTGCATCTAGTTCTGAAAAAATATTTTGGCTTGTAGCAGTGTGTGGGACTTGTTTTATTAGTCCATCTATACTAAACTCCACCAGGTTGCAAATTCAATGTCATTTTTATCTGCATCTAGCTCTGAAAAAATATTTCGGCTTGTAGCAGTGTATGGGACTTTTTCTATTAGTCCATCTATATTAACTTCCACCAGGTTGCAAATTCAATATAATTTTTTTATGCATCTAGCTCTGAGAAAATATTTTGGCTAGTATCAGTGTTTGGGTCTTGTTTTATTAGTCCATCTATACTAACCTCCACCAGGTTGCAAATTCAATATAATTTTTTTCTGCATCTAGCTCTGAAAAAATATTTTGGCTTGTAGCAGTGTGTGGGACTTGATCTAATAGTCCATCTATACTAACCTCCTCCAGGTTGCAAATTCAATATAATTTTTTTCTGCATCTAGCTCTGTAAAAATATTTCGGCTTGTAGCAGGGTTTGGGACTTGTTCTATTAGTCAATCTATACTAACCTCCACCAGGTTGCAAATTCAGTATAATTTTTTTCTGCATCTAGCTCTGAAAAAATATTTTGGCTTGTAGCAGTGTGTGGGACTTGTTCTATTAGTCCATCTATACTAACCTCCACCAGGTTGCAAATTCAATATAATTGCTTTCTGCATCTAGCTCTGAAAAAATATTTTGGCTTGTAGCAGTGTGTTGGATTTGTTCTATTAGTCCATCTATACAAACATCCACTAGGTTGCAAATTCAATATAATTTTTATCTGCATCTAGCTCTGATAAAATATTTCGGCTTGTAGCAGTGTGTGGGACTTGTTCTATTAGTCCATCTATGCTAAACTCCACCAGGTTGCAAATTCAATATAATTTTTTTCTGCATCTAGCTCTGAAAAAATATTTCGGCTGGTAGCAGTAATTGGGACTTGTTCTGTTATTACATCTCTACTAACCTCCACCAGTTTGCAAATTCAATATAATTTTTTTCTGCATCTAGCTCTGAAAATATATTTCGGCTTCTAGCAGTGTATGGGACTTATTCTATTAGTCCATATATACTTACCTCCACCAGGTTGAAAATTCAATATAATTTTTTCTGCATCTAGCTCTGAAAAAATATTTTGGCTTGTATCAGTGTTTGGGACTTGTTTTATTAGTCCATCTATACTAACCTCCACCAGGTTGCAAATTCAATATAATTTTTTTCTGCATCTAGCTCTGAAAAAATATTTTGGCTTGTAGCAGTGTGTGGGACTTGATCTAATCGTCCATCTATACTAACCTCCTCCAGGTTGCAAATTCAATATAATTTTTTTCTGCATCTAGCTCTGAAAAAATATTTCGGCTTGTAGCCGTGTTTGGGACTTGTTCTATTAGTCAATCTATACTAACCTCCACCAGGTTGCAAATTCAATATAATTTTTATCTCCATCCAGCTCTGAAAAATCATTTTGGCTTGTAGCAGTGTATGGGACTTGTTCTATTAATCCATCTATACTAACCTCCACCAGATTGCAAATTCAATATAATTTTTTTCTGCATCTAGTTCTGAAAAAATATTTCGGCTTGTAGCAGTGTGTGGGACTTGTTCTATTAGTCCATCTATACTAAACTCCACCAGGTTTCAAATTCAATATCATTTTTATCTGCCTCTAGCTCTGAAACAATATTTTGGCTTGTAGCAGTGTATGGGACTTGTTCTATTAGTCCATCTATACTAACCTCCATCAGGTTGCAAATTCAATATAATTTTTTTATGCATCTAGCTCTGAAAAAATATTTTGGCTTGTAGCAGTGTGTGAGACTTGTTCTATTAGTCCATCTATACTTACCTCCACCAGATTGCAAATTCAATATAATTTTTTTCTGCATCTAGCTCTGAAAAAATATTTTGGCTTGTAGCAGTGTCTGGGACTTGATCTAATTGTCCATCTATACTAACCTCCACCAGGTTGCAAATTCAATATAATTTTTTTCTGCATCTAGCTCTGAAAAAATATTTTGGCTTGTAGCAGTGTGTGGGACTTGTTCTATTAGTCCATCTATACTAACCTCCACCAGGTTGCAAATTCAATATAATTTTTTTCTGCATCTAGCTCTGAAAATATATTTCGGCTTGTAGCAGTGTATGGGACTTATTCTATTAATCCATCTATACTTACCTCCAACAGGTTGCAAATTCAATATAATTTTTTTCTGCATCTAGCTCTGAAAAAATATTTTGGCTTGTATCAGTGTTTGGGACTTGTATTATTAGTCCATCTATGATAACCTCCACCAGGTTGCAAATTCAATATAATTTTTTTCTGCATCTAGCTCTGAAAAAATATTTTGGCTTGTAGCAGTGTGTGGGATTTGATCTAATAGTCCATCTATACTAACCTCCTCCAGGTTGCAAATTCAATATAATTTTTTTCTGCATCTAGCTCTGAAAAAATATTTTGGCTTGTAGCAGTGTGTGGGACTTGTTCTATTAGTCCATCTATTCTAACCTCCACCAGGTTGCAAATTCAATATAATTTTTTTCTGCATCTAGCTGTGAAAAAATATTTCGGCTTGTAGCAGTGTGTGGGACTTGTTCTATTAGTCCATCTATACTAACCTCCTCCAGGCTGCAAATTCAATGTAATTTTTTTCTGCATCTAGCTCTGAAAACATATTTCGGCTTGTAGCATGGTGTGGGACTTGTTCTATTAGTCCATCTATACTAACCTCCATCAGGTTGCAAATTCAATATAATTTTTATCTGCATCTAGCTCTGAAAAAATATTTCGGCTTGTAGCAGTGTGTGGGACTTGTTCTATTAGTCCATCTATACTAACCTCCACCAGGCTGCAAATTCAATGTAATTTTTTTCTGCATCTAGCTCTGAAAACATATTTCGGCTTTTAGCATGATGTGGGACTTGTTATATTAGTCCATCTATACTAACCTCCACCAGGTTGCAAATTCAATATAATTTTTATCTGCATCTAGCTCTGAAAAAATATTTCGGCTTGTAGCAGTGTGTGGGACTTGTTCTATTATTTCATCTATACTAACCTCCACCAGGTTGCAAATTCAATATAATTTTTTTCTGCATCCAGTTCTGAAAAAATATTTCGGCTTGGAGCAGTGTGTGGGACTTGTTCTATAAGTCCATCTATACTAAACTCCACCAGGTTGCAAATTCAATAACATTTTTATCTGCATCTAGCTCTGAAAAAATATTTTGGCTTGTAGCAGTGTATGGGACTTGTTCTATTAGTCCATCTATACTAACCTCCACCAGGTTGCAAATTCAATATAATTTTTTTCTGCATCTAGCTCTGAAAAAATATTTCGGCTTGTAGCAGTGTGTGGGACTTGTTCTATTAGTCCATCTATACTAACCTCCACCAGGTTGCAAATTCAATATAATTTTTTTCTGCATCTAGCTCTGAAAAAATATTTTGGCTTGTAGCAGTGTGTTGGACTTGTTCTATTAGTCCATCTATACTAACATCCACCAGGTTGCAAATTCAATATCATTTTTTTCTGCATCTAGCTCTGAAAAAATATTTTGGCTTGTATCAGTGTTTGGGACTTGATCTAATAGTCCATCTATACTAACCTCCTCCAGGTTGCAAATTCAATATAATTTTTTTCTGCATCTAGCTCTGAAAAAATATTTCGGCTTGTAGCAGTGTTTGGGACTTGTTCTATTAGTCAATCTATACTAACCTCCACCAGGTTGCAAATTCAATACAATTTTTAACTCCATCCAGCTCTGAAAAAATATTTTGGCTTGTAGCAGTGTATGGGACTTGTTCTATTAGTCCATCTATACTAACTTCCACCAGGTTGCAAATTCAATATAATTTTTATTTGCATCTAGCTCTGAAAAAATATTTCGGCTTGTAGCAGAGTGTGGCACTTGTTCTATTAGTCCATCTATACTAACTTCCACCAGGTTGCAAATTCAATGTAATTTTTTTCTGCATCTAGCTCTGAAAAAATATTTCGGCTTGTAGCAGTAAGTGGGATATGTTCTATTAGTCCATCTATACTAACCTCCACCAGGTTGCAAATTCAATATAATTTTTATATGCATCTAGCTCTGAAAAAATATTTCGGCTTGTAGCAGTGTGTGGGACTTGTTCTATTAGTCCATCTATACTAACCTCCACCAGGTTGCAAATTCAATATAATTTTTTTCTGCATCTAGCTGTGAAAAAATATTTCGGCTTGTAGCAGTGTGTGGGACTTGTTCTATTAGTCCATCTATACTAACCTCAACCAGGCTGCAAATTCAATATAATTTTTTTCTGCATTTAGCTCTGAAAAAATATTTCGGCTTGTAGCATTGTGTGGGGCTTGTTCTATTAGTCCATCTATACTAACCTCCACCAGGTTGCAAATTCAATATAATTTTTATCTACATCTAGCTCTGAAAAAATATTTCGGCTTGTAGCATTGTGTGGGACTTGTTCTACTAGTCCATCTATACTAACCTCCACCAGGTTGCAAATTCAATATAATTTTTATCTGCATCTAGCTCTGAAAAAATATTTTGGCTTGTAGAAGTGTATGGGACTTGTTCTATTATTCCAACTATACTAACCTCCACCAGGTTGCAAATTCAATATAATTTTTATATGCATCTAGCTCTGAAAAAATATTTTGGCTTGTAGCAGTGTGTGGGACTTGTTCTATTATTTCATCTATACTAACCTCCACCAGGTTGCAAATTCAATATAATTTTTTTCTGCATCTAGCTCTGAAAAAATATTTCGGCTGGTAGCAATGTGTGGGACTTGTTCTATTAGTCCATCTATACTAAACTCCACCAGGTTGCAAATTCAATATCATTTTTATCCTCATCTAGCTCTGAAAAAATATTTCGGCTTGTAGCAGTGTATGGGACTTGTTCTATTAGTCCATCTACACTAACCTCCACCAGGTTGCAAGTTCAATATAATTTTTTTATGCATCTAGCTCTGAAAAAATATTTTGGCTTGTATCAGTGTTTGGTACTTGTTTTATTAGTCCATCTATATTAACCTCCACCAGGTTGCAAATTCAATATAATTTTTTTCTGCATCTAGCTCTGAAAAAATATTTTGGCTTGTAGCAGTGTGTGGGACTTGATCTAATAGTCCATCTATACTAACCTCCTCCAGGTTGCAAATTCAATATAATTTTTTTCTGCATCTAGCTCTGAAAAAATATTTCGCCTTGTAGCAGTGTTTGGGTCTTGTTCTATTAGTCAATCTATACTAACCTGCACCAGGTTGCAAATTTAATATAATTTTAATCTCCATCCAGCTGTGAAAAAATATTTCGGCTTGTAGCAGTGTATGGGACTTGTTCTATTAGTCCATCAATACTAACCTCCACCTTGTTGCAAATTCAATATAATTTTTTTCTGCATCTAGCTCTGAAAAAATATTTTGGCTTGTAGCAGTGTGTGGGACTTGATCTATTTGTCCATCTATACTAACCTCCACCAGTTTGCAAATTCAATATAATTTTTTTCTGCATCTAGCTCTGAAAAAATATTTCGGCTTGTAGCAGTGTGTGGGACTTGTTCTATTAGTCCATCTATACTAACCTCCACCAGGTTGCAAATTCAATATAATTTTTTTCTGCATCTAGCTGTGAAAAAATATTTCGGCTTGTAGCAGTGTGTGGGACTTGTTCTATTAGTCCATCTATACTAACCTCAACCAGGCTGCAAATTCAATATAATTTTTTTCTGCATTTAGCTCTGAAAAAATATTTCGGCTTGTAGCATTGTGTGGGGCTTGTTCTATTAGTCCATCTATACTAACCTCCACCAGGTTGCAAATTCAATATAATTTTTATCTACATCTAGCTCTGAAAAAATATTTCGGCTTGTAGCATTGTGTGGGACTTGTTCTACTAGTCCATCTATACTAACCTCCACCAGGTTGCAAATTCAATATAATTTTTATCTGCATCTAGCTCTGAAAAAATATTTTGGCTTGTAGCAGTGTATGGGACTTGTTCTATTATTCCAACTATACTAACCTCCACCAGGTTGCAAATTCAATATAATTTTTATATGCATCTAGCTCTGAAAAAATATTTTGGCTTGTAGCAGTGTGTGGGACTTGTTCTATTATTTCATCTATACTAACCTCCACCAGGTTGCAAATTCAATATAATTTTTTTCTGCATCTAGCTCTGAAAAAATATTTCGGCTGGTAGCAGTGTGTGGGACTTGTTCTATTAGTCCATCTATACTAAACTCCATCAGGTTGCAAATTCAATATCATTTTTATCTGCATCTAGCTCTGAAAAAATATTTCGGCTTGTAGCAGTGTATGGGACTTTTCTATTAGTCCATCTACACTAACCTCCACCAGGTTGCAAGTTCAATATAATTTTTTTATGCATCTAGCTCTGAAAAAATATTTTGGCTTGTATCAGTGTTTGGGACTTGTTTTATTAGTCCATCTATATTAACCTCCACCAGGTTGCAAATTCAATATAATTTTTTTCTGCATCTAGCTCTGAAAAAATATTTTGGCTTGTAGCAGTGTGTGGGACTTGATCTAATAGTCCATCTATACTAACCTCCTCCAGGTTGCAAATTCAATATAATTTTTTTCTGCATCTAGCTCTGAAAAAATATTTCGCCTTGTAGCAGTGTTTGGGTCTTGTTCTATTAGTCAATCTATACTAACCTCCACCAGGTTGCAAATTTAATATAATTTTAATCTCCATCCAGCTGTGAAAAAATATTTCGGCTTGTAGCAGTGTATGGGACTTGTTCTATTAGTCCATCTATACTAACCTCCACCTTGTTGCAAATTCAATATAATTTTTTTCTGCATCTAGCTCTGAAAAAATATTTTGGCTTGTAGCAGTGTGTGGGACCTGATCTATTTGTCCATCTATACTAACCTCCACCAGTTTGCAAATTCAATATAATTTTTTTCTGCATCTAGCTCTGAAAAAATATTTCGGCTTGTAGCATTGTGTGGGACTTGTTCTATTAGTCCATCTATACTAACCTCCACCAGGTTGCAAATTCAATATAATTTTTATCTGAATTTAGCTCTGAAAAAATATTTCGGCTTCTAGCAGTGTATGGGACTTGTTCTATTTTTCCAACTATACTAATCTCCACCAGGTTGCAAATTCAATATAATTTTTATATGCATCTAGCTCTGAAAAAATATTTCGGCTTGTAGTAGTGTGTGGGACTTGTTCTATTATTTCATCTATACTAACCTCCACCAGGTTGCAAATTCAATATAATTTTTTTCTGCATCTAGCTCTGAAAAAATATTTCGGCTGGTAGCAGTGTGTGGGACTTGTTTTATTATTCCATCTATACTAACCTCCACCAGGTTGCAAATTCAATATAATTTTTTTCTGCATCTAGCTCTGAAAAAATATTTTGGCTTGTAGCAGTGTGTGGGACTTGTTCTATTAGTCCATCTATTCTAACCTCCACCAGGTTGCAAATTCAATATAATTTTTTTCTGCATCTAGCTGTGAAAAAATATTTCGGCTTGTAGCAGTGTGTGGGACTTGTTCTATTAGTCCATCTATACTAACCTCCTCCAGGCTGCAAATTCAATGTAATTTTTTTCTGCATCTAGCTCTGAAAACATATTTCGGCTTGTAGCATGGTGTGGGACTTGTTCTATTAGTCCATCTATACTAACCTTCACCAGGTTGCAAATTCAATATAATTTTTATCTGCATCTAGCTCTGAAAAAATATTTCGGCTTGTAGCAGTGTGTGGGACTTGTTCTATTATTTCATCTATACTAACCTCCACCAGGTTGCAAATTCAATATAATTTTTTTCTGCATCCAGTTCTGAAAAAATATTTCGGCTTGTAGCAGTGTGTGGGACTTGTTCGATAAGTCCATCTATACTAAACTCCACCAGGTTGCAAATTCAATAACATTTTTATCTGCATCTAGCTCTGAAAAAATATTTTGGCTTGTAGCAGTGTATGGGACTTGTTCTATTAGTCCATCTATACTAACCTCCACCAGGTTGCAAATTCAATATAATTTTTTTCTGCATCTAGCTCTGAAAAAATATTTTGGCTTGTAGCAGTGTGTGGGACTTGTTCTATTAGTCCATCTATTGTAACCTCCACCAGGTTGCAAATTCAATATAATTTTTTTCTGCATCTAGCTGTGAAAAAATATTTCGGCTTGTAGCAGTGTGTGGGACTTGTTCTATTAGTCCATCTATACTAACCTCCACCAGGCTGCAAATTCAATGTAATTTTTTTCTGCATCTAGCTCTGAAAACATATTTCGGCTTGTAGTAGTGTGTTGGACTTGTTCTATTAGTCAATCTATACTAACCTCCACCAGGTTGCAAATTCAATACAATTTTTAACTCCATCCAGCTCTGAAAAAATATTTTGGCTTGTAGCAGTGTATGGGACTTGTTCTATTAGTCCATCTATACTAACTTCCACCAGGTTGCAAATTCAATATAATTTTTATTTGCATCTAGCTCTGAAAAAATATTTCGGCTTGTAGCAGTGTGTGGGACTTGATCTATTATTTCATCTATACTAACATCCACCAGGTTGCAAATTCAATATAATATTTTTCTGCATCTAGTTCTGAAAAAATATTTCGGCTTGTAGCAGAGTGTGGCACTTGTTCTATTAGTCCATCTATACTAACTTCCACCAGGTTGCAAATTCAATATAATTTTTTTCTGCATCTAGCTCTGAAAAAATATTTCGGCTTGTAGCAGTAAGTGGGATATGTTCTATTAGTCCATCTATACTAACCTCCACCAGGTTGCAAATTCAATATAATTTTTATATGCATCTAGCTCTGAAAAAATATTTCGGCTTGTAGCAGTGTGTGGGACTTGTTCTATTAGTCCATCTATACTAATCTCCACCAGGTTGCAAATTCAATATAATTTTTTTCTGCATCTAGCTGTGAAAAAATATTTCGGCTTGTAGCAGTGTGTGGGACTTGTTCTATTAGTCCATCTATACTAACCTCAACCAGGCTGCAAATTCAATATAATTTTTTTCTGCACTTAGCTCTGAAAAAATATTTCGGCTTGTAGCATTGTGTGGGGCTTGTTCTATTAGTCCATCTATACTAACCTCCACCAGGTTGCAAATTCAATATAATTTTTATCTACATCTAGCTCTGAAAAAATATTTCGGCTTGTAGCATTGTGTGGGACTTGTTCTACTAGTCCATCTATACTAACCTCCACCAGGTTGCAAATTCAATATAATTTTTATCTGCATCTAGCTCTGAAAAAATATTTTGGCTTGTAGCAGTGTATGGGACTTGTTCTATTATTCCAACTATACTAACCTCCACCAGGTTGCAAATTCAATATAATTTTTATATGCATCTAGCTCTGAAAAAATATTTTGGCTTGTAGCATTGTGTGGGACTTGTTCTATTATTTCATCTATACTAACCTCCACCAGGTTGCAAATTCAATATAATTTTTTTCTGCATCTAGCTCTGAAAAAATATTTCGGCTGGTAGCAGTGTGTGGGACTTGTTCTATTAGTCCATCTATACTAAACTCCACCAGGTTGCAAATTCAATATCATTTTTATCTGCATCTAGCTCTGAAAAAATATTTCGGATTGTAGCAGTGTATGGGACTTGTTCTATTAGTCCATCTACACTAACCTCCACCAGGTTGCAAGTTCAATATAATTTTTTTATGCATCTAGCTCTGAAAAAATATTTTGGCTTGTATCAGTGTTTGGGACTTGTTTTATTAGTCCATCTATATTAACCTCCACCAGGTTGCAAATTCAATATAATTTTTTTCTGCATCTAGATCTGAAAAAATATTTTGGCTTGTAGCAGTGTGTGGGACTTGATCTAATAGTCCATCTATACTAACCTCCTCCGGGTTGCAAATTCAATATAATTTTTTTCTGCATCTAGCTCTGAAAAAATATTTCGCCTTGTAGCAGTGTTTGGGTCTTGTTCTATTAGTCAATCTATACTAACCTCCACCAGGTTGCAAATTTAATATAATTTTAATCTCCATCCAGCTGTGAAAAAATATTTCGGCTTGTAGCAGTGTATGGGACTTGTTCTATTAGTCCATCTATACTAACCTCCACCTTGTTGCAAATTCAATATAATTTTTTTCTGCATCTAGCTCTGAAAAAATATTTTGGCTTGTAGCAGTGTGTGGGACTTGATCTATTTGTCCATCTATACTAACCTCCACCAGTTTGCAAATTCAATATAATTTTTTTCTGCATCTAGCTCTGAAAAAATATTTCGGCTTGTAGCATTGTGTGGGACTTGTTCTATTAGTCCATCTATACTAACCTCCACCAGGTTGCAAATTCAATATAATTTTTATCTGAATTTAGCTCTGAAAAAATATTTCGGCTTGTAGCAGTGTATGGGACTTGTTCTATTTTTCCAACTATACTAATCTCCACCAGGTTGCAAATTCAATATAATTTTTATATGCATCTAGCTCTGAAAAAATATTTCGGCTTGTAGTAGTGTGTGGGACTTGTTCGATTATTTCATCTATACTAACCTCCACCAGGTTGCAAATTCAATATAATTTTTTTCTGCATCTAGCTCTGAAAAAATATTTCGGCAGGTAGCAGTATGTGGGACTTGTTTTATTATTCCATCTATACTAACCTCCACCAGGTTGCAAATTCAATATAATTTTTTTCTGCATCTAGCTCTGAAAAAATATTTTGGCTTGTAGCAGTGTGTGGGACTTGATCTATTTGTCCATCTATACTAACCTCCACCAGGTTGCAAATTCAATATAATTTTTTTCTGCATCTAGCTCTGAAAAAATATTTTGGCTTGTAGCAGTGTGTGGGACTTGTTCTATTAGTCCATCTATACTAACCTCCACCAGGTTGCAAATTCAATATAATTTTTTTCCGCATCTAGCTCTGAAAAAATATTTTGGTTTGTAGCAGTGTGTTGGACTTGTTCTATTAGTCCATCTATACTAACATCCACCAGGTTGCAAATTCAATATAATTTTTATCTGCATCTAGCTCTGAAAAAATATTTCGGCTGGTAGCAGTAAGTTGGACTTGTTCTTTTAGTCCATCTCTACTAACCTCCACCAGTTTGCAAATTCAATATAATTTTTTTCTGCATCTAGCTCTGAAAATATATTTCGGCTTGCAGCAGTGTATGGGACCTATTCTATTAGTCCATCTATACTTACCTCCACCAGGTTGCAAATTCAATATAATTTTTTTCTGCATCTAGCTCTGAAAAAATATTTTGGCTTGTATCAGTGTTTGGGACTTGTTTTATTAGTCCATCTATACTAACCTCCACCAGGTTGCAAATTCAATATAATTTTTTTCTGCATCTAGCTCTGAAAAAATATTTTGGCTTGTAGCAGTGTGTGGACTTGATCTAATAGTTCATCTATACTAACCTCCTCCAGGTTGCAAATTCAATATAATTTTTTTCTGCATCTAGCTCTGAAAAAATATTTCGGCTTGTAGCAGTGTTTGGGACTTGTTCTATTAGTCAATCTATACTAACCTCCAGCAGGTTGCAAATTCAATATAATTTTTAACTCCATCCAGCTCTGAAAAAATATTTTGGCTTTTAGCAGTGTATGGGACTTGTTCTATTAGTCCATCTATACTAACCTCCACCAAGTTGCAAATTCAATATATTTTTTATCTGCATCTAGCTCTGAAAAAATATTTTGGCTTTTAGTATTTTGTGGGACTTGTTCTATTAGTCCATCAATACTAACCTCCACCAGGTTGCAAATTCAATATAATTTTTATCTGCATCTAGCGCTGAAAAAATATTTCGGCTTGTAGCATTGTGTGGGACTTGTTCTATTAGTCCATCTATACTAACCTCCACCAGGTTGCAAATTCAATATAATTTTTATCTGCATCTAGCTCTGAAAAAATATTTCGGCTTGTAGCAGTGTATGGGACTTGTTCTATTATTCCAACTATACTAACCTCCACCAGGTTGCAAATTCAATATAATTTTTATATGCATCTAGCTCTGAAAAAATATTTTGGCTTGTAGCAGTGTGTGGGACTTGTTCTATTATTTCATCTATACTAACCTCCACCAGGTTGCAAATTCAATATAATTTTTTTCTGCATCTAGCTCTGAAAAAATATTTCGGCTTGTAGCAGTGTGTGGGACTTGTTCTATTATTTCATCTATACTAACCTCCACCAGGTTGCAAATTCAATATAATTTTTTTCTGCATCTAGCTCTGAAAAAATATTTTGGCTTGTAGCAGTGTGTGGGACTTGATCTATTTGTCCATCTATACTAACCTCCACCAGGTTGCAAATTCAATATAATTTTTTTCTGCATCTAGCTCTGAAAAAATATTTCGGCTTGTAGCAGTGTGGGACTTGTTCTATTAGTCCATCTATACTAACCTCCACCAGGTTGCAAATTCAATATAATTTTTTTCCGCATCTAGCTCTGAAAAAATATTTTGGTTTGTAGCAGTGTGTTGGACTTGTTCTATTAGTCCATCTATACTAACATCCACCCGGTTGCAAATTCAATATAATTTTTATCTGCATCTAGCTCTGAAAAAATATTTTGGCTTGTAACAGTGTGTGGGACTTGTTCTATTAGTCCATCTATACTAAACTCCACCAGGTTGCAAATTCAATATAATTTTTTTCTGCATCTAGCTCTGAAAAAATATTTCGGCTGGTAGCAGTAAGTGGGACTTGTTCTATTAGTCCATCTCTACTAACCTCCACAAGTTTGCAAATTCAATATAATTTTTTTCTGCATCTAGCTCTGAAAATATATTTCGGCTTGCAGCAGTGTATGGGACTTATTCTATTAGTCCATCTATACTTACCTCCACCAGGTTGCAAATTCAATATAATTTTTTTCTGCATCTAGCTCTGAAAAAATATTTTGGCTTGTATCAGTGTTTGAGACTTGTTTTATTAGTCCATCTATACTAACCTCCACCAGGTTGCAAATTCAATATAATTTTTTTCTGCATCTAGCTCTGAAAAAATATTTTGGCTTCTAGCAGTGTGTGGGACTTGATCTAATAGTTCATCTATACTAACCTCCTCCAGGTTGCAAATTCAATATAATTTTTTTCTGCATCTAGCTCTGAAAAAATATTTCGGCTTGTAGCAGTGTTTGGGACTTGTTCTATTAGTCAATCTGTACTAACCTCCACCAGGTTGCAAATTCAATATAATTTTTAACTCCATCCAGCTATGAAAAAATATTTTGGCTTTCAGCAGTGTATGGGACTTGTTCTATTAGTCCATCTATACTAACCTCCACCAGGTTGCAAATTCAATATAATTTTTTTCTGCATGTAGCTCTGAAAAAATAATTCGGCTTGTAGCAGTTTGTGGGACTTGTTCTATTAGTCCATCTATACTAACCTCCACCAAGTTGCAAATTCAATATATTTTTTATCTGCATCTAGCTCTGAAAAAATATTTCGGCTTGTAGCAGTGTGTGGGACTTATTCTATTAGTCCATCTATACTAACCTCCACCAGGTTGCAAATTCAATATAATTTTTTTCTGCATCTAGCTGTGAAAAAATATTTCGGCTTGCAGCAGTGTGTGGGACTTGTTCTATTAGTCCATCTATACTAACCTCAACCAGGCTGCAAATTCAATATAATTTTTTTCTGCATCTAGCGCTGAAAAAATATTTTGGCTTGTAGTATTTTGTGGGACTTGTTCTATTAGTCCATCAATACTAACCTCCACCAGGTTGCAAATTCAATAAAATTTTTATCTGCATCTAACGCTGAAAATATATTTCGGCTTGTAGCATTTTGTGGGACTTGTTGTATTAGTCCATCTATACTAACCTCCACCAGGTTGCAAATTCAATATAATTTTTATCTGCATCTAGCTCTGAAAAAATATTTAGGCTTGTAGCAGTGTATGGGACTTGTTCTATTATTCCAACTATACTAACCTCCACCAGGTTGCAAATTCAATATAATTTTTATTTGCATCTAGCTCTGAAAAAATATTTCAGCTTCTAGCAGTGTGTGGGACTTGTTCTATTATTTCATCTATACTAACCTCCACCAGGTTGCAAATTCAATATAATTTTTTTCTGCATCTAGCTCTGAAAAAATATTTCGGCTGGTAGCAGTGTGTGGGACTTGTTCTGTTAGTCCATCTATACTAAACTCCACCAGGTTGCAAATTCAATATCATTTTTATCTGCATCTTGCTCTGAAAAAATATTTTGGCTTGTAGCAGTGTGTGGGACTTGATCTAATAGTCCATCTATACTAACCTCCTCCAGGTTGCAAATTCAATATAATTTTTTTCTGCATCTAGCTCTGAAAAAATATTTCGGCTTGTAGCAGTGTTTGGGACTTGTTCTATTAGTCCATATATACTAACCTCCACCAGGTTGCGAATTCAATATAATTTTTATTTGCATCTAGCTCTGAAAAAATATTTCGGCTTGTAGCAGTGTGTGGGACTTGATCTATTATTTCATCTATACTAACCTCCAACAGGTTACAAATTCAATAGAATTTTTTTCTGCATCTAGCTCTGAAAAAATAGTTCGGCTTGTAGCAGTGTGTGGGACTTGTTCTATTAGTCCATCTATACTAAACTCCACCAGGTTGCAAATTCAATATAATTTTTTTCTGCATCTAGTTCTGAAAAAATATTTTGGCTTGTAGCAGTGTGTGGGACTTGTTCTATTAGTCCATCTATACTAAACTCCACCAGGTTGCAAATTCAATATCATTTTTATCTGCATCTAGCTCTGAAAAAATATTTCGGCTTCTAGCAGTGTATGGGACTTTTTCTATTAGTCCATCTATACTAACCTCCACCAGGTTGCAAATTCAATATAATTTTTTTATGCATCTAGCTCTGAAAAAATATTTTGGTTGTATCAGTGTTTGGGACTTGTTTTATTAGTCCATCTATACTAACCTCCACCTGCTTGCAAATTCAATATAATTTTTTTCTGCATCTAGCTCTGAAAAAATATTTTGGCTTGTAGCAGTGTGTGGGACTTGATCTAATAGACCATCTATACTAACCTCCTCCAGGTTGCAAATTCAATATAATTTTTTTCTGCATCTAGCTCTGAAAAAATATTTCAGCTTGTAGCAGTGTTTGGGACTTGTTCTATTAGTCAATCTATACTAACCTCCACCAGGTTGCAAATTCAATATAATTTTTATTTGCATCTAGCTCTGAAAAAATATTTCAGCTTGTAGCAGTGTATGGGACTTGTTCTATTAGCCAATCTATACTAACATCCACCAGGTTGCAAATTCAATATAATTTTTATTTGCATCTAGCTCTGAAAAAATATTTCGGCTTGTAGCAGTGTGTGGGACTTGATCTATTATTTCATCTATACTAACCTCCAACAGGTTGCAAATTCAATAGAATTTTTTTCTGCATGTAGCTCTGAAAAAATATTTCGGCTTGTAGCAGTGTCTGGGACTTGTTCTATTAGTCCACCTATACTAACCTCCACCAGGTTGCAAATTCAATATAATTTTTTTCTGCATCAAGTTCTGAAAAAATATTTCGGCTTGTAGCAGAGTGTGGCACTTGTTCTATTAGTCCATCTATACTAACCTCCACCAGGTTGCAAATTCAATATAATTTTTTTCTGCATCTAGCTCTGAAAAAATAATTCGGCTTGTAGCAGTAAGTGGGACTTGTTCTATTAGTCCATCTATACTAACCTCCACCAGGTTGCAAATTCAATATAATTTTTATCTGCATCTTGCTCTGAAAAAATATTTCGGCTTGTAGCAGTGTGTGGGACTTGTTCTATTAGTCCATCTATACTAACCTCCACCAGGTTGCAAATTCAATATAATTTTTTTCTGCATCTAGCTGTGAAAAAATATTTCAGCTTGTAGAAGTGTGTGGGACTTGTTCTATTAGTCCATCTATACTAACCTCCACTAGGCTGCAAATTAAATATAATTTTTTTCTGCATCTAGCTCTGAAAAAATATTTCGGCTTGTAGCATTGTGTGGGACTTGTTCTATTAGTCCATCTATACTAACCTCCACCAGGTTGCAAATTCAATATAATTTTTATCTGCATCTAGCTTTGAAAAAATATTTCGGCTTGTAGCATTGTGTGGGACTTGTTCTATTAGTCCATCTATACTAACCTCTACCAGGTTGCAAATTCAATATAATTTTTATCTGCATCTAGCTCTGAAAAAATATTTCGGCTTGTAGCAGTGTATGGAACTTGTTCTATTATTCCAACTATACTAACCTCCACCAGGTTGCAAATTCAATATAATTTTTTTCTGCATTTAGCTCTGAAAAAATATTTCGGCTTGTAGCAGTTTGTGGGACTTGTTCTATTAGTCAATCTATACTAAACTCCACCAGGTTGCAAATTCAATAAAAAAAATTTCTGTATCTAGTTCTGAAAAAATATTTTGGCTTGTAGCAGTTTGTGGGACTTGTTCTATTAGTCCATCTATACTAAACTCCACCAGGTTGCAAATTCAATATCATTTTTATCTTCATCTAGCTCTGAAAAAATATTTCGGCATGTAACAGTGTATGGGACTTGTTCTATTAGTCCATCTATACTAACCTCCACCAGGTTGCAAATTCAATATAATTTTTTTATGCATCTAGCTCTGAAACAATATTTCGGCTTGTAGCAGTGTGTGGGACTTGTTCTATTAGTCCATCTATACTAACCTCCACCAGATTGCAAATTCAATATAATTTTTTTCTGCATCTAGCTCTGAAAAAATATTTTGGCTTGTAGCAGTGTGTGGGACTTTATCTAATTGTCCATCTATACTAACCTCCTCCCTGTTGCAAATTCAATATAATTTTTTTCTACATCTAGCTCTGAAAAAATATTTTGGCTTGTAGCAGTGTGTTGGACTTGTTCTATTAGTCCATCTATACTAACATCCACCAGGTTGCAAATTCAATATAATTTTTATCTGCATCTAGCTCTGAAAAAATATTTTGGCTTGTAGCAGTGTGTGGGACTTGTTCTATTAGTCCATCTATACTAACATCCACCAGGTTGCAAATTCAATATAATTTTTTTCTGCATCTAGCTCTGAAAAAATATTTCGGCTTGTAGCAGTGTGTGGGACTTGTTCTATTAGTCCATCTCTACTAACCTCCACCAGTTTGCAAATTCAATATAATTTTTTTCTGCATCTAGCTCTGAAAATATATTTCGGCTTGTATCATTGTTTGGGACTTGTTTTATTAGTCCATCTATACTAACCTCCAACAGGTTGCAAATTCAATATAGTTTTTTTCTGCATCTAGCTCTGAAAAAATATTTCGGCTTGTAGCAGTGTGTGGGACTTGATCTAATTGTCCATCTATACTAACCTCCTCCAGGTTGCAAATTCAATATAATTTTTTTCTGTATCTAGCTCTGAAAAAATATTTCGGCTTGTAGCAGTGTATGGGACTTGTTCTATTAGTCCATCTATACTAACCTCCACCAGGTTGCAAATTCAATATAATTTTTATTTGCATCTAGCTCTGAAAAAATATTTCGGCTTGTAACAGTGTGCGGGACTTGATCTATTAATTCATCTATACTAACCTCCAACAGGTTGCAAATTCAATAGAATTTTTTTCTGCATTTAGCTCTGAAAAAATTGTTTGGCTTGTAGCAGTGTGTGGGACTTGTTCTATTAGTCCATCTATACTAACCTCCACCAGGTTGCAAATTCAATATAATTTTTTTCTGCATCTAGTTCTGAAAAAATATTTCGGCTTTTAGCATTGTGTGGCACTTGTTCTATTAGTCCATCTATACTAACCTCCACCAGGTTGCAAATTCAATATCATTTTTTTCTGCATCTAGCTCTGAAAAAATATTTCAGCTTGTAGAAGTAAGTGAGACTTGTTCTATTAGTCCATCTATACTAACCTCCACCAGGTTGCAAATTCAATATAATTTTTATCTGCATCTAGCTCTGAAAAAATATTTTGGCTTGTAGCAGTGTGTATGACTTGATCTTATAGTCCATCTATACTAACCTCCTCCAGGTTGCAAATTCAATATAATTTTTTTCTGCATCTAGCTCTGAAAAAATATTACGGCTTGTAGCAGTGTTTGGGACTTGTTCTATTAGTCAATCTATACTAACCTCCACCAGGTTGCAAATTTAATATAATTTTTATCTCCATCCAGCTCTGAAAAAATATTTCGGCTTGTAGAAGTGTATGGGACTTGTTCTATTAGTCCATCTATACTAACCTCCACCAGGTTGCGAATTCAATATCATTTTTATCTGCATCTAGCTCTGAAAAAATTTTTCGACTTGTAGCAGTGTATGGGACTTTTTCTATTAGTCCATCTATACTAACCTCCACCAGGTTGCAAATTCAATATAATTTTTTTATGCATCTAGCTCTGAAAAAATATTTTGGCTTGTATCAGTGTTTGGGACTTGTTTTATTAGTCCATCTATACTAACCTCCACCTGGTTGCAAATTCAATATAATTTTTTTCTGCATCTAGCTCTGAAAAAATATTTTGTCTTGTAGCAGTGTGTGGGACTTGATCTAATAGACCATCTATACTAACCTCCTCCAGGTTGCAAATTCAATTTAATTTTTTTCTGCATCTAGCTCTGAAAAAATATTTCGGCTTGTAGCAGTGTTTGGGACTTGTTCTATTAGTCAATCTATACTAACCTCCACCAGGTTGCAAATTCAATATAATTTTTATTTGCATCTAGCTCTGAAAAAATATTTCGGCTTGTAGCAGTGTATGGGACTTGTTCTATTAGTCCATCTATACTAACCTCCACCAGATTGCAAATTCAATATAATTTTTTTCTGCATCTAGCTCTGAAAAAATATTTTGGCTTGTAGCAGTGTGTGGGACTTGATCTAATTGTCCATCTATACTAACCTCCTCCCTGTTGCAAATTCAATATAATTTTTTTCTACATCTAGCTCTGAAAAAATATTTTGGCTTGTAGCAGTGTGTTGGACTTGTTCTATTAGTCCATCTATACTAACATCCACCAGGTTGCAAATTCAATATAATTTTTATCTGCATCTAGCTCTGAAAAAATATTTTGGCTTGTAGCAGTGTGTGGGACTTGTTCTATTAGTCCATCTATACTAACATCCACCAGGTTGCAAATTCAATATAATTTTTTTCTGCATCTAGCTCTGAAAAAATATTTCGGTTGGTAGCAGTAAGTGGGACTTGTTCTATTAGTCCATCTATACTAACCTCCACCAGGTTGCAAATTCAATATAAATTTTATCTGCATCTAGCTCTGAAAAAATATTTTGGCTTGTAGCAGTGTGTGGGACTTGTTCTATTAGTCCATCTCTACTAACCTCCACCAGTTTGCAAATTCAATATAATTTTTTTCTGCATCTAGCTCTGAAAATATATTTCGGCTTGTAGCTGTGTATGGGACTTGTTCTATTAGTCCATCTATACTTACCTCCACCAGGTTGCAAATTCAATATAATTTTTTTCTGCATCTAGCTCTGAAAAAATATTTTGGCTTGTATCATTGTTTGGGACTTGTTTTATTAGTCCATCTATACTAACCTCCAACAGGTTGCAAATTCAATATAATTTTTTTCTGCATCTAGCTCTGAAAAAATATTTTGGCTTGTAGCAGTGTGTGGGACTTGATCTAATTGTCCATCTATACTAACCTCCTCCAGGTTGCAAATTCAATATAATTTTTTTCTGTATCTAGCTCTGAAAAAATATTTCGGCTTGTAGCAGTGTATGGGACTTGTTCTATTAGTCCATCTATACTAACCTCCACCAGGTTGCAAATTCAATATAATTTTTATTTGCATCTAGCTCTGAAAAAATATTTCGGCTTGTAACAGTGTGTGGGACTTGATCTATTAATTCATCTATACTAACCTCCAACAGGTTGCAAATTCAATAGAATTTTTTTCTGCATTTAGCTCTGAAAAAATATTTTGGCTTGTAGCAGTGTGTGGGACTTGTTCTATTAGTCCATCTATACTAACCTCCACCAGGTTGCAAATTCAATATAATTTTTTTCTGCATCTAGTTCTGAAAAAATATTTTGGCTTTTAGCATTGTGTGGCACTTGTTCTATTAGTCCATCTATACTAACCTCCACCAGGTTGCAAATTCAATATAATTTTTTTCTGCATCTAGCTCTGAAAAAATATTTCAGCTTGTAGCAGTAAGTGGGACTTGTTCTATTAGTCCATCTATACTAACCTCCACCAGGTTGCAAATTCAATATAATTTTTATCTGCATCTAGCTCTGAAAAAATATTTTGGCTTGTAGCAGTGTGTGGGACTTGATCTTATAGTCCATCTATACTAACCTCCTCCAGGTTGCAAATTCAATATAATTTTTTTCTGCATCTAGCTCTGAAAAAATATTTCGGCTTGTAGCAGTGTTTGGGACTTGTTCTATTAGTCAATCTATACTAACCTCCACCAGGTTGCAAATTTAATATAATTTTTATCTCCATCCAGCTCTGAAAAAATATTTCGGCTTGTAGAAGTGTATGGGACTTGTTCTATTAGTCCATCTATACTAACCTCCACCAGGTTGCGAAATCAATATAATTTTTATCTGCATCTAGCTCTGAAAAAATATTTCGGCTTGTAGCAGTGTGTGGGACTTGTTCTATTAGTCCATCTATACTAAACTCCACCAGGTTGCAAATTCAATATCATTTTTATCTGCATCTAGCTCTGAAAAAATATTTCGACTTGTAGCAGTGTATCGGACTTTTTCTATTAGTCCATCTATACTAACCTCCACCAGGTTGCAAATTCAATATAATTTTTTTATGCATCTAGCTCTGAAAAAATATTTTGGCTTGTATCAGTGTTTGGCACTTGTTTTATTAGTCCATCTATACTAACCTCCACCTGGTTGCAAATTCAATATAATTTTTTTCTGCATCTAGCTCTGAAAAAATATTTTGGCTTGTAGCAGTGTGTGGGACTTGATCTAATAGACCATCTATACTAACCTCCTCCAGGTTGCAAATTCAATTTAATTTTTTTCTGCATCTAGCTCTGAAAAAATATTTCGGCTTGTAGCAGTGTTTGGGACTTGTTCTATTAGTCAATCTATACTAACCTCCACCAGGTTGCAAATTCAATATAATTTTTATTTGCATCTAGCTCTGAAAAAATATTTCGGCTTGTAGCAGTGTATGGGACTTGTTCTATTAGTCCATCTATACTAACCTCCACCAGGTTGCGAAATCAATATAATTTTTATCTGCATCTAGCTCTGAAAAAATATTTCGGCTTGTAGCAGTGTGTGGGACTTGTTCTATTAGTCCATCTATACTAAACTCCACCAGGTTGCAAATTCAATATCATTTTTATCTGCATCTAGCTCTGAAAAAATATTTCGACTTGTAGCAGTGTATCGGACTTTTTCTATTAGTCCATCTATACTAACCTCCACCAGGTTGCAAATTCAATATAATTTTTTTATGCATCTAGCTCTGAAAAAATATTTTGGCTTGTATCAGTGTTTGGCACTTGTTTTGTTAGTCCATCTATACTAACCTCCACCTGGTTGCAAATTCAATATAATTTTTTTCTGCATCTAGCTCTGAAAAAATATTTTGGCTTGTAGCAGTGTGTGGGACTTGATCTAATAGACCATCTATACTAACCTCCTCCAGGTTGCAAATTCAATTTAATTTTTTTCTGCATCTAGCTCTGAAAAAATATTTCGGCTTGTAGCAGTGTTTGGGACTTGTTCTATTAGTCAATCTATACTAACCTCCACCAGGTTGCAAATTCAATATAATTTTTATTTGCATCTAGCTCTGAAAAAATATTTCGGCTTGTAGCAGTGTATGGGACTTGTTCTATTAGTCCATCTATACTAACCTCAACCAGGTTGCAAATTCAATATAATTTTTATTTGCATCTAGCTCTGAAAAAATATTTCGGCTTGTAGCAGTGTGTGGGACTTGATCTATTATTTCATCTATACTAACCTCCAACAGGTTGCAAATTCAATAGAATTTTTTTCTGCATCTAGCTCTGAAAAAATATTTCGGCTTGTAGCAGTGTGTGGGACTTGTTCTATTAGTCCATCTATACTAACCTCCACCAGGTTGCAAATTCAATATAATTTTTTTCTGCATCTAGTTCTGAAAAAATATTTCGGCTTGTAGCAGAGTGTGGCACTTGTTCTATTAGTCCATCTATACTAACCTCCACCAGGTTGCAAATTCAATATAATTTTTTTCTGCATCTAGCTCTGAAAAAATTATTCGGCTTGTAGCAGTAAGTGGGACTTGTTCTATTAGTCCATCTATTCTAACCTCCACCAGGTTGCAAATTCAATATAATTTTTATCTGCATCTTGCTCTGAAAAAATATTTTGGCTTGTTGCAGTGTGTGGGACTTGTTCTATTAGTCCATCTATACTAACCTCCACCAGGTTGCAAATTCAATATAATTTTTTTTTGCATCTAGCTGTGAAAAAATATTTCAGCTTGTAGAAGTGTGTGGGACTTGTTCTATTAGTCCATCTACACTAACCTCCACTAGGCTGCAAATTCAATATAATTTTTTTCTGCATCTAGCTCTGAAAAAATATTTTGGCTTGTAGCAGTGTGTGGGACTTGATCTAATTGTCCATCTATACTAACCTCCTCCAGGTTGCAAATTCAATATAATTTTTTTCTGTATCTAGCTCTGAAAAAATATTTCGGCTTGTAGCAGTGTATGGGACTTGTTCTATTAGTCCATCTATACTAACCTCCACCAGGTTGCAAATTCAATATAATTTTTATTTGCATCTAGCTCTGAAAAAATATTTCGGCTTGTAACAGTGTGTGGGACTTGATCTATTAATTCATCTATACTAACCTCCAACAGGTTGCAAATTCAATAGAATTTTTTTCTGCATTTAGCTCTGAAAAAATATTTTGGCTTGTAGCAGTGTGTGGGACTTGTTCTATTAGTCCATCTATACTAACCTCCACCAGGTTGCAAATTCAATATAATTTTTTTCTGCATCTAGTTCTGAAAAAATATTTTGGCTTTTAGCATTGTGTGGCACTTGTTCTATTAGTCCATCTATACTAACCTCCACCAGGTTGCAAATTCAATATAATTTTTTTCTGCATCTAGCTCTGAAAAAATATTTCAGCTTGTAGCAGTAAGTGGGACTTGTTCTATTAGTCCATCTATACTAACCTCCACCAGGTTGCAAATTCAATATAATTTTTATCTGCATCTAGCTCTGAAAAAATATTTTGGCTTGTAGCAGTGTGTGGGACTTGATCTTATAGTCCATCTATACTAACCTCCTCCAGGTTGCAAATTCAATATAATTTTTTTCTGCATCTAGCTCTGAAAAAATATTTCGGCTTGTAGCAGTGTTTGGGACTTGTTCTATTAGTCAATCTATACTAACCTCCACCAGGTTGCAAATTTAATATAATTTTTATCTCCATCCAGCTCTGAAAAAATATTTCGGCTTGTAGAAGTGTATGGGACTTGTTCTATTAGTCCATCTATACTAACCTCCACCAGGTTGCGAAATCAATATAATTTTTATCTGCATCTAGCTCTGAAAAAATATTTCGGCTTGTAGCAGTGTGTGGGACTTGTTCTATTAGTCCATCTATACTAAACTCCACCAGGTTGCAAATTCAATATCATTTTTATCTGCATCTAGCTCTGAAAAAATATTTCGACTTGTAGCAGTGTATCGGACTTTTTCTATTAGTCCATCTATACTAACCTCCACCAGGTTGCAAATTCAATATAATTTTTTTATGCATCTAGCTCTGAAAAAATATTTTGGCTTGTATCAGTGTTTGGCACTTGTTTTATTAGTCCATCTATACTAACCTCCACCTGGTTGCAAATTCAATATAATTTTTTTCTGCATCTAGCTCTGAAAAAATATTTTGGCTTGTAGCAGTGTGTGGGACTTGATCTAATAGACCATCTATACTAACCTCCTCCAGGTTGCAAATTCAATTTAATTTCTTTCTGCATCTAGCTCTGAAAAAATATTTCGGCTTGTAGCAGTGTTTGGGACTTGTTCTATTAGTCAATCTATACTAACCTCCACCAGGTTGCAAATTCAATATAATTTTTATTTGCATCTAGCTCTGAAAAAATATTTCGGCTTGTAGCAGTGTATGGGACTTGTTCTATTAGTCCATCTATACTAACCTCCACCAGGTTGCGAAATCAATATAATTTTTATCTGCATCTAGCTCTGAAAAAATATTTCGGCTTGTAGCAGTGTGTGGGACTTGTTCTATTAGTCCATCTATACTAAACTCCACCAGGTTGCAAATTCAATATCATTTTTATCTGCATCTAGCTCTGAAAAAATATTTCGACTTGTAGCAGTGTATCGGACTTTTTCTATTAGTCCATCTATACTAACCTCCACCAGGTTGCAAATTCAATATAATTTTTTTATGCATCTAGCTCTGAAAAAATATTTTGGCTTGTATCAGTGTTTGGCACTTGTTTTATTAGTCCATCTATACTAACCTCCACCTGGTTGCAAATTCAATATAATTTTTTTCTGCATCTAGCTCTGAAAAAATATTTTGGCTTGTAGCAGTGTGTGGGACTTGATCTAATAGACCATCTATACTAACCTCCTCCAGGTTGCAAATTCAATTTAATTTTTTTCTGCATCTAGCTCTGAAAAAATATTTCGGCTTGTAGCAGTGTTTGGGACTTGTTCTATTAGTCAATCTATACTAACCTCCACCAGGTTGCAAATTCAATATAATTTTTATTTGCATCTAGCTCTGAAAAAATATTTCGGCTTGTAGCAGTGTATGGGACTTGTTCTATTAGTCCATCTATACTAACCTCAACCAGGTTGCAAATTCAATATAATTTTTATTTGCATCTAGCTCTGAAAAAATATTTCGGCTTGTAGCAGTGTGTGGGACTTGATCTATTATTTCATCTATACTAACCTCCAACAGGTTGCAAATTCAATAGAATTTTTTTCTGCATCTAGCTCTGAAAAAATATTTCGGCTTGTAGCAGTGTGTGGGACTTGTTCTATTAGTCCATCTATACTAACCTCCACCAGGTTGCAAATTCAATATAATTTTTTTCTGCATCTAGTTCTGAAAAAATATTTCGGCTTGTAGCAGAGTGTGGCACTTGTTCTATTAGTCCATCTATACTAACCTCCACCAGGTTGCAAATTCAATATAATTTTTTTCTGCATCTAGCTCTGAAAAAATTATTCGGCTTGTAGCAGTAAGTGGGACTTGTTCTATTAGTCCATCTATTCTAACCTCCACCAGGTTGCAAATTCAATATAATTTTTATCTGCATCTTGCTCTGAAAAAATATTTTGGCTTGTTGCAGTGTGTGGGACTTGTTCTATTAGTCCATCTATACTAACCTCCACCAGGTTGCAAATTCAATATAATTTTTTTCTGCATCTAGCTGCGAAAAAATATTTCAGCTTGTAGAAGTGTGTGGGACTTGTTCTATTAGTCCATCTACACTAACCTCCACTAGGCTGCAAATTCAATATAATTTTTTTCTGCATCTAGCTCTGAAAAAAATATTTCAGCTTGTAGCATTGTGTGGGACTTGTTCTATTAGTCCATCTATACTAACCTCCACCAGGTTGCAAATTCAATATAATTTTTATCTGCATCTAGCTTTGAAAAAATATTTCGGCTTGTAGCATTGTGTGGGACTTGTTCTATTAGTCTATCTATACTAACCTCTACCAGGTTGCAAATTCAATATAATTTTTATCTGCATCTAGCTCTGAAAAAATATTTCGGCTTGTAGCAGTGTATGGGACTTGTTCTATTATTCCAACTATACTAACCTCCACCAGGTTGCAAATTCAATATAATTTTTTTCTGCATCTAGCTCTGAAAAAATATTTCGGCTTGTAGCAGTGTGTGGGACTTGTTCTATTAGTCAATCTATACTAAACTCCACCAGGTTGCAAATTCAATAAAAAAAATTTCTGTATCTAGTTCTGAAAAAATATTTTGGCTTGTAGCAGTTTGTGGGACTTGTTCTATTAGTCCATCTATACTAAACTCCACCAGGTTGCAAATTCAATATCATTTTTATCTGCATCTAGCTCTGAAAAAATATTTCGGCATGTAGCAGTGTATGGGACTTGTTCTATTAGTCCATCTATACTAACCTCCACCAGGTTGCAAATTCAATATAATTTTTTTATGCATCTAGCTCTGAAATAATATTTCGGCTTGTAGCAGTGTGTGGGACTTGTTCTATTAGTCCATCTATACTAACCTCCACCAGATTGCAAATTCAATATAATTTTTTTCTGCATCTAGCTCTGAAAAAATATTTTGGCTTGTAGCAGTGTGTGGGACTTGATCTAATTGTCCATCTATACTAACCTCCTCCCTGTTGCAAATTCAATATAATTTTTTTCTACATCTAGCTCTGAAAAAATATTTTGGCTTGTAGCCGTGTGTTGGACTTGTTCTATTAGTCCATCTATACTAACATCCACCAGGTTGCAAATTCAATATAATTTTCATCTGCATCTAGCTCTGAAAAAATATTTCGGCTTGTAGCAGTGTGTGGGACTTGTTCTATTAGTCCATCTATACTAACCTCCACCAGATTGCAAATTCAATATAATTTTTTTCTGCATCTATTTCTGAAAAAATATTTCGGCTTGTAGCAGAGTGTGGCACTTGTTCTATTAGTCCATCTATACTAACCTCCACCAGGTTGCAAATTCAATATAATTTTTATCTGCATCTTGCTCTGAAAAAATATTTCGGCTTGTAGCAGTGTGTGGGACTTGTTCTATTAGTCCATCTATACTAACCTCCACCAGGTTGCAAATTCAATATAATTTTTTTCTGCATCTAGCTGTGAAAAAATATTTCAGCTTGTAGAAGTGTGTGGGACTTGTTCTATTAGTCCATCTATACTAACCTCCACTAGGCTGCAAATTCAATATAATTTTTTTCTGCATCTAGCTCTGAAAAAATATTTCGGCTTGTAGCATTGTGTGGGACTTGTTCTATTAGTCCATCTATACTAACCTCCACCAGGTTGCAAATTCAATATAATTTTTATCTGCATCTAGCTTTGAAAAAATATTTCGGCTTGTAGCATTGTGTGGGACTTGTTCTATTAGTCCATCTATACTAACCTCCACCAGGTTGCAAATTCAATATAATTTTTATCTGCATCTAGCTCTGAAAAAATATTTCGGCTTGTAGCAGTGTATGGGACTTGTTCTATTATTTCAACTATACTAACCTCCACCAGGTTGCAAATTCAATATAATTTTTTTCTGCATCTAGCTCTGAAAAAATATTTCGGCTTGTAGCAGTGTGTGGGACTTGTTCTATTAGTCCATCTATACTAAACTCCACCAGGTTGCAAATTCAATAAAAAAAATTTCTGTATCTGGCTCTGAAAAAATATTTCGGCTTGTAGCAGTTTGTGGGACTTGTTCTATTAGTCCATCTATACTAAACTCCACCAGGTTGCAAATTCAATATCATTTTTATCTGCATCTAGCTCTGAAAAAATATTTCGGCATGTAGCAGTGTATGGGACTTGTTCTATTAGTCCATCTATACTAACCTCCACCAGGTTGCAAATTCAATATAATTTTTTTATGCATCTAGCTCTGAAAAAATATTTCGGCTTGTAGCAGTGTGTGGGACTTGTTCTATTAGTCCATCTATACTAACCTCCCCCAGATTGCAAATTCAATATAATTTTTTTCTACATCTAGCTCTGAAAAATTATTTCGGCTTGTAGCAGTGTGTGGGACTTGTTCTATTAGTCCATCTATACTAACCTCCACCAGGTTGCAAATTCAATATAATTTTTTTCTGCATCTAGTTCTGAAAAAATATTTCGGCTTGTAGCAGAGTGTGGCACTTGTTCTATTAGTCCATCTATACTAACCTCCACCAGGTTGCAAATTCAATATAATTTTTTTCTGAATCTAGCTCTGAAAAAATTATTCGGCTTGTAGCAGTAAGTGGGACTTGTTCTATTAGTCCATCTATACTAACCTCCACCAGGTTGCAAATTCAATATAATTTTTATCTGCATCTTGCTCTGAAAAAATATTTTGGCTTGTTGCAGTGTGTGGGACTTGTTCTATTAGTTCATCTATACTAACCTCCACCAGGTTGCAAATTCAATATAATTTTTTTCTGCATCTAGCTGTGAAAAAATATTTCAGCTTGTAGAAGTGTGTGGGACTTGTTCTATTAGTCCATCTACACTAACCTCCACTAGGCTGCAAATTCAATATAATTTTTTTCTGCATCTAGCTCTGAAAAAAATATTTCAGCTTGTAGCATTGTGTGGGACTTGTTCTATTAGTCCATCTATACTAACCTCCACCAGGTTGCAAATTCAATATAATTTTTATCTGCATCTAGCTTTGAAAAAATATTTCGGCTTGTAGCATTGTGTGGGACTTGTTCTATTAGTCTATCTATACTAACCTCTACCAGGTTGCAAATTCAATATAATTTTTATCTGCATCTAGCTCTGAAAAAATATTTCGGCTTGTAGCAGTGTATGGGACTTGTTCTATTATTCCAACTATACTAACCTCCACCAGGTTGCAAATTCAATATAATTTTTTTCTGCATCTAGCTCTGAAAAAATATTTTGGCTTGTAGCAGTGTGTGGGACTTGTTCTATTAGTCAATCTATACTAAACTCCACCAGGTTGCAAATTCAATAAAAAAAATTTCTGTATCTAGTTCTGAAAAAATATTTTGGCTTGTAGCAGTTTGTGGGACTTGTTCTATTAGTCCATCTATACTAAACTCCACCAGGTTGCAAATTCAATATCATTTTTATCTGCATCTAGCTCTGAAAAAATATTTCGGCATGTAGCAGTGTATGGGACTTGTTCTATTAGTCCATCTATACTAACCTCCACCAGGTTGCAAATTCAATATAATTTTTTTATGCATCTAGCTCTGAAATAATATTTCGGCTTGTAGCAGTGTGTGGGACTTGTTCTATTAGTCCATCTATACTAACCTCCACCAGATTGCAAATTCAATATAATTTTTTTCTGCATCTAGCTCTGAAAAAATATTTTGGCTTGTAGCAGTGTGTGGGACTTGATCTAATTGTCCATCTATACTAACCTCCTCCCTGTTGCAAATTCATTATAATTTTTTTCTACATCTAGCTCTGAAAAAATATTTTGGCTTGTAGCCGTGTGTTGGACTTGTTCTATTAGTCCATCTATACTAACATCCACCAGGTTGCAAATTCAATATAATTTTTATCTGCATCTAGCTCTGAAAAAATATTTCGGCTTGTAGCAGTGTGTGGGATTTGTTCTATTAGTCCATCTATACTAACCTCCACCAGATTGCAAATTCAATATAATTTTTTTCTGCATCTAGCTCTGAAAAAATATTTTGGCTTGTAGCAGTGTGTCGGACTTGTTCTATTATTTCATCTATACTAACCTCCACCAGGTTGCAAATTCAATATAATTTTTTTCTGCATCTATTTCTGAAAAAATATTTCGGCTTGTAGCAGAGTGTGGCACTTGATCTATCAGTCCATCTATACTAACCTCCACCAGGTTGCAAATTCAATATAATTTTTATCTGCATCTTGCTCTGAAAAAATATTTCGGCTTGTAGCAGTGTGTGGGACTTGTTCTATTAGTCCATCTATACTAACCTCCACCAGGTTGCAAATTCAATATAATTTTTTTCTGCATCTAGCTGTGAAAAAATATTTCAGCTTGTAGAAGTGTGTGGGACTTGTTCTATTAGTCCATCTATACTAACCTCCACTAGGCTGCAAATTCAATATAATTTTTTTCTGCATCTAGCTCTGAAAAAATATTTCGGCTTGTAGCATTGTGTGGGACTTGTTCTATTAGTCCATCTATACTAACCTCCACCAGGTTGCAAATTCAATATAATTTTTATCTGCATCTAGCTTTGAAAAAATATTTCGGCTTGTAGCATTGTGTGGGACTTGTTCTATTAGTCCATCTATACTAACCTCCACCAGGTTGCAAATTCAATATAATTTTTATCTGCATCTAGCTCTGAAAAAATATTTCGGCTTGTAGCAGTGTATGGGACTTGTTCTATTATTTCAACTATACTAACCTCCACCAGGTTGCAAATTCAATATAATTTTTTTCTGCATCTAGCTCTGAAAAAATATTTCGGCTTGTAGCAGTGTGTGGGACTTGTTCTATTAGTCCATCTATACTAAACTCCCCCAGGTTGCAAATTCAATAAAAAAAATTTCTGTATCTGGCTCTGAAAAAATATTTCGGCTTGTAGCAGTTTGTGGGACTTGTTCTATTAGTCCATCTATACTAAACTCCACCAGGTTGCAAATTCAATATCATTTTTATCTGCATCTAGCTCTGAAAAAATATTTCGGCATGTAGCAGTGTATGGGACTTGTTCTATTAGTCCATCTATACTAACCTCCACCAGGTTGCAAATTCAATATAATTTTTTTATGCATCTAGCTCTGAAAAAATATTTCGGCTTGTAGCAGTGTGTGGGACTTGTTCTATTAGTCCATCTATACTAACCTCCTCCCTGTTGCAAATTCAATATAATTTTTTTCTACATCTAGCTCTGAAAAAATATTTTGGCTTGTAGCAGTGTGTGGGACTTGATCTAATTGTCCATCTATACTAACCTCCTCCCTGTTGCAAATTCAATATAATTTTTTTCTACATCTAGCTCTGAAAAAATATTTTGGCTTGTAGAAGTGTGTTGGACTTGTTCTATTAGTCCATCTATACTAACATCCACCAGGTTGCAAATTCAATATAATTTTATCTGCATCTAGCTCTGAAAAAATATTTCGGCTAGAAGCAGTGTGTGGGACTTGTTCTATTAGTCCATCTATACTAACATCCACCAGGTTGCAAATTCAATATAATTTTTTTCTGCATCTAGCTCTGAAAAAATATTTCGGCTGGTAGCACTAAGTGGGACTTGTTCTATTAGTCCATCTATACTAACCTCCACCAGGTTGCAAATTCAATATAAATTTTTTCTGCATCTAGCTCTGAAAAAATATTTCGGCTTGTAGCAGTGTGTGGGACTTGTTCTATTAGTCCATCTCTACTAACCTCCACCAGTTTGCAAATTCAATATAATTTTTTTCTGCATCTAGCCCTGAAAATATATTTTGGCTTGTATCAGTGTTTGGGACTTGTTCTATTAGTCCATCTATACTAACCTCCACCAGGTTGCAAATTCAATATAATTTTTTTCTGCATCTAGCTGTGAAAAAATATTTCAGCTTGTAGAAGTGTGTGGGACTTGTTCTATTAGTCCATCTACACTAACCTCCACTAGGCTGCAAATTCAATATAATTTTTTTCTGCATCTAGCTCTGAAAAAAATATTTCAGCTTGTAGCATTGTGTGGGACTTATTCTATTAGTCCATCTATACTAACCTCCACCAGGTTGCAAATTCAATATAATTTTTATCTGCATCTAGCTTTGAAAAAATATTTCGGCTTGTAGCATTGTGTGGGACTTGTTCTATTAGTCTATCTATACTAACCTCTACCAGGTTGCAAATTCAATATAATTTTTATCTGCATCTAGCTCTGAAAAAATATTTCGGCTTGTAGCAGTGTATGGGACTTGTTCTATTATTCCAACTATACTAACCTCCACCAGGTTGCAAATTCAATATAATTTTTTTCTGCATCTAGCTCTGAAAAAATATTTTGGCTTGTAGCATTGTGTGGGACTTGTTCTATTAGTCAATCTATACTAAACTCCACCAGGTTGCAAATTCAATAAAAAAAATTTCTGTATCTAGTTCTGAAAAAATATTTTGGCTTGTAGCAGTTTGTGGGACTTGTTCTATTAGTCCATCTATACTAAACTCCACCAGGTTGCAAATTCAATATCATTTTTATCTGCATCTAGCTCTGAAAAAATATTTCGGCATGTAGCAGTGTATGGGACTTGTTCTATTAGTCCATCTATACTAACCTCCACCAGGTTGCAAATTCAATATAATTTTTTTATGCATCTAGCTCTGAAATAATATTTCGGCTTGTAGCAGTGTGTGGGACTTGTTCTATTAGTCCATCTATACTAACCTCCACCAGATTGCAAATTCAATATAATTTTTTTCTGCATCTAGCTCTGAAAAAATATTTTGGCTTGTAGCAGTGTGTGGGACTTGATCTAATTGTCCATCTATACTAACCTCCTCCCTGTTGCAAATTCATTATAATTTTTTTCTACATCTAGCTCTGAAAAAATATTTTGGCTTGTAGCCGTGTGTTGGACTTGTTCTATTAGTCCATCTATACTAACATCCACCAGGTTGCAAATTCAATATAATTTTTATCTGCATCTAGCTCTGAAAAAATATTTCGGCTTGTAGCAGTGTGTGGGACTTGTTCTATTAGTCCATCTATACTAACCTCCACCAGATTGCAAATTCAATATAATTTTTTTCTGCATCTAGCTCTGAAAAAATATTTTGGCTTGTAGCAGTGTGTCGGACTTGTTCTATTATTTCATCTATACTAACCTCCACCAGGTTGCAAATTCAATATAATTTTTTTCTGCATCTATTTCTGAAAAAATATTTCGGCTTGTAGCAGAGTGTGGCACTTGTTCTATCAGTCCATCTATACTAACCTCCACCAGGTTGCAAATTCAATATAATTTTTATCTGCATCTTGCTCTGAAAAAATATTTCGGCTTGTAGCAGTGTGTGGGACTTGTTCTATTAGTCCATCTATACTAACCTCCACCAGGTTGCAAATTCAATATAATTTTTTTCTGCATCTAGCTGTGAAAAAATATTTCAGCTTGTAGAAGTGTGTGGGACTTGTTCTATTAGTCCATCTATACTAACCTCCACTAGGCTGCAAATTCAATATAATTTTTTTCTGCATCTAGCTCTGAAAAAATATTTCGGCTTGTAGCATTGTGTGGGACTTGTTCTATTAGTCCATCTATACTAACCTCCACCAGGTTGCAAATTCAATATAATTTTTATCTGCATCTAGCTTTGAAAAAATATTTCGGCTTGTAGCATTGTGTGGGACTTGTTCTATTAGTCCATCTATACTAACCTCCACCAGGTTGCAAATTCAATATAATTTTTATCTGCATCTAGCTCTGAAAAAATATTTCGGCTTGTAGCAGTGTATGGGACTTGTTCTATTATTTCAACTATACTAACCTCCACCAGGTTGCAAATTCAATATAATTTTTTTCTGCATCTAGCTCTGAAAAAATATTTCGGCTTGTAGCAGTGTGTGGGACTTGTTCTATTAGTCCATCTATACTAACCTCCCCCAGATTGCAAATTCAATATAATTTTTTTCTACATCTAGCTCTGAAAAAATATTTTGGCTTGTAGCAGTGTGTGGGACTTGATCTAATTGTCCATCTATACTAACCTCCTCCCTGTTGCAAATTCAATATAATTTTTTTCTACATCTAGCTCTGAAAAAATATTTTGGCTTGTAGAAGTGTGTTGGACTTGTTCTATTAGTCCATCTATACTAACATCCACCAGGTTGCAAATTCAATATAATTTTATCTGCATCTAGCTCTGAAAAAATATTTCGGCTAGAAGCAGTGTGTGGGACTTGTTCTATTAGTCCATCTATACTAACATCCACCAGGTTGCAAATTCAATATAATTTTTTTCTGCATCTAGCTCTGAAAAAATATTTCGGCTGGTAGCACTAAGTGGGACTTGTTCTATTAGTCCATCTATACTAACCTCCACCAGGTTGCAAATTCAATATAAATTTTTTCTGCATCTAGCTCTGAAAAAATATTTCGGCTTGTAGCAGTGTGTGGGACTTGTTCTATTAGTCCATCTCTACTAACCTCCACCAGTTTGCAAATTCAATATAATTTTTTTCTGCATCTAGCCCTGAAAATATATTTTGGCTTGTATCAGTGTTTGGGACTTGTTTTATTAGTCCATCTATACTAACCTCCACCAGGTTGCAAATTCAATATAATTTTTTTCTGCATCTTGCTCTGAAAAAATATTTTGGCTTGTAGCAGTGAGTGGGACTTGATCTAATTGTCCATCTATACTAACCTCCTCCAGGTTGCAAATTCAATATAATTTTTTTCTGCATCTAGCTCTGAAAAAATATTTCGGCTTGTTGCAGTGTATGGGACTTGTTCTATTAGTCCATCTATACTAACCTCCACCAGGTTGCAAATTCAATATAATTTTTATTTGCATAAAGCTCTGAAAAAATATTTCGGCTTTTAACAGTGTGTGGGACTTGATCTATTATTTCATCTATACTAACCTCCAACAGGTTGCAAATTCAATATAATTTTTTTTCTGCATTTAGCTCTGAAAAAATATTTCGGCTTGTAGCAGTGTGTGGGACTTGTTCTATTAGTCCATCTATACTAACCTCCACCAGGTTGCAAATTCAATATAATTTTTTTCTGCATCTAGCTCTGAAAAAATATTTCAGCTTGTAGCAGTAAGTGGGACTTTTTCTATTAGTCCATCTATACTAACCTCCACCAGGTTGCAAATTCAATATAATTTTTATCTGCATCTAGCTCTGAAAAAATATTTCGGCTTGTAGCAGTGTGTGGGACTTGTTCTATTAGTCCATCTATACGATCCTCCACCAGGTTGCAAATTCAATAGAATTTTTTTCTGCATCTAGCTCAGAAAAAATATTTCGGCTTGTAGCAGTGTGTGGGACTTGTTCTATTATTTCATCTATACTAACCTCCACCAGGTTGCAAATTCAATATAATTTTTTTCTGCATCTAGCTCTGAAAAAATATTTCGGCTTGTAGCAGTGTGTGGGACTTGTTCTATTAGTCCATCTATACTAAACTCCACCAGGTTGCAAATTCAATATAATATTTTTCTGCATCTAGTTCTGAAAAAATATTTCGGCTTGTAGCAGTGTGTGGGACTTGTTCTATTAGTCCATCTATACTAAACTCCACCAGGTTGCAAATTCAATATCATTTTTATCTGCATCTAGCTCTGAAAAATTTTTTCGGCTTGTAGCAGTGTATGGGACTTGTTCTATTAGTCCATCTATACTAACCTCTACCAGGTTGCAAATTCAATATAATTTTTTTATGCATCTAGCTCTGAAAATATATTTTGGCTAGTAGCAGTGTGTGGGACTTGTTCTATTAGTCCATCTATACTAACCTCCACCAGATTGCAAATTCAATATAATTTTTTTCTGCATCTAGCTCTGAAAAAATATTTTGGCTTGTAGCAGTGTGTGGGACTTGATCTAATTGTCCATCTATACTAACCTCCTCCAGGTTGCAAATTCAATATAATTTTTTTCTGCATCTAGCTCTGAAAAAATATTTCGGCTTGTAGCAGTGTGTGGGACTTGTTCTATTAGTCCATCTATACTAACCTCCACCAGATTGCAAATTAAATATAATTTTTTTCTGCATCTAGCTCTGAAAAAATATTTCGGCTTGTAGCAGTGTGTGGGACTTGTTCTATTATTTCATCTATACTAACCTCCAACAGGTTGCAAATTCAATATAATTTTTTTCTGCATCTAGCTCTGAAAAAATAATTCGGTTTGTAGCAGTAAGTGGGACTTGTTCTATTAGTCCATCTATACTAACCTCCACCAGGTTGCAAATTCAATATAATTTTTATCTGCATCTTGCTCTGAAAAAATATTTCGGCTTGTAGCAGTGTCTGGGACTTGTTTTATTAGTCCATCTATACTAACCTCCACCAGGTTGCAAATTCAATATAATTTTTTTCTGCATCTAGCTGTGAAAAAATATTTCAGCTTGTAGAAGTGTGTGGGACTTGTTCTATTAGTCCATCTATACTATCCTCCACTAGGCTGCAAATTCAATATAATTTTTTTCTGCATCTAGCTCTGAAAACATATTTCGGCTTGTAGCATTGTGTGGGACTTGTTCTATTAGTCCATCTATACTAACCTCCACCAGGTTGAAAATTCAATATAATTTTTATCTGCATCTAGCTCTGAAAAAATATTTCGGCTTGTAGCATTGTGTGGGACTTGTTCTATTAGTCCATCTCTACTAACCTCCATCAGGTTGCAAATTCAATATAATTTTTATCTGCATCTAGCTCTGAAAAAATATTTCGGCTTGTAGCAGTGTATGGGACTTGTTCTATTATTCCAACTATACTAACCTCCACCAGGTTGCAAATTCAATATAATTTTTATACGCATCTAGCTCTGAAAAAATATTTTGGCTTGTAGCAGTGTGTGGGACTTGTTCTATTATTTCATCTATACTAACCTCCACCAGATTGCAAATTCAATATAATTTTTTTCTGCATCTAGCTCTGAAAAAAATATTTTGGCTTGTAGCAGTGTGTGGGACTTGATCTAATTGTCCATCTATACTAACTTCCACCAGGTTGCAAATTCAATATAATTTTTTTCTGCATCTAGCTCTGAAAAAATATTTCGGCTTGTAGCAGTTTGTGGGACTTGTTCTATTAGTCCATCTATACTAACCTCCACCAGATTGCAAATTCAATATAATTTTTTTCTGCATCTAGCTCTGAAAAAATATTTCGGCTTGTAGCAGTGTGTGGGACTTGTTCTATTATTTCATCTATACTAAACTCCACCAGGTTGCAAATTCAATAAAAAAAATTTCTGTATCTGGCTCTGAAAAAATATTTAGGCTTGTAGCAGTTTGTGGGACTTGTTCTATTAGTCCATCTATACTAAACTCCACCAGGTTGCAAATTCAATATCATTTTTATCTGCATCTAGCTCTGAAAAAATATTTCGGCATGTAGCAGTGTATGGGACTTGTTCTATTAGTCCATCTATACTAACCTCCACCAGGTTGCAAATTCAATATAATTTTTTTATGCATCTAGCTCTGAAAAAATATTTCGGCTTGTAGCAGTGTGTGGGACTTGTTCTACTAGTCCATCTATTCTAACCTCCACCAGATTGCAAATTCAATATAATTTTTTTCTACATCTAGCTCTGAAAAAATATTTTGGCTTGTAGTAGTGTGTGGGACTTGATCTAATTGTCCATCTATACTAACCTCCTCCCTGTTTCAAATTCAATATAATTTTTTTCTACATCTAGCTCTGAAAAAATATTTTGGCTTGTAGCAGTGTGTTGGACTTGTTCTATTAGTCCATCTATACTAACATCCACCAGGTTGCAAATTCAATATAATTTTTATCTGCATCTAGCTCTGAAAAAATATTTCGGCTAGAAGCAGTGTGTGGGACTTGTTCTATTAGTCCATCTATACTAACATCCACCAGGTTGCAAATTCAATATAATTTTTTTCTGCATCTAGCTCTGAAAAAATATTTCGGCTGGTAGCAGTAAGTGGGACTTGTTCTATTAGTCCATCTATACTAACCTCCACCAGGTTGCAAATTCAATATAAATTTTATCTGCATCTAGCTCTGAAAAAATATTTCGGCTTGTAGCAGTGTGTGGGACTTGTTCTATTAGTCCATCTCTACTAACCTCCACCAGTTTGCAAATTCAATATAATTTTTTTCTGCATCTAGCTCTGAAAATATATTTCGGCTTGTAGCAGTGTATGGGACTTGTTCTATTAGTCCATCTATACTTACCTCCACCAGGTTGCAAATTCAATATAATTTTTTTCTTCATCTAGCTCTGAAAAAATATTTTGGCTTGTAGCAGTGAGTGGGACTTGATATAATTGTCCATCTATACTAACCTCCTCCAGGTTGCAAATTCAATATAATTTTTTTCTACATCTAGCTCTGAAAAAATATTTCGGCTTGTAGCAGTGTATGGGACTTGTTCTATTAGTCCATCTATACTAACCTCCACCAGGTTGCAAATTCAATATAATTTTTATTTGCATCTAGCTCTGAAAAAATATTTCGGCTTGTAACAGTGTGTGGGACTTGATCTATTATCTCATCTATACTAACCTCCAACAGGTTGCAAATTCAATATAATTTTTTTCTGCATTTAGCTCTGAAAAAATATTTCGGCTTGTAGCAGTGTGTGGGACTTGTTCTATTAGTCCATCTATACTAACCTCCACCAGGTTGCAAATTCAATATAATTTTTTTCTGCATCTAGTTCTGAAAAAATATTTCGGGTTTTAGCATTGTGTGGCACTTGTTCTATTAGTCCATCTATACTAACCTCCACCAGGTTGCAAATTCAATATAATTTTTTTCTGCATCTAGCTCTGAAAAAATATTTCAGCTTGTAGCAGTAAGTGGGACTTGTTCTATTAGTCCATCTATACTAACCTCCACCAGGTTGCAAATTCAATATAATTTTTATCTGCATCTAGCTCTGAAAAAATATATCGGCTTGTAGCAGTGTGTGGGACTTGTTCTATTAGTCCATCTATACGATCCTCCACCAGGTTGCAAATTCAATAGAATTTTTTTCTGCATCTAGCTCAGAAAAAATATTTCGGCTTGTAGCAGTGTGTGGGACTTGTTCTATTAGTCCATCTATACTAAACTCCACCAGGTTGCAAATTCAATAAAAAAAATTTCTGTATCTGGCTCTGAAAAAATATTTCGGCTTGTAGCAGTTTGTGGGACTTGTTCTATTAGTCCATCTATACTAAACTCCACCAGGTTGCAAATTCAATATCATTTTTATCTTCATCTAGCTCTGAAAAAATATTTCGGCATGTAGCAGTGTATGGGACTTGTTCTATTAGTCCATCTATACTAACCTCCACCAGGTTGCAAATTCAATATAATTTTTTTATGCATCTAGCTCTGAAAAAATATTTCGGCTTGTAGCAGTGTGTGGGACTTGTTCTATTAGTCCATCTATACTAACCTCCCCCAGATTGCAAATTCAATATAATTTTTTTCTACATCTAGCTCTGAAAAAATATTTTGGCTTGTAGCAGTGTGTGGGACTTGATCTAATTGTCCATCTATACTAACCTCCTCCCTGTTGCAAATTCAATATAATTTTTTTCTACATCTAGCTCTGAAAAAATATTTTGGCTTGTAGAAGTGTGTTGGACTTGTTCTATTAGTCCATCTATACTAATATCCACCAGGTTGCAAATTCAATATAAATTTTTTCTGCATCTAGCTCTGAAAAAATATTTCGGCTTGTAGCATTGTGTGGGACTTGTTCTATTAGTCCATCTCTACTAACCTCCACCAGTTTGCAAATTCAATATAATTTTTTTCTGCATCTAGCTCTGAAAATATATTTCGGCTTGTAGCAGTGTATGGGACTTGTTCTATTAGTCCATCTATACTTACCTCCACCAGGTTGCAAATTCAATATAATTTTTTTCTGCATCTAGCTCTGAAAAAATATTTTGGCTTGTATCAGTGTTTGGGACTTGTTTTATTAGTCCATCTATACTAACCTCCACCAGGTTGCAAATTCAATATAATTTTTTTCTGCATCTTGCTCTGAAAAAATATTTTGGCTTGTAGCAGTGAGTGGGACTTGATCTAATTGTCCATCTATACTAACCTCCTCCAGGTTGCAAATTCAATATAATTTTTTTCTGCATCTAGCTCAGAAAAAATATTTTGGCTTGTAGCAGTGTATGGGACTTGTTCTATTAGTCCATCTATACTAACCTCCACCAGGTTGCAAATTCAATATAATTTTTATTTGCATAAAGCTCTGAAAAAATATTTCGGCTTGTAACAGTGTGTGGGACTTGATCTATTATTTCATCTATACTAACCTCCAACAGGTTGCAAATTCAATATAATTTTTTTTCTGCATTTAGCTCTGAAAAAATATTTCGGCTTGTAGCAGTGTGTGGGACTTGTTCTATTAGTCCATCTATACTAACCTCCACCAGGTTGCAAATTCAATATAATTTTTTTCTGCATCTAGCTCTGAAAAAATATTTCAGCTTGTAGCAGTAAGTGGGACTTGTTCTATTAGTCCATCTATACTAACCTCCACCAGGTTGCAAATTCAATATAATTTTTATCTGCATCTAGCTCTGAAAAAATATTTCGGCTTGTAGCAGTGTGTGGGACTTGTTCTATTAGTCCATCTTTACGATCCTCCACCAGGTTGCAAATTCAATAGAATTTTTTTCTGCATCTAGCTCAGAAAAAATATTTCGGCTTGTAGCAGTGTGTGGGACTTGTTCTATTATTTCATCTATACTAACCTCCACCAGGTTGCAAATTCAATATAATTTTTTTCTGCATCTAGCTCTGAAAAAATATTTCGGCTTGTAGCAGTGTGTGGGACTTGTTCTTTTAGTCCATCTATACTAAACTCCACCAGGTTGCAAATTCAATATAATATTTTTCTGCATCTAGTTCTGAAAAAATATTTCGGCTTGTAGCAGTGTGTGGGACTTGTTCTATTAGTCCATCTATACTAAACTCCACCAGGTTGCAAATTCAATATCATTTTTATCT
Source organism: Phyllobates terribilis (assembly GCF_046119375.1). Taxonomy (NCBI): domain Eukaryota; kingdom Metazoa; phylum Chordata; class Amphibia; order Anura; family Dendrobatidae; genus Phyllobates; species Phyllobates terribilis. The sequence goes on along the minus strand of NW_027362763.1, from coordinate 298,384,254 downwards.
GCATCTAGCTCTGAAAAATTTTTTCGGCTTGTAGCAGTGTGTGGGACTTGATCTAATTTTCCATCTATACTAACCTCCTCCAGGTTGCAAATTCAATATAATTTTTTTCTGCATCTAGCTCTGAAAAAATATTTCGGCTTGTAGCAGTGTGTGGGACTTGTTCTATTAGTCCATCTATACTAACCTCCACCAGATTGCAAATTCAATATAATTTTTTTCTGCATCTAGCTGTGAAAAAATATTTCAGCTTGTAGAAGTGTGTGGGACTTGTTCTATTAGTCCATCTATACTAACCTCCACTAGGCTGCAAATTCAATATAATTTTTTTCTGCATCTAGCTCTGAAAACATATTTCGGCTTGTAGCATTGTGTGGGACTTGTTCTATTAGTCCATCTATACTAACCTCCACCAGGTTGCAAATTCAATATAATTTTTATCTGCATCTAGCTCTGAAAAAATATTTCGGCTTGTAGCATTGTGTGGGACTTGTTCTATTAGTCCATCTCTACTAACCTCCATCAGGTTGCAAATTCAATATAATTTTTATCTGCATCTAGCTCTGAAAAAATATTTCGGCTTGCATCAGTGTATGGGACTTGTTCTATTATTCCAACTATACTAACCTCCACCAGGTTGCAAATTCAATATAATTTTTATACGCATCTAGCTCTGAAAAAATATTTTGGCTTGTAGCAGTGTGTGGGACTTGTTCTATTATTTCATCTATACTAACCTCCACCAGATTGCAAATTCAATATAATTTTTTTCTGCATCTAGCTCTGAAAAAAATATTTTGGCTTGTAGCAGTGTGTGGGACTTGATCTAATTGTCCATCTATACTAACTTCCTCCAGGTTGCAAATTCAATATAATTTTTTTCTGCATCTAGCTCTGAAAAAATATTTCGGCTTGTAGCAGTTTGTGGGACTTGTTCTATTAGTCCATCTATACTAACCTCCACCAGATTGCAAATTCAATATAATTTTTTTCTGCATCTAGCTCTGAAAAAATATTTCGGCTTGTAGCAGTGTGTGGGACTTGTTCTATTATTTCATCTATACTAAACTCCACCAGGTTGCAAATTCAATAAAAAAAATTTCTGTATCTGGCTCTGAAAAAATATTTCGGCTTGTAGCAGTTTGTGGGACTTGTTCTATTAGTCCATCTATACTAAACTCCACCAGGTTGCAAATTCAATATCATTTTTATCTGCATCTAGCTCTGAAAAAATATTTCGGCATGTAGCAGTGTATGGGACTTGTTCTATTAGTCCATCTATACTAACCTCCACCAGGTTGCAAATTCAATATAATTTTTTTATGCATCTAGCTCTGAAAAAATATTTCGGCTTGTAGCAGTGTGTGGGACTTGTTCTATTAGTCCATCTATTCTAACCTCCACCAGATTGCAAATTCAATATAATTTTTTTCCACATCTAGCTCTGAAAAAATATTTTGGCTTGTAGTAGTGTGTGGGACTTGATCTAATTGTCCATCTATACTAACCTCCTCCCTGTTTCAAATTCAATATAATTTTTTTCTACATCTAGCTCTGAAAAAATATTTTGGCTTGTAGCAGTGTGTTGGACTTGTTCTATTAGTCCATCTATACTAACATCCACCAGGTTGCAAATTCAATATAATTTTTATCTGCATCTAGCTCTGAAAAAATATTTCGGCTAGAAGCAGTGTGTGGGACTTGTTCTATTAGTCCATCTATACTAACATCCACCAGGTTGCAAATTCAATATAATTTTTTTCTGCATCTAGCTCTGAAAAAATATTTCGGCTGGTAGCAGTAAGTGGGACTTGTTCTATTAGTCCATCTATACTAACCTCCACCAGGTTGCAAATTCAATATAAATTTTATCTGCATCTAGCTCTGAAAAAATATTTCGGCTTGTAGCAGTGTGTGGGACTTGTTCTATTAGTCCATCTCTACTAACCTCCACCAGTTTGCAAATTCAATATAATTTTTTTCTGCATCTAGCTCTGAAAATATATTTCGGCTTGTAGCAGTGTATGGGACTTGTTCTATTAGTCCATCTATACTTACCTCCACCAGGTTGCAAATTCAATATAATTTTTTTCTTCATCTAGCTCTGAAAAAATATTTTGGCTTGTAGCAGTGAGTGGGACTTGATATAATTGTCCATCTATACTAACCTCCTCTAGGTTGCAAATTCAATATAATTTTTTTCTACATCTAGCTCTGAAAAAATATTTCGGCTTGTAGCAGTGTATGGGACTTGTTCTATTAGTCCATCTATACTAACCTCCACCAGGTTGCAAATTCAATATAATTTTTATTTGCATCTAGCTCTGAAAAAATATTTCGGCTTGTAACAGTGTGTGGGACTTGATCTATTATCTCATCTATACTAACCTCCAACAGGTTGCAAATTCAATATAATTTTTTTCTGCATTTAGCTCTGAAAAAATATTTCGGCTTGTAGCAGTGTGTGGGACTTGTTCTATTAGTCCATCTATACTAACCTCCACCAGGTTGCAAATTCAATATAATTTTTTTCTGCATCTAGTTCTGAAAAAATATTTCGGGTTTTAGCATTGTGTGGCACTTGTTCTATTAGTCCATCTATACTAACCTCCACCAGGTTGCAAATTCAATATAATTTTTTTCTGCATCTAGCTCTGAAAAAATATTTCAGCTTGTAGCAGTAAGTGGGACTTGTTCTATCAGTCCATCTATACTAACCTCCACCAGGTTGCAAATTCAATATAATTTTTATTTGCATCTAGCTCTGAAAAAATATATCGGCTTGTAGCAGTGTGTGGGACTTGTTCTATTAGTCCATCTATACGATCCTCCACCAGGTTGCAAATTCAATAGAATTTTTTTCTGCATCTAGCTCAGAAAAAATATTTCGGCTTGTAGCAGTTTGTGGGACTTGTTCTATTATTTCATCTATACTAACCTCCACCAGGTTGCAAATTCAATATAATTTTTTTCTGCATCTAGCTCTGAAAAAATATTTCGGCTTGTAGCAGTGTGTGGGACTTGTTCTATTAGTCCATCTATACTAAACTCCACCAGGTTGCAAATTCAATAAAAAAAATTTCTGTATCTGGCTCTGAAAAAATATTTCGGCTTGTAGCAGTTTGTGGGACTTGTTCTATTAGTCCATCTATACTAAACTCCACCAGGTTGCAAATTCAATATCATTTTTATCTGCATCTAGCTCTGAAAAAATATTTCGGCATGTAGCAGTGTATGGGACTTGTTCTATTAGTCCATCTATACTAACCTCCACCAGGTTGCAAATTCAATATAATTTTTTTATGCATCTAGCTCTGAAAAAATATTTCGGCTTGTAGCAGTGTGTGGGACTTGTTCTATTAGTCCATCTATACTAACCTCCCCCAGATTGCAAATTCAATATAATTTTTTTCTACATCTAGCTCTGAAAAAATATTTTGGCTTGTAGCAGTGTGTGGGACTTGATCTAATTGTCCATCTATACTAACCTCCTCCCTGTTGCAAATTCAATATAATTTTTTTCTACATCTAGCTCTGAAAAAATATTTTGGCTTGTAGAAGTGTGTTGGACTTGTTCTATTAGTCCATCTATACTAATATCCACCAGGTTGCAAATTCAATATAATTTTATCTGCATCTAGCTCTGAAAAAATATTTCGGCTAGAAGCAGTGTGTGGGACTTGTTCTATTAGTCCATCTATACTAACCTCCACCAGGTTGCAAATTCAATATAAATTTTTTCTGCATCTAGCTCTGAAAAAATATTTCGGCTTGTAGCATTGTGTGGGACTTGTTCTATTAGTCCATCTCTACTAACCTCCACCAGTTTGCAAATTCAATATAATTTTTTTCTGCATCTAGCTCTGAAAATATATTTCGGCTTGTAGCAGTGTATGGGACTTGTTCTATTAGTCCATCTATACTTACCTCCACCAGGTTGCAAATTCAATATAATTTTTTTCTGCATCTAGCTCTGAAAAAATATTTTGGCTTGTATCAGTGTTTGGGACTTGTTTTATTAGTCCATCTATACTAACCTCCACCAGGTTGCAAATTCAATATAATTTTTTTCTGCATCTTGCTCTGAAAGAATATTTTGGCTTGTAGCAGTGAGTGGGACTTGATCTAATTGTCCATCTATACTAACCTCCTCCAGGTTGCAAATTCAATATAATTTTTTTCTGCATCTAGCTCAGAAAAAATATTTTGGCTTGTAGCAGTGTATGGGACTTGTTCTATTAGTCCATCTATACTAACCTCCACCAGGTTGCAAATTCAATATAATTTTTATTTGCATAAAGCTCTGAAAAAATATTTCGGCTTGTAACAGTGTGTGGGACTTGATCTATTATTTCATCTATACTAACCTCCAACAGGTTGCAAATTCAATATAATTTTTTTTCTGCATTTAGCTCTGAAAAAATATTTCGGCTTGTAGCAGTGTGTGGGACTTGTTCTATTAGTCCATCTATACTAACCTCCACCAGGTTGCAAATTCAATATAATTTTTTTCTGCATCTAGCTCTGAAAAAATATTTCAGCTTGTAGCAGTAAGTGGGACTTGTTCTATTAGTCCATCTATACTAACCTCCACCAGGTTGCAAATTCAATATAATTTTTATCTGCATCTAGCTCTGAAAAAATATTTCGGCTTGTAGCAGTGTGTGGGACTTGTTCTATTAGTCCATCTATACGATCCTCCACCAGGTTGCAAATTCAATAGGATTTTTTTCTGCATCTAGCTCAGAAAAAATATTTCGGCTTGTAGCAGTGTGTGGGACTTGTTCTATTATTTGATCTATACTAACCTCCACCAGGTTGCAAATTCAATATAATTTTTTTCTGCATCTAGCTCTGAAAAAATATTTCGGCTTGTTGCAGTGTGTGGGACTTGTTCTTTTAGTCCATCTATACTAAACTCCACCAGGTTGCAAATTCAATATAATATTTTTCTGCATCTAGTTCTGAAAAAATATTTTGGCTTGTAGCAGTGTGTGGGACTTGATCTAATTGTCCATCTATACTAACCTCCTCCAGGTTGCAAATTCAATATAATTTTTTTCTGCATCTAGCTCTGAAAAAATATTTCGGCTTGTAGCAGTGTGTGGGACTTGTTCTATTAGTCCATCTATACTAACCTCCACCAGATTGCAAATTCAATATAATTTTTTTCTGCATCTAGCTCTGAAAAAATATTTCGGCTTGTAGCAGTGTGTGGGACTTGTTCTATTATTTCATCTATACTAACCTCCAACAGGTTGCAAATTCAATATAATTTTTTTCTGCATCTAGCTCTGAAAAAATAATTCGGTTTGTAGCAGTAAGTGGGACTTGTTCTATTAGTCCATCTATACTAACCTCCACCAGGTTGCAAATTCAATATAATTTTTATCTGCATCTTGCTCTGAAAAAATATTTCAGCTTGTAGCAGTGTGTGGGACTTGTTTTATTAGTCCATCTATACTAACCTCCACCAGGTTGCAAATTCAATATAATTTTTTTCTGCATCTAGCTGTGAAAAAATATTTCAGCTTGTAGAAGTGTGTGGGACTTGTTCTATTAGTCCATCTATACTAACCTCCACTAGGCTGCAAATTCAATATAATTTTTTTCTGCATCTAGCTCTGAAAACATATTTCGGCTTGTAGCATTGTGTGGGACTTGTTCTATTAGTCCATCTATACTAACCTCCACCAGGTTGCAAATTCAATATAATTTTTATCTGCATCTAGCTCTGAAAAAATATTTCGGCTTGTAGCATTGTGTGGGACTTGTTCTATTAGTCCATCTCTACTAACCTCCATCAGGTTGCAAATTCAATATAATTTTTATCTGCATCTAGCTCTGAAAAAATATTTCGGCTTGTATCAGTGTATGGGACTTGTTCTATTATTCCAACTCTACTAACCTCCACCAGGTTGCAAATTCAATATAATTTTTATACGCATCTAGCTCTGAAAAAATATTTTGGCTTGTAGCAGTGTGTGGGACTTGTTCTATTATTTCATCTATACTAACCTCCACCAGATTGCAAATTCAATATAATTTTTTTCTGCATCTAGCTCTGAAAAAAATATTTTGGCTTGTAGCAGTGTGTGGGACTTGATCTAATTGTCCATCTATACTAACTTCCTCCAGGTTGCAAATTCAATATAATTTTTTTCTGCATCTAGCTCTGAAAAAATATTTCGGCTTGTAGCAGTTTGTGGGACTTGTTCTATTAGTCCATCTATACTAACCTCCACCAGATTGCAAATTCAATATAATTTTTTTCTGCATCTAGCTCTGAAAAAATATTTCGGCTTGTAGCAGTGTGTGGGACTTGTTCTATTATTTCATCTATACTAAACTCCACCAGGTTGCAAATTCAATAAAAAAAATTTCTGTATCTGGCTCTGAAAAAATATTTCGGCTTGTAGCAGTTTGTGGGACTTGTTCTATTAGTCCATCTATACTAAACTCCACCAGGTTGCAAATTCAATATCATTTTTATCTGCATCTAGCTCTGAAAAAATATTTCGGCATGTAGCAGTGTATGGGACTTGTTCTATTAGTCCATCTATACTAACCTCCACCAGGTTGCAAATTCAATATAATTTTTTTATGCATCTAGCTCTGAAAAAATATTTCGGCTTGTAGCAGTGTGTGGGACTTGTTCTATTAGTCCATCTATTCTAACCTCCACCAGATTGCAAATTCAATATAATTTTTTTCTACATCTAGCTCTGAAAAAATATTTTGGCTTGTAGTAGTGTGTGGGACTTGATCTAATTGTCCATCTATACTAACCTCCTCCCTGTTTCAAATTCAATATAATTTTTTTCTACATCTAGCTCTGAAAAAATATTTTGGCTTGTAGCAGTGTGTTGGACTTGTTCTATTAGTCCATCTATACTAACATCCACCAGGTTGCAAATTCAATATAATTTTTATCTGCATCTAGCTCTGAAAAAATATTTCGGCTAGAAGCAGTGTGTGGGACTTGTTCTATTAGTCCATCTATACTAACATCCACCAGGTTGCAAATTCAATATAATTTTTTTCTGCATCTAGCTCTGAAAAAATATTTTGGCTGGTAGCAGTAAGTGGGACTTGTTCTATTAGTCCATCTATACTAACCTCCACCAGGTTGCAAATTCAATATAAATTTTATCTGCATCTAGCTCTGAAAAAATATTTCGGCTTGTAGCAGTGTGTGGGACTTGTTCTATTAGTCCATCTCTACTAACCTCCACCAGTTTGCAAATTCAATATAATTTTTTTCTGCATCTAGCTCTGAAAATATATTTCGGCTTGTAGCAGTGTATGGGACTTGTTCTATTAGTTCATCTATACTTACCTCCACCAGGTTGCAAATTCAATATAATTTTTTTCTTCATCTAGCTCTGAAAAAATATTTTGGCTTGTAGCAGTGAGTGGGACTTGATATAATTGTCCATCTATACTAACCTCCTCCAGGTTGCAAATTCAATATAATTTTTTTCTGCATCTAGCTCTGAAAAAATATTTCGGCTTGTAGCAGTGTATGGGACTTGTTCTATTAGTCCATCTATACTAACCTCCACCAGGTTGCAAATTCAATATAATTTTTATCTGCATCTAGCTCTGAAAAAATATTTCGGCTTGTAGCATTGTGTGGGACTTGTTCTATTAGTCCATCTCTACTAACCTCCATCAGGTTGCAAATTCAATATAATTTTTATCTGCATCTAGCTCTGAAAAAATATTTCGGCTTGTATCAGTGTATGGGACTTGTTCTATTATTCCAACTATACTAACCTCCACCAGGTTGCAAATTCAATATAATTTTTTTCTGCATCTAGCTCTGAAAAAATATTTCGGCTTGTAGCAGTGTGTGGGACTTGTTCTATTAGTCCATCTATACTAAACTCCACCAGGTTGCAAATTTAATATAATTTTTATCTGCATCTTGCTCTGAAAAAATATTTCGGCTTGTAGCAGTGTGTGGGACTTGTTCTATTAGTCCATCTATACTAACCTCCACCAGGTTGCAAATTCAATATAATTTTTTTCTGCATCTAGCTGTGAAAAAATATTTCAGCTTGTAGAAGTGTGTGGGACTTGTTCTATTAGTCCATCTATACTAACCTCCACTAGGCTGCAAATTCAATATAATTTTTTTCTGCATCTAGCTCTGAAAAAATATTTCGGCTTGTAGCATTGTGTGGGACTTGTTCTATTAGTCCATCTCTACTAACCTCCACCAGGTTGCAAATTCAATATAATTTTTATCTGCATCTAGCTCTGAAAAAATATTTCGGCTTTTAGCAGTGTATGGGACTTGTTCTATTATTCCAACTATACTAACCTCCACCAGGTTGCAAATTCAATATAATTTTTATATGCATCTAGCTCTGAAAAAATATTTTGGCTTGTAGCAGTGTGTGGGACTTGTTCTATTATTTCATCTATACTAACCTCCACCAGATTGCAAATTCAATATAATTTTTTTCTGCATCTAGCTCTGAAAAAATATTTTTGCTTGTAGCAGTGTGTGGGACTTGATCTAATTGTCCATCTATACTAACTTCCTCCAGGTTGCAAATTCAATATAATTTTTTTTTCATCTAGCTCTTAAAAAATATTTCGGCTTGTAGCAGTGTGTGGGACTTGTTCTATTAGTCCATCTATACTAACTTCCACCAGATTGCAAATTCAATAAAAAAATTTTCTGCATCTAGCTCTAAAAAAATATTTCGGCTTGTAGCAGTGTATGGGACTTGTTCTATTATTTCATCTATACTAACCTCCAACAGGTTGCAAATTCAATAAAACATTTTTCTGCATCTAGCTCTGAAAAAATAATTCGGCTTGTAGCAGTAAGTGGGACTTGTTCTATTAGTCCATCTATACTAACCTCCACCAGGTTGCAAATTCAATATAATTTTTATCTGCATCTTGCTCTGAAAAAATATTTCGGCTTGTAGCAGTGTGTGGGACTTGTTCTATTAGTCCATCTATACTAACCTCCACCAGGTTGCAAATTCAATATAATTTTTTTCTGCATCTAGCTGTGAAAAAATATTTCAGCTTGTAGAAGTGTGTGGGACTTGTTCTATTAGTCCATCTATACTAACCTCCACTAGGCTGCAAATTCAATATAATTTTTTTCTGCATCTAGCTCTGAAAAAATATTTTGGCTTGTAGCAGTGTGTGGGACTTGTTCTATTATTTCATCTATACTAACCTCCACCAGGTTGCAAATTCAATATAATTTTTTTCTGCATCTAGCTCTGAAAAAATATTTCAGCTTGTAGCAGTGTGTGGGACTTGTTCTATTAGTCCATCTATACTAAACTCCACCAGGTTGCAAATTCAATAAAAACATTTTCTGTATCTAGTTCTGAAAAAATATTTCGGCTTGTAGCAGTGTGTGGGACTTGTTCTATTAGTCCATCTATACTAAACTCCACCAGGTTGCAAATTCAATATCATTTTTATCTGCATCTAGCTCTGAAAAAATATTTCGGCATGTAGCAGTGTACGGGACTTGTTCTATTAGTCCATCTATACTAACCTCCACCAGGTTGCAAATTCAATATAATTTTTTTATGCATCTAGCTCTGAAAAAATATTTAGGCTAGTAGCAGTGTGTGGGACTTGTTCTATTAGTCCATCTATACTAACCTCCACCAGATTGCAAATTAAATATAATTTTTTTCTGCATCTAGCTCTGAAAAAATATTTTGGCTTGTAGCAGTGTGTGGGACTTCATCTAATTGTCCATCTATACTAACCTCCTCCCGGTTGCAAATTCAATATATATTTTTTCTACATCTAGCTCTGAAAAAATATTTTGGCTTGTAGCAGTGTGTTGGACTTGTTCTATTAGTCCATCTATAATAACATCCACCAGGTTGCAAATTCAATATAAATTTTATCTGCATCTAGCTCTGAAAAAATATTTCGGCTTCTAGCAGTGTGTGGGACTTGTTCTATTAGTCCATCTCTACTAACCTCCACCAGTTTGCAAATTCAATATAATTTTTTTCTGCATCTAGCTCTCAAAATATCTTTCGGCTTGTAGCAGTGTATGGGACTTGTTCTATTAGTCCATCTATACTTACCTCCACCAGGTTGCAAATTCAATATAATTTTTTTCTGCATCTAGCTCTGAAAAAATATTTTGGCTTGTATCAGTGTTTGGGACTTGTTTTATTAGTCCATCTAAACTAACCTCCACCAGGTTGCAAATTCAATATAATTTTTTTCTGCATCTAGTTCTGAAAAAATATTTTGGCTTGTAGCAGTGTGTGGGACTTGTTCTATTAGTCCATCTATACTAACCTCCACCAGATTGCAAATTCAATATAATTTTTTTCTCCATCTAGCTCTGAAAAAATATTTCGGCTTGTAGCAGTGTGTCGGACTTGTTCTATTATTTCATCTATACTAACCTCCACCAGGTTGCAAATTCAATATAATTTTTTTCTGCATCTATTTCTGAAAAAATATTTCGGCTTGTAGCAGAGTGTGGCACTTGTTCTATTAGTCCATCTATACTAACCTCCACCAGGTTGCAAATTCAATATAATTTTTTTCTGCATCTAGCTCTGAAAAAATAATTCGGCTTGTAGCAGTAAGTGGGACTTGTTCTATTAGTCCATCTATACTAACCTCCACCAGGTTGCAAATTCAATATAATTTTTTTCTGCATCTAGCTCTGAAAAAATAATTCGGCTTGTAGCAGTAAGTGGGACTTGTTCTATTAGTCCATCTATACTAACCTCCACCAGGTTGCAAATTCAATATAATTTTTATCTGCATCTTGCTCTGAAAAAATATTTCGGCTTCTAGCAGTGTGTGGGACTTGTTCTATTAGTCCATCTATACTAACCTCCACCAGGTTGCAAATTCAATATAATTTTTTTCTGCATCTAGCTGTGAAAAAATATTTCAGCTTGTAGAAGTGTGTGGGACTTGTTCTATTAGTCCATCTATACTAACCTCCACTAGGCTGCAAATTCAATATAATTTTTTTCTGCATCTAGCTCTGAAAAAATATTTCGGCTTGTAGCATTGTGTGGGACTTGTTCTATTAGTCCATCTATACTAACCTCCACCAGGTTGCAAATTCAATATAATTTTTATCTGCATCTAGCTTTGAAAAAATATTTCGGCTTGTAGCATTGTGTGGGACTTGTTCTATTAGTCCATCTATACTAACCTCCACTAGGCTGCAAATTCAATATAATTTTTTTCTGCATCTAGCTCTGAAAAAATATTTCGGCTTGTAGCATTGTGTGGGACTTGTTCTATTAGTCCATCTATACTAACCTCCACCAGGTTGCAAATTCAATATAATTTTTATCTGCATCTAACTCTGAAAAAATATTTTGGCTTGTAGCAGTGTGTGGGACTTGTTCTATTATTTCATCTATACTAACCTCCACCAGGTTGCAAATTCAATATAATTTTTATATGCATCTAGCTCTGAAAAAATATTTTGGCTTGTAGCAGTGTGTGGGACTTGTTCTATTATTTCATCTATACTAACCTCCACCAGGTTGCAAATTCAATATAATTTTTTTCTGCATCTAGCTCTGAAAAAATATTTCAGCTTGTAGCAGTGTGTGGGACTTGTTCTATTAGTCCATCTATACTAAACTCCACCAGGTTGCAAATTCAATAAAAATATTTTCTGTATCTAGTTCTGAAAAAATATTTCGGCTTGTAGCAGTGTGTGGGACTTGTTCTATTAGTCCATCTATACTAAACTCCACCAGGTTGCAAATTCAATATCATTTTTATCTGCATCTAGCTCTGAAAAAATATTTCGGCATGAAGCAGTGTATGGGACTTGTTCTATTAGTCCATCTATACTAACCTCCACCCGGTTGCAAATTCAATATAATTTTTTTATGCATCTAGCTCTGAAAAAATATTTCGGCTAGTAGCAGTGTGTGGGACTTGTTCTATTAGTCCATCTATACTAACCTCCACCAGATTGCAAATTAAATATAATTTTTTTCTGCATCTAGCTCTGAAAAAATATTTTGGCTTGTAGCAGTGTGTGGGACTTGATCTAATTGTCCATCTATACTAACCTCCTCCCGGTTGCAAATTCAATATATTTTTTTTCTACATCTAGCTCTGAAAAAATATTTTGGCTTGTAGCAGTGTGTTGGACTTGTTCTATTAGTCCATCTATACTAACATCCACCAGGTTGCAAATTCAATATAAATTTTATCTGCATCTAGCTCTGAAAAAATATTTCGGCTTGTAGCAGTGTGTGGGACTTGTTCTATTAGTCCATCTATACTAACCTCCAAAAGATTGCAAATTCAATATAATTTTTTTCTGCATCTAGCTCTGAAAAAATATTTCGGCTTGTAGCAGTGTGTCGGACTTGTTCTATTATTTCATCTATACTAACCTCCACCAGGTTGCAAGTTCAATATAATTTTTTTCTGCATCTATTTCTGAAAAAATATTTCGGCTTGTAGCAGAGTGTGGTACTTGTTCTATTAGTCCATCTATACTAACCTCCACCAGGTTGCAAATTCAATATAATTTTTTTCTGCATCTAGCTCTGAAAAAATAATTCGGCTTGTAGCAGTAAGTGGGACTTGTTCTATTAGTCCATCTATACTAACCTCCACCAGGTTGCAAATTCAATATAATTTTTATCTGCATCTAGCTTTGAAAAAATATTTCGGCTTGTAGCATTGTGTGGGACTTGTTCTATTAGTCCATCTATACTAACCTCCACCAGGTTGCAAATTCAATATAATTTTTATCTGCATCTAGCTCTGAAAAAATATTTCGGCTTGTAGCAGTGTATGGGACTTGTTCTATTATTCCAACTATACTAACCTCCACCAGGTTGCAAATTCAATATAATTTTTTTCTGCATCTAGCTCTGAAAAAATATTTCGGCTTGTAGCAGTGTGTGGGACTTGTTCTATTAGTCCATCTATACTAAACTCCACCAGGTTGCAAATTCAATAAAAAAAATTTCTGTATCTGGTTCTGAAAAAATATTTCGGCTTGTAGCAGTTTGTGGGACTTGTTCTATTAGTCCATCTATACTAAACTCCACCAGGTTGCAAATTCAATATAATTTTTTTCTACATCTAGCTCTGAAAAAATATTTTGGCTTGTAGCAGTGTGTTGGACTTGTTCTATTAGTCCATCTATACTAACATCCACCAGGTTGCAAATTCAATATAATTTTTATCTGCATCTAGCTCTGAAAAAATATTTCGGCTTGTAGCAGTGTGTGGGACTTGTTCTATTAGTCCATCTATACTAACATCCACCAGGTTGCAAATTCAATATAATTTTTTTCTGCGTCTAGCTCTGAAAAAATATTTCGGCTGGTAGCAGTAAGTGGGACTTGTTCTATTAGTCCATCTATACTAACCTCCACCAGGTTGCAAATTCAATATAAATTTTATCTGCATCTAGCTCTGAAAAAATATTTCGGCTTGTAGCAGTGTGTGGGACTTATTCTATTAGTCCATCTCTACTAACCTCCACCAGTTTGCAAATTCAATATAATTTTTTTCTGCATCTAGCTCTGAAAATATATTTCGTCTTGTAGCAGTGTATGGGACTTGTTCTATAAGTCCATCTATACTTACCTCCACCAGGTTGCAAATTCAATATAATTTTTTTCTGCATCTAGCTCTGAAAAAATATTTCGGCTTGTAGCATTGTGTGGGACTTGTTCTATTAGTCCATCTATACTAACCTCCACCAGGTTGCAAATTCAATATAATTTTTATCTGCATCTAGCTTTGAAAAAATATTTCGGCTTGTAGCATTGTGTGGGACTTGTTCTATTAGTCCATCTATATTAACCTCCACCAGGTTGCAAATTCAATAGAATTTTTATCTGCATCTAGCTCTGAAAAATATTTCGGCTTGTAGCAGTGTATGGGACTTGTTCTATTATTCCAACTATACTAACCTCCACCAGGTTGCAAATTCAATATAATTTTTATATGCATCTAGCTCTGAAAAAATATTTCAGCTTGTAGCAGTGTGTGGGACTTGTTCTATTAGTCCATCTATACTAAACTCCACCAGGTTGCAAATTCAATAAAAACATTTTCTGTATCTGGTTCTGAAAAAATATTTCGGCTTGTAGCAGTGTGTGGGACTTGTTCTATTAGTCCATCTATACTAAACTCCACCAGGTTGCAAATTCAATATCATTTTTATCTGCATCTAGCTCTGAAAAAATATTTCGGCATGAAGTAGTGTATGGGACTTGTTCTATTAGTCCATCTATACTAACCTCCACCCGGTTGCAAATTCAATATAATTTTTTTATGCATCTAGCTCTGAAAAAATATTTCGGCTAGTAGCAGTGTGTGGGACTTGTTCTATTAGTCCATCTATACTAACCTCCACCAGATTGCAAATTAAATATAATTTTTTTCTGCATCTAGCTCTGAAAAAATATTTTGGCTTGTAGCAGTGTGTGGGACTTGATCTAATTGTCCATCTATACTAACCTCCTCCCGGTTGCAAATTCAATATATTTTTTTTCTACATCTAGCTCTGAAAAAATATTTTGGCTTGTAGCAGTGTGTTGGACTTGTTCTATTAGTCCATCTATACTAACATCCACCAGGTTGCAAATTCAATATAAATTTTATCTGCATCTAGCTCTGAAAAAATATTTCGGCTTCTAGCAGTGTGTGGGACTTGTTCTATTAGTCCATCTCTACTAACCTCCACCAGTTTGCAAATTCAATATAATTTTTTTCTGCATCTAGTTCTGAAAATATATTTCGGCTTGTAGCAGTGTATGGGACTTGTTCTATTAGTCCATCTATACTTACCTCCACCAGGTTGCAAATTCAATATAATTTTTTTCCGCATCTAGCTCTGAAAAAATATTTTGGCTTGTATCAGTGTTTGGGACTTGTTTTATTAGTCCATCTAAACTAACCTCCACCAGGTTGCAAATTCAATATAATTTTTTTCTGCATCTAGTTCTGAAAAAATATTTTGGCTTGTAGCAGTGTGTGGGACTTGATCTAATAGTCCATCTATACTAAATTCCTCCAGGTTGCAAATTCAATATAATTTTTTTCTGCATCTATTTCTGAAAAAATATTTCGGCTTGTAGCAGAGTGTGGCACTTGTTCTATTAGTCCATCTATACTAACCTCCACCAGGTTGCAAATTCAATATAATTTTTTTCTGCATCTAGCTCTGAAAAAATAATTCGGCTTGTAGCAGTACGTGGGACTTGTTCTATTAGTCCATCTATACTAACCTCCACCAGGTTGCAAATTCAATATAATTTTTTTCTGCATCTAGCTCTGAAAAAATAATTCGGCTTGTAGCAGTAAGTGGGACTTGTTCTATTAGTCCATCTATACTAACCTCCACCAGGTTGCAAATTCAATATAATTTTTATCTGCATCTTGCTCTGAAAAAATATTTCGGCTTGTAGCAGTGTGTGGGACTTGTTCTATTAGTCCATCTATACTAACCTCCACCAGGTTGCAAATTCAATATAATTTTTTTCTGCATCTAGCTGTGAAAAAATATTTCAGCTTGTAGAAGTGTGTGGGACTTGTTCTATTAGTCCATCTATACTAACCTTCACTAGGCTGCAAATTCAATATAATTTTTTTCTGCATCTAGCTCTGAAAAAATATTTCGGCTTCTAGCATTGTGTGGGACTTGTTCTATTAGTCCATCTATACTAACCTCCACCAGGTTGCAAATTCAATATAATTTTTATCTGCATCTAGCTCTGAAAAAATATTTCGGCTTGTAGCAGTGTATGGGACTTGTTCTATTATTCCAACTATACTAACCTCCACCAGGTTGCAAATTCAATATAATTTTTTTCTGCATCTAGCTCTGAAAAAATATTTCGGCTTGTAGCAGTGTGTGGGACTTGTTCTATTAGTCCATCTATACTAAACTCCACCAGGTTGCAAATTCAATAAAAAAAATTTCTGTACCTGGTTCTGAAAAAATATTTCGGCTTGTAGCAGTTTGTGGGACTTCTTCTATTAGTCCATCTATACTAAACTCCACCAGGTTGCAAATTCAATATAATTTTTTTCTACATCTAGCTCTGAAAAAATATTTTGGCTTGTAGCAGTGTGTTGGACTTGTTCTATTAGTCCATCTATACTAACATCCACCAGGTTGCAAATTCAATATAATTTTTATCTGCATCTAGCTCTGAAAAAATATTTCAGCTCGTTGCAGTGTGTGGGACTTGTTCTATTAGTCCATCTATACTAACATCCACCAGGTTGCAAATTCAATATAATTTTTTTCTGCATCTAGCTCTGAAAAAATATTTCGGCTGGTAGCAGTAAATGGGACTTGTTCTATTAGTCCATCTATACTAACCTCCACCAGGTTGCAAATTCAATATAAATTTTATCTGCATCTAGCTCTGAAAAAATATTTCGGCTTGTAGCAGTGTGTGGGACTTGTTCTATTAGTCCATCTCTACTAACCTCCACCAGTTTGCAAATTCAATATAATTTTTTTCTGCATCTAGCTCTGAAAATATATTTTGGCTTGTAGCAGTGTATGGGACTTGTTCTATAAGTCCATCTATACTTACCTCCACCAGGTTGCAAATTCAATATAATTTTTTTCTGCATCTAGCTCTGAAAAAATATTTTGGCTTGTATCAGTGTTTGGGACTTGTTTTATTAGTCCATCTAAACTAACCTCCACCAGGTTGCAAATTCAATATAATTTTTTTCTGCATCTAGTTCTGAAAAAATATTTTGGCTTGTAGCAGTGTGTGGGACTTGATCTAATAGTCCATCTATACTAACCTCCTCCAGGTTGCAAATTCAATAGAATTTTTTTCTGCATCTAGCTCTGAAAAAATATTTCGGCTTGTAGCAGTGTGTGGGACTTGTTCTATTAGTCCATCTATACTAACCTCCACCAGATTGCAAATTCAATATAATTTTTTTCTGCATCTATCTCTGAAAAAATATTTCGGCTTGTAGCAGTGTGTCGGACTTGTTCTATTATTTCATCTATACTAACGTCCACCAGGTTGCAAGTTCAATATAATTTTTTTCTGCATCTATTTCTGAAAAAATATTTCGGCTTGTAGCAGAGTGTGGCACTTGTTCTATTAGTCCATCTATACTAACCTCCACCAGGTTGCAAATTCAATATAGTTTTTTTCTGCATCTAGCTCTGAAAAAATAATTCGGCTTGTAGCAGTACGTGGGACTTGTTCTATTAGTCCATCTATACTAACCTCCACCAGGTTGCAAATTCAATATAATTTTTTTCTGCATCTAGCTCTGAAAAAATAATTCGGCTTGTAGCAGTAAGTGGGACTTGTTCTATTAGTCCATCTATACTAACCTCCACCAGGTTGCAAATTCAATATAATTTTTATCTTCATCTTGCTCTGAAAAAATATTTCGGCTTGTAGCAGTGTGTGGGACTTGTTCTATTAGTCCATCTATACTAACCTCCACCAGGTTGTAAATTCAATATAATTTTTTTCTGCATCTAGCTGTGAAAAAATATTTCAGCTTGTAGAAGTGTGTGGGACTTGTTCTATTAGTCCATCTATACTAACCTCCACTAGGCTGCAAATTCAATATAATTTTTTTCTGCATCTAGCTCTGAAAAAATATTTCGGCTTCTAGCATTGTGTGGGACTTGTTCTATTAGTCCATCTATACTAACCTCCACCAGGTTGCAAATTCAATATAATTTTTATCTGCATCTAGCTCTGAAAAAATATTTCGGCTTGTAGCAGTGTATGGGACTTGTTCTATTATTCCAATTATACTAACCTCCACCAGGTTGCAAATTCAATATAATTTTTTTCTGCATCTAGCTCTGAAAAAATATTTCGGCTTGTAGCAGTGTGTGGGACTTGTTCTATTAGTCCATCTATACTAAACTCCACCAGGTTGCAAATTCAATAAAAAAAATTTCTGTATCTGGTTCTGAAAAAATATTTCGGCTTGTAGCAGTTTGTGGGACTTGTTCTATTAGTCCATCTATACTAAACTCCACCAGGTTGCAAATTCAATATAATTTTTTTCTACATCTAGCTCTGAAAAAATATTTTGGCTTGTAGCAGTGTGTTGGACTTGTTCTATTAGTCCATCTATACTAACATCCACCAGGTTGCAAATTCAATATAATTTTTATCTGCATCTAGCTCTGAAAAAATATTTCGGCTCGTTGCAGTGTGTGGGACTTGTTCTATTAGTCCATCTATACTAACATCCACCAGGTTGCAAATTCAATATAATTTTTTTCTGCATCTAGCTCTGAAAAAATATTTCGGCTGGTAGCAGTAAATGGGACTTGTTCTATTAGTCCATCTATACTAACCTCCACCAGGTTGCAAATTCAATATAAATTTTATCTGCATCTAGCTCTGAAAAAATATTTTGGCTTGTAGCAGTGTGTGGGACTTGTTCTATTAGTCCATCTCTACTAACCTCCACCAGTTTGCAAATTCAATATAATTTTTTTCTGCATCTAGCTCTGAAAATATATTTTGGCTTGTAGCAGTGTATGGGACTTGTTCTATAAGTCCATCTATACTTACCTCCACCAGGTTGCAAATTCAATATAATTTTTTTCTGCATCTAGCTCTGAAAAAATATTTTGGCTTGTAGCAGTGTGTGGGACTTGATCTAATTGTCCATCTATACTAACCTCCTCCTGGTTGCAAATTCAATATAATTTTTTTCTGCATCTAGCTCTGAAAAAATATTTCGGCTTGTAGCAGTGTATGGGACTTGTTCTATTAGTCCATCTATACTAACATCCACCAGGTTGCAAATTCAATATAATTTTTATTTGCATCTAGCTCTGAAAAAATATTTCGGCTTGTAACAGTGTGTGGGACTTGATCTATTATTTCATCTATACTAACCTCCAACAGGTTGCAAATTCAATATAATTTTTTTCTGCATTTAGCTCTGAAAAAATATTTCGGCTTGTAGCAGTGTGTGGGACTTGTTCTATTAGTCCATCTATACTAACCTCCACCAGGTTGCAAATTCAATATAATTTTTTTCTGAATCTAGTTCTGAAAAAATATTTCGGCTTTTAGCATTGTGTGGCACTTGTTCTATTAGTCCATCTATACTAACCTCCACCAGGTTGCAAATTCAATATAATTTTTTTCTGCATCTAGCTCTGAAAAAATATTTCAGCTTGTAGCAGTAAGTGGGACTTGTTCTATTAGTCCATCTATACTAACCTCCACCAGGTTGCAAATTCAATATAATTTTTATCTGCATCCAGCTCTGAAAAAATATTTCGGCTTGTAGCAGTGTGTGGGACTTGTTCTATTAGTCCATCTATACGATCCTCCACCAGGTTGCAAATTCAATAGAATTTTTTTCTGCATCTAGCTCAGAAAAAATATTTCGGCTTGTAGCAGTGTGTGGGACTTGTTCTATTATTTCATCTATACTAACCTCCACCAGGTTGCAAATTCAATATAATTTTTTTCTGCATCGAGCTCTGAAAAAATATCTCGTCTTGTAGCAGTGTGTGGGACTTGTTCTATTAGTCCATCTATACTAAACTCCACCAGGTTGCAAATTCAATAAAAACATTTTCTGTATCTAGTTCTGAAAAAATATTTCGGCTTGTAGCAGTGTGTGGGACTTGTTCTATTAGTCCATCTATACTAAACTCCACCAGGTTGCAAATTCAATATCATTTTTATCTGCATCTAGCTCTGAAAAAATATTTCGGCATGTAGCAGTGTATGGGACTTGTTCTATTAGTCCATCTATACTAACTTCCACCAGGTTGCAAATTCAATATAATTTTTTTATGCATCTAGCTCTGAAAAAATATTTCGGCTAGTAGCAGTGTGTGGGACTTGTTCTATTAGTCCATCTATACTAACCTCAACCAGATTGCAAATTCAATATAATTTTTTTCTGCATCTAGCTCTGAAAAAATATTTTGGCTTGTAGCAGTGTGTGGGACTTGATCTAATTGTCCATCTATACTAACCTCCTCCGGGTTGCAAATTCAATATATTTTTTTTCTACATCTAGCTCTGAAAAAATATTTTGGCTTGTAGCAGTGTGTTGGCCTTGTTCTATTAGTCCATCTATACTAACATCCACCAGGTTGCAAATTCAATATAAATTTTATCTGCATCTAGCTCTGAAAAAATATTTCGGCTTGTAGCAGTGTGTGGGACTTGTTCTATTAGTCCATCTCTACTAACCTCCACCAGCTTGCAAATTCAATATAATTTTTTTCTGCATCTAGCTCTGAAAATATATTTCGGCTTGTAGCAGTGTATGGGACTTGTTCTATTAGTCCATCTATACTTACCTCCACCAGGTTGCAAATTCAATATAATTTTTTTCTGCATCTAGCTCTGAAAAAATATTTTGGCTTGTATCAGTGTTTGGGACTTGTTTTATTAGTCCATCTAAACTAACCTCCACCAGGTTGCAAATTCAATATAATTTTTATTTGCATCTAGCTCTGAAAAAATATTTTGGTTTGTAGCAGTGTGTGGGACTTAATCTATTATTTCATCTATACTAACCTCCAACAGATTGCAAATTCAATAGAATTTTTTTCTGCATCTAGCTCTGAAAAAATATTTCGGCTTGTAGCAGTGTGTGGGACTTGTTCTATTAGTCCATCTATACTAACCTCCACCAGGTTGCAAATTCAATATAATTTTTTTCTGCATCTAGCTCTGACAAAATATTTCGGCTTGTAGCAGTAAGTGGGACTTGTTCTATTAGTCCATCTATACTAACCTCCACCAGGTTGCAAATTCAATATAATTTTTATCTGCATCTAGCACTGAAAAAATATTTCGGCTTGTAGCAGTGTGTGGGACTTGTTCTATTAGTCCATCTATACGAACCTCCACCAGGTTTCAAATTCAATAGAATTTTTTTCTGCATCTAGCTCAGAAAAAATATTTCGGCTTGTAGCAGTGTGTGGGACTTATTCTATTATTCCATCTATACGAACCTCCACCAGGTTGCAAATTCAATATAATTTTTATATGCATCTAGCTCGGAAAAAATATTTCGGCTTGTAGCAGTGTGTGGGACTTGTTCTATTAGTCCATCTATACTAACCTCCACCAGGTTGCAAATTCAATAGAATTTTTTTCTGCATCTAGCTCTGAAAAAATATTTCGGCTTGTAGCAGTGTGTGGGACTTGTTCTATTAGTCCATCTATACTAACCTCCACCAGGTTGCAAATTCAATATAATTTTTTTCTGAATCTAGTTCTGAAAAAATATTTCGGCTTTTAGCATTGTGTGGCACTTGTTCTATTAGTCCATCTATACTAACCTCCACCAGGTTGCAAATTCAATATAATTTTTTTCTGCATCTAGCTCTGAAAAAATATTTCAGCTTGTAGCAGTAAGTGGGACTTGTTCTATTGGTCCATCTATACTAACCTCCACCAGGTTGCAAATTCAATATAATTTTTATCTGCATCTAGCTCTGAAAAAATATTTCGGCTTGTAGCAGTGTGTGGGACTTGTTCTATTAGTCCATCTATACGATCCTCCACCAGGTTGCAAATTCAATAGAATTTTTTTCTGCATCTAGCTCAGAAAAAATATTTCGGCTTGTAGCAGTGTGTGGGACTTGTTCTATTATTTCATCTATACTAACCTCCACCAGGTTGCAAATTCAATATAATTTTTTTCTGCATCTAGCTCTGAAAAAATATTTTGGCTTGTAGCAGTGTGTGGGACTTGTTCTATTAGTCCATCTATACTAAACTCCACCAGGTTGCAAATTCAATGTAATTTTTTTCTGCATCTAGTTCTGAAAAAATATTTCGGCTTGTAGCAGTGTGTGGGACTTGTTCTATTAGTCCATCTATACTAAACTCCACCAGGTTGCAAATTCAATATCATTTTTATCTGCATCTATCTCTGAAAAAATATTTCGGCTTGTAGCAGTGTATGGGACTTGTTCTATTAGTTCATCTATACTAACCTCTACCAGGTTGCAAATTCAATATAATTTTTTTATGCATCTAGCTCTGAAAATATATTTTGGCTAGTAGCAGTGTGTGGGACTTGTTCTATTAGTCCATCTATACTAACCTCCACCAGATTGCAAATTCAATATAATTTTTTTCCGCATCTAGCTCTGAAAAAATATTTTGGCTTGTAGCAGTGTGTGGGACTTGATCTAATTGTCCATCTATACTAACCTCCTCCAGGTTGCAAATTCAAAATAATTTTTTTCTGCATCTTGCTCTGAAAAAATATTTCGGCTTGTAGCAGTGTGTGGGACTTGTTCTATTAGTCCATCTATACTAACCTCCACCAGATTGCAAATTCAATATAATTTTTTTCTGCATCTAGCTCTGAAAAAATATTTCGGCTTGTAGCAGTGTGTTGGACATGATCTAAAAGTCCATCTATACTAAGTTCCTCCAGGTTGCAAATTCAATATAATTTTTTTCTGCATCTAGCTCTGAAAAAATAATTCGGCTTGTAGCAGTAAGTGGGACTTGTTCTATTAGTCCATCTATACTAACCTCCACCAGGTTGCAAATTCAATATAATTTTTATCTGCATCTTGCTCTGAAAAAATATTTCGGCTTGTAGCAGTGTGTGGGGCTTGTTCTATTAGTCCATCTATACTAACCTCCACCAGGTTGCAAATTCAATATAATTTTTTTCTGCATCTAGCTGTGAAAAAATATTTCAGCTTGTAGAAGTGTGTGGGACTTGTTCTATTAGTCCATCTATACTAACCTCCACTAGGCTGCAAATTCAATATAATTTTTTTCTGCATCTAGCTCTGAAAAAATATTTCGGCTTGTAGCATTGTGTGGGACTTGTTCTATTAGTCCATCTATACTAACCTCCACCAGGTTGCAAATTCAATATAATTTTTATCTGCATCTAGCTTTGAAAAAATATTTCGGCTTGTAGCATTGTGTGGGACTTGTTCTATTAGTCCATCTATGCTAACCTCCACCAGGTTGCAAATTCAATATAATTTTTATCTGCATCTAGCTCTGAAAATTTTTTTCGGCTTGTAGCAGTGTATGGGACTTGTACTATTATTCCAACTATACTAACCTCCACCAGGTTGCAAATTCAATATAATTTTTATATGCATCTAGCTCTGAAAAAATATTTTGGCTTGTAGCAGTGTGTGGGACTTGTTCTATTATTTCATCTATACTAACCTCCACCAGGTTGCAAATTCAATATAATTTTTTTCTGCATCGAGCTCTGAAAAAATATCTCGTCTTGTAGCAGTGTGTGGGACTTGTTCTATTAGTCCATCTATACTAAACTCCACCAGGTTGCAAATTCAATAAAAACATTTTCTCTATCTAGTTCTGAAAAAATATTTCAGCTTGTAGCAGTGTGTGGGACTTGTTCTATTAGTCCATCTATACTAAACTCCACCAGGTTGCAAATTCAATGTAATTTTTTTCTTCATCTATTTCTGAAAAAATATTTCGGCTTGTAGCAGTGTGTGGGACTTGTTCTATTAGTCCATCTATACTAAACTCCACCAGGTTGCAAATTCAATATCATTTTTATCTGCATCTATCTCTGAAAAAATATTTCGGCTTGTAGCAGTGTATGGGACTTGTTCTATTAGTCCATCTATACTAACCTCTACCAGGTTGCAAATTCAATATAATTTTTTTATGCATCTAGCTCTGAAAATATATTTTGGCTAGTAGCAGTGTGTGGGACTTGTTCTATTAGTCCATCTATACTAACCTCCACCAGATTGCAAATTCAATATAATTTTTTTCCGCATCTAGCTCTGAAAAAATATTTTGGCTTGTAGCAGTGTGTGGGACTTGATCTAATTGTCCATCTATACTAACCTCCTCCAGGTTGCAAATTCAAAATAATTTTTTTCTGCATCTTGCTCTGAAAAAATATTTCGGCTTGTAGCAGTGTGTGGGACTTGTTCTATTAGTCCATCTATACTAACCTCCACCAGATTGCAAATTCAATATAATTTTTTTCTGCATCTAGCTCTGAAAAAATATTTCGGCTTGTAGCAGTGTGTGGGACTTGTTCTATTATTTCATCTATATAAAACCTCCAACAGGTTGCAAATTCAATATAATTTTTTCTGCATCTAGCTCTGAAAAAATAATTCGGCTTGTAGCAGTAAGTGGGACTTGTTCTATTAGTCCATCTATACTAACCTCCACCAGGTTGCAAATTCAATATAATTTTTATCTGCATCTTGCTCTGAAAAAATATTTCGGCTTGTAGCAGTGTGTGGGACTTGTTCTATTAGTCCATCTATACTAACCTCCACCAGGTTGCAAATTCAATATAATTTTTTTCTGCATCTAGCTGTGAAAAAATATTTCAGCTTGTAGAAGTGTGTGGGACTTGTTCTATTAGTCCATCTATACTAACCTCCACTAGGCTGCAATTTCAATATAATTTTTTTCTGCATCTAGCTCTGAAAAAATATTTCGGCTTGTAGCATTGTGTGGGACTTGTTCTATTAGTCCATCTATACTAACCTCCACCAGGTTGCAAATTCAATATAATTTTTATCTGCAGCTAGCTCTGAAATTTTTTTTCGGCTTGTAGCAGTGTATGGGACTTGTAAAATTATTCCAACTATACTAACCTCCACCAGGTTGCAAATTCAATATAATTTTTATATGCATCTAGCTCTGAAAAAATATTTTGGCTTGTAGCAGTGTGTGGGACTTGTTCTATTATTTCATCTATACTAACCTCCACCAGGTTGCAAATTCAATATAATTTTTTTCTGCATCGAGCTCTGAAAAAATATCTCGTCTTGTAGCAGTGTGTGGGACTTGTTCTATTAGTCCATCTATACTAAACTCCACCAGGTTGCAAATTCAATAAAAACATTTTCTGTATCTAGTTCTGAAAAAATATTTCGGCTTGTAGCAGTGTGTGGGACTTGTTCTATTAGTCCATCTATACTAAACTCCACCAGGTTGCAAATTCAATATAATTTTTATCTGCATCTAGCTCTGAAAAAATATTTCGGCATGTAGCAGTGTATGGGACTTGTTCTATTAGTCCATCTATACTAACCTCCACCAGGTTGCAAATTCAATATAATTTTTTTATGCATCTAGCTCTGAAAAAATATTTCGGCTAGTAGCAGTGTGTGGGACTTGTTCTATTAGTCCATCTATACTAACCTCAACCAGATTGCAAATTCAATATAATTTTTTTCTGCATCTAGCTCTGAAAAAATATTTTGGCTTGTAGCAGTGTGTGGGACTTGATCTAATTGTCCATCTATACTAACCTCCTCCCGGTTGCAAATTCAATATATTTTTTTTCTACATCTAGCTCTGAAAAAATATTTTGGCTTGTAGCAGTGTGTTGGCCTTGTTCTATTAGTCCATCTATACTAACATCCACCAGGTTGCAAATTCAATATAAATTTTATCTGCATCTAGCTCTGAAAAAATATTTCGGCTTGTAGCAGTGTGTGGGACTTGTTCTATTAGTCCATCTCTACTAACCTCCACCAGTTTGCAAATTCAATATAATTTTTTTCTGCATCTAGCTCTGAAAATATATTTCGGCTTGTATCAGTGTATGGGACTTGTTCTATTAGTCCATCTATACTTACCTCCACCAGGTTCCAAATTCAATATAATTTTTTTCTGCATCTAGCTCTGAAAAAATATTTTGGCTTGTATCAGTGTTTGGGACTTGTTTTATTAGTCCATCTAAACTAACCTCCACCAGGTTGCAAATTCAATATAATTTTTATTTGCATCTAGCTCTGAAAAAATATTTTGGTTTGTAGCAGTGTGTGGGACTTAATCTATTATTTCATCTATACTAACCTCCAACAGATTGCAAATTCAATAGAATTTTTTTCTGCATCTAGCTCTGAAAAAATATTTCGGCTTGTAGCAGTGTGTGGGACTTGTTCTATTAGTCCACCTATACTAACCTCCACCAGGTTGCAAATTCAATATAATTTTTTTCTGCATCTAGTTCTGAAAAAATATTTCGGCTTGTAGCAGTGTGTGGCACTTGTTCTATTAGTCCATCTATACTAACCTCCACCAGGTTGCAAATTCAATATAATTTTTTTCTGCATCTAGCTCTGACAAAATATTTCGGCTTGTAGCAGTAAGTGGGACTTGTTCTATTAGTCCATCTATACTAACCTCCACCAGGTTGCAAATTCAATATAATTTTTATCTGCATCTAGCTCTGAAAAAATATTTCGGCTTGTAGCAGTGTGTGGGACTTGTTCTATTAGTCCATCTATACGAACCTCCACCAGGTTGCAAATTCAATAGAATTTTTTTCTGCATCTAGCTCAGAAAAAATATTTCGGCTTGTAGCAGTGTGTGGGACTTATTCTATTATTCCATCTATACGAACCTCCACCAGGTTGCAAATTCAATATAATTTTTATATGCATCTAGCTCTGAAAAAATATTTCGGCTTGTAGCAGTGTGTGGGACTTGTTCTATTAGTCCATCTATACTAACCTCCACCAGGTTGCAAATTCAATAGAATTTTTTTCTGCATCTAGCTCTGAAAAAATATTTCGGCTTGTAGCAGTGTGTGGGACTTGTTCTATTAGTCCATCTATACTAACCTCCACCAGGCTGCAAATTCAATATAATTTTTTTCTGCATCTAGCTCTGAAAAAATATTTTGGCTTGTAGCATTGCGTGGGACTTGTTCTATTAGTCCATCTATACTAACCTCCACCAGGTTGCAAATTCAATATAATTTTTATCTGTATCTAGCTCTGAAAAAATATTTTGGCTTGTAGCAGTGTGTGGGACTTGTTCTATTATTTCATCTATACTAACCTCCACCAGGTTGCAAATTCAATATAATTTTTTTCTGCATCTAGCTCTGAAAAAATATTTCGGCTTGTAGCAGTGTGTGGGACTTGTTCTATTAGTCCATCTATACTAAACTCCACCAGGTTGCAAATTCAATAAAAACATTTTCTGTATCTAGTTCTGAAAAAATATTTCGGCTTGTAGCAGTGTGTGGGACTTGTTCTATTAGTCCATCTATACTAAACTCCACCAGGTTGCAAACTCAATATCATTTTTATCTGCATCTAGCTCTGAAAAAATATTTCGGCTAGTAGCAGTGTGTGGGACTTGTTCTATTAGTCCATCTATACTAACCTCCACCAGATTGCAAATTCAATATAATTTTTTTCTGCATCTAGCTTTGAAAAAATATTTTGGCTTGTAGCAGTGTGTGGGACTTGATCTAATTGTCCATCTATACTAACCTCCTCCCGGTTGCAAATTCAATATATTTTTTTTCTACATCTAGCTCTGAAAATATATTTCGGCTTGTATCAGTGTTTGGGACTTGTTTTATTAGTCCATCTATACTAACCTCAACCAGGTTGCAAATTCAATATAAATTTTATCTGCATCTAGCTCTGAAAAAATATTTCGGCTTGTAGCAGTGTGTGGGACTTGTTCTATTAGTCCATCTCTTCTAACCTCCACCAGTTTGCAAATTCAATATAATTTTTTTCTGCATCTAGCTCTGAAAATATATTTCGGCTTGTAGCAGTGTATGGGACTTGTTCTATTAGTCCATCTATACTTACCTCCACCAGGTTGCAAATTCAATATAATTTTTTTCTGCATCTAGCTCTGAAAAAATATTTTGGCTTGTATCAGTGTTTGGGACTTGTTTTATTAGTCCATCTATACTAACCTCAACCAGGTTGCAAATTCAATAGAATTTTTTTCTGCATCTAGCTCTGAAAAAATATTTCGGCTTGTAGCAGTGTGTGGGACTTGTTCTATTAGTCCATCTATACTAACCTCCACCAGGCTCCAAATTCAATATAATTGTTTTCTGCATCTAGCTCTGAAAAAATATTTCGGCTTGTAGCATTGCGTGGGACTTGTTCTATTAGTCCATCTATACTAACCTCCACCAGGTTGCAAATTCAATATAATTTTTATCTGCATCTAGCTCTGAAAAAATATTTCGGCTTGTAGCAGTGTGTGGGACTTGATCTATTTGTCCATCTATACTAACCTCCACAAGGTTGCAAATTCAATATATTTTTTATCTGCATCTAGCTCTGAAAAAATATTTCGGCTTGTAGCAGTGTATGGGAATTGTTCTATTATTCCAACTATACTAACCTCCACCAGGTTGCAAATTCAATATAATTTTTATATGCATCTAGCTCTGAAAAAATATTTCGGCTTGTAGCAGTGTGTGGGACTTGTTCTATTAGTCCATCTATACTAAACTCCACCAGGTTGCAAATTCAATATCATTTTTATCTGCATCTAGCTCTGAAAAAATATTTCGGCTTGCAGCAGTGTATGGGACTTGTTCTAGTAGTCCATCTATACTAACCTCCATCAGGTTGCAAATTCAATATAATTTTTTTATGCATCTAGCTCTGAAAAAATATTTCGGCTTGTAGCAGTGTGTGGGACTTGTTCTATTAGTCCATCTATACTAACCTCCACCAGATTGCAAATTGAATATAATTTTTTTCTGCATCTAGCTCTGAAAAAATATTTTGGCTTGTTTTGTAGCAGTGTGTGGGACTTGATCTAATTGTCCATCTATACTAACCTCCACCAGGTTGCAAATTCAATATAATTTTTTTCTGCATCTAGCTCTGAAAAAATATTTCGGCTTGTAGCAGTGTGTGGGACTTGTTCTATTAGTCCATCTATACTAACCTCCACCAGGTTGCAAATTCAATATAATTTTTTTCTGCATCTAACTCTGAAAAAATATTTTGGCTTGTAGCAGTGAGTGGGACT
This sequence comes from Phyllobates terribilis, assembly GCF_046119375.1. Classification (NCBI taxonomy): domain Eukaryota; kingdom Metazoa; phylum Chordata; class Amphibia; order Anura; family Dendrobatidae; genus Phyllobates; species Phyllobates terribilis. Next base: position 298,355,491 of record NW_027362763.1, on the reverse strand, counting down.
TGTTCTATTAGTCCATCTATACTAAACTCCACCAGGTTGCAAATTCAATATAATTTTTTTCTGCATCTAGTTCTGAAAAAATATTTCGGCTTGTAGCAGTGTGTGGGATTTGTTCTATTAGTCCATCTATACTAACCTCCACCAGGTTGCAAATTCAATATAATTTTTTTCTGCATCTAGCTCTGAAAAAATATTTCGGCTTGTAGCAGTGTGTGGGACTTGTTCTATTAGTCTATCTATACTAACCTCCACCAGATTGCAAATTCAATATAATTTTTTTCTGCATCTAGCTCTGAAAAAATATTTTGGCTTGTTTTGTAGCAGTGTGTGGGACTTGATCTAATTGTCCATCTATACTAACCTCCACCAGGTTGCAAATTCAATATAATTTTTTTCTGCATCTAGCTCTGAAAAAATATTTCGGCTTGTAGCAGTGTGTGGGACTTGTTCTATTAGTACATCTATACTAACCTCCACCAGGTTGCAAATTCAATATAATTTTTTTCTGCATCTAGCTCTGAAAAAATATTTTGGCTTGTAGCAGTGTGTGGGACTTGTTCTATTAGTCCATCTATACTAACCTCCACCAGGTTGCAAATTCAATATAATTTTTTTCTGCATCTAGCTCTGAAAAAATATTTTGGCTTGTAGCAGTGTGTGGGACTTGATCTAATAGTCCTTCTATGCTAACCTCCTCCAGGTTGCAAATTCAATATAATTTTTTTCTGCATCGAGCTCTGAAAAAATATTTCGGCTTGTAGCAGTGTGTGGGACTTGTTGTATTAGTCCATCTAGACTAACCTCCACCAGGTTGCAAATTCAATATCATTTTTTTCTGCATCTACGTCTGAAAAATATTTTGGCTTGTAGCAGTGTGTGGGACTTGTTCTATTTGTCCATCTATACTAACATCCACCAGCTTGCAAATTCATTATAATTTTTATCTGCATCTAGTTCAGAAAAAATATTTCGGCTTGTAGCAGTGTATGGGACTAGTTCTATTAGTCCATCTATACTAACCTCCACCAGGTTGCAAATTCAATAGAATTTTTTTCTGCATCTAGCTCTGAAAAAATATTTCGGCTTGTAGCAGTAAGTGGGACTTGTTCTATTAGTCCATCTATACTAACCTCCACCAGGTTGCAAATTCAATATAATTTTTATCTGCATCTAGCTCTGAAAAAATATTTCGGCTTGTAGCAGTGTGTGGGACTTGTTCTATTAGTCCATCTATACGAACCTCCACCAGGTTGCAAATTCAATAGAATTTTTTTCTGCATCTAGCTCACAAAAAATATTTTGGCTTGTAGCAGTGTGTGGGACTTGATCTATTTGTCCATCTATACTAACCTCCACCAGGTTGCAAATTCAATATAATTTTTATCTGCATCTAGCTCTGAAAAAATATTTCGGCTTGTAGCAGTGTGTGGGACTTGTTCCATTAGTTCATCTATACGAACCTCCACCAGGTTGCAAATTCAATAGAATTTTTTTCTGCATCTAGCTCAGAAAAAATATTTCGGCTTGTAGCAGTGTGTGGGACTTGATCTATTTGTCCATCTGTACTAACCTCCACCAGGTTGCAAATTCAATATAATTTTTATCTGCATCTAGCTCTGAAAAAATATTTCGGCTTGTAGCAGTGTATGGGACTTGATCTATTATTCCAACTATACTAACCTCCACCAGGTTGCAAATTCAATATAATTTTTATATGCATCTAGCTCTGAAAAAATATTTCGGCTTGTAGCAGTGTGTGGGACTTGTTCTATTATATCATCTATACTAACCTCCACCAGGTTGCAAATTCAATATAATTTTTTTCTGCATCTAGCTCTGAAAAAATATTTCGGCTTGTAGCAGTGTGTGGGACTTGTTCTATTAGTCCATCTATACTAAACTCCACCAGGTTGCAAATTCAATATAATTTTTTTCTGCATCTAGTTCTGAAAAAATATTTCGGCTTGTAGCAGTGTGTGGGACTTGTTCTATTAGTCCATCAATACTAAACTCCACCAGGTTGCAAATTCAATATAATTTTTATCTGCATCTAGCTCAGAAAAAATATTTTGGCTTGCAGCAGTGTATGGGACTTATTCTATTAGTCCATCTATACTAACCTCCACCAGGTTGCAAATTCAATATAATTTTTTATGCATCTAGCTCTGAAAAAATATTTCAGCTTGTAGCAGTGTGTGGGACTTGATCTTATTGTCCATCTATACTAACCTCCACCAGGTTGCAAATTCAATATAGTTTTTTTCTGCATCCAGCTCTGAAAAAATATTTCGGCTTGTAGCAGTGTGTGGGACTTGATTTATTTGTCCATCTATACTAACCTCCACCAGATTGCAAATTCAAAATATTTTTTATCTGCATCTAGCTCTGAGAAAATATTTCGGCTTGTAGCAGTGTATGGGAATTGTTCTATTATTCCAACTATACTAACCTCCACCAGGTTGCAAATTCAATATAATTTTTATATGCATCTAGCTCTGAAAAAATATTTCGGCTTGTAGCAGTGTGTGGGACTTGTTCTATTAGTCCATATATACTAAACTCCACCAGGTTGCAAATTCAATATCATTTTTATCTGCATCTAGCTCTGAAAAAATATTTCGGCTTGCAGCAGTGTATGGGACTTGTTCTAGTAGTCCATCTATACTAACCTCCATCAGGTTGCAAATTCAATATAATTTTTTATGCATCTAGCTCTGAAAAAATATTTCGGCTTGTAGCAGTGTGTGGGACTTGTTCTATTAGTCCATCTATACTAACCTCCACCAGATTGCAAATTGAATATAATTTTTTTCTGCATCTAGCTCTGAAAAAATATTTTGGCTTGTTTTGTAGCAGTGTGTGGGACTTGATCTAATTGTCCATCTATACTAACCTCCACCAGGTTGCAAATTCAATATAATTTTTTTCTGCATCTAGCTCTGAAAAAATATTTCGGCTTGTAGCAGTGTGTGGGACTTGTTCTATTAGTCCATCTATACTAACCTCCACCAGGTTTCAAATTCAATATAATTTTTTTCTGCATCTAGCTCTGAAAAAATATTTTGGCTTGTAGCAGTGTGTGGGACTTGATCTAATTGTCCATCTATACTAACCTCCACCAGGTTGCAAATTCAATATAATTTTTTTCTGCATCTAGCTCTGAAAAAATATTTCGGCTTGTAGCAGTGTGTGGGACTTGTTCTATTAGTCCATCTATACTAACCTCCACCAGGTTGCAAATTCAATATAATTTTTTTCTGCATCTAGCTCTGAAAAAATATTTCGGCTTGTAGCAGTGTGTGGGACTTGTTCTATTAGTCCATCTATACTAACCTCCACCAGGTTGCAAATTCAATATAATTTTTTTCTGCATCTAGCTCTGAAAAAATATTTTGGCTTGTAGCAGTGTGTGGGACTTGATCTAATTGTCCATCTATACTAACCTCCACCAGGTTGCAAATTCAATATAATTTTTTTCTGCATCTAGCTCTGAAAAAATATTTCGGCTTGTAGCAGTGTGTGGGACTTGTTCTATTAGTCCATCTATACTAACCTCCACCAGGTTGCAAATTCAATATAATTTTTTTCTGCATCTAGCTCTGAAAAAATATTTCGGCTTGTAGCAGTGTGTGGGACTTGTTCTATTAGTCCATCTATACTAACCTCCACCAGGTTGCAAATTCAATATAATTTTTTTCTGCATCTAGCTCTGAAAAAATATTTTGGCTTGTAGCAGTGTGTGGGACTTGTTCTATTAGTCCATCTATACTAACCTCCACCAGGTTGCAAATTCAATATAATTTTTTTCTGCATCTAGCTCTGAAAAAATATTTTGGCTTGTAGCAGTGTGTGGGACTTGATCTAATAGTCCTTCTATGCTAACCTCCTCCAGGTTGCAAATTCAATATAATTTTTTTCTGCATCTACGTCTGAAAAATATTTTGGCTTGTAGCAGTGTGTGGGACTTGTTCTATTTGTCCATCTATACTAACATCCACCAGCTCGCAAATTCAATATAATTTTTATCTGCATCTAGTTCTGAAAAAATATTTCGGCTTGTAGCAGTGTATGGGACTTGTTCTATTAGTCCATCTATACTAACCTCCACCAGGTTGAAAATTCAATATAATTTTTAAATGCATCTAGCTCTGAAAAAATATTTCGGCTTGTAGCAGTGTGTGGGACTTGATCTATTATTTCATCTATACTAACCTCCAAAAGGTTGCAAATTCAATAGAATTTTTTTCTGCATCTAGCTCTGAAAAAATATTTCGGCTTGTAGCAGTGTGTGTCACTTGTTCTATTAGTCCATCTATACTAACCTCCACCAGGTTGCAAATTCAATATAATTTTTTTCTGCATCTACCTGTGAAAAAATATTTTGGCTTGTATATGTGTGTGGGAATTGTTCTATTTGTCCATCTATACTAACCTCCACCAGCTTGCAAATTCAATATAATTTTTATCTGCATCTAGTTCTGAAAAAATATTTCGGATTGTGGCAGTGTATGGGACTTGTTCTATTAGTCCATCTATACTATCCTCCACCAGGTTGCAAATTCAATATAATTTTTATTTGCATCTGGCTCTGAAAAAATATTTCGGCTTGAAGCAGTGTGTGGGACTTGATTTATTATTTCATGTATACTAACCTCCAACAGGTTGCAAATTCAATAGAATTTTTTTCTGCAACTAGCTCTGAAAAAATATTTCGGCTAGTAGCAGTGTGTGGGACTTGTTCTATTAGTCCATCTATCCTAACCTCCACCAGGTTGCAAATTCAATATAATTTTTTTCTGCATCTAGTTCTGAAAAAATATTTCGGCTTGTAGCAGTGTGTGGCACTTGTTCTATTAGTCCATCTATACTAACCTCCACCAGGTTGCAAATTCAATATAATTTTTTTCTGCATCTAGCTCTGAAAAAATATTTCGGCTTGTAGCAGTAAGTGGGACTTGTTCTATTAGTCCATCTATACTAAACTCCATCAGGTTGCAAATTCAATATAATTTTTTTATGCATCTAGCTCTGAAAAAATATTTCGGCTTGTAGCAGTGTGTGGGACTTGTTCTATTAGTCCATCTATACTAACCTCCACCAGGTTGCAAATTCAATATAATTTTTATATGCATCTAGCTCTGAAAAAATATTTTGGCTTGTAGCAGTGTGTGGGACTTGATCTATTTGTCCATCTATACTAACCTCCACCAGGTTGCAAATTCAATATAATTTTCATATGCATCTAGCTCTGAAAAAATATTTCGGCTTGTAGCAGTGTATGGGACTTGTTCTATTATTCCAACTGTACTAACCTCCACCAGGTTGCAAATTCAATATAATTTTTATATGCATCTAGCTCTGAAAAAATATTTTGGCTTGTAGCATTGTGTGGGACTTGTTCTATTATTCCAACTATACTAACCTCCACCAGGTTGCAAATTCAATATAATTTTTATATGCATCTAGCTCTGAAAAAATATTTCGGCTTGTAGCAGTGTGTGGGACTTGTTCTATTATTTCATCTATACTAACCTCCACCAGGTTGCAAATTCAATATAATTTTTTTCTGCATCTAGCTCTGAAAAAATATTTCGGCTTGTAGCAGTGTGTGGGACTTGTTCTATTAGTCCATCTATACTAAACTCCACCAGGTTGCAAATTCAATATAATTTTTTTCTGCATCTTGTTCTGAAAAAATATTTCAGCTTGTAGCAGTGTGTGGGGCTTGTTCTATTAGTCCATCTATACTAAACTCCACCAGGCTGCAAATTCAATATCATTTTTATCTGCATCTAGCTCTGAAAAAATATTTCAGCTTGCAGCAGTGTATGGGACTTGTTCTATTAGTCCATCTATACTAACCTCCACCAGGTTGCAAATTCAATATAATTTTTTTATGCATCTAGCTCTGAAAAAATATTTCGGCTTGTAGCAGTGTGTGGGACTTGTTCTATGAGTCCATCTATACTAATCTCCACCAGATTGCAAATTCAATGTAATTTTTTTCTGAATCTAGCTCTGAAAAAATATTTTGACATGTAGCAGTGTGTGGGACTTGATCTAGTTGTCCATCTATACTAACCTCCACCAGGTTGCAAATTCAATATAATTTTTTTCTGCATCTAGCTCTGAAAAAATATTTTGGCTTGTAGCAGTGTGTGGGACTTGTTCTATTAGTCCATCTATACTAACCTCCACCAGGTTGCAAATTCAATATAATTTTTTTCTGCATCTAGCTCTGAAAAAATATTTTGGCTTGTAGCAGTGTGTGGGACTTGTTCTATTAGTCCATCTATACTAACCTCCACCAGGTTGCAAATTCAATATAATTTTTTTCTGCATCTAGCTCTGAAAAAATATTTTGGCTTGTAGCAGTGTGTGGGACTTGATCTAATAGTCCTTCTATACTAACCTCCTCCAGGTTGCAAATTCTATATAATTTTTTTCTGCATCTAGCTCTGAAAAAATATTTCGGCTTGTAGCAGTGTGTGGGACTTGTTCTATTAGTCCATCTATACTAACCTCCACCAGGTTGCAAATTCAATATAATTTTTTTCTGCATCTACCTCTGAAAAAATATTTTGGCTCGTAGCAGTGTGTGGGACTTGTTCTATTAGTCCATCTATACTTACATCCACCAGCTTGCAAATTCAATATAATTTTTATCTGCATCTAGTTCTGAAAAAATATTTCGGCTTGTAGCAGTGTGTGGCACTTGTTCTATTAGTCCATCTATACTAACCTCCACCAGATTGCAAATTCAATATAATTTTTTTCTGCATCTAGCTCTGAAAAATTATTTTGGCTTGTAGCAGTGTGCAAGACTTGATCTAATTGTCCATCTATACTAACCTCCACCAGGTTGCAAATTCAATATAATTTTTTTCTGCATCTACCTCTGAAAAAATATTTTGGCTTGTAGCAGTGTGTGGGACTGGTTCTATTTGTCCATCTATACTAACATCCACCAGCTTGCAAATTCAATATAATTTTTATATGCATCTAGCTCTGAAAAAATATTTCGGCTTGTAGCATTGTGTGGGACTTGTTCTATTATTCCAACTATACTAACCTCCACCAGGTTGCAAATTCAATATAATTTTTATATGCATCTAGCTCTGAAAAAATATTTCGGCTTGTAGCAGTGTGTGGGACTTGTTCTATTATTTCATCTATACTAACCTCCACCAGGTTGCAAATTCAATATAATTTTTTTCTGCATCTAGCTCTGAAAAAATATTTCGGCTTGTAGCAGTGTGTGGGACTTGTTCTATTAGTCCATCTATACTAAACTCCACCAGGTTGCAAATTCAATATAATTTTTTTCTGCATCTAGTTCTGAAAAAATATTTCATCTTGTAGCAGTGTGTGGGGCTTGTTCTATTAGTCCATCTATACTAAACTCCACCAGGCTGCAAATTCAATATCATTTTTATCTGCATCTAGCTCTGAAAAAATATTTCGGCTTGCAGCAGTGTATGGGACTTGTTCTATTAGTCCATCTATACTAACCTCCACCAGGTTGCAAATTCAATATAATTTTTTTATGCATCTAGCTCTGAAAAAATATTTCGGCTTGTAGCAGTGTGTGGGACTTGTTCTATGAGTCCATCTATACTAATCTCCACCAGATTGCAAATTCAATGTAATTTTTTTCTGAATCTAGCTCTGAAAAAATATTTTGACATGTAGCAGTGTGTGGGACTTGATCTAGTTGTCCATCTATACTAACCTCCACCAGGTTGCAAATTCAATATAATTTTTTTCTGCATCTAGCTCTGAAAAAATATTTTGGCTTGTAGCAATGTGTGGGACTTGTTCTATTAGTCCATCTATACTAACCTCCACCAGGTTGCAAATTCAATATAATTTTTTTCTGCATCTAGCTCTGAAAAAATATTTTGGCTTGTAGCAGTGTGTGGGACTTGTTCTATTAGTCCATCTATACTAACCTCCACCAGGTTGCAAATTCAATATAATTTTTTTCTGCATCTAGCTCTGAAAAAATATTTTGGCTTGTAGCAGTGTGTGGGACTTCATCTAATAGTCCTTCTATACTAACCTCCTCCAGGTTGCAAATTCTATATAATTTTTTTCTGCATCTAGCTCTGAAAAAATATTTCGGCTTGTAGCAGTGTGTGGGACTTGTTCTATTAGTCCATCTATACTAACCTCCACCAGGTTGCAAATTCAATATAATTTTTTTCTGCATCTACCTCTGAAAAAATATTTTGGCTCGTAGCAGTGTGTGGGACTTGTTCTATTAGTCCATCTATACTTACATCCACCAGCTTGCAAATTCAATATAATTTTTATCTGCATCTAGTTCTGAAAAAATATTTCGGCTTGTAGCAGTGTGTGGCACTTGTTCTATTAGTCCATCTATACTAACCTCCACCAGATTGCAAATTCAATATAATTTTTTTCTGCATCTAGCTCTGAAAAATTATTTTGGCTTGTAGCAGTGTGCAAGACTTGATCTAATTGGCCATCTATACTAACCTCCACCAGGTTGCAAATTCAATATAATTTTTTTCTGCATCTACCTCTGAAAAAATATTTTGGCTTGTAGCAGTGTGTGGGACTGGTTCTATTTGTCCATCTATACTAACATCCACCAGCTTGCAAATTCAATATAATTTTTATATGCATCTAGCTCTGAAAAAATATTTCGGCTTGTAGCATTGTGTGGGACTTGTTCTATTATTCCAACTATACTAACCTCCACCAGGTTGCAAATTCAATATAATTTTTATATGCATCTAGCTCTGAAAAAATATTTCGGCTTGTAGCAGTGTGTGGGACTTGTTCTATTATTTCATCTATACTAACCTCCACCAGGTTGCAAATTCAATATAATTTTTTTCTGCATCTAGCTCTGAAAAAATATTTCGGCTTGTAGCAGTGTGTGGGACTTGTTCTATTAGTCCATCTATACTAAACTCCACCAGGTTGCAAATTCAATATAATTTTTTTCTGCATCTAGTTCTGAAAAAATATTTCAGCTTGTAGCAGTGTGTGGGGCTTGTTCTATTAGTCCATCTATACTAAACTCCACCAGGCTGCAAATTCAATATCATTTTTTTCTGCATCTAGCTCTGAAAAAATATTTCGGCTTGCAGCAGTGTATGGGACTTGTTCTATTAGTCCATCTATACTAACCTCCACCAGGTTGCAAATTTAATATAATTTTTTTCTGCATCTAGCTCTGAAAAAATATTTCGGCTTGTAGCAGTGTGTGGGACTTGTTCTATGAGTCCATCTATACTAATCTCCACCAGATTGCAAATTCAATGTAATTTTTTTCTGAATCTAGCTCTGAAAAAATATTTTGACATGTAGCAGTGTGTGGGACTTGATCTAGTTGTCCATCTATACTAACCTCCACCAGGTTGCAAATTCAATATAATTTTTTTCTGCATCTAGCTCTGAAAAAATATTTCGGCTTGTAGCAGTGTGTGGGACTTGTTCTATTAGTCCATCTATACTAACCTCCACCAGGTTGCAAATTCAATATAATTTTTTTCTGCATCTAGCTCTGAAAAAATATTTTGGCTTGTAGCAGTGTGTGGGACTTGTTCTATTAGTCCATCTATACTAACCTCCACCAGGTTGCAAATTCAATATAATTTTTTTCAGCATCTAGCTCTGAAAAAATATTTTGGCTTGTAGCAGTGTGTGGGACTTGATCTAATAGTCCTTCTATACAAACCTCCTCCAGGTTGCAAATTCTATATAATTTTTTTCTGCATCTAGCTCTGAAAAAATATTTCGGCTTGTAGCAGTGTGTGGGACTTGTTCTATTAGTCCATCTATACTAACCTCCACCAGGTTGCAAATTCAATATAATTTTTTTCTGCATCTACCTCTGAAAAAATATTTTGGCTTGTAGCAGTGTGTGGGACTTGTTCTATTAGTCCATCTATACTAACATCCACCAGCTTGCAAATTCAATATAATTTTTATCTGCATCTAGTTCTGAAAAAATATTTCGGCTTGTAGCAATGTGTGGCACTTGTTCCATTAGTCCATCTATACTAACCTCCACCAGATTGCAAATTCAATATAATTTTTTTCTGCATCTAGCTCTGAAAAAATATTTTGGCTTGTAGCAGTGTGCAAGACTTGATCTAATTGTCCATCTATACTAACCTCCACCAGGTTGCAAATTCAATATAATTTTTTTCTGCATCTACCTCTGAAAAAATATTTTGGCTTGTAGCAGTGTGTGGGACTTGTTCTATTTGTCCATCTATACTAACATCCACCAGCTTGCAAATTCAATATAATTTTTATCTGCATCTTGTTCTGAAAAAATATTTCGTCTTGTAGCAGTGTGTGGCACTTTTTCTATTAGTCCATCTATACTAACCTCCACCAGGTTGCAAATTCAATATAATTTTTTTCTGCATCTAGCTCTGAAAAAATATTTTGGCTTTTAGCAGTGTGTGGGACTTGATCTAATAGTCCTTCTATGCTAACCTCCTCCAGGTTGCAAATTAAATATAATTTTTTTCTGCATCGAGCTCTGAAAAAATATTTCGGCTTGTAGCAGTGTGTGGGACTTGTTCTATTAGTCCATCTATACTAACCTCCACCAGGTTGCAAATTCAATATAATTTTTTTCTGCATCTACCTGTGAAAAAACATTTTGGCTTGTATATGTGTGTGGGACTTGTTCTATTCGTCCATCTATACTAACCTCCACCAGCTTGCAAATACAATATAATTTTTTTCTGCATCTAGTTCTGAAAAAATATTTCGGCTTGTGGCAGTGTATGGGACTTGTTCTATTAGTCCATCTATACTAACCTCCACCAGGTTGCAAATTCAATATAATTTTTATTTGCATCTAGCTCTGAAAAAATATTTCGGCTTGAAGCATTGTGTGGGACTTGATCTATTATTTCATCTATACTAACTTCCAACAGGTTGCAAATTCAATAGAATTTTTTTCTGCAACTAGCTCTGAAAAAATATTTTGGCTTGTAGCAGTGTGTGGGACTTGTTCTATTAGTCGATCTATACTAACCTCCACCAGGTTGCAAATTCAATATAATTTTTTTCTGCATCTAGTTCTGAAAAAATATTTCGGCTTGTAGCAGTGTGTGGCACTTGTTCTATTAGTCCATCTATACTAACCTCCACCTGCTTGCAAATTCAATATAATTTTTATCTGCATCTAGTTCTGAAAAAATATTTCGGCTTGTAGCAGTGTGTGGCACTTGTTCTATTAGTCCATCTATACTAACCTCCACCAGATTGCAAATTCAATATAATTTTTTTCTGCATCTAGCTCTGAAAAAATATTTTGGCTTGTAGCAGTGTGCAAGACTTGATCTAATTGTCCATCTATACTAATCTCCACCAGGTTGCAAATTCAATATAATTTTTTTCTGCATCTACCTCTGAAAAAATATTTTGGCTTGTAGCAGTGTGTGGGACTTGTTCTATTTGTCCATCTATACTAACATCCACCAGCTTGCAAATTCAATATAATTTTTATCTGCATCTTGTTCTGAAAAAATATTTTGGCTTCTAGCAGTGTGTGGCACTTGTTCTATTAGTCCATCTATACTAACCTCCACCAGATTGCAAATTCAATATAATTTTTTTCTGCATCTAGCTCTGAAAAAATATTTTGGCTTGTAGCAGTGTGTGGGACTTGATCTAATAGTCCTTCTATGCTAACCTCCTCCAGGTTGCAAATTAAATATAATTTTTTTCTGCATCGAGCCCTGAAAAAATATTTCGGCTTGTAGCAGTGTGTGGGACTTGTTCTATTAGTCCATCTATACTAACCTCCACCAGGTTGCAAATTCAATATAATTTTTTTCTGCATCTACCTGTTAAAAAATATTTTGGCCTGTATATGTGTGTGGGACTTGTTCTATTCGTCCATCTATACTAACCTCCACCAGCTTGCAAATTCAATATAATTTTTATCTGCCTCTAGTTCTGAAAAAATATTTCGGCTTGTGGCAGTGTATGGGACTTGTCATATTAGTCCATCTATACTAACCTCCACCAGGTTGCAAATTCAATATAATTTTTTTCTGCATCTAGTTCTGAAAAAATATTTCGGCTTGTAGCAGTGTGTGGGACTTGTTCTATTAGTCGATCTATACTAACCTCCACCAGGTTGCAAATTCAATATAATTTTTTTCTGCATCTAGTTCTGAAAAAATATTTCAGCTTGTAGCAGTGTGTGGCACTTGTTCTATTAGTCCATCTATACTAACCTCCACCAGGTTGCAAGTTCAATATAATTTTTTTCTGCATCTAGCTCTGAAAAAATATTTCAGCTTGTAGCAGTGTGTGGGACTTGTTCTATTAGTCCATCTATACTAACCTCCACCAGGTTGCAAATTCAATATAATTTTTATCTGCATCTAGCTCTGAAAAAATATTTCGGCTTGTAGCAGTTTGTGGGACTTGTTCTATTAGTCCATTTATACGAACCTCCACCAGATTGCAAATTCAATAGAATTTTTTCTGCATCTAGCTCAGAAAAAATATTTCGGCTTGTAGCAGTGTGTGGGACTTGTTCTATTAGTCCATCTATGCTAACCTCCACCAGGTTGCAAATTCAATATAATTTTTATCTGCATCTAGCTCTGAACAAATATTTTGGCTTGTAGCAGTGTGTGGGACTTGTTCTATTAGTCCATCTATACTAACCTCCACCAGGTTGCAAATTCAATTGAATTTTTTTCTGCATCTAGCTCTGAAAAAATATTTTGACTTGTAGCAGTGTGTGGGACTTGTTCTATTAGTCCATCTATACTAACCTCCACCAGGCTGCAAATTCAATATAATTTTTTTCTGCATCTAGCTCTGAAAAAATATTTCGGCTTGTAGTATTGTGTGGGACTTGTTCTATTAGTCCATCTATACTAACCTCCACCAGGTTGCAAATTCAATATAATTTTTATATGCATCTAGCTCTGAAAAAATATTTCGGCTTGTAGCAGTGTGTGGCACTTGTTCTATTATTTCATCTATGCTAACCTCCACCAGGTTGCAAATTCAATATAATTTTTTTCTGCATCTAGCTCTGAAAAAATATTTCGGCTTGTAGCAGTGTGTGGGACTTGTTCTATTAGTCCATCTATACTAACCTCCACCAGGTTGCAAATTCAATATAATTTTTTTCGGCATCTAGCTCTGAAAAAATATTTCGGCTTGTAGCAGTGTGTGGGACTTGTTCTATTAGTCCATCTATACTAACCTCCACCAGGTTGCAAATTCAATATAATTTTTTTCTGCATCTAGCTCTGAAAAAATATTTTGGCTTGTAGCAGTGTGTGGGACTTGATCTAAAAGTCCTTCTATACTAACCTCCTCCAGGTTGCAAATTCAATATAATTTTTTTCTGCATCTACCTGTTAAAAAATATTTTGGCCTGTATATGTGTGTGGGACTTGTTCTATTCGTCCATCTATACTAACCTCCACCAGCTTGCAAATTCAATATAATTTTTATCTGCCTCTAGTTCTGAAAAAATATTTCGGCTTGTGGCAGTGTATGGGACTTGTCATATTAGTCCATCTATACTAACCTCCACCAGGTTGCAAATTCAATATAATTTTTTTCTGCATCTAGTTCTGAAAAAATATTTCGGCTTGTAGCAGTGTGTGGGACTTGTTCTATTAGTCGATCTATACTAACCTCCACCAGGTTGCAAATTCAATATAATTTTTTTCTGCATCTAGTTTTGAAAAAATATTTCAGCTTGTAGCAGTTTGTGGCACTTGTTCTATTAGTCCATCTATACTAACCTCCACCAGGTTGCAAGTTCAATATAATTTTTTTCTGCATCTAGCTCTGAAAAAATATTTCAGCTTGTAGCAGTGTGTGGGACTTGTTCTACTAGTCCATCTATACTAACTTCCACCAGGTTGCAAATTCAATATAATTTTTATCTGCATCTAGCTCTGAAAAAATATTTCGGCTTGTAGCAGTTTGTGGGACTTGTTCTTTTAGTCCATTTATACGAACCTCCACCAGATTGCAAATTCAATAGAATTTTTTCTGCATCTAGCTCAGAAAAAATATTTCGGCTTGTAGCAGTGTGTGGGACTTGTTCTATTAGTCCATCTATGCTAACCTCCACCAGGTTGCAAATTCAATATAATTTTTATCTGCATCTAGCTCTGAACAAATATTTTGGCTTGTAGCAGTGTGTGGGACTTGTTCTATTAGTCCATCTATACTAACCTCCACCAGGTTGCAAATTCAATTGAATTTTTTTCTGCATCTAGCTCTGAAAAAATATTTTGACTTGTAGCAGTGTGTGGGACTTGTTCTATTAGTCCATCTATACTAACCTCCACCAGGCTGCAAATTCAATATAATTTTTTTCTGCATCTAGCTCTGAAAAAATATTTCGGCTTGTAGTATTGTGTGGGACTTGTTCTATTAGTCCATCTATACTAACCTCCACCAGGTTGCAAATTCAATATAATTTTTATATGCATCTAGCTCTGAAAAAATATTTCGGCTTGTAGCAGTGTGTGGCACTTGTTCTATTATTTCATCTATGCTAACCTCCACCAGGTTGCAAATTCAATATAATTTTTTTCTGCATCTAGCTCTGAAAAAATATTTCGGCTTGTAGCAGTGTGTGGGACTTGTTCTATTAGTCCATCTATACTAACCTCCACCAGGTTGCAAATTCAATATAATTTTTTTCGGCATCTAGCTCTGAAAAAATATTTCGGCTTGTAGCAGTGTGTGGGACTTGTTCTATTAGTCCATCTATACTAACCTCCACCAGGTTGCAAATTCAATATAATTTTTTTCTGCATCTAGCTCTGAAAAAATATTTTGGCTTGTAGCAGTGTGTGGGACTTGATCTAAAAGTCCTTCTATACTAACCTCCTCCAGGTTGCAAATTCAATATAATTTTTTTCTGCATCGAGCTCTGAAAAAATATTTCGGCTTGTAGCAGTGTGTGGGACTTGTTCTATTAGTCCATCTATACTAACCTCCACCAGGTTGCAAATTCAATATAATTTTTTTCTGCATCTACCTCTGAAAAAATATTTTGGCTTGTATATGTGTGTGGGTCTTGTTCTATTTGTCCATCTATAGTAACCTCCACCAGCTTGCAAATTCAATATAATTTTTATCTGCATCTAGTTCTGAAAAAATATTTCGGCTTGTGGCAGTGTATGGGACTTGTTCTATTAGTCCATCTATACTAACCTCCACCAGGTTGAAAATTCAATATAATTTTTATTTGCATCTAGCTCTGAAAAAATATTTCGGCTTGAAGCAGTGTGTGGGACTTGATCTATTATTTCATCTATACTAACCTCCAACAGGTTGCAAATTCAATAGAATTTTTTTCTGCAACTAGTTCTGAAAAATTATTTCGGCTTGTAGCAGTGTGTGGGACTTGTTCTATTAGTCGATCTATACTAACCTTCACCAGGTTGCAAATTCAATATAATTTTTTTCTGCATCTACCTCTGAAAAAATATTTTGGCTTGTAGCAGTGTGTGGGACTTGTTCTATTAGTCCATCTATACTAACATCCACCAGCTTGCAAATTGAATATAATTTTTATCTGCATCTAGTTCTGAAAAAATATTTCGGCTTGTAGCAGTGTGTGGCACTTGTTCTATTAGTCCATCTATACTAACCTCCACCAGATTGCAAATTCAATATAATTTTTTTCTGCATCTAGCTCTGAAAAAATATTTTGGCTTGTAGCAGTGTGCAAGACTTGATCTAATTGTCCATCTATACTAACCTCCACCAGGTTGCAAATTCAATATAATTTTTTTCTGCATCTACCTCTGAAAAAATATTTTGGCTTGTAGCAGTGTGTGGGACTTGTTCTATTAGTCCATCTATACTAACATCCACCAGCTTGCAAATTCAATATAATTTTTATCTGCATCTAGTTCTGAAAAAATATTTCGGCTTGAATCAGTGTGTGGCACTTGTTCTATTAGTCCATCTATACTAACCTCCACCAGATTGCAAATTCAATATAATTTTTTTCTGCATCTAGCTCTGAAAAAATATTTTGGCTTGTAGCAGTGTGTGGGACTTGATCTAATAGTCGTTCTATGCTAACCTCCTCCAGGTTGCAAATTCAATATAATTTTTCTCTGCATCGAGCTCTGAAAAAATATTTCGGCTTGTAGCAGTGTGTTGGACTTGTTCTATTAGTCCATCTATACTAACCTCCACCAGGTTGCAAATTAAATATAATTTTTTTCTGCATCTACCTGTGAAAAAATATTTTGGCTTGTATATGTGTGTGGGACTTGTTCTATTTGTCCATCTATACTAACCTCCACCAGCTTGCAAATTCAATATAATTTTTATCTGCATCTAGTTCTGAAAAAATATTTCGGCTTGTGGCAGTGTATGGGACTTGTTCTATTAGTCCATCTATACTAACCTCCACCAGGTTGCAAATTCAATATAATTTTTATTTGCATTTAGCTCTGAAAAAATATTTCGGCTTGAAGCAGTGAGTGGGACTTGATCTATTATTTCATCTATACTAACCTCCAACAGGTTGCAAATTCAATAGAATTTTTTTCTGCAACTAGTTCTGAAAAATTATTTCGGCTTGTAGCAGTGTGTGGGACTTGTTCTATTAGTCGATCTATACTAACCTTCACCAATTTGCAAATTCAATATAATTTTTTTCTGCATCTAGTTCTGAAATAATATTTCGGCTTGTAGCAGTGTGTGCCACTTGTTATATTAGTCCATCTATACTAACCTCCACCAGGTTGCAAGTTCAATATAATTTTTTTCTGCATCTAGCTCTGAAAAAATATTTCGGCTTGTAGCAGTAAGTGGGACTTGTTCTATTAGTCCATCTATACTAACCTCCACCAGATTGCAAATTCAATATAATTTTTATCTGCATCTAGCTCTGAAAAAATATTTCGGCTTGTAGCAGTGTGTGGGACTTGTTCTATTAGTCAATCTATACGAACCTCCACCAGATTGCAAATTCAATAGAATTTTTTTCTGCATCTAGCTCAGAAAAAATATTTCGGCTTGTAGCAGTGTGTGGGACTTGTTCTATTAGTCCATCTATGCAAACCTCCACCAGGTTGCAAATTCAATATAATTTATATCTGCATCTAGCTCTGAACAAATATTTCGGCTTGTAGCAGTGTGTGGGACTTGTTCTATTAGTCCATCTATACTAACCTCCACCAGGTTGCAAATTCAATAGAATTTTTTTCTGCATCTAGCTCTGAAAAAATATTTCGGCTTGTAGCAGTGTGTGGGACTTGTTCTATTAGTCCATCTATACTAACCTCCACCAGGCTGCAAATTCAATATAATTTTTTTCTGCATCTAGCTCTGAAAAAATATTTCGGCTTGTAGTATTGTGTGGGACTTGTTCTATTAGTCCATCTATACTAACCTCCACCAGGTTGCAAATTCAATATAATTTTTATCTGCATCTAGCTCTGAAAAAATATTTTGGCTTGTAGCAGTGTGTGGGACTTGATCTATTTGTCCATCTATACTAACCTCCACCAGGTTGCAAATTCAATATAATTTTTATCTGCATCTAGCTCTGAAAAAATATTTCGGCTTGTAGCAGTGTATGGGACTTGTTCTATTATTCCAACTATACTAACCTCAACCAGGTTGCAAATTCAATATAATTTTTATATGCATCTAGCTCTGAAAAAATATTTCGGCTTGTAGCAGTGTGTGGGACTTGTTTTATTAGTCCATCTATACTAAACTCCACCAGGTTGCAAATTCAATATAATTTTTTTCTGCATCTAGTTCTGAAAAAATATTTCGGCTTGTAGCAGTGTGTGGGGCTTGTTCTATTAGTCCATCTATACTAAACTCCACCAGGTTGCAAATTCAATATCATTTTTATATGCATCTAGCTCTGAAAAAATATTTCGACTTGCAGCAGTATATGGGACTTGTTCTTTTAGTCCATCTATACTAACCTCCACCAGGTTGCAAATTCAATATAATTTTTTTATGCATCTAGCTCTGAAAAAATATTTTGGCTTGTAGCAGTGTGTGGGACTTGTTCTATTAGTCCATCTATACTAACCTCCACCAGATTGCAAATTCAATGTAATTTTTTTCTGCATCTAGCTCTGATAAAATATTTTGGCTTGTAGCAGAGTTTGGGACTTGATCTAGTTGTCCATCTATACTAACCTCCACCAGGTTGCAAATTCAATATAATTTTTTCTGCATCTAGCTCTGAAAAAATATTTTGGCTTGTAGCAGTGTGTGGGACTTGTTCTATTAGTCCATCTATACTAACTTTCACCAGGTTGCAAATTCAATATAATTTTTTTCTGCATCTAGCTCTGAAAAAATATTTTGGCTTGTAGCAGTGTGTGGGACTTGTTCTATTAGTCCATCTATACTAACATCCACCAGCTTGCAAATTCAATATAATTTTTATCTGCATCTAGTTCTGAAAAAATATTTTGGCTTGTAGCAGTGTGTGGCACTTGTTATATTAGTCCGTCTATACTAACCTCTACCAGATTGCAAATTCAATATAATTTTTTTCTGCATCTAGCTCTGAAAAAATATTTTGGCTTGTAGCAGTGTGTAAGACTTGATCTAATTGTCCATCTATACTAACCTCCACCAGGTTGCAAATTCAATATAATTTTTTTCTGCATCTACCTCTGAAAAAATATTTTGGCTTGTAGCAGTGTGTGGGACTTGTTCTATTAGTACATCTATACTAACATCCACCAGCTTGCAAATTCAATATAATTTTTATCTGCATCTAGTTCTGAAAAAATATTTTGGCTTGTAGCAGTGTGTGGCACTTGTTCTATTAGTCCGTCTATACTAACCTCTACCAGATTGCAAATTCAATATAATTTTTTTCTGCATCTAGCTCTGAAAAAATATTTTGGCTTGTAGCAGTGTGTAAGACTTGATCTAATTGTCCATCTATACTAACCTCCACCAGGTTGCAAATTCAATATAATTTTATTCTGCATCTACCTCTGAAAAAATATTTTGGATTGTAGCAGTGTGTGGGACTTGATCTATTAGTCCATCTATAATAACATCCACCAGCTTGCATATTCAATATAATTTTTATCTGCATCTAGTTCTGAAAAAATATTTCGGCTTGTAGCAGTGTGTGGCATTTGTTCTATTAGTCCATCTATACTAACCTCCATCAGATTGCAAATTCAATAAAAAAAATTTCGGCATCTAGCTCTGAAAAAATATTTTGGCTTGTAGCAGTGTGTGGGACTTGATCTAATTGTCCATCTATACTAACCTCCACCAGGTTGCAAATTCAATATAATTTTTTTCTGCATCTAGCTCTGAAAAAATATTTCGGCTTGTAGCAGTGTGTGGGACTTGTTCTATTAGTCCATCTATACTAACCTCCACCAGATTGCAAATTCAATATAATTTTTATCTGCATCTAGTTCTGAAAAAATATTTTGGCTTGTAGCAGTGTGTGGCACTTGTTATATTAGTCCGTCTATACTAACCTCTACCAGATTGCAAATTCAATATAATTTTTTTCTGCATCTAGCTCTGAAAAAATATTTTGGCTTGTAGCAGTGTGTAAGACTTGATCTAATTGTCCATCTATACTAACCTCCACCAGGTTGCAAATTCAATATCATTTTTTTCTGCATCTACCTCTGAAAAAATATTTTGGCTTGTAGCAGTGTGTGGGACTTGTTCTATTAGTACATCTATACTAACATCCACCAGCTTGCAAATTCAATATAATTTTTATCTGCATCTAGTTCTGAAAAAATATTTTGGCTTGTAGCAGTGTGTGGCACTTGTTCTATTAGTCCGTCTATACTAACCTCTACCAGATTGCAAATTCAATATAATTTTTTTCTGCATCTAGCTCTGAAAAAATACTTTGGCTTGTAGCAGTGTGTAAGACTTGATCTAATTGTCCATCTATACTAACCTCCACCAGGTTGCAAATTCAATATAATTTTATTCTGCATCTACCTCTGAAAAAATATTTTGGCTTGTAGCAGTGTGTGGGACTTGATCTATTAGTCCATCTATAATAACATCCACCAGCTTGCAAATTCAATATAATTTTTATCTGCATCTAGTTCTGAAAAAATATTTCGGCTTGTAGCAGTGTGTGGCATTTGTTCTATTAGTCCATCTATACTAACCTCCATCAGATTGCAAATTCAATAAAAAAAATTTCGGCATCTAGCTCTGAAAAAATATTTTGGCTTGTAGCAGTGTGTGGGACTTGATCTAATTGTCCATCTATACTAACCTCCACCAGGTTGCAAATTCAATATAATTTTTTTCTGCATCTAGCTCTGAAAAAATATTTCGGCTTGTAGCAGTGTGTGGGACTTGTTCTATTAGTCCATCTATACTAACCTCCACCAGGTTGCAAATTCAATATAATTTTTTTCTGCATCTACCTCTGAAAAAATATTTTGGCTTGTAGCAGTGTGTGGGACTTGTTCTATTAGTCCAACTATACTAACATCCACCAGCTTGCAAATTCAATATAAATTTAATCTGCAACTAGTTCTGAAAAAATATTTCGGCTTGTAGCAGTGTGTGGCACTTGTTCTATTAGTCCATCTATACTAACCTCCACCAGGTTGCAAATTCAATATAATTTTTTTATGCATCTAGCTCTGAAAAAATATTTCGGCTTGAAGCAGTAAGTGGGGCTTGTTATATTAGTCCATCTATACTAACATCCACCAGGTTGCAAATTCAATATAATTTTTATCTGCATATAGCTCTGAAAAAATATTTTGGCTTGTAGCAGTGTGTGGGACTTGTTCTATTAGTCCATCTATACGAACCTCCACCAGGTTGCAAATTCAATAGAATGTTTTTCTGCATCTAGCTCAGAAAAAATATTTCGGCTTGCAGCAGTATGTGGGACTTGTTCTATTAGTCCAACTATACTTACCTCCACCAGGTTGAAAATTCAATATAATTTTTTTCTGCATCTAGTTCTGAAAAAATATTTCTGCTTGTAGCCGTGTGTAGGACTTGTCCTATTAGTCCATCTATACTAACCTCCACCAGGTTGCAAATTCAATATAATTTTTTTATGCATCTAGCTCTGAAAAAATATTTTGGCTTGTAGCAGTGTGTGGGACTTGTTCTATTAGTCCATCTATACTAACCTCCACCAGATTGCAAATTCAATGTAATTTTTTTCTGCATCTAGCTCTGATAAAATATTTTGGCTTGTAGCAGAGTTTGGGACTTGATCTAGTTGTCCATGTATACTAACCTCCACCAGGTTGCAAATTCAATATAATTTTTTCTGCATCTAGCTCTGAAAAAATATTTTGGCTTGTAGCAGTGTGTGGGACTTGTTCTATTAGTCCATCTATACTAACCTTCACCAGGTTGCAAATTCAATATAATTTTTTTCTGCCTCTAGCTCTGAAAAAATATTTTGGCTTGTAGCAGTGTGTGGGACTTGTTCTATTAGTCCATCTATACTAACATCCACCAGCTTGCAAATTCAATATAATTTTTATCTGCATCTAGTTCTGAAAAAATATTTTGGCTTGTAGCAGTGTGTGGCACTTGTTCTATTAGTCCGTCTATACTAACCTCTACCAGATTGCAAATTCAATATAATTTTTTTCTGCATCTAGCTCTGAAAAAATATTTTGGCTTGTAGCAGTGTGTAAGACTTGATCTAATTGTCCATCTATACTAACCTCCACCAGGTTGCAAATTCAATATAATTTTTTTCTGCATCTACCTCTGAAAAAATATTTTGGCTTGTAGCAGTGTGTGGGACTTGTTCTATTAGTCCATCTATACTAACATCCACCAGCTTGCAAATTCAATATAATTTTTATCTGCATCTAGTTCTGAAAAAATATTTTGGCTTGTAGCAGTGTGTGGCACTTGTTCTATTAGTCCGTCTATACTAACCTCTACCAGATTGCAAATTCAATATAATTTTTTTCTGCATCTAGCTCTGAAAAAATATTTTGGCTTGTAGCAGTGTGTAAGACTTGATCAAATTGTCCATCTATACTAACCTCCACCAGGTTGCAAATTCAATATAATTTTGTTCTGCATCTACCTCTGAAAAAATATTTTGGCTTGTAGCAGTGTGTGGGACTTGATCTATTAGTCCATCTATAATAACATCCACCAGCTTGCAAATTCAATATAATTTTTATCTGCATCTAGTTCTGAAAAAATATTTCGGCTTGTAGCAGTGTGTGGCATTTGTTCTATTAGTCCATCTATACTAACCTCCACCAGATTGCAAATTCAATAAAAAAAATTTCGGCATCTAGCTCTGAAAAAATATTTTGGCTTGTAGCAGTGTGTGGGACTTGATCTAATTGTCCATCTATACTAACCTCCACCAGGTTGCAAATTCAATATAATTTTTTTCTGCATCTAGCTCTGAAAAAATATTTCGGCTTGTAGCAGTGTGTGGGACTTGTTCTATTAGTCCATCTATACTAACCTCCACCAGGTTGCAAATTCAATATAATTTTTTTCTGCATCTACCTCTGAAAAAATATTTTGGCTTGTAGCAGTGTGTGGGACTTGTTCTATTAGTCCAACTATACTAACATCCACCAGCTTGCAAATTCAATATAAATTTAATCTGCAACTAGTTCTGAAAAAATATTTCGGCTTGTAGCAGTGTGTGGCACTTGTTCTATTAGTCCATCTATACTAACCTCCACCAGGTTGCAAATTCAATATAATTTTTTTATGCATCTAGCTCTGAAAAAATATTTCGGCTTGAAGCAGTAAGTGGGGCTTGTTATATTAGTCCATCTATACTAACATCCACCAGGTTGCAAATTCAATATAATTTTTATCTGCATATAGCTCTGAAAAAATATTTTGGCTTGAAGCAGTAAGTGGGGCTTGTTATATTAGTCCATCTATACTAACATCCACCAGGTTGCAAATTCAATATAATTTTTATCTGCATCTAGTTCTGAAAAAATATTTCGGCTTGTAGCAGTGTGTGGGACTTGTTCTATTAGTCCATCTATACGAACCTCCACCAGGTTGCAAATTCAATAGAATGTTTTTCTGCATCTAGCTCAGAAAAAATATTTCGGCTTGCAGCAGTATGTGGGACTTGTTCTATTAATCCAACTATACTTACCTCCACCAGGTTGAAAATTCAATATAATTTTTTTCTGCATCTAGTTCTGAAAAAATATTTCTGCTTGTAGCCGTGTGTGGGACTTGTCCTATTAGTCCATCTATACTTACCTCCACCAGGCTGCAAATTCAGTAGAATTTTTTTCTGCATCTAGCTCTGAAAAAATATTTCGGCTTGTACCATTGTGTGGCACTTGTTCTATTAGTCCATCTATACTAACCTCCACCAGGTTGCAAATTCAATATAATTTTTATCTGCATCTAGCTCTGAAAAAATATTTCGGCTTGTAGCAGTGTTTGGGACTTGTTCTATTAGTCCATCTATACTAACCTCCACCAGGTTGCAAATTCAATATAATTTTTATCTGCATCTAGCTCTGAAAAAATATTTCGGCTTGTAGCAGTGTGTGGGACTTGTTCTATTAGTCCATCTATACTAACCTCCACCAGGTTGCAAATTCAATAGAATTTTTTTCTGCATCTAGCTCTGAAAAAGTATTTCGGCTTGTAGCAGTGTGTGGGACTTGTTCTATTAGTCCATCTATACTAACCTCCACCAGGTTGCAAATTCAATATAATTTTTTTCTGCATCTACCTCTGAAAAAATATTTTGGCTTGTAGCAGTGTGTGGCACTTGTTCTATTAGTCCGTCTATACTAACCTCTACCAGATTGCAAATTCAATATAATTTTTTTCTGCATCTAGCTCTGAAAAAATATTTTGGCTTGTAGCAGTGTGTAAGACTTGATCTAATTGTCCATCTATACTTACCTCCACCAGGTTGCAAATTCAATATAATTTTTTTCTGCATCTACCTCTGAAAAAATATTTTGGCTTGTAGCAGTGTGTGGGACTTGATCTATTAGTCCATCTATAATAACATCCACCAGCTTGCAAATTCAATATAATTTTTATCTGCATCTAGTTCTGAAAAAATATTTCGGCTTGTAGCAGTGTGTGGCACTTGTTCTATTATTCCATCTATACTAACCTCCACCAGATTGCAAATTCATTAAAAAAAATTTCTGCATCTAGCTCTGAAAAAATATTTTGGCTTGTAGCAGTGTGTGGGACTTGATCTAATTGCCCATCTATACTAACCTCCACCAGGTTGCAAATTCAATATAATTTTTTTCTGCATCTAGCTCTGAAAAAATATTTCTCCTTGTAGCAGTGTGTGGGACTTGTTCTATTAGTCCATCTATACTAACCTCCACCAGGATGCAAATTCAATATAATTTTTTTCTGCATCTACCTCTGAAAAAATATTTTGGCTTGTAGCAGTGTGTGGCACTTGTTCTATTAGTCCATCTATACTAACCTCCACCAGGTTGCAAATTCAATATAATTTTTATCTGCATCTAGCTCTGAAAAAATATTTCGGCTTGTAGCAGTGTTTGGGACTTGTTCTATTAGTCCATCTATACTAACCTCCACCAGGTTGCAAATTCAATATAATTTTTATCTGCATCTAGCTCTGAAAAAATATTTCGGCTTGTAGCAGTGTGTGGGACTTGTTCTATTAGTCCATCTATACTAACCTCCACCAGGTTGCAAATTGAATAGAATTTTTTTCTGCATCTAGCTCTGAAAAAGTATTTCGGCTTGTAGCAGTGTGTGGGACTTGTTCTATTAGTCCATCTATACTAACCTCCACCAGGCTGCAAATTCAATATAATTTTTTTCTGCATCTAGCTCTGAAAAAATATTTCGGCTTGTAGTATTGTGTGGGGCTTGTTCTATTAGTCCATCTATACTAACCTCCACCAGGTTGCAAATTCAATATAATTTTTATCTGCATCTAGCTCTGGAAAAATATTTTGGCTTGTAGCAGTGTGTGGGACTTGATCTATTTGTCCATCTATACTAACCTCCACCAGGTTGCAAATTCAATATAATTTTTATCTGCATCTAGCTCTGAAAAAATATTTTGGCTTGTAGCAGTGTATGTGACTTGTTCTATTATTCCAACTATACTAACCTCAACCAGGTTGCAAATTCAATATAATTTTTATATGCATCTAGCTCTGAAAAAATATTTCGGCTTGTAGCAGTGTGTGGGACTTGTTCTATTATTTCATCTATACTAACCTCCACCAGTTTGCAAATTCAATATAATTTTTTTCTGCATCTAGCTCTGAAAAAATATTTCGGCTTGTAGCAGTGTGTGGGACTTGTTCTATTAGACCATCTATACTAAACTCCACCAGGTTGCAAATTCAATATAATTTTTTTCTGCATCTAGTTCTGAAAAAATATTTCGGCTTGTAGCAGTGTGTGGGGCTTTTTCTATTAGTCCATCTATACTAAACTCCACCAGGTTGCAAATTCAATATCATTTTTATCTGCATCTAGCTCTGAAAAAATATTTCGGCTTGCAGCAGTGTATGGGACTTGTTCTATTAGTCCATCTATACTAACCTCCACCAGGTTGCAAATTCAATATAATTTTTTTATGCATCTAGCTCTGAAGAAGTATTTCGGCTTGTAGCAGTGTGTGGGACTTGTTCTATTATTCCATCTATACTAACCTCCACCAGATTGCAAATTCAATGTAATTTTTTTCTGCATCTAGCTCTGAAAAAATATTTTGGTTTGTAGCAGTGTGTGGGACTTGATCTAGTTGTCCATCTATACTAACCTCCACAAGGTTGCAAATTCAATATAATTTTTTTCTGCATCTAGCTCTGAAAAAATATTTCGGCTTGTAGCAGTGTGTGGGACTTGTTCTATTAGTCCATCTATACTAACCTCCACCAGGTTGCAAATTCAATATAATGTTTTTATGCATCTAGCTCTGAAAAAATATTTCGGCTTGAAGCAGTAAGTGGGGCTTGTTATATTAGTCCATCTATACTAACATCCACCAGGTTGCAAATTCAATATAATTTTTATCTACATATAGCTCTGAAAAAATATTTTGGCTTGTAGCAGTGTGTGGGACTTGTTCTATTAGTCCATCTATACGAACCTCCACCAGGTTGCAAATTCAATAGAATTTTTTTCTGCATCTAGCTCAGAAAAAATATTTCGGCTTGCAGCAGTATGTGGGACTTGTTCTATTAGTCCAACTATACTTACCTCCACCAGGTTGAAAATTCAATATAATTTTTTTCTGCATCTAGTTCTGAAAAAATATTTCTGCTTGTAGCCGTGTGTGGGACTTGTCCTATTAGTCCATCTATACTTACCTCCACCAGGCTGCAAATTCAGTAGAATTTTTTTCTGCATCTAGCTCTGAAAAAATATTTCGGCTTGTACCATTGTGTGGCACTTGTTCTATTAGTCCATCTATACTAACCTCCACCAGGTTGCAAATTCAATATAATTTTTATCTGCATCTAGCTCTGAAAAAATATTTCGGCTTGTAGCAGTGTTTGGGACTTGTTCTATTAGTCCATCTATACTAACCTCCACCAGGTTGCAAATTCAATATAATTTTTATCTGCATCTAGCTCTGAAAAAATATTTCGGCTTGTCGCAGTGTGTGGGACTTGTTCTATTAGTCCATCTATACTAACCTCCACCAGGTTGCAAATTCAATAGCATTTTTTTCTGCATCTAGCTCTGAAAAAGTATTTCGGCTTGTAGCAGTGTGTGGGACTTGTTCTATTAGTCCATCTATACTAACCTCCACCAGGCTGCAAATTCAATATAATTTTTTTCTGCATCTAGCTCTGAAAAAATATTTCGGCTTGTAGTATTGTGTGGGGCTTGTTCTATTAGTCCATCTATACTAAACTCCACCAGGTTGCAAATTCAATATAATTTTTATCTGCATCTAGCTCTGAAAAAATATTTTGGCTTGTAGCAGTGTGTGGGACTTGATCTATTTGTCCATCTATACTAACCTCCACCAGGTTGCAAATTCAATATAATTTTTATCTGCATCTAGCTCTGAAAAAATATTTCGGCTTGTAGCAGTGTATGTGACTTGTTCTATTATTCCAACTATACTAACCTCAACCAGGTTGCAAATTCAATATAATTTTTATATGCATCTAGCTCTGAAAAAATATTTCGGCTTGTAGCAGTGTGTGGGACTTGTTCTATTATTTCATCTATACTAACCTCCACCAGGTAGCAAATTCAATATAATTTTTTTCTGCATCTAGCTCTGAAAAAATATTTCGGCTTGTAGCAGTGTGTGGGACTTGTTCTATTAGACCATCTATACTAAACTCCACCAGGTTGCAAATTCAATATAATTTTTTTCTGCATCTAGTTCTGAAAAAATATTTCAGCTTGTAGCAGTGTGTGGGGCTTGTTCTATTAGTCCATCTATACTAAACTCCACCAGGTTGCAAATTCAATATCATTTTTATCTGAATCTAGCCCTGAAAAAATATTTCGGCTTGCAGCAGTGTATGGGACTTGTTCTATTAGTCCATCTATACTAACCTCCACCAGGTTGCAAATTCAATATAATTTTTTTATGCATCTAGCTCTGAAGAAATATTTCGGCTTGTAGCAGTGTGTGGGACTTGTTCTATTATTCCATCTATACTAACCTCCACCAGATTGCAAATTCAATGTAATTTTTTTCTGCATCTAGCTCTGAAAAAATATTTTGGTTTGTAGCAGTGTGTGGGACTTGATCTAGTTGTCCATCTATACTAACCTCCACCAGGTTGCAAATTCAATATAATTTTTTTCTGCATCTAGCTCTGAAAAAATATTTCGGCTTGTAGCAGTGTGTGGGACTTGTTCTATTAGTCCATCTATACTAACCTCCACCAGGTTGCAAATTCAATATAATGTTTTTCTGCATCTACCTCTGAAAAAATATTTTGGCTTGTAGCAGTGTGTGGGAATTGTTCTATTAGTCCATCTATACTAACATCCACCAGCTTGCAAATTCAATATAATTTTTATCTGCATCTAGTTCTGAAAAAATACTTCGGCTTGTAGCAGTGTGTGGCACTTGTTCTATTAGTCCATCTATACTAACCTCCACCAGATTGCAAATTCAATACAACTATTTTCTGCATCTAGCTCTGAAAAAATATTTTGGCTTGTAGCAGTGTGTAAGACTTGATCTAATTGTCCATCTATACTAACCTCCACCAGGTTGCAAATTCAATATAATTTTTTTCTGCATCTACCTCTGAAAAAATATTTTGGCTTGTAGCAGTGTGTGGGACTTGTTCTATTAGTCCATCTATACTAACATTCACCAGCTTGCAAATTCAAAATAATTTTTATCTGCATCTAGTTCTGAAAAAATATTTCGGCTTGTAGCAGTGTAGGACACTTGTTCTATTAGTCCATCTATACTAACCTCCACCAGATTGCAAATTCAATATAATTTTTTTCTGCATCTAGCTCTGAAAAAATATTTTGGCTTGTAGCAGTGTGTGGGACTTGATCTAATTGTCCATCTATACTAACCTCCACCAGGTTGCAAATTCAATATAATATTTTTCTGCATCTAGCTCTGAAAAAATATTTCGACTTGTAGCAGTGTGTGGGACTTGTTCTATTAGTCCATCTATACTAACCTCCACCAGGTTGCAAATTCAATATAATTTTTTTCTGCATCTAGCTCTGAAAAAATATTTTGGCTTGTAGCAGTGTGTGGGGCTTGTTCTATTAGTCCATCTATACTAACCTCCACCAGGTTGCAAATTCAATATAATTTTTTTCTGCATCTAGCTCTGAAAAAATATTTTGGCTTGTAGCAGTGTGTGGGACTTGATCTAATAGTCCTTCTATACTAAACTCCTCCAGGTTGCAAATTCAATAAAAAAAATTTCTGCATCTAGCCCTGAAAAAATATTTTGTCTTGTAGCAGTGTGTGGGACTTGTTCTATTAGTCCATCTATACTAACCTCCACCAGGTTGCAAATTCAATATAATTTTTTTATGCATCTAGCTCTGAAAAAATATTTCGGCTTGTAGCAGTAAGTGGGACTTGTACTATTAGTCCATCTATACTAACATCCACCAGGTTGCAAATTCAATATAATTTTTATCTGCATATAGCTCTGAAAAAATATTTTGGCTTGTAGCAGTGTGTGGGACTTGTTCTATTAGTCCATCTATACGAACCTCCACCAGGTTGCAAATTCAATAGAATTTTTTTCTGCATCTAGCTCAGAAAAAATATTTCGGCTTGCAGCAGTATGTGGGACTTGTTCTATTAGTCCAAATATACTAATCTCCACCAGGTTGAAAATTCAATATAATTTTTTTCTGCATCTAGTTCTGAAAAAATATTTCTGCTTGTAGCCATGTGTGGGACTCGTCCTATTAGTCCATCTATACTTACCTCCATCAGGCTGCAAATTCAGTAGAATTTTTTTCTGCATCTAGTTCTGAAAAAATATTTCGGCTTGTACCATTGTGTGGCACTTGTTCTATTAGTCCATCTATACTAACCTCCACCAGGTTGCAAATTCAATATAATTTTTTTATGCATCTAGCTCTGAAAAAATATTTTGGCTTGTAGCAGTGTGTGGGACTTGTTCTATTAGTCCATCTATACTAACCTTCACCAGATTGCAAATTCAATGTAATTTTTTTCTGCATCTAGCTCTGATAAAATATTTTGGCTTGTAGCAGAGTTTGGGACTTGATCTAGTTGTCCATCTATACTAACCTCCACCAGGTTGCAAATTCAATATAATTTTTTCTGCATCTAGCTCTGAAAAAATATTTTGGCTTGTAGCAGTGTGTGGGACTTGTTCTATTAGTCCATCTATACTAACCTTCACCAGGTTGCAAATTCAATATAATTTTTTTCTGCATCTAGCTCTGAAAAAATATTTTGGCTTGTAGCAGTGTGTGGGACTTGTTCTATTAGTCCATCTATACTAACATCCACCAGCTTGCAAATTCAATATAATTTTTATCTGCATCTAGTTATGAAAAAATATTTTGGCTTGTAGCAGTGTGTGGCACTTGTTCTATTAGTCCGTCTATACTAACCTCTACCAGATTGCAAATTCAATATAATTTTTTTCTGCATCTAGCTCTGAAAAAATATTTTGGCTTGTAGCAGTGTGTAAGACTTGATCTAATTGTCCATATATACTAACCTCCACCAGGTTGCAAATTCAACATAATTTTTTTCTCCATCTACCTCTGAAAAAATATTTTGGCTTGTAGCAGTGTGTGGGACTTGTTCTATTAGTCCATCTATACTAACATCCACCAGCTTGCAAATTCAATATAATTTTTATCTGCATCTAGTTCTGAAAAAATATTTTGGCTTGTAGCAGTGTGTGGCACTTGTTCTATTAGTCCGTCTATACTAACCTCTACCAGATTGCAAATTCAATATAATTTTTTTCTGCATCTAGCTCTGAAAAAATATTTTGGCTTGTAGCAGTGTGTAAGACTTGATCTAATTGTCCATCTATACTAACCTTCACCAGGTTGCAAATTCAATATAATTTTGTTCTGCATCTACCTCTGAAAAAATATTTTGGCTTGTAGCAGTGTGTGGGACTTGATCTATTAGTCCATCTATAATAACATCCACCAGCTTGCAAATTCAATATAATTTTTATCTGCATCTAGTTCTGAAAAAATATTTCGGCTTGTAGCAGTGTGTGGCATTTGTTCTATTAGTCCATCTATACTAACCTCCACCAGATTGCAAATTCAATAAAAAAAATTTCGGCATCTAGCTCTGAAAAAATATTTTGGCTTGTAGCAGTGTGTGGGACTTGATCTAATTGTCCATCTATACTAACCTCCACCAGGTTGCAAATTCAATATAATTTTTTTCTGCATATAGCTCTGAAAAAATATTTCGGCTTGTAGCAGTGTGTGGGACTTGTTCTATTAGTCCATCTATACTAACCTCCACCAGGTTGCAAATTCAATATAATTTTTTTCTGCATCTACCTCTGAAAAAATATTTTGGCTTGTAGCAGTGTGTGGGACTTGTTCTATTAGTCCAACTATACTAACATCCACCAGCTTGCAAATTCAATATAAATTTAATCTGCAACTAGTTCTGAAAAAATATTTCGGCTTGTAGCAGTGTGTGGCACTTGTTCTATTAGTCCATCTATACTAACCTCCACCAGGTTGCAAATTCAATATAATTTTTTTATGCATCTAGCTCTGAAAAAATATTTCGGCTTGAAGCAGTAAGTGGGGCTTGTTATATTAGTCCATCTATACTAACATCCACCAGGTTGCAAATTCAATATAGTTTTTATCTGCATATAGCTCTGTAAAAATATTTTGGCTTGTAGCAGTGTGTGGGACTTGTTCTATTAGTCCATCTATACGAACCTCCACCAGGTTGCAAATTCAATAGAATGTTTTTCTGCATCTAGCTCAGAAAAAATATTTCGGCTTGCAGCAGTATGTGGGACTTGTTCTATTAGTCCAACTATACTTACCTCCACCAGGTTGAAAATTCAATATAATTTTTTTCTGCATCTAGTTCTGAAAAAATATTTCTGCTTGTAGCCGTGTGTGGGACTTGTCCTATTAGTCCATCTATACTTACCTCCACCAGGCTGCAAATTCAGTAGAATTTTTTTCTGCATCTAGCTCTGAAAAAATATTTCGGCTTGTACCATTGTGTGGCACTTGTTCTATTAGTCCATCTATACTAACCTCCACCAGGTTGCAAATTCAATATAATTTTTATCTGCATCTAGCTCTGAAAAAATATTTCGGCTTGTAGCAGTGTTTGGGACTTGTTCTATTAGTCCATCTATACTAACCTCCACCAGGTTGCAAATTCAATATAATTTTTATCTGCATCTAGCTCTGAAAAAATATTTCGGCTTGTAGCAGTGTGTGGGACTTGTTCTATTAGTCCATCTATACTAACCTCCACCAGGTTGCAAATTCAATAGAATTTTTTTCTGCATCTAGCTCTGAAAAAGTATTTCGGCTTGTAGCAGTGTGTGGGACTTGTTCTATTAGTCCATCTATACTAACCTCCACCAGGTTGCAAATTCAATATAATTTTTTTCTGCATCTAGCTCTGAAAAAATATTTCGGCTTGTAGCAGTGTGTGGGACTTGATCTAATAGTCCTTCTATACTAACCTCCTCCAGGTTGCAAATTCAATATAATTTTTTTCTGCATCGAGCTCTGAAAAAATATTTCGGCTTGTAGCAGTGTGTGGGACTTGTTCTATTAGTCCATCTATACTAACCTCCACCAGGTTGCAAATTCAATATAATTTCTTTCTGCATCTACCTCTGAAAAAATATTTTGGCTTGTAGCAGTTTGTGGGACTTGTTCTATTAGTCCATCTATACTAACATCCACCAGCTTGCAAATTCAATATAATTTTTATCTGCATCTAGTTCTGAAAAAATATTTCGGCTTGTAGCAGTGTGTGGCACTTGTTCTATTAGTCCGTCTATACTAACCTCTACCAGATTGCAAATTCAATATAATTTTTTTCTGCATCTAGCTCTGAAAAAATATTTTGGCTTGTAGCAGTGTGTAAGACTTGATCTAATTGTCCATCTATACTTACCTCCACCAGGTTGCAAATTCAATATAATTTTTTTCTGCATCTACCTCTGAAAAAATATTTTGGCTTGTAGCAGTGTGTGGGACTTGATCTATTAGTCCATCTATAATAACATCCACCAGCTTGCAAATTCAATATAATTTTTATCTGCATCTAGTTCTGAAAAAATATTTCGGCTTGTAGCAGTGTGTGGCACTTGTTCTATTATTCCATCTATACTAACCTCCACCAGATTGCAAATTCAATAAAAAAAATTTCTGCATCTAGCTCTGAAAAAATATTTTGGCTTGTAGCAGTGTGTGGGACTTGATCTAATTGCCCATCTATACTAACCTCCACCAGGTTGCAAATTCAATATAATTTTTTTCTGCATCTAGCTCTGAAAAAATATTTCTCCTTGTAGCAGTGTGTGGGACTTGTTCTATTAGTCCATCTATACTAACCTCCACCAGGTTGCAAATTCAATATAATTTTTTTCTGCATCTACCTCTGAAAAAATATTTTGGCTTGTAGCAGTGTGTGGCACTTGTTCTATTAGTCCATCTATACTAACCTCCACCAGGTTGCAAATTCAATATAATTTTTATCTGCATCTAGCTCTGAAAAAATATTTCGGCTTGTAGCAGTGTTTGGGACTTGTTCTATTAGTCCATCTATACTAACCTCCACCAGGTTGCAAATTCAATATAATTTTTATCTGCATCTAGCTCTGAAAAAATATTTCGGCTTGTAGCAGTGTGTGGGACTTGTTCTATTAGTCCATCTATACTAACCTCCACCAGGTTGCAAATTGAATAGAATTTTTTTCTGCATCTAGCTCTGAAAAAGTATTTCGGCTTGTAGCAGTGTGTGGGACTTGTTCTATTAGTCCATCTATACTAACCTCCACCAGGCTGCAAATTCAATATAATTTTTATCTGCATCTAGCTCTGAAAAAATATTTCGGCTTGTAGCAGTGTATGTGACTTGTTCTATTATTCCAACTATACTAACCTCAACCAGGTTGCAAATTCAATATAATTTTTATATGCATCTAGCTCTGAAAAAATATTTCGGCTTGTAGCAGTGTGTGGGACTTGTTCTATTATTTCATCTATACTAACCTCCACCAGTTTGCAAATTCAATATAATTTTTTTCTTCATCTAGCTCTGAAAAAATATTTCGGCTTGTAGCAGTGTGTGGGACTTGTTCTATTAGACCATCTATACTAAACTCCACCAGGTTGCAAATTCAATATAATTTTTTTCTGCATCTAGTTCTGAAAAAATATTTCGGCTTGTAGCAGTGTGTGGGGCTTTTTCTATTAGTCCATCTATACTAAACTCCACCAGGTTGCAAATTCAATATCATTTTTATCTGCATCTAGCTCTGAAAAAATATTTCGGCTTGCAGCAGTGTATGGGACTTGTTCTATTAGTCCATCTATACTAACCTCCACCAGGTTGCAAATTCAATATAATTTTTTTATGCATCTAGCTCTGAAGAAGTATTTCGGCTTGTAGCAGTGTGTGGGACTTGTTCTATTATTCCATCTATACTAACCTCCACCAGATTGCAAATTCAATGTAATTATTTTCTGCATCTAGCTCTGAAAAAATATTTTGGTTTGTAGCAGTGTGTGGGACTTGATCTAGTTGTCCATCTATACTAACCTCCACAAGGTTGCAAATTCAATATAATTTTTTTCTGCATCTAGCTCTGAAAAAATATTTCGGCTTGTAGCAGTGTGTGGGACTTGTTCTATTAGTCCATCTATACTAACCTCCACCAGGTTGCAAATTCAATATAATGTTTTTATGCATCTAGCTCTGAAAAAATATTTCGGCTTGAAGCAGTAAGTGGGGCTTGTTATATTAGTCCATCTATACTAACATCCACCAGGTTGCAAATTCAATATAATTTTTATCTACATATAGCTCTGAAAAAATATTTTGGCTTGTAGCAGTGTGTGGGACTTGTTCTATTAGTCCATCTATACGAACCTCCACCAGGTTGCAAATTCAATAGAATTTTTTTCTGCATCTAGCTCAGAAAAAATATTTCGGCTTGCAGCAGTATGTGGGACTTGTTCTATTAGTCCAACTATACTTACCTCCACCAGGTTGAAAATTCAATATAATTTTTTTCTGCATCTAGTTCTGAAAAAATATTTCTGCTTGTAGCCGTGTGTGGGACTTGTCCTATTAGTCCATCTATACTTACCTCCACCAGGCTGCAAATTCAGTAGAATTTTTTTCTGCATCTAGCTCTGAAAAAATATTTCGGCTTGTACCATTGTGTGGCACTTGTTCTATTAGTCCATCTATACTAACCTCCACCAGGTTGCAAATTCAATATAATTTTTATCTGCATCTAGCTCTGAAAAAATATTTCGGCTTGTAGCAGTGTTTGGGACTTGTTCTATTAGTCCATCTATACTAACCTCCACCAGGTTTCAAATTCAATATAATTTTTATCTGCATCTAGCTCTGAAAAAATATTTCGGCTTGTCGCAGTGTGTGGGACTTGTTCTATTAGTCCATCTATACTAACCTCCACCAGGTTGCAAATTCAATAGCATTTTTTTCTGCATCTAGCTCTGAAAAAGTATTTCGGCTTGTAGCAGTGTGTGGGACTTGTTCTATTAGTCCATCTATACTAACCTCCACCAGGCTGCAAATTCAATATAATTTTTTTCTGCATCTAGCTCTGAAAAAATATTTCGGCTTGTAGTATTGTGTGGGGCTTGTTCTATTAGTCCATCTATACTAAACTCCACCAGGTTGCAAATTCAATATAATTTTTATCTGCATCTAGCTCTGAAAAAATATTTTGGCTTGTAGCAGTGTGTGGGACTTGATCTATTTGTCCATCTATACTAACCTCCACCAGGTTGCAAATTCAATATAATTTTTATCTGCATCTAGCTCTGAAAAAATATTTCGGCTTGTAGCAGTGTATGTGACTTGTTCTATTATTCCAACTATACTAACCTCAACCAGGTTGCAAATTCAATATAATTTTTATATGCATCTAGCTCTGAAAAAATATTTCGGCTTGTAGCAGTGTGTGGGACTTGTTCTATTATTTCATCTATACTAACCTCCACCAGGTAGCAAATTCAATATAATTTTTTTCTGCATCTAGCTCTGAAAAAATATTTCGGCTTGTAGCAGTGTGTGGGACTTGTTCTATTAGACCATCTATACTAAACTCCACCAGGTTGCAAATTCAATATAATTTTTTTCTGCATCTAGTTCTGAAAAAATATTTCAGCTTGTAGCAGTGTGTGGGGCTTGTTCTATTAGTCCATATATACTAAACTCCACCAGGTTGCAAATTCAATATCATTTTTATCTGCATCTAGCCCTGAAAAAATATTTCGGCTTGCAGCAGTGTATGGGACTTGTTCTATTAGTCCATCTATACTAACCTCCACCAGGTTGCAAATTCAATATAATTTTTTTATGCATCTAGCTCTGAAGAAATATTTCGGCTTGTAGCAGTGTGTGGGACTTGTTCTATTATTCCATCTATACTAACCTCCACCAGATTGCAAATTCAATGTAATTTTTTTCTGCATCTAGCTCTGAAAAAATATTTTGGTTTGTAGCAGTGTGTGGGACTTGATCTAGTTGTCCATCTATACTAACCTCCACCAGGTTGCAAATTCAATATAATTTTTTTCTGCATCTAGCTCTGAAAAAATATTTCGGCTTGTAGCAGTGTGTGGGACTTGTTCTATTAGTCCATCTATACTAACCTCCACCAGGTTGCAAATTCAATATAATGTTTTTCTGCATCTACCTCTGAAAAAATATTTTGGCTTGTAGCAGTGTGTGGGAATTGTTCTATTAGTCCATCTATACTAACATCCACCAGCTTGCAAATTCAATATAATTTTTATCTGCATCTAGTTCTGAAAAAATACTTCGGCTTGTAGCAGTGTGTGGCACTTGTTCTATTAGTCCATCTATACTAACCTCCACCAGATTGCAAATTCAATATAACTATTTTCTGCATCTAGCTCTGAAAAAATATTTTGGCTTGTAGCAGTGTGTAAGACTTGATCTAATTGTCCATCTATACTAACCTCCACCAGGTTGCAAATTCAATATAATTTTTTTCTGCATCTACCTCTGAAAAAATATTTTGGCTTGTAGCAGTGTGTGGGACTTGTTCTATTAGTCCATCTATACTAACATTCACCAGCTTGCAAATTCAAAATAATTTTTATCTGCATCTAGTTCTGAAAAAATATTTCGGCTTGTAGCAGTGTAGGACACTTGTTCTATTAGTCCATCTATACTAACCTCCACCAGATTGCAAATTCAATATAATTTTTTTCTGCATCTAGCTCTGAAAAAATATTTTGGCTTGTAGCAGTGTGTGGGACTTGATCTAATTGTCCATCTATACTAACCTCCACCAGGTTGCAAATTCAATATAATATTTTTCTGCATCTAGCTCTGAAAAAATATTTCGGCTTGTAGCAGTGTGTGGGACTTGTTCTATTAGTCCATCTATACTAACCTCCACCAGGTTGCAAATTCAATATAATTTTTTTCTGCATCTAGCTCTGAAAAAATATTTTGGCTTGTAGCAGTGTGTGGGGCTTGATCTAATAGTCCTTCTATACTAAACTCCTCCAGGTTGCAAATTCAATAAAAAAAATTTCTGCATCTAGCCCTGAAAAAATATTTTGTCTTGTAGCAGTGTGTGGGACTTGTTCTATTAGTCCATCTATACTAACCTCCACCAGGTTGCAAATTCAATATAATTTTTTTATGCATCTAGCTCTGAAAAAATATTTCGGCTTGTAGCAGTAAGTGGGACTTGTACTATTAGTCCATCTATACTAACATCCACCAGGTTGCAAATTCAATATAATTTTTATCTGCATATAGCTCTGAAAAAATATTTTGGCTTGTAGCAGTGTGTGGGACTTGTTCTATTAGTCCATCTATACGAACCTCCACCAGGTTGCAAATTCAATAGAATTTTTTTCTGCATCTAGCTCAGAAAAAATATTTCGGCTTGCAGCAGTATGTGGGACTTGTTCTATTAGTCCAAATATACTAATCTCCACCAGGTTGAAAATTCAATATAATTTTTTTCTGCATCTAGTTCTGAAAAAATATTTCTGCTTGTAGCCATGTGTGGGACTCGTCCTATTAGTCCATCTATACTTACCTCCATCAGGCTGCAAATTCAGTAGAATTTTTTTCTGCATCTAGTTCTGAAAAAATATTTTGGCTTGTACCATTGTGTGGCACTTGTTCTATTAGTCCATCTATACTAACCTCCACCAGGTTGCAAATTCAATATAATTTTTATCTGCATCTAGCTCTGAAAAAATATTTCGGCTTGTAGCAGTGTTTGGGACTTGTTCTATTAGTCCATCTATACTAACCTCCACCAGGTTGCAAATTCAATATAATTTTTATCTGCATCTAGCTCTGAAAAAATATTTCGGCTTGTAGCAGTGTGTGGGACTTGTTCTATTAGTCCATCTATACTAACCTCCACCAGGTTGCAAATTCAATATAATTTTTATCTGCATCTAGCTCTGAAAAAATATTTCGGCTTGTAGCAGTGTGTGGGACTTGTTCTATTATTTCATCTATACTAACTTCCACCAGGTTGCAAATTCAATATAATTTTTTTCTGCATCTATCTCTGAAAAAATATTTCGTCTTGTAGCAGTGTGTGGGACTTGTTCTGTTAGTCCATCTATACTAACCTCATCCAGGTTGCAAATTCAATATCATTTTTATCTGCATCTAGCTCTGAAAAAATATTTTGGCTTGTAGCAGTGTGTGGGACTTGTTCTATTAGTCCATCTATACTAACCTTCACCAGGTTGCAAATTCAATATAATTTTTATCTGCATCCAGCTCTGAAAAAATATTTCGGCTTGTAGCAGTGTATGGGACTTGTTCTATTAGTCCATCTATACTAACCTCCACCAGGTTGCAAATTCAATATAATTTTTTTCTGCATCTAGCTCTGAAAAAATATTTTGGCTTGTAGCAGTGTGTGGGACTTGTTCTATTAGTCCATCTATACTAACCTCCACCAGGTTGCAAATTCAATATAATTTTTTTCTGCATCTAGCTCTGAAAAATATTTTCGCTTGTAGCAGTGTTTGGGACTTGTTCTATTCGTCATCTATACTAACCTCCACCAGGTTGCAAATTCAATATAATTTTTATCTGCATCTAGCTCTGAAAAAATATTTTGGCTTGTAGCTGTGTGTGGGACTTGATCTATTTGTCCATCTATACTAACCTCCACCAGGTTGCAAATTCAATATAATTTTTATCTGCATCTAGCTCTGAAAAAATATTTTGGCTTGTAGCAGTGTATGGGACTTGTTCTATTATTCCAACTATACTAACCTCCACCAGGTTGCAAATTCAATATAATTTTTATATGCATCTAGCTCTGAAAAAATATTTCGGCTTGTAGCAGTGTGTGGGACTTGTTCTATTATTTCATCTACACTAACCTCCACCAGGTTGCAAATTAAATGTAATTTTTTTCTGCATCTAGCTCTGAAAAAATATTTCGGCTAGTAGCAGTGTGTGGGAATTGTTCTATTAGTCCATCTATACTAACCTCCACCAGGTTGCAAATTCAATATAATTTTTATCTGCATCTAGCTCTGAAAAAATATTTCGGCTTGTAGCAGTGTGTGGGACTTGTTCTATTAGTCCATCTATACTAACCTCCACCAGGTTGCAAATTCAATAGAATTTTTTTCTGCATCTAGCTCTGAAAAAGTATTTCGGCTTGTAGCAGTGTGTGGGACTTGTTCTATTAGTCCATCTATACTAACCTCCACCAGGCTGCAAATTCAATATAATTTTTTTCTGCATCTAGCTCTGAAAAAATATTTCGGCTTGTAGTATTGTGTGGGGCTTGTTCTATTAGTCCATCTATACTAACCTCCACCAGGTTGCAAATTCAATATAATTTTTATCTGCATCTAGCTCTGAAAAAATATTTTGGCTTGTAGCAGTGTGTGGGACTTGATCTATTTGTCCATCTATACTAACCTCCACCAGGTTGCAAATTCAATATAATTTTTATCTGCATCTAGCTCTGAAAAAATATTTCGGCTTGTAGCAGTGTATGTGACTTGTTCTATTATTCCAACTATAATAACCTCAACCAGGTTGCAAATTCAATATAATTTTTATATGCATCTAGCTCTGAAAAAATATTTCGGCTTGTAGCAGTGTGTGGGACTTGTTCTATTATTTCATCTATACTAACCTCCACCAGGTTGCAAATTCAATATAATTTTTTTCTGCATCTAGCTCTGAAAAAATATTTCGGCTTGTAGCAGTGTGTGGGACTTGTTCTATTAGACCATCTATACTAAACTCCACCAGGTTGCAAATTCAATATAATTTTTTTCTGCATCTAGTTCTGAAAAAATATTTCGGCTTGTAGCAGTGTGTGGGGCTTGTTCTATTAGTCCATCTATACTAAACTCCACCAGGTTGCAAATTCAATATCCTTTTTATCTGCATCTAGCTCTGAAAAAATATTTCGGCTTGCAGCAGTGTATGGGACTTGTTCTATTAGTCCATCTATACTAACCTCCACCAGGTTGCAAATTCAATATAATTTTTTTATGCATCTAGCTCTGATGAAATATTTCGGCTTGTAGCAGTGTGTGGGACTTGTTCTATTATTCCATCTATACTAACCTCCACCAGATTGCAAATTCAATATAATTTTTTTCTGCATCTAGCTCTGAAAAAATATTTTGGTTTGTAGCAGTGTGTGGGACTTGATCTAGTTGTCCATCTATACTAACCTCCACCAGGTTGCAAATTCAATATAATTTTTTTCTGCATCTAGCTCTGAAAAAATATTTTGGCTTGTAGCAGTGTATGGGACTTGTTCTATTATTCCAACTATACTAACCTCCACCAGGTTGCAAATTCAATATAATTTTTATATGCATCTAGCTCTGAAAAAATATTTCGGCTTGTAGCAGTGTGTGGGACTTGTTCTATTATTTCATCTACACTAACCTCCACCAGGTTGAAATTAAATGTAATTTTTTTCTGCATCTAGCTCTGAAAAAATATTTCGGCTAGTAGCAGTGTGTGGGAATTGTTCTATTAGTCCATCTATACTAACCTCCACCAGGTTGCAAATTCAATATAATTTTTATCTGCATCTAGTTCTGAAAAAATATTTCGGCTTGTAGCAGTGTGTGGGGCTTGTTATATTAGTCCATCTATACTAAACTCCACCAGGTTGCAAATTCAATATCATTTTTATCTGAATCTAGCTCTGAAAAAATATTTCGGCTTGCAGCAGTGTATGGGACTTGTTCTATTAGTCCATCTAAACTAACCTCCACCAGGTTGCAAATTCAATATAATTTTTTTATGCATCTAGCTCTGAAAAAATATTTCGGCTTGTAGCAGTGTGTGGGACTTGTTCTATTAGTCCATCTATACTAACCTCCACCAGAATGCAAATTCAATGTAATTTTTTTCTGCATATAGCTCTGAAAAAATATTTTGGCTTGTAGCAGTGTGTAAGACTTGATCTAATTGTCCATCTATACTAACCTCCACCAGGTTGCAAATTCAATATAATTTTTTTCTGCATCTACCTCTGAAAAAATATTTTGGCTTGTAGCAGTGTGTGGGACTTGTTCTATTAGTCCATCTATACTAACATTCACCAGCTTGCAAATTCAAAATAATTTTCATCTGCATCTAGTACTGAAAAAATATTTCGGCTTGTAGCAGTGTGGGGCACTTGTTCTATTAGTCCATCTATACTAACCTCCACCAGATTGCAAATTCAATATAATTTTTTTCTGCACCTAGCTCTGAAAAAATATTTTGGCTTGTAGCAGTGTGTGGGACTTGATCTAATTGTCCATCTATACTAACCTCCATCAGGTTGCAAATTCAATATAATATTTTTCTGCATCTAGCTCTGAAAAAATATTTCGGCTTGTAGCAGTGTGTGGGACTTGTTCTATTAGTCCATCTATACTAACCTCCACCAGGTTGCAAATTCAATATAATTTTTTTCTGCATCTAGCTCTGAAAAAATATTTTGGCTTGTAGCAGTGTGTGGGGCTTGTTCTATTAGTCCATCTATACTAACCTCCACCAGGTTGCAAATTCAATATAATTTTTTTCTGCATCTAGCTCTGAAAAAATATTTTGGCTTATAGCAGTGTGTGGGACTTGATCTAATAGTCCTTCTATACTAAACTCCTCCAGGTTGCAAATTTAATAAAAAAAATTTCTGCATCTAGCCCTGAAAAAATATTTTGTCTTGTAGCAGTGTGTGGGACTTGTTCTATTAGTCCATCTATACTAACCTCCACCAGGTTGCAAATTCAATATAATTTTTTTATGCATCTAGCTCTGAAAAAATATTTCGGCTTGTAGCAGTAAGTGGGACTTGTACTATTAGTCCATCTATACTAACATCCACCAGGTTGCAAATTCAATATAATTTTTATCTGCATATAGCTCTGAAAAAATATTTTGGCTTGTAGCAGTGTGTGGGACTTGTTCTATTAGTCCATCTATACGAACCTCCACCAGGTTGCAAATTCAATAGAATTTTTTTCTGCATCTAGCTCAGAAAAAATATTTCGGCTTGCAGCAGTATGTGGGACTTGTTCTATTAGTCCAAATA
Organism: Phyllobates terribilis; assembly: GCF_046119375.1. Lineage (NCBI taxonomy): Eukaryota > Metazoa > Chordata > Amphibia > Anura > Dendrobatidae > Phyllobates > Phyllobates terribilis. Next base: position 298,313,234 of record NW_027362763.1, on the reverse strand, counting down.
TACTAATCTCCACCAGGTTGAAAATTCAATATAATTTTTTTCTGCATCTAGTTCTGAAAAAATATTTCTGCTTGTAGCCATGTGTGGGACTCGTCCTATTAGTCCATCTATACTTACCTCCATCAGGCTGCAAATTCAGTAGAATTTTTTTCTGCATCTAGTTCTGAAAAAATATTTCGGCTTGTACCATTGTGTGGCACTTGTTCTATTAGTCCATCTATACTAACCTCCACCAGGTTGCAAATTCAATATAATTTTTATCTGCATCTAGCTCTGAAAAAATATTTCGGCTTGTAGCAGTGTGTGGGACTTGTTCTATTAGTCCATCTATAATAACCTCCACCAGGATGCAAATTCAATATAATTTTTATCTGCATCTAGCTCTGAAAAAATATTTCGACTTGTAGCAGTGTGTGGGACTTGTTCTAGTAGTCCATCTATACTAACCTCCACCAGGTTGCAAATTCAATATAATTTTTATCTGCATCTAGCTCTGAAAAAATATTTCGGCTTGTAGCAGTGTGTGGGACTTGTTCTATTATTTCATCTATACTAACCTCCACCAGGTTGCAAATTCAATATATTTTTTTTCTGCATCTATCTCTGAAAAAATATTTCGTCTTGTAGCAGTGTGTGGGACTTGTTATGTTAGTCCATCTATACTAACCTCAATCAGGTTGCAAATTCAATATCATTTTTATCTGCATCTAGCTCTGAAAAAATATTTTGGCTTGTAGCAGTGTATGGGACTTGTTCTATTAGTCCATCTATACTAACCTTCACCAGGTTGCAAATTCAATATAATTTTTATCTGCATCTAGCTCTGAAAAAATATTTCGGCTTGTAGCAGTGTATGGGACTTGTTCTATTAGTCCATCTATACTAACCTCCACCAGGTTGCAAATTCAATATAATTTTTTTCTGCATCTAGCTCTGAAAAAATATTTTGGCTTGTAGCAGTGTGTGGGACTTGTTCTATTAGTCCATCTATACTAACCTCCACCAGGTTGCAAATTCAATATAATTTTTTTCTGCATCTAGCTCTGAAATATATTTTGGCTTGTAGCAGTGTTTGGGACTTGTTCTATTCGTCATCTATACTAACCTCCACCAGGTTGCAAATTCAATATAATTTTCATCTGCATCTAGCTCTGAAAAAATATTTCGGCTTGTAGCAGTGTGTGGGACTTGTTCTATTAGTCCATCTATACTAACCTCCACCAGAATGCAAATTCAATGTAATTTTTTTCTGCATATAGCTCTGAAAAAATATTTTGGCTTGTAGCAGTGTGTGGGACTTGATCTAGTTGTCCATCTATACTAACCTCCACCAGTTTGCAAATTCAATAGAATTTTTTTCTGCATCTAGCTCTGAAAAAATATCGGCTTGTAGCAGTGTGTGGAACTTGTTCTATTAGTCCATCTATACTAACCTCCACCAGGTTGCAAATTCAATATAATTTTTTTCTGCATCTAGCTCTGAAAAAATATTTTGGCTTGTAGCAGTGTGTGGGACTTGTTCTATTAGTCCATCTATACTAACCTCCACCAGATTGCAAATTCAATGTAATTTTTTTCTGCATATAGCTCTGAAAAAATATTTTGGCTTGTAGCAGTGTGTGGGACTTGATCTAGTTGTCCATCTATACTAACCTCCACCAGGTTGCAAATTCAATATAATTTTTTTCTGCATCTAGCTCTGAAAAAATATTTCGGCTTGTAGCAGTGTGTGGGACTTGTTCTATTAGTCCATCTATACTAACCTCCACCAGGTTGCAAATTCAATATAATTTTTATCTGCATCTAGCTCTGAAAAAATATTTCGGCTTGCAGCAGTGTATGGGACTTGTTCTACTATTCCAACTATACTAACCTCCACCAAGTTGCAAATTCAATATTATTTTTATATGCATCTAGCTCTGAAAAAATATTTTGGCTTGTAGCAGTGTTTGGGACTTGTTCTATTAGTCCATCTATACTAACCTCCACGAGATTGCAAATTCAATATAATTTTTATCTGCATCTAGCTCTGAAAAAATATTTCTGCTTGTAGCAGTGTATGGGACTCGTTCTATTAGTCCATCTATACTAACCTCCACCAGGTTGCAAATTCTATATAATTTTTTTCTGCATCTAGCTCTGAAACAATATTTTGACTTGTAGCAGTGTGTGGGACTTGTTCTATTAGTCCATCTATACTAACCTCCACCAGGTTGCAAATTCAACATAATTTTTATCTGCATCTAGCTCTGAACAAATATTTCGGCTTGTAGCAGTGTGTGGGACTTGTTCTATTAGTCCATCTATACGAACCTCCACCAGGTTGCAAATTCAATATAATTTTTATCTGCATCTAGCTCTGAAAAAATATTTCAGCTTGTAGCAGTGTGTGGGACTTGTTCTATTAGTCCATCTATAATAACCTCCACCAGGTTGCAAATTCAATATAATTTTTATCTGCATCTAGCTCTGAAAAAATATTTCGGCTTGTAGCAGTGTGTGGGACTTGTTCTATTAGTCCATCTATACCAACCTCCACCAGGTTGCAAATTCAATATAATTTTTATCTGCATCTAGGTCTGAAAAAATATTTCGGCTTGTAGCAGTGTGTGGGACTTGTTCTATTATTTCATCTATACTAACCTCCACCAGGTTGCAAATTCAATATAATTTTTTTCTGCATCTATCTCTGAAAAAATATTTCGTCTTGTAGCAGTGTGTGGGACTTGTTCTGTTAGTCCAACTATACTAACCTCCACCAGGTTGCAAATTCAATATAATTTTTATCTGCATCTAGCTCTGAAAAAATATTTCGGCTTGTAGCAGTTTGTGGGACTTGTTCTATTAGTCCATCTATACTAACCTCCACCAGGTTGCAAATTCAATAGAATTTTTTTCCGCATCTAGCTCTGAAAAACTATTTCGGCTTGTAGCAGTGTGTGGGACTTGTTCTATTAGTCCATCTATACTAACCTCCACAAGGCTGCAAATTCCATATAATTTTTTTCTGCATCTAGCTCTGAAAAAATATTCCGGCTTGTAGCATTGTGTGGGACTTGTTCTATTAGTCCATCTATACTAACCTCCACCAGGTTGCAAATTCAATATAATTTTTATCTGCATGTAGCTCTGAAAAAATATTTTGGCTTGTAGCAGTGTGTGGGACTTGTTCTATTTGTCCATCTATACTAACCTAAACCAGGTTGCAAATTCAATATAATTTTTATCTGCATCTAGCTCTGAACAAATATTTTGGCTTGTAGCAGTGTATGGGACTTGTTCTACTATTCCAACTATACTAACCTCCACCATGTTGCAAATTCAATATTATTTTTATATGCATCTAGCTCTGAAAAAATATTTTGGCTTGTAGCAGTGTTTGGGACTTGTTCTATTAGTCCATCAATGCTAACCTCCACGAGAATGCAAATTCAATATAATTTTTATCTGCATCTAGCTCTGAAAAAATATTTCAGCTTGTAGCAGTGTATGGGACGCGTTCTATTAGTCCATCTTTACTAACCTCCACCAGGTTGCAAATTCAATAGAATTTTTTTCTGCATCTAGCTCTGAAAAAATATTGCGGCTTGTAGCAGTGTGTGGGACTTGTTCTATTAGTCCATCTATACTAACCTCCACCAGGCTGCAAATTCAATATAATTTTTTTCTGCATCTAGCTCTGAAAAAATATTTCGGCTTGTAGCAGTGTGTGAGATTGTTCTATTAGTCCATCTATACTAACCTCCACCAGGTTGCAAATTCAATATAATTTTTATCTGCATCTAGCTCTGAAAAAATGTTTCGGCTTGTAGCAGTGTGTGGGACTTGTTCTATTATTTCATCTATACTAACCTCCACCAGGTTGCAAATTCAATATAATTTTTTTCTGCATCTAGCTCTGAAAAAATATTGCAGCTTGTAGCAGTGTGTGGGACTTGTTCTATTAGTCCATCTATACTAACCTCCACCAGGACGCAAATTCAATATAATTTTTTTCTGCATCTAGCTCTGAAAAAATATTTCGACTTGTAGCAGTGTGTGGGACTTGTTCTATTAGTCCATCTATACTAACCTCCACCAGGTTGCAAATTCAATATAATTTTTATCTGCATTTAGCTCTGAAAAAATATTTCGGCTTGTAGCAGTGTGTGGGACTTGTTCTATTATTTCATCTATACTAACCTCCACCAGGTTGCAAATTCAATATAATTTTTTTCTGCATCTAGCTCTGAAAAAATATTTCGGCTTGTACCATTGTGTGGCACTTGTTCTATTAGTTCATCTATACTAAACTCCACCAGGTTGCAAATTCAATATAATTATTATCTGCATCTAGCACTGAAAAAATATTTCAGCTTGTAGCAGTGTGTGGGACTTGCTCTATTAGTCCATCTATACTAACCTCCACCAGGTTGCAAATTCAATATAATTTTTATCTGCATCTAGCTCTGAAAAAATATTTCGGCTTGTAGCAGTGTGTGGGACTTGTTCTATTATTTCATCTATACTAACCTCCACCAGGTTGCAAATTCAATATAATTTTTTTCTGCATCAATCTCTGAAAAAATATTTCGTCTTGTAGCAGTGTGTGGGACTTGTTCTGTTAGTCCATCTATACTAACCTCCACCAGGTTGCAAATTCAATATCATTTTTTTCTGCATCTAGTTCTGAAAAAATATTTTGGCTTGTAGCAGTGTGTGGGACTTGTTCTATTAGTCTATCTATACTAACCTTCACCAGGTTGCAAAGTCAATATCATTTTTATCCGCATCTAGCTCTGAAAAAATATTTCGGCTTGTAGCAGTGTGTGGTACTTGTTCTATTTGTCCATCTATACTAACCTCCACTAGGTTGAAAATTCAATATAATTTTTATCTGCATCTAGCTCTGAAAAAATATTTCGGCTTGTAGCAGTGTATGGGACTTGTTCTATTATTCCAACTATACTAACCTCCACCAGGTTGCAAATTCAATATAATTTTTATATGCATCTAGCTCTGAAAAAATATTTCGGCTTGTAGCAGTGTGTGGGACTTGTTCTATTATTTCATCTATACTAACCTCCACCAGGTTGCAAATTCAATATAATTTTTTTTTGCATCTAGCTCTGAAAAAATATTTCGACTTGTAGCAGTGTGTGGGACTTGTTCTATTAGTCCATCTATACTAACCTCCACCAGGTTGCAAATTCAATATAATTTTTTTCTGCATCTAGCTCTGAAAAAATATTTCGGCTTGTAGCAGTGTGTGGCAATTGTTCTATTAGTCCATCTATACTAACCTCCACCAGGTTGCAAATTCAATATAATTTTTTTCTGCATCTAGCTCTGAAAAAATATTTTGGCTTGTAGCAGTGTTTGGGACTTGTTCTATTAGTCCATCTATACTAACCTCCACGAGATTGCAAATTCAATATAATTTTTAACTGCATCTAGCTCTGAAAAAATATTTCGGCTTGTAGCAGTGTATGGGACTCGTTCTATTAGTCCATCTATACTAACCTCCACCAGGCTGCAAATTAAATATAATTTTTATCTGCATCTAGCTCTGAACAAATATTTCGGATTGTAGCAGTGTGTGGGACTTGTTCTAATAGTCCATCTATACTAACCTCCACCAGGTTGCAAATTCAATAGAATTTTTTTTTGCATCTAGCTCTGAAAAAATATTTCGGCTTGTAGCAGTGTGTGGGACTTGTTCTATTAGTCCATCTATACTAACCTCCACCAGGCTGCAAATTCAATATAATTTTTTTCTGCATCTAGCTCTTAAAAAATATTTCGGCTTGTAGCATTGTGTGGGACTTGTTCTATTAGTCCATCTATACTAACCTCCACCAGGTTGCAAATTCAATATAATTTTTTTCTGCATCTAGCTCTGAAAAAATATTTTGGCTTGTAGCAGTGTTTGGGACTTGTTCTATTAGTCCATCTATACAAACCTCCACGAGATTGCAAATTCAATATAATTTTTATTTGCATCTAGCTCTGAAAAAATATTTCGGCTTGTAGCAGTGTATGGGACTCGTTCTATTAGTCCATCTATACTAACCTCCACCAGGTTGCAAATTCAATATAATTTTAATCTGCATCTAGCTCTGAAAAAATATTCCGGCTTGTAGCAGTGTGTGGGACTTGTTCTATTAGTCCATCTATACTAACCTCCACCAGGCTTCAAATTCAATAGAATTTTTTTCTGCATCTAGCTCTGAAAAAATATTTCGGTTTGTAGCATTGTGTGGGACTTGTTCTATTAGTCCATCTATACTAACCTCCACCAGGTTGCAAATTCAATATAATTTTTATCTGCATCTAGCTCTGAAAAAATATTTCGGCTTGTAGCAGTGTATGGGACTTGTTCTATTATTTCATCTATACTAACCTCCACCAGGTTGCAAATTCAATATAATTTTTTTTTGCATCTAGCTCTGAAAAAATATTTCGGTTTGTAGCAGTGTGTGGGACTTGTTCTATTAGTCCATCTATACTAACCTCCACCAGGTTGCAAATTCAATTTAATTTTTTTCTGCATCTAGCTCTGAAAAAATATTTCGGCTTGTAGCAGTGTGTGGCAATTGTTCTATTAGTCCATCTATACTAACCTCCACCAGGCTGCAAATTCAATATAATTTTTTTCTGCATCTAGCTCTGAAAAAATATTTTGGCTTGTAGCAGTGTTTGGGACTTGTTCTATTAGTCCATCTATACTAACCTCCACGAGATTGCAAATTCAATATAATTTTTAACTGCATCTAGCTCTGAAAAAATATTTCGACTTGTAGCAGTGTATGGGACTCGTTCTATTAGTCCATCTATACTAACCTCCACCAGGTTGCAAATTCAATATAATTTTTATCTGCATCTAGCTCTGAACAAATATTTCGGATTGTAGCAGTGTGTGGGACTTGTTCTAATAATCCATCTATACTAACCTCCACCAGGTTGCAAATTCAATAGAATTTTTTTTTGCATCTAGCTCTGAAAAAATATTTCGGCTTGTAGCAGTGTGTGGGACTTGTGCTATTAGTCCATCTATACTAACCTCCACCAGGCTGCAAATTCAATATAATTTTTTTCTGCATCTAGCTCTTAAAAAATATTTCGGCATGTAGCATTGTGTGGGACTTGTTCTATTAGTCCATCTATACTAACCTCCACCAGGTTGCAAATTCAATATAATTTTTTTCTGCATCTAGCTCTGAAATAATATTTTGGCTTGTAGCAGTGTTTGGGACTTGTTCTATTAGTCCATCTATACAAACCTCCACGAGATTGCAAATTCAATATAATTTTTATTTGCATCTAGCTCTGAAAAAATATTTCGGCTTGTAGCAGTGTATGGGACTCGTTCTATTATTCCATCTATACTAACCTCCACCAGGTTGCAAATTCAATATAATTTTTATCTGCATCTAGCTCTGAAAAAATATTCCGGCTTGTAGCAGTGTGTGGGACTTGTTCTATTAGTCCATCTATACTAACCTCCACCAGGCTGCAAATTCAATATAATTTTTATCTGCATCTAGCTCTGAAAAAATATTTCGGCTTGTAGCAGTGTGTGGTACTTGTTCTATTTGTCCATCTATACTAACCTCCACCAGGTTGAAAATTCAATATAATTTTTATCTGCATCTAGCTCTGAAAAAATATTTCGGCTTGTAGCAGTGTATGGGACTTGTTCTATTATTCCAACTATACTAACCTCCACCAGGTTGCAAATTCAATATAATTTTTATATGCATCTAGCTCTGAAAAAATATTTCGGCTTGTAGCAGTGTGTGGGACTTGTTCTATTATTTCATCTATACTAACCTCCACCAGGTTGCAAATTCAATATAAATTTTTTTTGCATCTAGCTCTGAAAAAATATTTCGGCTTGTAGCAGTGTGTGGGACTTGTTCTATTAGTCCATCTATACTAACCTCCACCAGGTTGCAAATTCAATATAATTTTTTTCTGCATCTAGCTCTGAAAAAATATTTCGGCTAGTAGCAGTGTGTGGCAATTGTTCTATTAGTCCATCTATACTAACCTTCACCAGGTTGCAAATTCAATATAATTTTTTTCTGCATCTAGCTCTGAAAAAATATTTTGGCTTGTAGCAGTGTTTGGAACTTGTTCTATTAGTCCATCTATACTAACCTCCACGAGATTGCAAATTCAATATAACTTTTAACTGCATCTAGCTCTGAAAAAATATTTCGGCTTGTAGCAGTGTATGGGACTCGTTCTATTAGTCCATCTATACTAATCTCCACCAGGTTGCAAATTCAATATAATTTTCATCTGCATCTAGCTTTGAACAAATATTTCAGATTGTAGCAGTGTGCGGGACGTGTTCTAATAGTCCATCTATACTAACCTCCACCAGGTTGCAAATTCAATAGAATTTTTTTTTGCATCTAGCTCTGAAAAAATATTTCGGCTTGTAGCAGTGTGTGGGACTTGTTCTATTAGTCCATCAATACTAACCTCCACCAGGCTGCAAATTTAATATAATTTTTTTCTGCATCTAGCTCTGAAAAAATATTTCGGCTTGTAGCATTGTTTGGGACTTGTTCTATTATTCCAACTATACTAACCTCCACCAGGTTGCAAATTCAATATAATTTTTATATGCATCTAGCTCTGAAAAAATATTTTGGCTTGTAGCAGTGTTTGGGACTTGTTCTATTAGTCCATCTATACTAACCTCCACGAGATTGCAAATTCAATATAATTTTTAACTGCATCTAGCTCTGAAAAAATATTTCGGCTTGTAGCAGTGTATGGGACTCGTTCTATTAGTCCATCTATACTAACCTCCACCAGGTTGCAAATTCAATATAATTTTTATCTGCATCTAGCTCTGAACAAATATTTCGGATTGTAGCAGTGTTTGGGACTTGTTCTATTAGTCCATCTATACAAACCTCCACGAGATTGCAAATTCAATATAATTTTTATTTGCATCTAGCTCTGAAAAAATATTTCGGCTTGTAGCAGTGTATGGGACTCGTTCTATTAGTCCATCTATACTAACCTCCACCAGGTTGCAAATTCAATATAATTTTTATCTGCATCTAGCTCTGAAAAAATATTCCGGCATGTAGCAGTGTGTGGGACTTGTTCTATTAGTCCATCTATACTAACCTCCACCAGGCTGCAAATTCAATATAATTTTTTTCTGCATCTAGCTCTGAAAAAATATTTCGGTTTGTAGCATTGTGTGGGACTTGTTCTATTAGTCCATCTTTACTAACCTCCACCAGGTTGCAAATTCAATATAATTTTTATCTGCATCTAGCTCTGAAAAAATATTTCGGCTTGTAGCAGTGTGTGGTACTTGTTCTATTTGTCCATCTATACTAACCTCCACCAGGTTGAAAATTCAATATAATTTTTATCTGCATCTAGCTCTGAAAAAATATTTTGGCTTGTAGCAGTGTATGGGACTTGTTCTATTATTCCAACTATACTAACCTCCACCAGGTTGCAAATTCAATATAATTTTTATATGCATCTAGCTCTGAAAAAATATTTCGGCTTGTAGCAGTGTGTGGAACTTGTTCCATTATTTCATCTATACTAACCTCCACCAGGTTGCAAATTCAATATAATTTTTAACTGCATCTAGCTCTGAAAAAATATTTCGGCTTGTAGCAGTGTATGGGACTCGTTCTATTAGTCCATCTATACTAACCTCCACCAGGTTGCAAATTAAATATAATTTTTATCTGCATCTAGCTCTGAACAAATATTTCGGATTGTAGCAGTGTGTGGGACTTGTTCTAATAGTCCATCTATACTAACCTCCACCAGGTTGCAAATTCAATAGAATTTTTTTTTGCATCTAGCTCTGAAAAAATATTTCGGCTTGTAGCAGTGTGTGGGACTTGTTCTATTAGTCCATCTATACTAACCTCCACCAGGCTGCAAATTCAATATAATTTTTTTCTGCATCTAGCTCTTAAAAAATATTTCGGCTTGTAGCATTGTGTGGGACTTGTTCTATTAGTCCATCTATACTAACCTCCACCAGGTTGCAAATTCAATATAATTTTTTTCTGCATCTAGCTCTGAAAAAATATTTTGGCTTGTAGCAGTGTTTGGGACTTGTTCTATTAGTCCATCTATACAAACCTCCACGAGATTGCAAATTCAATATAATTTTTATTTGCATCTAGCTCTGAAAAAATATTTCGGCTTGTAGCAGTGTATGGGACTCGTTCTATTAGTCCATCTATACTAACCTCCACCAGGTTGCAAATTCAATATAATTTTAATCTGCATCTAGCTCTGAAAAAATATTCCGGCTTGTAGCAGTGTGTGGGACTTGTTCTATTAGTCCATCTATACTAACCTCCACCAGGCTTCAAATTCAATAGAATTTTTTTCTGCATCTAGCTCTGAAAAAATATTTCGGTTTGTAGCATTGTGTGGGACTTGTTCTATTAGTCCATCTATACTAACCTCCACCAGGTTGCAAATTCAATATAATTTTTATCTGCATCTAGCTCTGAAAAAATATTTCGGCTTGTAGCAGTGTATGGGACTTGTTCTATTATTTCATCTATACTAACCTCCACCAGGTTGCAAATTCAATATAATTTTTTTTTGCATCTAGCTCTGAAAAAATATTTCGGCTTGTAGCAGTGTGTGGGACTTGTTCTATTAGTCCATCTATACTAACCTCCACCAGGTTGCAAATTCAATATAATTTTTTTCTGCATCTAGCTCTGAAAAAATATTTCGGCTTGTAGCAGTGTGTGGCAATTGTTCTATTAGTCCATCTATACTAACCTCCACCAGGCTGCAAATTCAATATAATTTTTTTCTGCATCTAGCTCTGAAAAAATATTTTGGCTTGTAGCAGTGTTTGGGACTTGTTCTATTAGTCCATCTATACTAACCTCCACGAGATTGCAAATTCAATATAATTTTTAACTGCATCTAGCTCTGAAAAAATATTTCGACTTGTAGCAGTGTATGGGACTCGTTCTATTAGTCCATCTATACTAACCTCCACCAGGTTGCAAATTCAATATAATTTTTATCTGCATCTAGCTCTGAACAAATATTTCGGATTGTAGCAGTGTGTGGGACTTGTTCTAATAGTCCATCTATACTAACCTCCACCAGGTTGCAAATTCAATAGAATTTTTTTTTGCATCTAGCTCTGAAAAAATATTTCGGCTTGTAGCAGTGTGTGGGACTTGTGCTATTAGTCCATCTATACTAACCTCCACCAGGCTGCAAATTCAATATAATTTTTTTCTGCATCTAGCTCTTAAAAAATATTTCGGCATGTAGCATTGTGTGGGACTTGTTCTATTAGTCCATCTATACTAACCTCCACCAGGTTGCAAATTCAATATAATTTTTTTCTGCATCTAGCTCTGAAATAATATTTTGGCTTGTAGCAGTGTTTGGGACTTGTTCTATTAGTCCATCTATACAAACCTCCACGAGATTGCAAATTCAATATAATTTTTATTTGCATCTAGCTCTGAAAAAATATTTCGGCTTGTAGCAGTGTATGGGACTCGTTCTATTAGTCCATCTATACTAACCTCCACCAGGTTGCAAATTCAATATAATTTTTATCTGCATCTAGCTCTGAAAAAATATTCCGGCTTGTAGCAGTGTGTGGGACTTGTTCTATTAGTCCATCTATACTAACCTCCACCAGGCTGCAAATTCAATATAATTTTTATCTGCATCTAGCTCTGAAAAAATATTTCGGCTTGTAGCAGTGTGTGGTACTTGTTCTATTTGTCCATCTATACTAACCTCCACCAGGTTGAAAATTCAATATAATTTTTATCTGCATCTAGCTCTGAAAAAATATTTCGGCTTGTAGCAGTGTATGGGACTTGTTCTATTATTCCAACTATACTAACCTCCACCAGGTTGCAAATTCAATATAATTTTTATATGCATCTAGCTCTGAAAAAATATTTCGGCTTGTAGCAGTGTGTGGGACTTGTTCTATTATTTCATCTATACTAACCTCCACCAGGTTGCAAATTCAATATAAATTTTTTTTGCATCTAGCTCTGAAAAAATATTTCGGCTTGTAGCAGTGTGTGGGACTTGTTCTATTAGTCCATCTATACTAACCTCCACCAGGTTGCAAATTCAATATAATTTTTTTCTGCATCTAGCTCTGAAAAAATATTTTGGCTTGTAGCAGTGTTTGGAACTTGTTCTATTAGTCCATCTATACTAACCTCCACGAGATTGCAAATTCAATATAACTTTTAACTGCATCTAGCTCTGAAAAAATATTTCGGCTTGTAGCAGTGTATGGGACTCGTTCTATTAGTCCATCTATACTAACCTCCACCAGGTTGCAAATTCAATATAATTTTCATCTGCATCTAGCTTTGAACAAATATTTCAGATTGTAGCAGTGTGCGGGACGTGTTCTAATAGTCCATCTATACTAACCTCCACCAGGTTGCAAATTCAATAGAATTTTTTTTTGCATCTAGCTCTGAAAAAATATTTCGGCTTGTAGCAGTGTATGGGACTCGTTCTATTAGTCCATCTATACTAACCTCCACCAGGTTGCAAATTCAATATAATTTTTATCTGCATCTAGCTCTGAAAAAATATTCCGGCTTGTAGCAGTGTGTGGGACTTGTTCTATTAGTCCATCTATACTAACCTCCACCAGGCTGCAAATTCAAATAATTTTTTTCTGCATCTAGCTCTGAAAAAATATTTCGGTTTGTAGCATTGTGTGGGACTTGTTCTATTAGTCCATCTTTACTAACCTCCACCAGGTTGCAAATTCAATATAATTTTTATCTGCATCTAGCTCTGAAAAAATATTTCGGCTTGTAGCAGTGTGTGGTACTTGTTCTATTTGTCCATCTATACTAACCTCCACCAGGTTGAAAATTCAATATAATTTTTATCTGCATCTAGCTCTGAAAAAATATTTTGGCTTGTAGCAGTGTATGGGACTTGTTCTATTATTCCAACTATACTAACCTCCACCAGGTTGCAAATTCAATATAATTTTTATATGCATCTAGCTCTGAAAAAATATTTCGGCTTGTAGCAGTGTGTGGAACTTGTTCCATTATTTCATCTATACTAACCTCCACCAGGTTGCAAATTCAATATAATTTTTTTTTGCATCTAGCTCTGAAAAAATATTTTGGCTTGTAGCAGTGTGTGGGACTTGTTCTATTAGTCCATCTACACTAACCTCCACCAGGTTGCAAATTCAATATAATTTTTTTCTGCATCTAGATCTGAAAAAATATTTCGGCTAGTAGCAGTGTGTGGCAATTGTTCTATTAGTCCATCTATACTAACCTTCACCAGGTTGCAAATTCAATATAATTTTTTTCTGCATCTAGCTCTGAAAAAATATTTTGGCTTGTAGCAGTGTTTGGGACTTGTTCTATTAGTCCATCTATACTAACCTCCACAAGATTGCAAATTCAATATAATTTTTAACTGCATCTAGCTCTGAAAAAATATTTCGGCTTGTAGCAGTGTATGGGACTCGTTCTATTAGTCCATCTATACTAACCTCCACGAGGTTGCAAATTCAATATAATTTTCATCTGCATCTAGCTCTGAACAAATATTTCGGATTGTAGCAGTGTGTGGGACTTGTTCTAATAGTCCATCTATTCTAACCTCCACCAGGTTGCAAATTCAATAGAATTTTTTTTTGCATCTAGCTCTGAAAAAATATTTCGGCTTGTAGCAGTGTGTGGGACTTGTTCTATTAGTCCATCTATACTAACCTCCACCAGGCTGCAAATTTAATATAATTTTTTTCTGCATCTAGCTCTGAAAAAATATTTCGGCTTGTAGCATTGTGTGGGACTTGTTCTATTAGTCCATCTATACTAACCTCCACCAGGTTGCAAATTCAATATAATTTTTATCTGCATCTAGCTCTGAAAAAATATTTCGGCTTGTAGCAGTGTGTGGGACTTGTTCTATTTGTCGATCTATACTAACCTCCACCAGGTTGCAAATTCAATATAATTTTTATCTGCATGTAGCTCTGAAAAAATATTTCGGCATGTAGCAGTGTATGGGACTTGTTCTATTATTCCAACTATACTAACCTCCACCAGGTTGCAAATTCAATATAATTTTTATATGCATCTAGCTCTGAAAAAATATTTTGGCTTGTAGCAGTGTTTGGGACTTGTTCTATTAGTCCATCTATACTAACCTCCACGAGATTGCAAATTCAATATAATTTTTAACTGCATCTAGCTCTGAAAAAATATTTCGGCTTGTAGCAGTGTATGGGACTCGTTCTATTAGTCCACCTATACTAACCTCCACCAGGTTGCAAATTCAATATAATTTTTATCTGCATCTAGCTCTGAACAAATATTTCAGATTGTAGCAGTGTGTGGGACTTGTTCTAATAGTCCATCTATACTAACCTCCACCAGGTTGCAAATTCAATAGAATTTTTTTTTGCATCTAGCTCTGAAAAATATTTCGGCTTGTAGCAGTGTGTGGGACTTGTTCTATTAGTCCATCTATACTAACCTCCACCAGGCTGCAAATTCAATATAATTTTTTTCTGCATCTAGCTCTGAAAAAATATTTCGGCTTGTAGCATTGTGTGGGACTTGTTCTATTAGTCCATCTATACTAACCTCCACCAGGTTGCAAATTCAATATAATTTTTTTCTGCATCTAGCTCTGAAAAAATATTTTGGCATGTAGCAGTGTTTGGGACTTGTTCTATTAGTCCATCTATACTAACCTCCACGAGATTGCAAATTCAATATAATTTTTATCTCCATCTAGCTCTGAAAAAATATTTCGGCTTGTAGCAGTGTTTGGGACTTGTTCTATTAGTCCATCTATACTAACCTCCACGAGATTGCAAATTCAATATAATTTTTATCTGCATCTAGCTCTGAAAAAATATTTCAGCTTGTAGCAGTGTATGGGACTCATTCTATTAGTCCATCTATACTAACCTCCACCAGGTTGCAAATTCAATATAATTTTTATCTGCATCTAGCTCTGAACAAACATTTCGGCTTGTAGCACTGTGTGGGACTTGTTCTAATAGTCCATCTATACTAACCTCCACCAGGTTGCAAATTTAATAGAATTTTTTTCTGCATCTAGCTCTGAAAAAATATTGCGGCTTGTAGCAGTGTGTGGGACTTGTTCTATTAGTCCATCTATACTAACCTCCACCAGGCTGCAAATTCAATATAATTTTTATCTGCATCTAGCTCTGAAAAAATATTTCGGCTTGTAGCAGTGTATGGGACTTGTTCTATTATTCCAACTATACTAACCTCCACCAGGTTGCAAATTCAATATAATTTTTATATGCATCTAGCTCTGAAAAAATATTTCGGCTTGTAGCAGTGTGTGGGACTTGTTCTATTATTTCATCTATACTAACCTCCACCAGGTTGCAAATTCAATATAATTTTTTTTTGCATCTAGCTCTGAAAAAATATTTCGGCTTGTAGCAGTGTGTGGGACTTGTTCTATTAGTCCATCTATACTAACCTCCACCAGGTTGCAAATTCAATATAATTTTTTTCTGCATCTAGCTCTGAAAAAATATTTCGGCTAGTAGCAGTGTGTGGCAATTGTTCTATTAGTCCATCTATACTAACCTCCACCAGGTTGCAAATTCTATATAATTTTTTTCTGCATCTAGCTCTGAAAAAATATTTTGGCTTGTAGCAGTGTTTGGGACTTGTTCTATTTGTCCATCTATACTAACCTCCACGAGATTGCAAATTCAATATAATTTTTAACTGCATCTAGCTCTGAAAAAATATTTCGGCTTGTAGCATTGTGTGGGACTTGTTCTATTAGTCCGTCTATACTAACCTCCACCAGGTTGCAAATTCAATATAATTTTTATCTGCATCTAGCTCTGAAAAAATATTTCGGCTTGTAGCAGTGTGTGGGACTTGTTCTATTTGTCCATCTATACTAACCTCCACCAGGTTGCAAATTCAATATAATTTTTATCTGCATCTAGCTCTGAAAAAATATTTCGGCATGTAGCAGTGTATGGGACTTGTTCTATTATTCCAACTATACTAACCTCCACCAGGTTGCAAATTCAATATAATTTTTATATGCATCTAGCTCTGAAAAAATATTTTGGCTTGTAGCAGTGTTTGGGACTTGTTCTATAAGTCCATCTATACTAACCTCCACGAGATTGCAAATTCAATATAATTTTTATCTGCATCTAGCTCTGAAAAAATATTTCAGCTTGTAGCAGTGTATGGGACTCATTCTATTAGTCTATCTATACTAACCTCCACCAGGTTGCAAATTCAATATAATTTTTATCTGCATCTAGCTCTGAACAAACAATTCGGCTTGTAGCACTGTGTGGGACTTGTTCTAATAGTCCATCTATACTAACCTCCACCAGGTTGCAAATTCAATAGAATTTTTTTTTGCATCTAGCTCTGAAAAAATATTGCGGCTTGTAGCAGTGTGTGGGACTTGTTCTATTAGTCCATCTATACTAACCTCCACCAGGCTGCAAATTCAATATAATTTTTTTCTGCATCTAGCTCTGAAAAAATATTTCGGCTTGTAGCAGTGTGTGGGACTTGTTTTATTATTTCATCTATACTAACCTCCACCAGGTTGTAAATTCAATATAATTTTTTTCTGCATCTAGCTCTGAAAAAATATTTCGGCTTGTAGCAGTGTGTGGGACTTGTTCTATTATTTCATCTATACTAACCTCCACCAGGTTGCAAATTCAATATAATTTTTTTCTGCATCTAGCTCGGAAAAAATATTTCGGCTTGTACCATTGTGTGGCACTTGTTCTATTAGTTCATCTATACTAAACTCCACCAGGTTGCAAATTCAATATAATTTTTATCTGCATCTAGCTCTGAAAAAATATTTCAGCTTGTAGCAGTGTGTGGGACTTGCTCTATTAGTCCATCTATACTAACCTCCAACAGGTTGCAAATTCAATATAATTTTTATCTGCATCTAGCTCTGAAAAAATATTTCGGCTTGTAGCAGTGTGTGGGACTTGTTCTATAATTTCATCTATACTAACCTCCACCAGGTTGCAAATTCAATATAATTTTTTTCTGCATCTATCTCTGAAAAAATATTTTGTCTTGTAGCAGTGTGTGGGACTTGTTCTGTTAGTCCATCTATACTAACCTCCACCAGGTTGCAAATTCAATATCTATTTTTTCTGCATCTAGTTCTGAAAAAATATTTTGGCTTGTAGCAGTGTGTGGGACTCGTTCTATTAGTCCATCTATACTAACCTCCACCAGGTTGCAAATTCAATAGAATTTTTTTCTGCATCTAGCTGTGAAACAATATTTCGGCTTGTAGCAAGGTGTGGGACTTGTACTATTAGTCCATCTATACTAACCTCCACAAGGCTGCAAATTCTATATAATTTTTTTCTGCATCTAGCTCTGAAAAATTATTTCGGCTTGTAGCATTATGTGGGACTTGTTCTATAAGTCCATCTATACTAACCTCCACCAGGTTGCAAATTCAATATAATTTTTTTCTGCATCTAGCTCTGAAAAAATATTTTGGCTTGTAGAAGTGTTTGGGACTTGTTCTATTAGTCCATCTATACTAACCTCCACGAGATTGCAAATTCAATATAATTTTTATTTGCATCTAGCTCTGAAAAAATATTTCGGCTTGTAGCAGTGTATGGGACTCGTTCTATTAATCCATCTATACTAACCTCCACCAGGTTGCAAATTCAATATAATTTTTATCTGCATCTAGCTCTGAAAAAATATTCCGGCTTGTAGCAGTGTGTGGGACTTGTTCTATTAGTCCATCTATACTAACCTCCACCAGGCTGCAAATTCAATATAATTTTTTTCTGCATCTAGCTCTGAAAAAATATTTCGGCCTGTAGCATTGTGTGGGACTTGTTCTATTAGTCCATCTATACTAACCTCCACCAGGTTGCAAATTCAATATAATTTTAATCTGCATCTAGCTCTGAAAAAATATTTCGGCTTGTAGCAGTGTGTGGGACTTGTTCTATTTGTCCATCTATACTAACCTCCACCAGGTTGCAAATTCAATATAATTTTTATCTGCATCTAGCTCTGAAAAAATATTTCGGCTTGTAGCAGTGTATGGGACTTGTTCTATCATTCCAACTATACTAACCTCCACCAGGTTGCAAATTCAATATAATTTTTATATGCATCTAGCTCTGAAAAAATATTTGGGCTTGTAGCAGTGTGTGGGACTTGTTCTATTATTTCATCTATACTAACTCCCACCAGGTTGCAAATTCAATATAATTTTTTTTTGCATCTAGCTCTGAAAAAATATTATGGCTTGTAGCAGTGTGTGGGATTTGTTCTATTAGTCCATCAATACTAACCTCCACCAGGTTGCAAATTCAATATAATTTTTATCTGCATCTAGCTCTGAAAAAATATTTCGGCTTGTAGCAGTGTGTGGGACTTGTTCTATTTGTCCATCTATACTAACCTCCACCAGGTTGCAAATTCAATATAATTTTTATCTGCATCTAGCTCTGAAAAAATATTTCGGCTTGTAGCAGTGTATGGGACTTGTTCTATTATTCCAACTATACTAACCTCCACCAGGTTGCAAATTCAATATAATTTTTATATGCATCTAGCTCTGAAAAAATATTTCGGCTTGTAGCAGTGTGTGGGACTTGTTCTATTATTTCATCTATACTAACCTCCACCAGGTTGCAAATTCAATATAATTTTTTTTTCCATCTAGCTCTGAAAAAATATTTCGGCTTGTAGCAGTGTGTGGCAATTGTTCAATTAGTCCATCTATACTAACCTCCACCAGGTTGCAAATTCAATATAATTTTTTTCTGCATCTAGCTCTGAAAAAATATTTTGGCTTGTAGCAGTGTTTGGGACTTGTTCTATTAGTCCATCTATACTAACCTCCACGAGATTGCAAATTCAATATAATTTTTATCTGCATCTAGCTCTGAAAAAATATTTCGGCTTGTAGCAGTGTATGGGACTCGTTCTATTAGTCCATCTATACTAACCTCCACCAGGTTGCAAATTCAATATAATTTTTATCTGCATCTAGCTCTGAACAAATATTTCGGATTTTAGCAGTGTGTGGGACTTGTTCTAATAGTCCATCTATACTAACCTCCACCAGGTTGCAAATTCAATAGAATTTTTTTTTGCATCTAGCTCTGAAAAAATATTTCGGCTTGTTGCAGTGTGTGGGACTTGTTCTATTAGTCCATCTATACTAACCTCCACCAGGCTGCAAATTTAATATAATTTTTTTCTGCATCTAGCTCTGAAAAAATATTTCGGCTTGTAGCATTGTGTGGGACTTCTTCTATTAGTCCATCTATACTAACCTCCACCAGGTTGCAAATTCAATATAATTTTTATCTGCATCTAGCTCTGAAAAAATATTTCGGCTTGTAGCAGTGTGTGGGACTTGTTCTATTTGTCCATCTATACTAACCTCCACCAGGTTGCAAATTCAATATAATTTTTTTCTGCATCTAGCTCTGAAAAAATATTTTGGCTTGTAGCAGTGTGTGGCAATTGTTCTATTAGTCCATCTATACTAACCTCCACCAGGTTGCAAATTCAATATAATTTTTTTCTGCATCTAGCTCTGAAAAAAT